>NC_136816.1:317437-917437 GCF_951394365.1 Tetrao urogallus | reverse complement strand
CTCTCCGTCACACACTTGGCGGTAGCGCACGGCTCTCAGCAGCTTCACTGCTTTCTGGGCACTCCGAGCCGGGAGTTCCACCTGCCATGCAGCCCCGAGCCGCTGGGAACGTCTCCCCTTGCTCAGTTCAGCTTCTATCTGTCTTGTTTTTAAAGTTCCACCGGGGTTCATTACAGAGCCGGTGTACAGCCAGAGCACCGCAGCTCACCTGGCTGCCAGGCAGAGAAATACAGCTAGCTGTGCTTCGCTGTGCAGGTGAGCCACTGGGCTGGGCTGCGCTCGCTGTGACGCTGCCGTATCTGTACGCACACTGCCGGTCCCCTGTGCCATGTGTGCTGAAACCGCCTGCAGGCAGACCACCCAGTGTACTGCGCAGCAATGTGCTTTTCATATCTGACAGACCTTTGAGTTGTTTCCTTTTTTTTACCTTATTCTGTTTCTTCTAACCCATGTTCTTCTGAATCTGTCATTTATGGAACGAAAGGTGCAAATAATGGTTTAGTTCTCTGTGTGTTCACACTTGCTGAAAAGAAACCATCAAGATTAGAGGAGGGAGTTTCGTCTCTGTAGAAACTGAAGTGGATGAAATTACTCACGCTGTAGCTCACGCTGTGCAGTTCTGAATGAGGCAGCCAGCTCCGAGCTGATGCTTTTTCTTACTCTCAAAATGAAAAGAGCTAGCCCTGAAAGACACAACAACTGCAGTGAAAGCCGCTGTACTCCTGAATTAGTCCAAACCTCAACTGTGTCATTCTGCAGCCTGGGGCTTTCCTACAGAGCAGCACTGCCGTCCAATGTGACAGGGAGGTGAAGACAGAGCCATTCTTACCATGGGTCCTTGGAAAGTGCTGGGATGCTGCTGTCGGAAGCCTCCACATCTCTCCAAGGGCTGGCAGTGCTGGGCTGCTCTGCCATGTTAAAACTGCCCTTGCGGACATGATACTGCTCCAAAATGTGCATTGATTACAGTTTCTTCTTAACAGTTTAAGTTCTGTTTGGTTGAAATGCGTTTCGTAGACTTTCATAGCGATGTGTTTTGATTACAAATACAGATGTTGCAAGGCAGACAGATCGGAAAAGCGCATAATTTCTGTGCGCTTTGCAGGGCAAGCAGGGTGCATTCCTCTGTATTTCACGTGATTTTCAGACAGCTCTGAAAGCTCCCGCAAGCATATGCTACAGTCTCCTTGAGACTCTGCTGAGATCTTCCCAGTGAGACCTTCTCGTCTGGCATCACTGGTGCCAAGAGCTGCTGGGCGGCAGGTACAAGGGCACAGCGATGCTTAGATGGCGGTTCTGGGCAGCAGAACTTACCTAAATGCCCATCAGAAGCAAGCAGATTACCTGAACAGAGCCTGCTGCCGACTCAGGAGATCTTAAAGCACTTGGAATCCGTACATTAAATTGATCGTAAATCTCACGTATGTAGCTTGCCCCAAAAGTAATGCTTCCTATTTATTTCCATTGAAATGGCATCAGATACAAAGAGCACGGTAACACTGATAGAAATTCTCAGCTAGAGAACACATTGTTTTAACATAGCAGCCACCATTAGCTAGGCATTCTCATCAGCAGTGAACAAGAGCCTGCATGCTGCACTTGTTAACATCTGCACCAGCGGAGCTCACCTGCTGTCACCACCACTGAAACACACCACCCACCCCTCCCTGCGTGCTCACATCTGCTGCTGTCAGCGGGTCCCAGCTTTTCCTCGTGGAGGAATTCAGTGACACACCTGTCCTTCATACACACTTCCATGGCAGGCGCCATTCAGTCAGATTGCAGCTCCGCTGCCATCTGTTGCACAGCAACAAGATGGAATGCAGTACTGATAGGAAGACACAACCCCAACTGCTGTACCACCAACGTGCGTTCTCATGTCATGGGCCAGCATCAAGAAATCAGGAGGCATTACTTCTGGAGCAGCCCTCGTACAAACTGATTTCTGGTGTGCTGTGATGCATCGCTTTTCTCTCTTCAGCCACCATCCCTGCTGGCTCTCAGTGTGCGGCTCAGTTCTGTTCAGACTGTTGAGGAGTGGAAGAAGAGAGCAGCTCAAAATGAGACACAGCAGCACACCATTTCTTGGATGTTGGAGACCTCAAGGTCAGGGGGGCGATGCTGGAATCATGAATCCTCAGCAAGTCCTCCTTTTCCCATACATAAATTTTTCCAGTCCAAAAAACAGAATCTGGTGTGTGTTTGTCGGTATTTCGTGTTTTTTTTTCTCCAGCTTCTGTGGGTGTCTGCTAGTCTATTCAAGGAGTGTAACCTAGCAATAAGTATCTCAGCATGCACTGTCACTATCCAGGAATCCTTAGTAGGGACCAAGACATGCATGCACTTTTTTTTTTTTTTTTTTGTAACAACCAGTGGATTCAAAAGATCTGGAAGTTCCAAGCCCTGGCCCATGGTATCTGTAGTCATCCCTCATGTGCTCAGCCAGTCCTGAGTGTTCCAGGCACATCTGTAAAACCCTCCCCTGAGTGCTTATTAAATCCACGTGTGTACACAATGATCACCATTCAACTGCTGCATGACATGTGTGCATTTATCCGAAACATCATCTGGTAGAAATATGGGAGCCTCATGTAAAAATATTAGGGATTATTATGCCATTACCTCAACCAAGATGCTGATTTTGGATTAAGATGCTGCGCTGAACTTGTGTTTGAAGCAATTTGGTTTCATCCACAGTGCGTAAAGAACCCTTCACAAGATAACATTTGGCTGCCGTTGTAAGATTGATATGCACTGCAGGTCACAGAATCACCAAGGTTGGAAAAGTCCTCCAAGATCATCAAGTCCCCCTGCCCACTAAATTGCTGACTAAACCCATGTCCCTTAGTACAGCATATAAGCATTTCTTGAACACCTCCAGCGATGGCGACTCTCCCAACCTCCCTGTGCATCCCGTTCCAGCACCTCACCACTCTTTCAGAGAAGAAAATTCTCCCTCATATCCAACCTCCCGTGGCACAAATTGAGGCCATTCCCTCCTGCCACTAGTCCCACGAGAGAAGAGGCCAACCCCCACCTCACCACAACCTCCCTTCAGGAAGCTGTAGGGAGGAATGAGGTCTCCCAGAGGCTCCTCCTGGCTGGACAATCCCAGCTCCCTCAGCCACTCCCCATAAGACTTGTGCCACAGACCCCTCTCAGCTCTATTGCCCTTCTCTGGACACGCTGCAGGGCCTCAATGTCTTTTCTGTAGTGAGGGACCCAACACTGAACACAGCACTCGAGGTACAGCCTCATCAGTGCTGAGTACAGAGGGATGCAGGCTGCATATTTCTGGTACAAGGCAGGATGCCATTTCTTGGCAGCCTGGGCACACTGCTGGCTCACGTTCAGCCGAGCATCCACCAACACTCCAAGGTCTGTTTCCTCTACACGGTTTTCCAGCCACTCTGCCCCAACCCCATCGCACTGCCTGGAGTCTTACACGTTGCAGCCCAGCTCTCCAGCCTGTCCAGATCCCTCTGCAGGGCCTCGCTACCCCCAGGCAGATCCACACTTCCTTCCGACTCGGTGTCATCTGCAGACTTACTGAGGGGCACTCAGTGCCCTCATCCAGGTCATCAGTAAAAATACTGAACAGGACAGACCCCAGTACCAGCCTTGGGGGAGCACCACTGGTGACAGGTCACCAGCTGGATTTAATTCTGTTTACCACCAGTCATCCCAGTCAATTTCTGTCACTTCTGAGATCTCCAGCTGCATTACAATGAGCAAATGAGCAGAGCTCATTAGTTGCAAGAGGGTCAAAGCCAATGTACATTACAGTTGGGTTGCAATTGAGTACTCAGATCTGGCCCAGCTCAGTGCATTCAGATGCTAAATTATTCTGAATTCAATTAGTAACTACCTGAGATAGGCCAGAAACTGGAGAAACCAGTGAGGAAAAAAAAAAAAAAAGGAAAAAAAAAAAAAAGTGCATTCTTCAAATGGCCTTCATTGTTACCTTCTTTATGGTGAGTAAGAAAGCACAAGGATGCATCCCTCCAGGTTTGCAAAATGCTCTCAGATACATGCTCAGCTTCATAAAGCTTTCTGTTAGTGACAGAAGATGCTCTTCAAGGTTTGTTAGTCTTGCAGCAACGTATGCCTCCTTTCACTTCCTCCAGGCAGAGCAAATTGCAGAAGTGAGACAGACAGAAAAATAATGTTGTTACTGGGGATGTGGAGATTTTGATGAAGAAATTCAGCAGAGCTCTGTGCGCCTACTGCACCTCTTGTTTTAGCCCCAACAAGTGTGCCTGGCAGTGATGATTTTGCTCACCCCTTGTAGACGTGCAAAAATACGGGCTTCTTATCTTTAAACTGTGTGTGATGTTAAACCAGGGGCTGAGGGGGAACGAATGCATTATTCGGCCTACATGTTAGAAGGGCTGAATCACAGGAGCTGCTCTGTGTCAGGGCTACAGGAGGCGCCACTGCCTATTCCCACCTCTTCCATCCGATCAGGACTCCCTGGCTACGGTAGACCTGGTGTCGCAGGTCCTGCTGTACTCAATGGGACACTGAGCTCGCAGCACGGCTGTAAGGGGACACTTCCATCCAAACGATGGCTGCGAGCAAGACGCTGCTTCTATTTTCTCTGAAATACCCCCTAGAGGGCACCACTGGAGGGCTGCTGCGTGCAGGATCCTACGGGTGGTTGCTGACAGCTTCCGACCCGTTTAGTGGCCAGCACAGCCCAGGTGACGTGGATGCTTTGTCCTACACTTAGCTCAGTGGGCATGAAACTCAGTTCAGCCTACAGCAAAACCAGAAGATGTTGTTTCAAGTAGACAGCCTCCCAAATGGTACGAAGTAACAGTTTTCAGTCTTGTTATCATTTTTACCAGGGAAATGGCAACACCTGTGAGATTTGTGAGAATCACTGATGCAGATAATCATGAAGCAAGATGGTAAAGAAGTGGCTGGAAGTACTGTAGCACATGTGCTAGATACAGCATCTCCCAAACCCTTTCCGGGACTGCAGGGCAGGCAGCAGAGCAAAGGTGCTGCATGACTGACAGAGCTGAAGGCTGAATGCCCAACACCACAAAGTCTGTGGGCTGATGTCTCAGTCACACGTGGAGGATGTTCTTCTCTCAAAAACACTCATGCATTTGATCAAACGTGGACGAGCAGTTTTTCCTTACATCCAAACCTTTCTTGCACGTGTGCCAGGCTCTTCTCCCTGTCATCAGGTACCACTGGGAAGAGTCTGGCTCTTGTTTGTGCTGCAATGCTCTGTAATGCTCTTTAGGTGCTTGATGGCTATAATCAGATCACCCTCAGCTCTTTTTTTCGTACAAATCATTATCTGTGTTCGCAGAATGGACTCAGCTGGGAATATCTTCAGCACAGTTGAGGACATGTCAGTTTCCAGGCAGAAGCACAGAAGCAGCACACGTCTATAGATGACACAAGGAAACCTGCTGCCTGGAGGTAAGGGTGCCCAGCCTTGGGATATTATAGCTTTAGTCCCAATACACACAACTCTCTGAGGGGACAAAAAGAGACGCCTGTGAAGGCTCACCACAAGACATCAGCACATGTTATAGGGATGCTGCATGAAGGTGAGGCCTGGCAATGAGCAGCTGCAGTTCTCCATGAATGGCACAGCATGGGCAGAGGCATCACACCCCCCCCGCTCTGCATCACTGTTTGGCTGTTTGCTGGGTCAGAGGGTTCCTCCTGACTACAGGAAAATTTGTGTTACAGATTTGGAAGCTTTAGTCTTTGACTTTATCCACAGACTTCTGTGAGTTTGTCCTATGGGTTTTTTGAGCTAGGCTAAGCTGCCAGAGATGGAACATCTAACAGTAATGGTTCACGTGGTTCAGTTGTGTCTGCTAAGAAGAAATGCCTCCTTGCGAAGGAGGTGAAGCTGCCATCTGCTGGTTTCATTTGTTGCCTCTCTGCTCACTCACTGAGAGATGGACGAGCAGATTTTGCACGCTTGATCTCCGCCTCTCACTGCTGGTGGGATCTGCCTTCGTATTTGTCATCTCTTCATATCACGTCTCTGTACAGCTGATTGATGAAGAAGCTTTTCTGGCTTCTGACCATCCTTTCATACGTTTCTGTCCTCTTCCAGTTCTTCCATCTCTTTTTGAGTTGAAGATGTAGAGGTCAAATATTGCTCAGTGGCACTGAAAGAGGCATATGAAAGGAGGAGGCACCAGAGGAAGTGTTTGGATATGCTTAATGAGGAACAGAGAATAGGCTAGTTGCTGATTGTTTACATGATGCTGTCGCTGGCTGGCTGGAGTCTTCTCAGTGATGCAGGTGAAAATGGTGACCTGCACAAGGTCTTCCCTACATCACTGTCACCTTCTCCTTTTTCCAGGCCCTGGTCCCATAGGAAGCTTCAGTAAAGGTCCTGGTGGTGCTGTAACCATTTCCATGTTGCCTAATACACTGCCTGCCAAGCCATGTTTGAAAACAGTCCTGTCTCCAGCCCAGAGGACAAGAGCTGTATTATTAACAGAGCTTTTTTTAAAAAATGGCTATTTTTATTTTATCCCTCTTTTTCTTTTTTTTGCTCCTGCCCACAATGACCAAGACAGAGAGGCTAAGTATTGCTCAGTGGTTTACGTTTTATAATAAATACTGTTCGTTTCAAGGTGGTATCTGAAAAGCTCATTCTCTCTCACTTGCAGCCAGAACAGTTATACCAGGATAGGCATAATATGGAGATGTTTCTCTTACTCATTTCCAAGGTCTTTTTCAGTATCCAGAGCATTGTCATGTGTTGGAATGGCTTTGCTGTGTCTGAGTAAAAAGACAAGGTAACTCAGCAACGGCATCTACAGCAGGGACAGCCACATGGGTTGCTCTAATTCAGGACCAGGAAGATAGTAAGGCAGGAGATTGCCAAAGTTGATGTGGGCCATGATGTCAGACTGCTGGAGAAACACATGGCAGAATGAGGGGCAGTGGGGGGCGCTCATGGAAGGCATAAAAGGGCAGAGAAAGCAGCAGTTTACCAATAGGAACAATACGCTAGGGAGATGTGCTGTGCTCCTTACAGTTATCATGCAGTTGAAACATCCTTCAGAGTCATTAAATACAGCTGAAAAGCAAAAGCTCTGCCCAGAAAGCAGCGAACAGCAGATTTTTGCAAATCATTTTTTTCAAACATCCTGGGCCATCCCTCTGGTTCAAGGCACGATGGTGATACTTCAGACAGACTGTGCAGCTCAGCGCTGCCTCGAGAGCTGCACCACCTGTGATAAGACACGATGCAACGTGTGCCACTTTGCCCTTGAGTCCCATGGCAAATGTCCCTCTCTGTCCCCTGGTCCTGCTTCACAACCCAGTATTTTTTTTCACCCGAATGCCATCTCTGTGCTTTCCTTTAACTTCCACCAAATTCCACAGGTGCAGGAGAGTTTCCTCCTCTGGCTGCACACCTGAGAAAAAAATTTAACAAAACTACAAGATGGGCCAGGGATTTTGTGTTCCTGATAGTCCTTGCAGCAAATAGACATCCACTGGGGAAATCAGGTCGTTTTCTTATCTCAGGAGCTGCTGTAGATAAGCTTCCTTCAAATCCTTACTGGGATTGAACACTGGGATTAAAACACATGCCATGAAAGGAACTGATGGAGTTATTTCAGTGTTGGTGAAATCTGGTCCCCACAGAGACCATGCCCACCCCCCACCAGACCAGAGCACAAAGCAGTTCATCCTCCATCACTCTGGAGAGCTGTGCTGCTTTCCACTGCCAGGTCAGAACCAGTACCTGCCTGGCTGAAGGCATCGATTATGAGCAACAAAACAGAGAAACAAACTGCAGAACTCTCCTCGAGGTGCAAACAGGCCTTGAAAGGCTTTGGAGAGAAAAGAAGGCTGCATGCATCAGTGGCAGTGCAGTTTCTGTCAGCTGAATGTACATCAGGAATCCCTGGCTGCGTCTGTGATCAGCAGACCACCATACCACCCCCCTGCCAGCAGCACCCAGAGTCTGCGTGAGCTCTGCTTGGAGTTAAGAGCCACACTTTCTTTGTGCAACAGTCATTTATTTCTGTTTTCTTAACTTTTTGACCAGCGTAGGCCCTACTTGTGGTGCTGGGCTGTGACCTCTTGCAGGACTGGGGAGAGCACGAGGTGCTGCTGGCCCTTTTCTTTGGCTGCACAGGTGTACAGTGGAGTCAGTGAGCCCACTGATGAACTGTGCTGTGCTGTGCTGCGCTATAGCTTACAGCTGCAGGCCAACCGTGTCCAGCCCAGGCTTTGCAGGATGATGCTCTTTACTGCCTTTTCTGTCCGCCACTGTGACACATGGGTGGTGACCAGCTCCCAGCAAAGCCAGAGGTGCACAGGGTCAAGGATCTCTTGGTTCTGCCTGAAAAGCACCACCAAGACTTTGGGCAGAAGACCATTCAGTACAGCCCCAGTCTTCAGCTCTGCATCCCTCTGCTCTGCTGGGAATGGCAGAGAGGATGCTGCAGTTCTACAGGGGTTCAGACCAAAGCCTTACTGGAAGCCTGGCATAGATGATGCCCACTCATATGTCACAGCAGATGGGATACGAACCTCCTTCCAGCTCACTGCATCAAGCTGGAGAGAGCTGAGGATGTACCTGCAGCCTTGTCCCTGCTCCTCATGCCTTGCATCAGGGGAGGGGAGAACAGGGCATGTTGTTTCAGTTTGGGAAGGCTGATGAAACTGCCTTGAGTCAATAGTCATGTATCCACATTAAGTGGTGATGGTCTTGATGGGCAGACATTCAGAGATGTAAGTAACTGGCAGGATGAACAGACTAATGATGGTTTGGTTAATGGGTCATCTCTGCCTGAACACAGTGGCTCCAGGGAATGCCACAGTGTCTCTCCTGAATTCTGCCATGTTTCCTACCTCCAAAGAAAACTTGGGTGAAGTGACAAAGCATCTCCCATGTCTTTGTGCACCCAAAATGATTGTAGCTCTTCTCCCCTGCATGCAGTTCCCCCTCCTCCAAGGCCTGAATGCTCAGCCAGACTTCCAGTTTGGTTCCCTTGTCCCCCCCACTGCCAGCAGCTCCAAATCAGCCTTTCCAGGAGAACACAGCCTACTGGAAGGCCCCCACAGCTCCTCCTACAGCAGGGACATCTCCGGGCTGGCTGGCTGCTCAGGCAGGTAGAGATGAAGCTGCGAGCCAAAGATGGAGCCTAGGGCCAGCAAAGGAGCAGAGGGTATTTATGTCTTTGTTATCCTGCTCTCTGATTCTGATGAGAAAAGCATTCAGGAGAGCCATTCTGCAGTACTGGTACACCAGGTCTTCATCACAGTGTCCATGAGGAGAGCAGCAGTCAGCTCTCAACCTGTCTGATTGCTGCTGAGGACATGGTTTGTACTTGCTTCACTTCTGCCTCTCTCAGTGCTTCACAGCTCATTTGGCTGAGCCCTTCATACAAAACAGCGTGCTAGACCAGCTCTGTGCTGGGAGCGCTGCAGGAAGGCTCTAGTTGTCCAGGGAAGGGATGGGCAAAGGGGATTCTGTTTTCAGCATCAGCACTGACTGCCTGCCACACTATTCTGCTTGTTTGTTTTGTTAACCCATGCAGAATAATTAATAACATTTCAAGTCGAAGAAACACGCTTATGAAACCAACCCTTTCTGGGCAGTGAGTGTGCCCCCAAGCTTCCCACAGCACAGCCAACCTGCGTGCTGCAACTCCTTGCCTTGTGTCAAACAAGGAAGAACGAGACTAACATGTGCCTGATATTTGGTGACATATTGAAGTATTTAGTGTTGATATATACTGATGTGTATTTGGTGACATACTGACACGTTTGTTAATACATGGATATACTCAGTGATGAACGAATGGAGGAGATACTCCCCTTCCAGGGCTCCATTTTCAGCCTCTGGTGGGAGCTCCCGGAGGACAACTGCTCTCTCACAGATGCCAGTGAGCACTCAGCTGAGCTGGAGCCAGGGGAGTACACTCATGAGCCTGGCCCAGAGCTCACGTTAGTGGCTGAGCTGTTGGAGAGCCCTGCACAGACCTCTGGCTGCTCTGGCATTGCTGGCCCCATTCACGCCTGCATTCTGACAGACCCACACGTGAAACGCCAGTTTTAGAAGTCCTCGGAGGTCGTACAGTACATCGGATAGAATTCCACTGTTTGGAAGCGTTCCTTACATGCCTTTAATTACTTGTGATTTACATCATTTCTCTCCATGTTTATGTTCCTGCAGTTTCTGACGGGCATCCATTTGCAGAGCAGAGTGCAAGAAGCGCTTCTGACAGGCACATGTAGTGGCTGGTTTCAGAAAGATGGGGCAGGGCTCGCCTCACAGACCTTTTAGACTTAATTAGGTAGAGCTGTGGGGAGAAACAGCTGCACCCACATTTTTTTCTGTTTCCCACTGCTTTTGGCTGCTGCAGTGTGAGATACGCTTTTCTCTTTTCGCGTACAAAGTTCAGCCGTTACAGCATGGCGGATGGAAACCATTGCCAGCTGCCAGCTGATCTGTTGCCCTTGGTGCGGAGCGGTGCGGGGCTGCAGGCCGCTGGACGGATAACCCTCTGCTGTGCTGGGAACGGCAGAGAGGATGCTGCAATTCTACAGGGGTTCAGAGCAAAGCCCTCCTGGGAGCCCACAGGTGCTGTGTCAGCGTTAGGGATTTTGTCTTTGTGGCAGTGCAGATCTCTGTGTGGTCATAGCTGCCCCTCTGCTCTTTGCCTAGGAAAGGCGATCTTCCTTCTTTGTGGCATGCTGACAAACAGGCTGTCCTGAAGCTTTCTGCTTTTTTGCTGGTTTGCTCCGGCTCCTGCAGCAGCACCAGGCCGGCCAGGAGGTTTAGTTGGCTCTGAGAAGGGAGATCAATGTGAGGGTGCCACCAAAAGCAGGAAGAAAAAGAACAAAAAGGACTGCATCTCCTGCTCAGCCTTCTGCTCAAATTCCACCACAAGGACTTTTTTTTTTTTTTTTTTTTTTTTTTAATATAGAAAATAATTTATTTACTTTCTAACAAAATGGCTGAGGGGTTTGATTCATCACTTGTGATCCTCCAAAATCATAAGCTGTTTGTGTAAGCTGCTTGCTGACTAAACTCCGTACACTGCTGTAAATCAAGTTGTGCGTTTCCCCAGAGGAGATTGGAAGCAATCTTGCTGAGCTCTCCAGCATTAAGGGCACTTTATTTCCTTCCATCCAAGGTGTTTTCCAGGATTGCACAAAGCAAGTGGAGTTTGGGAGAAACCTTATTTCACATTTTGTAAATGAGTGACTTCTGGGTTATTTTCAAGCTTTTCAGTAGCCAGAATGGTACATTACTCATCTGTTCTCGTTGAACAGAATTCAGCAGTGGCTCAAGTCCCAGCAACTCGTGTATGAAGAATACAAACAAGATGGTTCTTTTGCTTCCTTGTGCTTTAATGCTGCATTGTATCTCTGCATGGTTTTAAGGTGCCAGGAATGGATCAGAGGCCCAGAAGGCAATCTGTGTTCCTGTGTTTGGGCAGGTTGTTACTAAATAGGCATCAGCAGCAAAAGGTGCAATCCAGATCTGCATCCCCCTGACAGAGCGGCTGCTTATAGGCAAAATAATCGCTTGTAGTTTAATTGGATATACGTATCTTCCATTAGTAAGGTAATAAGTACACAGCCATATCTGATTGTGTGACGTTATGCTCATGGCTGCCTTTTATGAAGCAAGAAGAAACTGAAGGGCAAGTCCTACAACAGTGAATTGGAAATAAACGATGAAAGCTAAGTTCCTTTCTCTCCAGACAATTTTGCTCAAGCGTCACATATTTTCCCTCATACTGTGAGGACTATTGCTATTGTTTTAATTGAAAGCTGGGATTCTTGTATAATTGCATACTTATGGGAGGAGGGTTTTGAGTACAGAGCAGTGCAGGACAGGGAAATTCAATAGGGTTTGTGGCAGCATACATACAGCCATATGCTGGTTTCCAGAGTGCTGCAATGTGTTTTGGTTCTTAGAGGTACCACTTGTGCCTGGACAATCTCTCTAGTGACGTTTGCTGTCTGATGGGGGCCCATATCTGTGATGTCAAAAAGAGGCTACCAGGTCTGATAAGGGTGGAGGACCATTGTCCACTCCTTCTCCTTCAAGTTGGGCGTCATGAGCTGCAACAAGGAGATTACAAAGTCTCAGAAGAGAATCTAAGTCCCTTGGGAAGATGTAGAAGGGATCAGGAGTGCAGGTGGGGTTTTTGTAGCGTTCTCCTTGATCCTCCTGGTTGGTGACAGGGACCCGGGAAGGAGGCAAATGGACCAGGTAAATGACAGGCAGCATGATGGTGCTGTGCCCAGGGTTATGGGTGCTGTGGGCCTGCACACAACTTTCAGACACCAGCTGTATTGATGTTGGATGAAACGCAGCTGACCAGGAGGGGCAAGAATTGTGGGCAGCACGCTGGCTGGGCTGATTAATGGAGCTTCAAACTGGATTTTGTGGGTGAAGGGGGGTGTATTTACAGGCGATGGAGAAAAGCGTGGAAACACTGTCACTTTTGGAAACAGCCAAGAGAAACCTGTGACAACTGTAGGGTAAATACCCGAGATTTTTTTTCTTCATCAGTATCTACCCTTGTCTCTACCCAGGTGTGCTCCTGAGGTTTTTAGCTTCCTCTCATGGGGCAGATCCTCCTGGAAGCTATGTTAAGGCACATGAAGGACAAAGAGAGAGATGATCCAAGACAGCCAGCATGACTTGACCAAGAGCAGATTATGCCTGACCTACCTGCTGGTTTTCTATGACATCAGCAGAATACAGAAGTGCAAGTGATGCCATCTGCCCGGACTTCTGGAAGGCCTTTGATATGGTCCCACACCCACATTCTTACCTCTAAATTGGGGAGACATGGATTTGAAGAGCTGATTATTCGGTGTATAAAGGCCTGGTTGGATTTCCACAGGCAAAAGGCTGTGATCAGTGGCTCTGTGTCCGCATGGATGATGGTGATGAATGGTGTCCTCCAAGGGTCCAAACTAGGAACATTGTTCTTCAACCTTCATTAGTGACATAGACAGTAGGATTGAGTGCACCCTCAGCAAGTTTTCTGATGATATGAAGTGGTGCAGTTGACACAACAGAAGGGAGGGACACTATTCAAAGGGACCTGGACAGTCTTGAGAAGTGTGTTCAGGTGAATCTAATGAGGTTCAACAAGGCCATGTGCAAGGTGTTCGGTCTTGGCAATCCCAGATGTGGGAGAACTCACTGGGAGCAGCCCTGTGGAGAAAGACTTGGGGATCCTGGTGGATGAAAAGCTGGACATGAGGCAGCAGTGTGTGCTTGCAGTTCAGAAGGCCAGAAATATCCCAGGCTGCATCAGAAGAGGGGTGGCCAGAAGGGTGATAGAGGTGACTGTCCCCTTCTGTTCTGCCCCTGTGAGGCCCCATCTGGAGTGGCAACCCTGCCCATGGCACGGAGGTTGGAAATACATGATCTTTAAGATCTCTTCCAGTCCAATCCATTCTCTGAGTTGATAATTCTGCGATTCTATAATTGTCTGCTAAAATTAATCTAGCCCCAGTGAGAGTGCCCAACTCATGAGAGGTGCACCAGCACACATGGAGACAAGGGAGGAGATACCTCTCGCTAGTTATCCTGTCTGCAGGGCTCAGACTGCTGCCACCAAGGTCGCCTCTGTACTTCCCTGTGTGCAGAATTCTCCTTGGGATGGGAATGGAAGTTCTCAGGTGCACAGCCAGTTGACACGTAACCCTTATCTCTTACTGAGGAAGCTGAATGTAAAAGGGAGAGGGGAGTCATGAACTGTTCTTTGATACATCTTGCTTTGAGTTTTGGATTCTATATTCTACATGTCAAGAGGATGGAATGTACTCACCAGATCACAAAGATCCGTAAGTCTTTAGCTTAAAGGTAATGTTAGCTAAGGGATGAAGAAATTCCTTTTATCATGCCTTTCTGCTGTAGTGGTCTGATGGTAACGCTCTAACAATAGTACTAGATGGAAGAAAACAGAACCTTGTGTGCTCTTCAGATCCTGATAAAAGTAGGAAAGGACTAATTCTCCATCCTGGAATATTCCTCTGTCTCTGGGTCTGACCCTCTGCCCAGCAATCTTGTAGCCATGTTCCAGGAAAACATTAGCCCCAGTTTTTTCGTACTGCAGTTTGCCTGGGGACAGATATGAGGGTGGCAGTTGGGTCAAACCCATAACAATTCAATACCTGCCAAATGTTTGCAACTTTACTGTCTCAGCTGAATCCCATGGTTGTGGAAGTACACACATCTAAGGAGATAGATAGGCAGGCAAAAGCTAAACACTGCCTATTAGGTTAAGGCCTTTTAGCTTCTAGAGTTGCTCACCTGGCCCTTTGGCACTGTGGTTCTGAAATTCAGGAAGGACAATCCCCTGGTTTTTAAGATCCTCAGTATGTGTACACTGCAAATAGCCTTTCCAGAAGTTGTAAAACTTCTTCTGTACTCTTCTGTAAAGCCGAGCTGTAGAACTGCTGGTCACTTTAAGGAATGGCGTAGGATGCACAGAAATAAAACAGTTCTCTGACACAAAAACACAGAGGAGTACAACCACTGGGCTTTCAAGCCATGTCGGCTGTCCCTAGGACTGCTAATGGGAAAACACAATTTCAGCTTGAACTTCGGGGTTTCGATTTATAATGGGCTTATTTATTCCTCAGCACTGGGGCTTTTTTATTTATTTGGTTGGTTGTTTGGGTTTTGCTTGTTTGTTTGTTTATAATGCATATGTAACTTAAACAGCTCTGATTTTATGCTTGTTGCATCTCTGATAGGAGAAGTGAGTTGTAGGTACGCCACAAAGGCACCGACCCTTTCCATCAGTATTAATCTTATTACAGGGCACAATGACTACCTGCTGTTTTGGACTCTACAGGAGTGCAGGACAAACTGTCAGCTCTCGCCTATCTAATTGCATCCTGCTGATAATTTGATGCTTATGTTCTGGTTGTTTTGTTTGTGACACATTTAGAGCTCCACAAACACAAAAAGTCTGTCAGAGGGAGAGGTAAAATTGCCACAGAATTACAGTCCTTCAGATTGGTAATAGTTAATGTGACTGCTCGTTGCTCTGGAAGTATTTTGGGTGTGAAAAACCGTTATGTACATGTTTGAAGTGCATGTAAAACACAGTCTGGATGACGAGAAAAGAGTGCAGCTCCTTCATTTTTGGCTTACAGTGTCTAGGGTATCACAGCATAAATCCTGGTATCTTCTCTTCTGATTGGTGTCAGGTGAAGTAGAAAACCCAGGCCTGCATTCCTGAAGAGAGCTGGTTGCAAGCCAGAGTATACTGTCCAAGCCAAGTCTGCAGGAGAACACTGTGGGAGAGAGAGTCAAAGTCAAGGCAGACATCAACAGCATCTCCAGGTGGAGTAGTAGGTCACTGTTTCCTCCCGAACTGTGGGGGTTTGCTCTGCTCACCATCCAAGACTTCCAGGACAGGGGGTAGAGCACCCCAAGGATAATGGACAGATGCAAAGGCACTGAGAACCTCAGCCTCTTCCTTATCCTCAGCGCTCACATTCCCCTCCACACCCAGTAAAGGATGGAGATTCTCCTTGGTCCTCCTCTTACTGTTAACATACTTGTAAAAAAGATGGTTCTTCTCTTTTACTATAGTGGCCAGGTTGAGTTCAAGCTGGGCTTTTGCCTTTCTGATTTTATAGCAGCTTCTCTGTAGGGCAGGACATGGCAACTCCTTCTTAAGCTGGGTATTCTACTGCATGACCAAGAAACCACTGCCTGCTTCTGGTTTCAGGATGGAGAGCAAAGTGTACCTTCTGATCAGTAAAGCCTTTGCATTCTGCCATCTCAGACATGTTCACATGTGAGGTCCTTTTGTTTAGCAGGATAAGCTGCTCAAGGTCCATCTCCTGCAGCACTCTTTACTTGACAGGCCTTCCACTTCCCCTGTCTGAACCAGTGGAGATTCAGTCTTTGACCCCAAAAACACGCTGCAAAGTTTTTGTACATTTGAGACATGTGTTTGAGTGGGGAGGAGAGCGAGCAGGGAGATCAGCCCTGATGGCAAGTGCATTGCTCCCACACTGTCATTTCCTCTACAGTGTTTTACACTGTGATAGCGTAAACATTTAATTACTGATTTGGTAGTAACGGGGGTTACATTATATATGAGCTGGAACACCCCAGGAAAGAATCTTTATTCTTCTGACTTACATGTCCTGTGCCATGTAAGCAAGCAAACAATCCAAGCAAACCCAATTCCTGGCATTGCAGAGAGTGAAAGAAGCAGAGATCCAAAGTTGACTCTGCACTAAGAATGTTTTATTCTGAGAGCAACTGGAGGACAACTCTCAGCAGCTGTCCCTACCCCATGGGTTTGAAATCTACTGTAGCCATGCAGTGACTGAGCCAATCGTTTCATTTTATCAGACTATGAACACTTTTCCAAAATTAAAACGTGCTCCTTTTCTCAGAAGGAAGGATGATATGACAACGCTGCATCCCTGGTGGCATAATGTAGAAAGTTCCCACAGCCAAGAGCTTACATTTGTTGTTTAGATTGTACCAGAGTCATTCAAAGTATGATTAAATATGTTTACATTTTAAAATAGGTGAAATCCACAATCTTTAGCTACCAGAAGACCTTCCTAGCTATTCACACAGTGCAAACAGCCTGTGGAAATGGAAGTCAAGAGGAGTGGGAGGCAGGAATAGTATAGGACCCCTCCAGGAGGAAGGTGGTTCTGGGTTTGCTCAGGGTTTTCTGTGGAGGATTCTCTGAAACACCAATTGAGAGCATCCCCTGCCCAGCACGCAGCACAGTGAAGTTGATGACAACAGGAAGTACCAGATATAGAAGTCAACTATAGCAGTAATATTTCCTATTACGTAAAACCAAAGTTCTTCACATCACAGAATCACAAACTGATTGAGTTCAGAAGGCACCTCTGGAGGTTATCTGGTGCAGCCTCCCTCCTGAAGCAGGGCCATCTAGAGATGGCTGCCTCTCTAGACCATAAGAGGACCATATTCCTTTTGAAGATCTCCAAGCAGGGAGACACCTGAGCAATCTGTGCCACTGCTCAGGCACCCGCACAGTAAAGAAGTGCTTCCTAGTGTTCAGAAGGAATCTCTTGTTTTCAGTTTGTACCCACTGTCTCTTGTTTGTACCCACTGTCTCTTGTCCTGGTAGCTGACACCAATTGGAAAGACCCTGGCTTCATCTTTGTTGCATCCTCCCTTTAGGTGTTTATGACATTGCTGAGACTCATCCTGAGCCTTCTCTCCCCTAGGCTGGAAAGTTCACATTTTTCTAGCATTCCAAATAGGAGAGGTGCTCCAGTCTCGTTGTCACCTTGGTGGCCTTAAGTTTTCTGCTATGTCCATGCCTCTCTTGTGCTGGAGCCTAGAATGACCTGACAGGTGACCTGATAGTGGCCTTCCAGTATCTAAAGGGGAGCTATGAGGAAGAAGAGAGTAGATTCTTCAGCAGGGTCTGCTGTGAAAGGACAAGGGGAAATGGTTTCAAACAAAAGGAGGGGAGATTTGAGCTGGGTATAACGAAAAAGTCTTTTACAGTGAGGGTGGTGAGGCACTGACACAGGTTGTCCAGTGGTGTGGTGGATGCTGCGTCCCTGGAGACATTCAGGGTCAGGCTGGCTCTGGCTCTGAGCAACCTGATCAAACTGTGGATGTCCCTGCTCGTTGCAGGGCAGTTCTAAGGATGCTATGATTCCATGAACTGGACACAGCACTCCAGGTGCAGCCTCACTGATCGTGAAAAGATCTAAGTAGACCTGCTGTTGATATTTTACCTAATGCAGCCAAGAATGCCATTGGCCATTAGTGGGGAGGGTGTATCACTGAGTTACATTCAACTTGGTGTCTGTCAGGACTCCTACATTCTTTTCTGCCAAACTGCTTTCTAGTTAGGGCATCCTTCAGAACATACTAGTGCCTGGAGTTGGTCCTCCCCAGGAATAGGATTTTCTTGCTGAACTTCATGAGGTTATTGTCAGCTCATTTCCCAGTGCACTGAGGACTCTGGATGGCAGTATGACCCACAAGTTCAATGTCACCTCGAGTACTGTGTCCAGTTTTGGGCCCCTCACTGCAAGAAAGATATTGAGGCCCTGGAACGTGTTCAAAGGAGGGCAACAAAGCTGGTGAGGGGTCTGGAACACAGGCCATATGAGGAGAGGCTGAAGGAGCTGGGAATGTTCAGCCTGGAGAAGAGGAGGCTCAGGGGAGACCTCATTGCTCTCTATAACTTCCTGAAGGGAGGTTGTAGTGAGCTGGGGGTCGGCCTCTTCTCTCGTGTCATTACTGATAGGACCAGAGGGAATGGCTTCAAGCTACGGCAGGGGAGATTCAGGCTGGACATGAGGAAGTATTACTTTTCAGAAAGGGTGGTCAGGCACTGGAATGGATGCCCAGGGAGGTGGTGGAGTCACCGAGCCTGGGGGTGTTCAAGGAAAGGCTGGATGTTGTGTTGAGGGACATGGTTTAGTGGGAGCTGTTGGGAATAGGTGAACGGTTGGACTGGATGAGCTTTGAGGTCTTTTCCAACCTTGGTGATTCTATGATTCTATGATTCTATAAAATGCATTCAAATTTATTGAAAAATACGCTTAAAATATTTTTTTGTTAGGGTCCAATAGCTTACAGCATTCAGCACTTATATGAAATACTCATGGATTTGTCAGCATGTTCTTATCTGAGAAAACAAGAAAGCACTCAAACCTAATGTTTTAGAGACAGATGTAGAGAATGACAGTCTAAATTTCCCAGTACTCCATCACAGCAAAATGAACTTCAAAATGAAGGTAAGGATGGGGTCGTGCTGTGACAGATGAGTCAGTTCTTGTGCTGAAACTCTGCAGCATACACATCCAACCTGCTAGTCTTATGTTCTTGTTGCTGCCCTTGGTGTTTTAATTAAAAATATATCTAAAAAGAAGTTTTGATACTATCACATCTTATGTTATATATTTTACATATGTGGTTCTTCATGTGCAGCCTAAGACAATTCCTCTTTACTCAATGAGGCCCAGGCAAGCCAGAAGGTTGGACGCTCCTTTTCTACTGCATGCAGTGATTTGCAAGTGCCATGTGAGTTTGAGCATGTTAGCTTTCATACTAGAACTTTAGCTAAACCAAAGAAAGACTGTGTTTGTCTGAGTGTGTGTGAGCTCTACACCTGAAGTAACCTGAATGGAAGCTCCCTGCTGCAGCAGCCAGATGCTGCAGGCTACGCAGCGCCTTAAGGATTAGCGTCCTGCTATTCATTTTGGTCTTTTCAGAGTGACAAGCAGAGTAATACTTCAGCTGCAGAGCTTTGGCAGGCATACAGTGGGTATTACTCACCACACACCTTTGTCAGGACGTCAGATTAAAGCACACCCAACCTGTGGATAAATCCAGATTTCTTTGCAGCGTGTAACTCACTCCAGTAGTTCACATTTTGTCCCAAGATAATAAAAGTGTCAGTACTCCTTTTCTGCTAATTAGTGAAGCTATGTTTACAAGGCACTGTCAGTCCACTTCCTTCATATTATCTATTCTATTATCTGGTGAACAATATGTGAACTTTCTAACTCCACAGATTTACAAAAGATGGATTTCCCTGCTCGTTCTCATACATGACAAAGACTTTTTGCCGGTGCCAGTATGAAATTAAGAGTGGGTGTTCTTTTTCATAATGAAAAGGTATTCATAGCAGCAGGCATGACAACAAAACACTTATTCTTAGGTTAGGTCAACACCAAAGCATCGCAAAAAGTGCATCCAAAAAAAAGAAAAGTTTAGGTCTGAAAATGCTGATGTTTTAGGAAGGGAAATACTTGTGCACAAGTTATCATTGTGTTTTGCAAACATTACTTTTGCAGCTAAACTGATGAAATATGGACCTCACAGAAGAACTGCTGGAAAGCTGAACAGTCCAACAACTCCAAGGACGGTGCTCCACCGTGCAACATCTGGCTGGCAACCACTTACAAGTGCTCCTTCTCAGGAGTCAACACCTGGCCAGGATTGCTCAACATTTCCACCAACAGACTAGAAGAGGGGATGGAGGACGGTACCACTGGGGATGGGACCAAACCGGAGGAGCGCTGCACGTGCTGGAAGGGAGTGCTGCCTTCAGAGGACCTCAGCAGGCTGCAGAGACAGGATCCTGGTAGCCACGTGGGCCACAGCCCAGTGCTCTGCCCTTGGCTGGGATGAGCCTATAGCAGTGCAAGATGGGACCCACAGCCTGCAGAGCTCTGCAGCCCTGGTGGACAGCCAGCGCACACGTTATCCAAGGACTCAGTGGCCTCAGTGGCTGACCAGGGACTGAGTGATCCTTGCAAGCTTGTGGAGGCTCTCCCACTGCTTCTTGACGCTCATCAGGTTGCTTCTAGAATGGAGTCCACTTTGGGAACCTCCGATTTAAGAGAGATTTTTCAGAAAATAGTGGCAGATCTTCCCAACAAGAGAAGTGTAAACCTGGGAAAGCATCCAGAGATGGTGAGATCTCCAGGTTTGGAGATATTCAGTACTCAGTGGGAATGTAGGAACCTCATCTTTCTTTGTTGCAAGCCCTATTGGAGCCAGGTTGGACTGCAGTGATGCCTTCTGGTCAAAATCATTCTCAGTTCCTTTGATTACATTTTTCAGGACACTTGCAGAATGACTGAAATTGAGACAGATAATTAGTTCTGACTGGTCTTATTCTGTTTCTATCAGCTCTGCACTCTCCTTTTGACATTCCTCATTTCTGGGGGAAAAAAACATTACATACATTTTAAGAGCCTCTACATGGCTGTTTTCTGTGTATAATGTTCTGGCACTGGATAGGTCATAACAGAAATCTTAGGATTTATCTCAATGAAGCATGAATGGAAACTATGTGTTAAAACCCAATAAAAAGCATCAGAAAAAGGTTAAAAGAACAGTCATTACTGATACTCAAAAGAACAACTAATAGCAACTAAGAAATGCACCTTCTCACAGCATGTCCAGAAGGCCTGTACTAAGATTGGGTTGGGACTTACCAACAGCAGACAGTATGCAGAGATCCTCTACACAGAGATCAAAAGGAGGTCAATGAGGTAAATCTTCACTTTCGTACCCTGGCAGATGTGAAATAAAATTGATACAAGCACTGCAGTTACACCTGAAGACAGCGAAAAATGTCAGTTTATGTTTGCAAATGGCCTTTCTTCCTACTAGCAAGACGTAGGTAATTGCCTGCCTATTTGAATCGTTCTCCTGAACAGATACACAGTGTTGGAGAAGATGCTGTATCAAAGCAACAGCTGAGGAAGTGTAGGTGGAAGTCTTATGTGTCCACCTGCCTGATACTGTTGGAGGCTGAATAATAAGCATTGGGCCATTCAGTTACACTTAGTTTTTCAACAAAGTGCAAGTCCTACACTTACACTTGGTACTACACTTGGTATTCATGTGAGTAAAACCTTGGGTTAAATTAATAATCCTCAGGATCACTGAGAAATTCATTTGTAAGACATGATTGACACACATCTGGGAGTTGCAGGCTTTACTCAAACAGAAACAGAAATCCTTTGCACTTCTGAGAGGATGCTGGTAACCACCTGTAAGGTGGTGGGCATGTGAATTAGGTTCTACCTGGAACATCTCCCCTCCAGGCTGAAGAATCCTTCCTTTTCTCCTCAAATGCATCGTGACCACTTCCATGGCCTTGCACTGAGCTCATTCCAGTTAGCCAACATCTGTCTTCGCTCCTGATCTGCTGCAAACAGGAACTGTGGCTTCTCTAGAAGACAAACTCTCCACCATGCTGTCAGTACTGGCAAGGATTGCTCCCTATATTATGCTGTGTCCTCTCTCATATGAGACTAAAATACAGAAAATTGTAAGTAGCATCGAGGTGCTACTCCTTATGCAAGGTGTCAGGCCAAGAAGGTGTGGGCAGTGTGGGAGCTTGTCAGCCAGGGAGTCAAAGACTGGTTAGAGGTAGAAGCCCATCCTGGGACTTGGGCATCAGCTTCAGGTGGGAGACCAAGCTCTTTCCCTCTTTCCATGCCAGCACTAAACCAATACATAAATAAAGCACACTACATTTCTGTTACATGTGCCCTTCTTTTCTTATTTGTCAACATCACCATCCCCTTCCCTTCCCTTCCCTTCCCTTCCCTTCCCTTCCCTTCCCTTCCCTTCCCTTCCCTTCCCTTCCCTTCCCTTCCCTTCCCTTCCCTTCCCTTCCCTTCCCTTCCCTTCCCTTCCCTTCCCTTCCCTTCCCTTCCCTTCCCTTCCCTTCCCTTCCCTTCCCTTCCCTTCCCTTCCCTTCCCTTCCCTTCCCTTCCCTTCCCTTCCCTTCCCTTCCCTTCCCTTCCCTTCCCTTTCATTTCCCTTCCCTTCCCTTCCCTTCCCTTCCCTTCCCTTTCATTTCCCTTCCCTTCCCTTCCCTTCCCCTCTCCTTCCCCTCCCCTTCCCTCCCCTCCTTTTCCTTTCCCTTCCCCCTTCCCCTCCCCTTCCCTCCCCTCCTTTTCCTTTCCCTTCCCCCTTCCCCTCCCCTTCCCTCCCCTCCTTTTCCTTTCCCTTCCCTGTTCCCCTCCCCTCTCATTTTCCTTCCCCTTCTGCCCCTTCCCCTACCCTTCCCCTTCCCAGAAATCTGGCTCAGGGAAATGGCTATTTGCTAGCACTGTCACCACACACCTGATGCTTTCCAGCATAGGCACAAGCTGTTGAGCAGTGCTGCAAAATCTGCGGACTGATCTCTGCCAAGGGTTACTCCTGCCACACCAACAGCATGATCGTATCAGGTACAACTCTGCATTACCTTGCCTCTCTCTGTGGCTCCCTGATGGACATTAATACAGCTTAGCGCCTGAGGGTTGAAACGTGCAGGGTCACTAAGAGAGAAAAGCAGAGCTGATCTCAGTGAGGTAAGTCTGCTTAGCACCAGAGAGCACAGGCACTCACACAGAGCCATAGAGCAAAGTGGTAACTCTGACAGCGTCAGCCTTTAAATCCTGCTGTACCTGATACCTGTGTGTGCAGCTCTTCCTGCTCACCACGGTGCGCTCGCAGCTTGCGGGCCCACTGATGGATACAGGTGGTTTTAACCAAACACGCCAACTTCAGCTTTCACCTCGTCTTGTTGTGCACATTGAGCTCACTGTTACGGTCTCTCAGAGGGGTGCAGCTGAAGTCTGAGGGCCTGGAATACCTGCTTCCACAGACACTGCCCATCACAGACAGCCTGCTTGCTGGCACTGGGTCTAAAGCAAGATTTTGCAGTCGTCAGCTCTGCTCTAAGAAACAACAGAAGTACGAAGCAGAGAGTAAAACTGAGGTGCAGTAAGAATAAGAAGATATGCCAATATTTCTGGTGTCAGCGTGCATGCTGTGGAGTAAGTGAATGAGAGAGGGTTGACCTGGAGTTTGCAAGAAACTCACAGAAATGCGTGTCAGAAATCCACAGTTAGCAAGAGCAGAACACAAGGAATTCTCCAGCATTTGTTCCTCAGCTGTACTTGTTTAGACAAACCAGACAAAAAGTACCTGATTTAGTCTGAAGAGAGAAGCCAGAGTCCAAGGTAAACATGTATGGGCAGCACTTTTGAGTAGCTTGACTTTCAAGTTTCCTGAGAGCAGTCATGCCCACGGAGTCAGTAATAAGGAATTTGTTTGCTGAAGGATTTCTGAGGCTCAGTGCTTCTTTTCCAGGTGGAGGCATTCAGACAACCGATGAATGAAGCATTTCTGTCTGGGACAGTAAATATTTAACTGGAAAGTTTAGAAAGATCTGTGTTTCTGAGTTTTCAAGGCCTCTTCAGGAAAAAAAAAAAAAAAAAAAAAAAAAAGCAAAACCTTAAAAAAACACCTTTTCTGCAGGCACGAAACAAAAAACACAGAAAGGAGGAGAGAGTGGGAGAGTGGGAGACACAGGGAGCTCAGAAAAGCTGAGAAATGCTCCTCTGCAGCATGCTGTGGTCCAGCATCATCATCTTTGCAGCATTTGCAGTAAACCTGTTGTCTCAGCATCTGCAACGCACTGCACAGCCTTTCTGTGCTTCACTGTTCAGGTTATTCTGCCACCCACAAAATCCCATCCAGAGATCCAATCACTGAATGTTCAGTGTTTTCATTCCTGAGAAAATCAGAGAAAGCAAAAACTGATCAGCTTAGAAATCCCAAATTGATGAGAAAGGGTGCTTTCCATGCAAAAATGTCTTTCTCAGGTTTCCCCGGTGCTGTGCCTAGCAGGTTTGGCACATAGGAGCAGTACCACCAAATCTGGCATGCAAACTTTGCAGTGTTACCAAGCCACCAAGGCGTGCTGGGATGGCGCACGTAGATTCTCAGCATGATGTGCTTTGGGGCTTGGTCCAGGTGATACAGGGTTTCCAGTGGTTTCAGAGGGAACTGGAGTTGCTCTCAACAGGATGAATGTTGAAACCAGCAACATTCTCCTGTTCAGTAACAAGGATTAATTTTCTGCTTTTTTTCCTGGAAAAGCAGCTCCAGACAAAGCCTTCAACAGTTGTTCTTTGACTGCCCTTACTGCCTAAGAAGAGCTGCATCCTTCACTGCCTTCTAGGATGACTGAGATGAGTGCTGTGTGCACCCGAGGCCATGGCATATTCGGTAGTCAAGCACAGAGGAGAGCCCCCAGAGATCTGCACGCTCCACTGCTGCAACACACTCAAGAGCTTTCTCCTTTCTGGTGTGCATACTCTATTGCCAGTGAAATGCCAGCTTAGCTGCGCTCTCACAAGGAGGCTGGAATCCACACTTAACCACTCGAGGACTCATCCAAGCGAAGATTGAGAAAAGCAGCAGCTGGGGGCAAAGTGTTCTCAGGGAGATGTTGCAGTCTGCTGCCCTGAGAGCAGTGCACTTCTTCCACGATAAGCATTGGTGAGAGGAGTGCTGGAAGGGCAGAAGTGAAAAAGCAGAGATGAGATCTATCAAGGAGATTAGCTTGCTCTTGGTGTGAGTGCTCCCCCGGAGCAGGTCTCTGTCAGTCCTGATGGATGGGTGCTGGCTGATTATCCAGGCTGCTGCTGTAGGATGATTCACTTTCTTGCTGATGGTGGATTACCAAATGTTGAGTAGCCCTTGATGGAAGGTTCTTACTGAAGGAAGATACTTAGGAGAAAACTATACAAAGGAGAAAACCATAGCCCAAAGGAAAAAAAAAAAAAAAAGAAGGCTTTAATGCAATTGAGGGTATGCACAGCCCAGCGAACTGTAAGAGATGGAAGTGAAAGGTGTTGGGATTTTTTAGGCTGGAGAAAAGAAGGTCAAGGGGACCAGGCTGCTGCCTAACGGAGCTACAGAGAAGGCAGGCAGACTCATCTCACAGTTCCACAGAAGGGAAGGAGGCAAAGGGCACAGGTTACAGCATGGAAAATTCTGGTTGGACATAGGGAAAAGATTCCCTCTCCCAACAGTGGTGCTGCTCTGCAACAGCCAATAGAGACGTGGTGGGATCTCTGTACTTGGACATACTCCAGGTGGACAAGGCAAGGCCCTGGACAATGTGACATAGCTTCAGTGAGCCCTGCTTTGAGCAGAATGTTAAGCTGAAGGCCAGGAGACACAAACCCTTCAGTGATTCTTCAACAAGATCCACAGTGATCCTTCTGTGATCCAATACAGAGAGGGAATGCACCCAAATCTAAGGCCGGCACATGAGAGCACTAGCTTCCATGCATGTAAACAAGTTACTGCAGCTGCTGGCCCTCCGTGCCCCATGATTGTAAGACTCATGGCTTGCTGCACAGGAGGTGTCACCCACTCCACGGCAGTGCAGACAGACACACCTCAGCTGACACACTCTGCTAGTTGATCTGGAACCAGCAGGTCATTCTTAGGGCTGTGCAGGTTATGTGGGCATGCAGAGCCCAACTACACTTACATCCTTCTCAGCACTTCCAAGGACTTGCTAAAGGCTTGTCCTGTGGACAGGAACTTGCTGCGCTGTCAGCATGGCTCTAAGTGGGCCTCCAGAACAGCTAGCCAGATCCATCTTCCACCACTGATGTGACGATGTCATCAGCTATAACAGTGATAAGCTGCATGGTGCCCATGAAGATAGATCCAGGTCACCGGGGGAATGCATGAATGTAGTTTTGCACACGACTTGTACAGAGAAGAAAAGGACCCAACATGGTGTTTTCAAGAAAGAGCCTCTTCTTCTCTGTCCTTACCAGCTACTGTCCTCTGACAACTGCTGCAGAGTTCTCAGAAAGCAGCTTACGATTCATAAAAGTGAACAGTTCTTCAGCTGTGCCCAATAGCCATTGCAAAAAAGGTTATGTCATCCATGCTAGTGGTGTCATGCCACTGATCTTTGGAAGAGCAGCCGTGTCACTGCCAAGGTAGAAATTGCTGCTGGAGCTAAATGGATGAATGGAAATCTTGTGAGTTTATGTTCCTCCTGGAGCAGCATTTGAGCCACTTCCAAGCATGGCAAATATGGTGTAGGTAGGCTCTGGGGGGTTGTGGTGGATGTTCAGCAGTAAACTACAGGGTAAATGGGTCTGTCACTGGCAGTGACACTTAGCCCTCAACTGGTCTCTCAACCAATAATGTTTTTTAACAAATCCTGAATCACGTTTTTCAACTATTTTCCAAACTTTCCTTCAAAAGCTTACATCTTTTCACAGTGTTTGCCACTAGTGAGAACTCTCATCTCTCCTTCACGCTCAGCCTTCCCCAGACCTATCTGAACATCTGTCCCTCCCTTTTTCATAGAATCGTAGGATCACAAAATGGCCAGAGTTGGAAGGGACTTCAAGGATCATGAATCTCCAACCCCCCTGCCACACGCAGGGCCACCAACCTCCACATTTCACAGCAGCCCAGGCTGCCCAGGGCCCCATCCAACCTGGCCTTGAACACCTCCAGGGATGGATGGGGCATCACAGCCTCTCTGGGCAGCTGTTCCAGCACCTCACCACTCTCTGTGTAAAGAACTTCTTGTTATCCCACCTGAATTTTCTCTCCTTCAACTTAAAACCATTTCCCCTTAAACCATTTTCCTTGTGACTGAAGAGGACAGAACCTCAGGACATTACACAGAAGTCAGTGTCAGACCTCAGTGCTGTGAGGTAGGAACTGCAAGCACTGTGGGATTACTCAGTGGTTTCCTGGGGGTGGCAGAAACAACAGAGCTGAGGACTGGGTCACTGGGAGTCCTCCCTGGAGGAGTTCAAAGCATGCTGACCCCCAGGCATACAGCGGGTGCCTAAAAGAGACATATCTGGAGTGTTGGAACTAGATGATCTTTGAGGTCCCTTCTAACCCAAGCCATTCTGTGATTCCATGGTTCTTTGATAAGAGAAAAAAGGTCTGTAGAGGCACCTTACAACAAACAGTGAATCCTCTCCCAAGGTTTTTTAATGCCAAGTTCTCCTTCCTTTTTCCTTGGAGCAGGATGCTCACAGTACAGCACTGCTGTGTACCAGGTTGTGTTCTGGCTGCTTATCACATATTTGCTGTTACAAAGAGTTCAGTGAAGAGAACGATTTCCAGTTATTTTTCTGATTCGGGATTTTTGCACCCAAGGCAAAGATTAGGGTAGCAATACACCTCAAAGTACTCAATGCATCCACCTGGCTTGTACTTTTACATGTCATCACAAGCACAAGCTGCCTTTTACCTCTCAGTATTTCCCACCCCATAACAGATATGCCCCAGATAAGACAGTGACAAGCTAAATACACTGCATGCATTCAAGGCCTGCCCACCAGCTCATCGTATGAGCTTTCGGGTTTCTCTCCTTTCAAAGCCCACAGAGCTTTGCCAGCACTCCTTATGTAAATGGAAAATTTATGCGCGCACACACCCATGCATGTGCAGTCATCCCTTCTGCTCGCTCTCTAAAAGGCTGTCAGACATTTCAGTTTTTCCAGCTGAGGCCTCTCTTCCCAGTCACAAACCGCTGGACAAGTGCTGAGGATTTCACGTATCTGCCTGTTACAGGCTTACCAGCGCTGTTTGGCCCTGCGCTGTTTCCAAAAGTGTAAGCCCGTGGATTGCAGGAGCTGCATCCCAGACTGCGCCCCATTGCCGTTCACTCACATAATGCCCTCAGGGTGGGAGCACTGCCACTACACTGTGCACCATGACCAGAACCCGCTTTTAAACTGACCCATGTCTCAACAAGAAGGAAACTGGAAGTTGTTTCCATCCCATTGCCCTGCCACATCACCTGGTGTCTCTGCCAGAGTGAAGTCACTCTATTAACAAAATGTGCTTCACGTTTCTTATGATGCACTGTGTGACATTCTACTACTGTGGACTGCAGCCAAGTGAGGCTGTCCCTGCAGCACGCTCTGCAGGGCGGCACACATTCTCTATGTTTTATGGCACCTGGCACGGCTTGCTTTCCTTTCCCCATCCTTTGAAAAGAAACTGCAGAAGCTGCAGATTTCATACTGCAGCAAAGGTGGCCAGCAGATCAGATGTGACGACCTAACATAACAACCTCAGTGAAGCAACAGCTGCCTCAAGAATGCTGAAACACCTCAACCATATAAAGGATTTTCTGTTGGAGGAAGCAGCTTGAAGCTTTCTCCCCTTTCCGCCTGGCTTGCATTTGAAATCTGCAGAGGCCATGCAGGAAGCTGGGGAAATGTGACTCACACTCACTTACACCCGTGAGTGATCCTGCATTCTCACCAATCCTGCCCAAACTGCAGCTGAAGGCGCTGAGCAAACAGGAGGATGGCAATTATAGCCGTCAAATGGCTTTGCCAGCATCTTCAACTTAATCTCATTTAAGTGACTAATTACTATCCCTTGAAGATCTGCGATGTGCTTGTCACATGGATTACAAGGCAAGCTACTGATAAAAAACTCAGCATAAAGTCCTGTTTCTGATGATTCCTGACACAGATCCAGCAAGCATCTGCTCTCAGTCCAGCACTCCAGAGCAAACCAGCCCAAGGCGTTTAGAAGACACTGCTGCTGGTGAAGCGGAGGCATTGGCAGAGTGGCACAGTGTGTCACACCTCTCACATCTAGGAAGCACAAGTGTCAGCAGTACTTGGGTATGGGGGCTCGTGCATGGGCAGGGGGTCTTGGTGGGTTGTGCCAGCAGCTGCCCGCGCTGGGAGAGTCAATCAGAGAACTGCAGAATCATGAAGGTTGGAAAAGACCATTAAGATCCCAGCTCCCCTGTCCCTCAGCGACACATTACTCGGTTCTTGAACACCTCCAGCGATGGTGACTCTCCCAACCTCCCTGTGCAACCCATTCCGGCACCTCACCACTCTTTCAGAGAAGAAATTCTTCCTCATATCCAACCTGAACCTCACGTGGCACAAATTGAGGCCGTTCCCTCTCATCCTATCACTAGTTACGTGGAAGTTACCAACCCCCAACCCACCACAACCTCCCTTCAGGAAGCTGTGGAGTGCAGTGAGGTCTCCCCTGAGCCTCCTCTTCTCCACACTGAACAATCCCAGCTCCCTCAGCCGCTCCTCACACACCAAACGGGTGCTTTGGTGACAATTTCAGTTGTCCTACAGTGTTACCATCACAGTGTTATCACATCTGCGTGTCACCGGGTGAATGGCTGTTTGGTTGCAAAATGCTACAGCTTTTAGCAGGCCCATCTGCTTCCACTGGAGTAGGTTTTGCAAAAAGAAGCACTCTGAATTTTAATGCTGATTAAATAATTAATAATTAAATAATTAAACTGCTGATGAACCAGTAGCCAAGTCATTTATGCCCTGATTCCACTGACTTGGCTTCTGTCTCAGGAATGCAAGAAATCACTAGGCAGACACCACAGAGCTGTCATCAGATTTGGAGGTGCAGAGCTTTGCATGACATCAGGAATTCCTCTGTTGGTGTGCAAAGGCTGCAAAAAGTCACCTCAGCCAAATCTGAGATGGAATTTACCAGGAAAAAAAAGGAAAAAGCAAGGGTCTCAACAGCACTAGCATGGCTGTCTGGGGCTGCAGCTGCCCCCTCCAGTTTGCCAGGCTGCTGGTATCTGTGATCACACACTGCTGCGTCCTTCCAGGGCACCTGCTGGGGACAATGAGTTTTCAATGGCTGCTGCTGGACTTACGTGCCTAACAAATAAGGTAAGTGGGATGGGAGTGACAGTAAGTAGGGAATGTGGAAATGTGGGAAAGAAAAAAGCTCTGTTTCACTGCTAAGTCCGATTCATTTGATGCATTCAGCTCCCACACATGGCGTGTTGAAAATAATTTGTGAGTGATTATTGGTACATTATTACCTCGGAGGCTCACCTGAGCAGAAACACCCCAATCCAGAGCACCAACACAGACAGAAAGGTGGAACAAGCACAGGGCACAAGGAACTGGGGAAAGGGAAAGCAGCACGACAGCACTGCTCACCTGTTAAGTCTGAGTTGCTGTCTGCAGGTTTTTACATGTATTCCCAAAAGGAAAGCTTTAAAAAGGAATCAGGGGAATGATAGCATGTGAACAAAGCACTGAAGGACAGGAGAGGAGTGTGGAGCCAGTGGAACTGAAAGAGATGTGAGAAATGTCTCCTATGGTAAAGCATGTCTACCAACAGGTAACCCCTACTGCAGCTCAGAGCAGTCAGACATTTTAGAGTCTGCAGAAGAAAGTCTGCAGCAGGGAACATGTCTGCAGGAAGTTCCTGCAGGGTTGGCTGCGTTGCTTTTAAGGGTTAGGGCTTTGCTTTTATACTTGGTGAAAATCATGTTGTTGACTGAAGCCAAAATTCACAGATGGGAGAGGAAAAATGACAGCAGCCTGTTCATGAGGAAGGATTATTCTGTCACACAGCATACAATAGAGCCTTCCTCTTTTACCACTTTAACAAGTTTTATTTCATGCTGGAATTCCTGCTTCAGAAAGGCACTGTCATGGGAAACAGATTCTGCCTGCAGACCAAACATTGCTCAGGATATCACTTCTACCTCTGCGTGCTATTCAGCATTAATGCAGCTGTAAGCAAAATCACAAATCCATTGAAATTTCTTTCTTCATCTCCCCCTTTCTTCTTGGTGAGTGTGTAACAAGGATACAATTGTCCGAAAGCTCAGTGGTGGAGAGAACAGAATGAAGCCTTCAGACGTGCCTCAGTGATTTAGATATCATTTAGATAGCCCTAAGTCTTGGAAAAGAGTTCAGTGGAGGTCTTCCATTGTGTCGAGCTCATCCGCGGGTCTGGAGATAGTGCTGCAAAGGCACTGGAATGCCTCTAGCAGCCAGCCCTTCTGCGGGTGTCCCACCTAGGATTGTCCCAACCTCTCGTTAAACCGATGGATCACAAGCCTTTGTTTTTGAGCGTATGCAGTTTATGTTGGCAGCTGCCCATTTGATCAGCAGGAAATTGCTCCTTCATTAAATGACTGAAGCTTCTGAAAGACAAAGATAAAGGTTCTTGTGATGAATCACCACAGGGCTGCATTTGAGGAATATCGATCCTTGTTACCCAGAAGTTACTCGTCAGCCTGCTGCTGGTGGAGCGTGAGCGGAGTGCGGACGTGAGCCGTTGGTGAGTATATACAATCAGAACCCAGTCCAGCCCCACAGAAGAGGCCTTTTTTGCCTCCAGCTGCTAGGTCACCTTGTGCTTTAGCTGCCTACTAGGCTTTGTCTTTCTTGGTGTGGACATCCAAATCCTCTCAAACCATCAGAGCCCCTCTCTTGGTGGCACTTTGCTCTGCTTCCCAAACACAGAACGCTCTTTTCAAGCCCATCACATTTCTCTCCCAGGGGCAATACTCTCTCCCCGGGCTACACACTGCCACAGGAGCAGGAGGGCATGGGGAGGAGACGTCGGAGCCCCTTATGCCGTGGCTCAGTCATTTAAAGACCACTGGGCCAGAAAGGGGGCCCAGGGGCAGCATCACTTCTGCTCCTGCTCAGAGAAGTGTTTGCACATTTTACATGTCAGCAGTTTCACAGAGCAGCACTCCAGAAGTCTTTGGAGTAGGACAGGCGCAATGAACCCTTCCTGGCAGGAACAGCTGCCTGGTCACCCTCTTGAAGCCCTGTACCATTTCAGCTGGAGCAGAGGATCCCCCAGCCCTGGTGCAGTGCACAGCACAGCTCATGGTGGGACAGCCCAGCTCTTGCTCTTCTGGAGTGCATACCTCCACCATTCAGGAAGATGATGCTGACTGATCCAGGACAAGCACTGTTGTACTGCTGCAGCCTTTTAAGAGACGTGGCATTTGCCACCAGTGCCACTGTGGCCAGAGTGCCCAAAGCAGTGCTAACTGCTGTCCCACCCCTGTTCAATGCTTGGAGGTATGTGAGATGTCGGGCTCATCAGTGAGGCATAGAGGGGTGTGTTCCCCAGTTCTTCTGCCAACCAAGTGACCTCCTCTCTGCTGTGGAAAGAGGACATGTGGACCCCAAATGCTACCCTGAGTACTGGGAGCAGGAGTAAATTGCTGTCCTTCTGCACAAGAGCTGCCCTGCATGGCTTGCCCATGAGCTTTAGGTGCCTCCATCACTGGGCCAAGAAAGGTGGCTGGGCAGCAGACTTTGATTCCACATCCTTTTGCACAGAAAATCTTCTGACTCAGAATAGAACCAGAAAGAAACACGTGTCTTACTGTGTGCTGCCTCCCTTTCCAAGCGACCCCACCACATACAGTGAGCCTGAAAGCCCTCCAGGCTTTAAAACAACGCCCCTCGCCCCCCAGACAATAAAAATAAATAAATCAAAGAAGCGGTAGATGGTGAGAACCATAATGTGGAGAAGGACCTCAGGCACCATTCAGGAAAGGTGCAGTCTCTTGCTCTGGCGGAGTGCCACCCATGCTCCATGCCTAGAAGGCTGGGAAAGGTTCTGGGGAGAAAAGACCGCTGTGCGGGAATGTTTTAAGGGCCTGAGTGGCAATGAGTCAGTGCTGAAGTTTGGATTCAGATGTTTCCTACCTCGCACCTGCCAAATGTGCCAGAACTTGAGATGGAAGGACATGGAATACCTTTATCTCTGGTTCACAGACAGGAAATTGGAGCTTAACAGAGGGAATGCATGCTTGAGACAACACCAGGAGAGGAATGAAAGCATACAGGTGTCAGGCTCCCTGAGACACAAAATGTAGGAGCTGGAAATCCACCGTGCCCATCCTGCAGCCATTGCTGTTCCACTGATGACTCCGCAAAGGAAGGCAAGGGTCACAGAACCATGGGCACAGAATCTTTCCTAGTAGTGAAGGAACGAGGGCAGAGCAAAAGAGCAATGCCCTGTCCCTGGGAGATCAGCCTTGGGTCAGTTCACACTCCCCATCAGCCCCGTGCCCCAGTCATTATGGGCTGTGCTTTCCACATCGGTACCGGGCAGCCCTTGTTTCTCTCTGGTGGGGTTTAGCAGCCTTGGGGACACAGGCTGTGGATGGCAATTCAGTTCCAGCCACCGCGGTCACCCAAGGCCACCTGTGAAGGCAGAGTGTTCCAAATTTGGGCAGCTAGTGTTATCCTGTTATATGGGGAAGGCAGAAGGACCATGCTGCTCTTCTTATCAACTCCTGATGGAAATGGCGATCTCAGGGTGTCTTTTCTTCAGCAATATCAGACCTTCCTTCCTTTCTTTCTTCCTTTGTTCTGAACCTCTCTGAAGCCTCATCTGCCCCTCATCAGCAGTGAGCAAATAGTTGAACACAGTCTCTGCTGAATTACAAGACAGATGGGAAGCTTTTCATCTCACAGGGTCGCAGACTGTTATCTGGGGCTCTGCCTTGCCCACCGAGAGGAGTCAAATTGCTGGCACCCATTTGATCTGGCCCCACCAAGCAGGACAAGCAAGCCCTTATCCTACGGCTCCAATACATCTAGTGCCAGAGCAAGTCCTACACCTCTGCTTGAGCTGGGGGGACAAGCTGTGTGCCAAGCAACCACACGCAAACCGGCTTGCTTCCAGAAATGTGCCCAGTGATCTGCTCACATAGGGAGAGGATCCACCCCACACAGAGCACGGCAGTAGGGCCTGGCAGCCTGAACAGGAGCAAACCCTGCAGCAGCAGCTGCTGTCCCAGAAGATGGTGTGTGATACCTCATGCGCTGCTGCAGAGGTTGGGCAATAATCAGTAGCAGTTTGATCAGGAGCTCGATCCTGGTTACCAAATATGTATTGCATCGGGCTGGCATGTGGGTGCAAACCCTTTATGTTCTGTTTGCACTCGTTCTGGTGCTGACTCCACGATGAGCTCACTGGAAAGCTGCTTTGTGCACAGCAGCCCTGCGAGATAGGCTTTCCTCCACACCCAGTGCTGGCCCCAGTGTGGGGGAGGAGGCCCAAGAGACCACAGCCTGCTGATATGCCAGCAGGGATAGGTGGCAGGGCTGGCTGAAAGCCATGCTGTGCCTGGGATAGGGGCTTTGGGCCAGGGACCAGCTGTGGCCCATCCCATGAGAAAATGCTATGGGGAGGGCTTTGGTGTGCAGATCAGCATGCAAGGTTAGGCTGAGCCCTGTGGAGCAAGAAGTTTTGGACTTTTGGACTTTCTAACTCGAATCAATCAGACTTTCAGTGGCGACGTGAGCTGATTCTGTTTTTCTGATCAGAGCAACAATTCTCTTTCTCCAGGGACTGTGTATGAGAGGGAGGAGAACAGCACGCACATCTTGGCTGCATGCTTATATGAACAAGGTTGACTCCTGTGCTACACCAGTTATATTGAGCAGCTCAATCAGTGTATAAGGGAGGCCTCAATCTCCAAAGTGTTGAAATAAAAACCCATTTTCCAGCTTGCTTTGTAGCAGCATTAGGCCTAAAAGCCATAGACAGTGGCAGAAAATAGTAGGAGATGAATGCAAGTGGGCTGGCAGTGCCCTCATCCGGTGCTGGAGCAGCCAGGAAGCATTCCAGACCTTGAAAGACAGGAAGTGACCATCCCTTCAGCCATCTCTTCCAGGGTCTGAGAATCGTAGAATCACAGACTCACAGAATTTCCTGCGTTGGAAGGAACCTTAAACATCATTTGATCCAGCCCTCCTGCCACGGGCTGGTTGCCCCCTACAGATGAGGCCCGGGGCCCCATCCAGCCTGTGCCACCGTCTCAGCATCCTCATCGTGAAGAATTCCAACACAACACTGGGGACTACGACCCATCCAGTTTTTCAGGCTGCAACACATTGTGGGTTTCATGTTGCACTCGAAGGACATTCCTACGGCACTACACTCCCTGCAGGGCTAATCCACAGGGGAATGTGCCTGCAAGGTGGGGCTGCCCTGGGGCTGGCCGGGATGAAGAAAGCACTCGCAGCCTCCCTGCGTGCACATGCCAGCCTCGCCTGGCCTAAGCCCGGACAGATATCGGAGAAGGGTCCACATCAGATCCCGGGTCATCTTACACCTCCCATATGTCGCTGTCTTTTGCAGCTGCCCTGAGAGCAACACGTGCTCCATGAAGTCTGGGTAGCTGGGGACACCACTGCGCTCTGCATGGGGAGCACGGGGAGCTCAGTGCTTCTCCACATGCCAAGCGTGGGCACCAAAAGGTCTACTAGGTCTCAGCTCTCCTTTACAGACCAACAGTGCTCCTCCCCTGGTGGCCTGCAGAACAGGACTGCCTTTGGCAGAAAGGTCACAGCATTGCTGTTAATGTTCTGGCCGCTTCATCAATAAGCTCCCTTAAACATCATAGTGCTTCGTTCTTCCCAGCATTTCAGCAATACTTTTACCACCTCGAGTGAGGACAACCTTTCTGCAAGTGCTGCATCCCTACTATAAGCACCAGAAAAGCCAGCCTGTGAATTCATGGCACCTCTGCATTTTGCCATTACCACACCAACGTTTTTATCTTACAAATAAAGATGTTTTTCAAAACGGTGGGAAAATGACCCTCTCTAATCCACACACTGGAGTCGGCTTCTCTTGAGCCACTGCTCTGCAACTTGCTGAATACACATGCAAAGATTTCAGGTGAGGAAAGCAAGGTGGAGTAGTTAAACAGCGCAGAGAATGATCTCTATGTCCAGCACTGCTTCAGGAAACTCAGCCTCCCTTCTCCCTGCCCACGTATTTAGGCAGGAACTCTGCTTTCACCTCACCTACCATATTGCCCTTGCTGGAGAAATCTGGCTGCAAATAGCCCTAAGTTCTGTCAAAACTCCAGTGCTGCTCTGTCTGAACTTGGCAGGTGTAACCCCTGTTCAAAAATGCAGAAAATATTTCAAAGTCAAACTTTAAAGGGACAGCCATTGTTTTATTTGTGTTTAATTAAAAATAATAATAATTGTTTTCCAGTCCCATGGTAATTAGCAGTCCGATCTACAGCTCCCATGGGAAAGAGCCTGGAACAAGCGAGCTCACAGACTGCCTTGCTTTAGACACTACCAAGGTGTTGAGTAGAGCAATTTGTTGGGAGGGGGTTTCCAACTTGGACTCTGTAGCAGTCAAACTGTCATGCTCCAAACCACAGAGTTTTACTGCGGCCTTCGTTTCCCTTTGTTTTACCTGAACTTCTCATCCCGCTCTGCAAATCCTGTGCCAGAATGAGTCATTCCTGCAGGACCAGCTCTTATTTTTCAGCTCTTCTGTCAGTGTTGCCCAGACTAGTTCAGAAGAGAAAAAAAAAAATTGACACTCCCAATTCAATAAAGCTATGCAACAAGTGACTGAAAGAAATTACCTCCAGTGCTCAGCTATTTACACTGAACCAGCAAGGAACACCCTGTCTGCACAGCCTCCAGCACAAGCCAGGGGCTCACAGTGCTGCTTCCCACCCCAGGGAAGGAGCAGGGACATGGCAAGCTGCCTGGGGGATGTTTGCCACGTTGCAGCATGGCGCTCAGTTTGTGATTTGTGACCAAGGACCTCAATGGCATAGGCAAAATCACCAGAGCCAGCTGGGAGGAACGGGATCGGAGCACCTGGCACGAGGAAAAGACGTTTTGCTTCTGTCCGTGGGTCATTTTCCTAAATGGCTAACAGGATTTGAACTGACTTGACAGGAGCTCTTGGAAATCACGGTTCAGCCTCACAGTGTCTGTCACTGCAGAAATAATGAGGCTGAGACTGTGATATTCACAGGGCTTCACAAGGCAGAAGCATCGAGATCCTGCTGTCCCCTCGTAAGCCGGTCCTCAGGCACAGCTCGCGTGTGACATACGGACTCATAATTGAACAATTAAGGCCAGGCTATCCAAATGAGGCTGCCAGTGCACGGACGCACAGCAGTGTTACAGCACGTGGCTTTAAATGCAGCACAAAACTTAAAAGCCCTTCCCTCGATCCAGATTAGCATGACACACGCTTCTGGAAATACGTACAGCCTCAGGTAAACGCTGGGATTCTCATCCAGTGTAAATCCCCATGGGCTCTGCAGCAGCACTGCTGCTATTCACAGCCTCTGTAGTTCTGCAGAAGCGAAGTTCTGAACCTAGACACGAGCAGTTTCCTCACCTGGGACTATATGCTGTGCTACAGGCTCAGGAAAAGCTCCAGGAAATTTCTGGAGGTGTTTGTGAGCAGGGCACTATTGCCTCAGTGATCACCTTCACAGTGGTGAAGGGTCAGAGACGGGACAGGTACAAAAAGGCCTAGGGAAAAAAACTGAACACAACAAAACAACTTTTTTCCTAGAGGAGCTCCGTATAACAGCATTCCAATTTCATCCACCAGCACAAGTAAGCTGGGCTGTCCTCTTTCACATTTTATTTTGGAAATAAAGGCTCTTCACAGCTGTCACTCATGGAGTTAGAGCAGCAGTCTGTATTGCTGGCTGCTACCACTCCATCCTCAGCACCTAGCACGTCTGGGCTCACTGATGGCAAACAGCACCCGCAGCTCCCCTCGTAGACAGGAACACCTTGCATTCTCTGCTGCTTTACACAGGAACATGCCTGTACTTCAGCACTGACACAGGGGCCATTTTAAGCAGTTGTCTTTGCCAAGTCTAGCACGGTCCTCCCTGCAGAGGCAGCAGATGCCTTGTAGACTGTAGGAGCAGCACTCAGCGGAGCAGAGGTTTGCAGAGGAAGGCCCAGCAGTTTGCACTCCCTCGTGTAGCTGAAAGTGTAGAGATTCACGTGTGAGCGTGGAAAAGTGCTTTGCCAAAGGGGTCAGCACAAATCTCACAGACAGCGAGTTAGAACAGAGTGTTTATCTTCACTTAACTTTGAAGCTATGAGATGATAAATTAAAAGATGCACCAAGAGCAATGCAGAGCAAGGCACTGCAGCTAACACTGCTACACGAGCACAGCGACTGTGATTAAGATACATAGCCAGTGACCCTCGCACTTGCTGTGAATCTCAATGGTTTTGAGATTCATCTAGAGGTGAACTTTGGTTGAAGGCTTGCTGTTCAGGCCTTAGCACTTCTAATAGGCGGCGTGGCACCCCAGAGAGATTTGGCTGGCGTGCAAGCAGGCTAATACAAGAATGCTACCCGTGCCACAGGTGCACGTGGATGATGTCCAGTCTTCAAACCCAGAAGATCAGGTGCAGAGATTCATTCTTACAGGGTTTCCATAATGAAGCATCTCAGATCAGATTTGGGCGTTAGATAGCAATTTCCTTCCTCAGGACAAACTCTCAGCCCATCCACAAAGCTGGTGCCTGGGCTCTGCAGCCAGGCTGACGGGCCATCACAAACAAGAACATGGGAAAGCTTGTAAGTGCACTCATCTGCACTTGTAGCCCTTCCTCTTCCTACTGTTCCTCTTTCACTACCGAAGATCTGGAGCAAAGGAATCTTTCTTTTGTTGATCAGCTTTGATTTACCCCAATAGTGGGCCTACCTTCTGCTTTGAGCAAGCTAGCAAACAAATGGCTTGGAGCCAAAGAGGGGTCTGCAACAAATAGGACAAACAGAAGATGTGGAGGTTACCCAGTATTTTCTCATGATTAACTTTCTGAGATTAGTAATGTTCAGTAATACAGTATCAATCAATGATCTTCCTTGTCCTTAAAATAAAACAACAACAAAAAAAAAAAGAACATGAAGAAACCTAACAGTCATCTCACAGATCCTTAAATATCAGTCCTAAAAATCTGTAACATTACTTCTCATGTTCGTTTGCTCAAACCAAACAGATGCTTACACAGAAGGTCTTTGACTCCAGGCCAGAACTTGGAGGACAGAACGCTCTGGTGGGCGTCATTTATTTCCGTCCATTCTTCAAGATCTTCTCCATGAAAGAGACACCCCAGCCAGTCCTCCAGCAAAGGCTCTCATCTTCTTCCAGCTCCAGCTCCAACCCTTCCATTCCACTGCCTTTCTCCTTCTCCTCCTGCCTCCCATGCTCTCACTCTTGCTCTACCTCTCCCATCTACTTCCTCCTAAGCCTCCATGGCTGTCCCACTGCCTTGTGACCACGAGGAAACTGATGCTCAGCCCCCTGCAAGGGCTGTTACATAGAACGACATGTCAAGGACGGACTGATTAACCTGTTCACTAAATCACAGGACAACTCGACTGCAATTTGTTAAAGACTTAATGGCCGTGTTTGGGTGGAGCAACGAGAACACTGCCACAAAGAACACAGCCAAGTGTTCTCTCCTACCTGTGCTGGGGAATTAATCTCCTATCAGTTTGTCTAAAAATGACCCAACCCCTCTCCATCCCACTGAAGCACTGTTTAGAAAAAGATGATGTCCAGAGTAATGTCATTCCATCTGCAATGAAGAAAAGTAAAGCAAATGTTTCTTTCTGTATAACTTACTGAAATAAAGCAAGGTGTTTGCAAGAAAACTTTGTTCACGTGAAAGCAAGTAATTAAATAATTATTCTTCCAAGGTAAGCAACAAACTTTTATCTCCAAATTGCTGCATCCGTTGCTGTTACTGTCTGTCAGGGGTCAGAATTCACCACTAGCTGCAAAGAGGGATGAAACAGAGCTCCAGCAAGCAAAACCCAGCTTCACACAACACAAGCTTCAGGGTCTTGCAGACCCTCTGGGCCCCACAACAGAGCAGATGGGTCTGTAGGGCATCCATGAAACACTGGTGCTCATCCTGCAGGATGTGAGCCACAGCTGTGTCCTACATGCCTCTCCCTACCCAACCAAAGTTAGTGGCATGCCCATGACTCTGTGTGCCAAAATCTGCACTTTCTGGCCAGTGTCTCTTGCCACTGTCCCCAAGGGTGGACTTGGAGCGGAAGAAAGAGCATTTTTACAGGGAGTGTGAATGCCACAGATCTAAACCACTGTGAGAGGGGATTGAACCTCTCCAAACTGCTGGATGACCGAAACAGGGCATTTGGTAGGCAAAACAAGGGAACTTATTTCCATGCCATCAGCCCGATGGCTATTCAAAGACACCATCTGGAAGATTTTCATGAGCCACTGAAATGCACAGGCTTTAGAAGAGCGAGAGCCATGCAAACCTCACAGCACCTGCAAAAAAAAGCATCATAGCAAGTGGTTTTCTTCTTACAGTAGTGAGCCTGACTCTATTTTGCATGTTCTCAGAAAAAGTCAGCTCCTCCTCTTACAGAATCTGGCAGATCTGCTCAGTTCCCAGTGATTTCTTGGAGGTACAGAGGCAAGAATGGGCAGCTCATTCTCATGCAAACCGGCTCTAAATATTGCTTCAACTGGAAGACAACATTTGGGAAAATACAACTGATGATGAGCAACCAGGCTACTGATGCAGCATGAAACCTGGCTCCCACTGGAGTGGGCATGTAAACATCTCCTGATGCGAATATGCAAAGATCAGTTCCCATTCATCGCTGCTTTCCAGCCTCTCTCCTGCTGCATGGCCACAACTGGCTGGAAACTGCAGCATAGGAAGTTCCGCACAAACATGCGCAAGAACTTCTGTACAGTGAGGTGACGGAGCACTGGAACAGGCTGCCCAGGGAGGTGGTGGAGTCTCCTGCTCTGGAGATGTTCAAGACCTGCCTGGATGCCGACCTGTGCGACCTGCTGTAGGGAACCTGCTTTGGCAGGGGGGTTGGACTCGATGAGCTCTGGAGCTCCCTTCCAACCCCTACAATTCTGTGATTCTGTGATTCTGTGATTCCTTGAGCCAAGCCCCCAGCACACAGCGTTTCCACATATCCATGCAGCCACCACTCTGCTCTCATCCTCCACCGACTCCAGTCAGATGCACGATGTCTTCAGTTCAGTTTCTGGATTATGAGACTCTTCTGTGTGATGCTCTGGAAGTGAACGGGGTGGTGTGCTCATCACCTCTCTTGGTCCAATAGACTCAGCCTGGTGGTCCTGTCCTGGATATTCACCACAGGCTGCAGGTAGGAGTCCTTTATCACAGAGTGCCATCACGTGCCTGGCTTTGGTGCTCCCATCCCTCCAGCAGAGGAGTCCTTGTGCCAAGCAGAACCAACAGAGAACCAAAGCTGCCATCCCATCGGAGCGGCAGCTGTGCTTCGTGTGCAGGCTGTGCCACAGCATATTGCCCTTGTTCCATTTGTGTTCAGCTGATCCAATCTTGCTCCAGTGAAGGCACGACTTGCAGCATGTTAAATACAGCTCCGCATTCCTGGGACATGGAGGCAGAACAAAACCATTCTTCCTTCTGAGAATGAGAGGCATTCTGATGTTGGAACCAAAGCTATGAGTGTGCAGCACCTGAAGGGGCTGTCGGCATGCTTGGTGCCTGCTTCCCTCTGGTTTGGTGGTGGAGAGGCTCTCCAGGGCACGGGGCTCATAGGGAGCAGGGCTTTCCAGCTTACTCCTGAGGTATTGCAGGGGTGTGGTCTGCAGCACAGGCATCAGGAATGAAGGACGCCTGGAGGACTGGATTTTTTCCATGGTTGGAAACTGCCTTTGGAGATCCAAGCAGATGGGATTTTGGCTGGGATAATTCTCTGGCACCTACTGCTACTAACAAACTCCAGCACTGAGAGTCCGTGGCACAATGCTGTTGTGCAAGGCATATCCTGCAGCACCTGGTCTCAGAACCAGTGAGTGCCTGCTGTGTATGAAGGCAGTAGGATCTGACGTGAGAAATTCAGACAGAAATACACTGACAGTGCTGGTCCTGTCCAAAACTTTGTCCCTGGGACCAAGAGAAAGGACAAACCACAGCTTTCGAATGGCTAACACTCCTGTAGATATCATGCATTTTCTATTGCATGATGAATGTTTAGCCAATGCATAAAATTTTCCATGTTTTTTGGTAAACCAGTAGAGGGGAAAAGACTATACAGAAGTATTTGATTCTTTCACTACAAAAACTTTTGTCCTTGCTCTAGCATGGCTGAATCAGAAGTGAAGATGCTCACGAACAGGAAGAGCACCACGCTACCGCTCCGGTGATGGGCAGGACTTTGATTCATAGGAGATGGAGAGCAGCAGCCTGAGACACATTGGGTGAATCCCACAGTCCCATTTCCCATCAGAAGTGGAAATCAAAAGAGGTACCAGATGTACTCCTGCTCCCAGACTGGAGAGCTGGAAGTGCTTTTAAGTAGGCAGATGACAGTGTCAGATTGAGGATAATCAGCAGGGTACCACGTTGCACAAATGCCACTTCACTCACAGAAGCTGGCTTTGCAGCTTGCCACATATGATGGGGGAAAGAGAAAGAACAGGAGCTATAACAATATGCTATTTTGGTATCCAGTTCACTTTGCTTACAGGTTGGGATGTCCCAGAGAAACTGCTTTCTTTGGAAAACCATTTCCATCACCAGCAGGGAGGGCAGAAGCAGTTCCAGCATGCCATCCCACCGCGCACACACCTGTCCTTCCTATCATCTACCAGCGCAGAGTGAAGCACGATCTGACTTTGCCCTCTGGAGGCATAGAATTGGCATGGCACAGAAAGGCACAGCCCCGGAGGGACTGAGCCACTGAGCTGATTCTTAGACAGTCGGATCAGAGAATTCCTGCCCCGCTGCAGATCTCTGTGGGTTGGAGGGCACTGCAAGGGGCAAGCAGGAGCAAGCAGGACAATCTGCTCCTGGGTTTCTCTGGCACAGCACTGCCTCAGGGCTCTGCATACTTCAACAAGAAGGATATTGGTGCAGGAGGATGACTTTTGGCACAAAGGCTGCAGCATGCAACATCAAATCCTGCGACATGTCTGCGTCCAGCTACTGGGCTGCATCTCAAACAGAAAGAGACGCTGCCTAGTTTTTGTTCTGCTAGAAGCTATAGAAATAGGCAGGTGGCGTGAGACTCAAGGACCTCTTATTTAGGTAAGAACCAGGGTTTGGGCTTGTTTGGGGCACGCAGACGGATCCTCATGCACAGAAATTTGCCTCTAAGTGGAGAAATGGCATTGCTGCGCTGCTTTTCACCGGGAGAATCTCCCACCTCCCCTTATTCACCTCAACACCCTTTATGCAGCGGTCTGAGAGGCTCTGGAAGTGCTTTTCCACAGCTCCAGGACATCACACTGACAACATGAGTTTTGGGAGAAGTGATTGTGGGCACCAAGACATGGGCAGCACCAGCTGCACGGCCATGCAGAACATCTGCATGGATCTTTGAGTCCTGCACACCCACGCTCTGCATGTCAGCCAGCCTGCAAACCCTCCCACAGACATCATGCCCTGTGCCCGAGCACACTGCAGATCTCTGTGCTTGCACACACACACGCATCCCAATGCAGACTCATGCACCCCCCAAGCCCAGATCAGTGCCCCTGCACACTTGTGTGCCTGTGTGTGCTGTGCCTGTGTACACACACACCTGTGAGCACACCCGGACACACCGATTCCTTTCATCCCAGCTTAAGAAGTCCCACATCCCACTACTCACTGGTCCTGAGCTCCGCATGCCAGCAGCGGGCAGCTGTGCTATTCCAGTGCTGGTGCAAGGATACCGAACTAAGTAAGCACTTCTTACCAGCCGGCCGTACTGGTGTCACTCAGCCATGGGTCTAGCCCTGAGATCCCAGCAACAGGCAAGAGGGGGCTGGCAGCTCCCAGCAGCAGCCACGGAGCACCCAGGAGAGCTTCTTTCGGTTTCTAAGGGCAACGTCCCGCGGCACCGGGACCAGCGGGCTGTGTGGGGTCACTGCTGGAGACGGCGCTTGCGGTCCGAGCACGTCTGGCTTAGGCAGGCTGCACGTCGCTATCCAAGCCCGCTCACTCACTGCCCCGCTGGATCCGTCAGCGTTCGTTCTGCGGGAGTTTACTTCGGGGGAGAACGGGGGTGAACTCCAGCACCGCGGGGTCCCGTCGTGTGCCCGCGGGGCTCCGACCCGGCAGCGCGGAGTCGGGGAGGGCGGTGGGGGCTGCGGGGCCGGAGGGGCCCGGAGCGGGGCGATGCTCCTGCCCCTGCCCCTGCCCGAGGCGGCGGCGGCGGCGCGGCACGCCCGGCCCTGCCCGCGCCTCCCGGGATGCGGGGCGTTGCAGGGGGAGTGCCGGCCGCCGGGGTGCGGAGCCGCCGGACACCGCCGCATAAAAGCCGCGGCGGCGGTGCCGCGCTGCGCTCCTCGTCCCGGCCCGCGCCGGGGCCGCCCCGACGGCCTCATGACCGCCGAAAGCCGGCTGCCACCGGGTCCCCCGCCGCCGCCGCCGCCGCTGAAGGCGGACGCGGCGCCGCCCGGGGAGGAGGCGGCGGCGGCGGCGGCGGCGGCGGCGGCGGGGGCGCGGGGCGGGAGGCGGCGGCGCAAGCGTCCGGCGGAGCGGGGCAAGCCGCCTTACAGCTACATCGCGCTCATCGCCATGGCCATCGGGCAGGCGCCAGAGCGGCGGCTCACGCTGGGCGGCATCTACCGCTTCATCACCGAGCGCTTCCCCTTCTACCGCGACAGTCCGCGCAAGTGGCAGAACAGCATCCGCCACAACCTCACCCTCAACGACTGCTTCGTCAAAGTGCCGCGGGAGCCCGGCCGCCCCGGCAAGGGCAATTACTGGACGCTCGACCCGCACGCCCGAGACATGTTCGAGAGCGGCAGCTTCCTTCGCCGCAGGAAGCGCTTCAAGCGCAGCGACCTCTCCACCTACCCGGCCTTCCTCGCCGAGCGTCCCGCCGCGCCGTGCCGCCTGTTCCCGCAGCCCGCCGAGCTGGCCCCGACCCCCGCCGCCCCGTCCTGCGCCTTCGCCGCCGCCTGCCCCGCGCAGGGCTGCTCCGGCTCCGCTTTGCCCCACGGCTACGGCCCGCTGCCCGCCGCCCCCGGGCCCTACGCGCCGCCCGGAGCGGGGCCTCTGTACGCGCCTCCGGGGCGCTTCGTGCTGCCCGCCTCGCCGCCCGCTCCCGCCGGGCTGTACGGCCGCCGCTCGCCCGCGCCCTACGCGCCGCTGCCCCACGCCTACGGTGCCGGCGGGCAGGTGGGCGCCGCCGACCCCGGGCTCCGGCACAGCGCCTTCCCCGGCGGCCCCGACAGGTTCGTCCCCGCGCTCTGACCCGCGGACCTGCCCGACGGCGCGCACCGGGCGGAGGCGAAGGACGCCGCGCCCGAAGCCGCGGGGGCCCGGAGGGACCCGCCGTCGCCGGGCTGGGTGAAGGAGCGCCGGGGTGCCGCCCGCTTTCCGGGGACAGGTGCGCAGAGCTCCCCGCTGCCCTCCCCTCTCCCTCCCGGTGTGATGCCTGGGACTTTCGGAAGATGCCGCTGTGAAAAGAACGTCGCTGTTCGTGACTTCGTTCGCCGGGCTCGGGCAGGAGGGAGGAAGGAGGATGCCCTCCCCGGTCTCGTCGAGCCTGAGCCGTGCAAGTGTGCGTGGTGCTGACGGTGGTGCGTCCCTGATGTCACACTGCTGCCGCATCCGTGCTGTGTCCCACACCGGCGACACAGACAGGACTGGCAAAGGTTCGGGGATGCACCCCGTGGCACGCTGTGTGTTGCAGGAAGCGGGGAGGACTCTGGGACCCAAAGGGAGAAGTTCTGCTGTCAGCCCCTGGAAGTGAGAGACAGCTAGTGAGGCTGTGGGGTCTCTGCCCTCAGAGATCTTCCCGACTTGATTGGACAAAGCCCAGGGATTCTCATCTGGCTTTAGAGTGAGATCCAGCACTGAATTTGGACCATGGTGGTTTGGGCCACAGATCTGCAGGGAGGGTTCTCCCATCCTCAATTACTCAAATCCTAGAGTCAGCCCAACTCTGCCCATAGCCTAGAGAGGACAGCATCTCTTTCAGAAGCGAGAGGTAGGGATGATGTCTTCCGATCTTTGGTTGCACATCTTCTGTTTCAAGCTCTCCAAAGCATGGGGAAAAAAAAAAAGTCAGAAGAAAATATGGAAAGGGGCTTTAAATCTATCCGTGAAAGGGAAAAGCTTTACAATAGATCCATGGAGAAACCCATGCAGATCGGTCCAGATAGATCCCAGTGCCTCTGGAAGGGAACTGGGAAGCCCAGAAATGAGCAGGTCTCACTCAGGGGCTGTGAGCAGGGGGAAGGAGACGTAGCTCTGCTACTGCAAGGATCTCATACTGCTTTGTCCTGTGGAGGTGGGAGGCTGTGCGTGTGGGGAGAAGACGACTGGTGTGTGTGGGTACAAATTGGTGGAGTTCTGAGCAGGGAGAGTTCAGTGGCAAGCGTAGCAGGAGCCTCAGCAGGAGGGCTGGAAGAGGAGGGGGTGCACATCAGTCTCAGCATAGATGCAGACCGCAGTGTGACTCAGGCAGAGACTGGAAGGTGGGAAGTTTCTGTTCCAGCCTCATGCTCAAAGCAGTCAGCCAGGAGTGAGACCAGGTTCTCGGGGCTCTCCTGCGAAGCCCAGACAATGTCTGAGACTGGAGACAGAAGAGTGGGCAACATGACTGTGCTCTGGGGGAGTTTCTTCTATACGTTCGGCACCTCTCTAGTCTCGCTTCATGCCTCTTGTCCTGCTGCTGCACACTGCTGCAAAGAGCTCACAACCCCTGAGGACAGCTGAGCCTTCGCTCTGTGAAGGACTTTTCAGGTGAGGTGTGAAATTTGGGTAGAGTTCTTGCCTTCACTGGGACTGGGTGCCAAAGCCCACGTATCCAGGTGGGACATGAGAGGGAGAAAACAGAGTATGAGGGTGGAAGGGTGTCCACAGAGCTCGGTGCAGGCTCTCTGCAACAAGCAGGAAGGAGAAGCTGTGGGGCAGCCCTCCGTGAAGACAGAAGGTAAGCACTGAACTTGGGGCATGCTTCCCTCACAGCGTGAGTGGATGAGCCACCTGTGGTCTGGCCCAGAGCTGCTGTCATGGCCTGGGCGCTCTGTGAGCCTGCTTATGCCCGCCTGCACCTTTGTTCCTGAGGAGCAGCACTGTCTCTTTCCTTCTCAGTCCCAGGGGCTGCCGCAGCTTCCAGTGCTGCTCCCAGCCAACCCCCTCTCAAGTGCAGGAGGAGCCTGTGGGCCACCAAAGGCCGAGTGCTGCTTGGAGGGACGTGGTGCTTGAGCCTGCAGGCTGTCAGCTGGGTCCCCTCACTCACCAGATTGTGTTTCCTGGGCTTTGTTCAAGCAGGGCAGAGCCTTGCTTCCGAGGCTCTTGCTGTGCCTTGGCCCTTGGTGTGCCTGTTCTGCCTGCAGATGGTGGCTGTGCACGCGTGTGCACACGTGTGAGTGCTGAGGTGCGTTGCAGACATGCCTGCGTGCGCTGCTGAGTGCACAACCCACTGTGACTGCATGTCTGCATGCACATGGCTGCGTCTTCTGTACAAAGTGCCTTTCTAGCATCCGTGCTGAGCAGGGTCAGAAGTTTCTGGGCTTGCCAGTCCTCAGCCACCTCACCCTGGCCTAACTGGAGGCACAGGGACATTTTTGTTAGTGTGGGTTTTTTTTCTTCTGTTTTACTTTTGGTGGGAAACTGCCTCCTCAACCTTCCTCTGGCAGCATCTGCCTGCCGTTGCCTTGACTGGCTGCTGCTTTTCCTCTTGCCAGGGGATGAGGACTGTACCTGAGAGCATTTTGCCTTGTGTAAGCTCCTCCTGACCTCAGATAGCATCTAACACAGGTTCAGGAGCAAAACTCGGTGTCTAGAGGACATGCACAATAGGCATTTGTGACTCACGAGGTACAAATTGGGTAGGTTCAGCCGTGCACTGTTGGCTGATAAGATCTACGTGCTTGTTCTTTTTTCTCTCCAAATCATTTCTGCCCATAAACGAGGGAATCCAGACAGCTGAGAAGCATGCTTCCTGCAGTGAATGCGGTTGACAATGCACACACAACCCGGGCAGGATCTGTGCTCAGCAAGGAGCTGCACGGCCCCTGCATGGAACTCTGCACGGGGGCTATGAGCAAATGGGGATATGCCACATGTGTGGGGAAATGGGGATACGTCACATCGGACCGTGGGATGTCAACGCGTGTTTATCTGATGCTTTGCTTGTAATTCTCAGAATTAGGAAACTTTTGATTTCTGGAAGCTCAGCTGTAAATATTGCAGGGCTTTTCTTGCAGCAGAGTTAGGCTAAGATTCAAAGCAGCCTTTGATTTTTGGGAGATGAGTGCAGTAGGTTGCATGGGCACTTGCAGAAGGACAGAGCAGTGCAGCGCCTGCTCCACGTGGGGTCTGGGGCAGGCACACCTCGCCTGGCCTTCAGGAAAGCTGTTGATAAGCATAGGGGAAAGATTTAAGTATGTATTAGAGATATTTGTTTGTATTTACTCTTCTACTTCACTAGTAATGGAAATAAATCTTTGTGCTTTTGTTTGTAACAAAGTGTTTCTGAGCACTTCAAGCCTCTTTTGCATTTCTGGGTCCAGCAGAACTGTGGCACACAGGAAGATATGTGCTGTGTGCTGCTCCTTGCATTCCACTCTCCTTTTTCCTGCTGAAGGCACTGGGAGGAGGGAGGAGAGGTGTCTCCAATTGTTGGTATAACAGCAGCATCTGCTCATTGTCCAAACGGATGCTGAAAAGCAGCAGTAATGCAGCTGAGATGGCCATACACACAAAAAAGCTCAGTGCCTAATCCTGCTTTTTGGCTAAGTACACCCTTTCTGTGCCCTGAAATTGGTGGCTGTGCACTGTGCATGTGTGTGTGGCATGGGAGGAGGGGTGGGGGCTTATAGCAAGTTGCCACCATCCTGGTACCATCAATAGGCAAATGGTAGTGTGCCTGGTGAGGCTTCCTCCGTGTCATCAGCAGGCTCATGGTGTTGATGGTGATGATTTCTTCCTTCTCTGCTTCAAGATCTATTTCTGCATGTTGTCTTAACATGATCTGCCTATATAATGAGAGTTTCAGTGCTTCCCAATTTGTTTTTGTTTCTTTATGGGTTTTGTCTTTTCCTTTCCCTTCCCTGTCCCATTTTCTTTTCCCTTTTCCCTTTTCCCTGTTCCTTTTTCCCTTTCCCATTTCCCTTTCCATTTCTCTTTTCCCTTTTTCCCCTTTTTCCCCTTCCCCTTTCCCCTTTCCCCTTTCCCCTTTCCCCTTTCACCTTTCACCTGTTCCCATCCCCATCCCCTCCCTTCCTATCCCCTTGTCCTTTCCCCTTCCCCTTTCCCTTCCCTGTTTCCATGACCAGCTCAGAGCCTTGCTGCTACCCTGGAGTCACAGATAGCTCAAGCTGCACAGAGTAGGTACTCATTATCAGTATAAATAGAAACAAATGTAGAAATGTAGAAGTTATCTGACCACGGATGGGTGCTGCAGCCCATCTGCATCTAAGACCAGGACCCCTCTGCCACCACAACCAAGAGGCCCCAGTGGACTGAGTGAGGACTGTCTGTCGGGATGTGCATTGAGAGTTTGTTCCTGCTGTGCCTCTGGGTTCTACCTCTCGTTTCTTTCTCTAAGTGGACTTCAGTCAGTGCGCTGACAATGCACTGACAATTGAGTCAGTGGTGCAGGAGGAATTGAATTAAGCACTCGAGCAGAGCTGCATTTTAGCAAGCGTAGCACCCGAGATCGATTGAGATGATTATCCTAACATCAAAAAGTAACTGAAAGAGCTCCAAGCCCTGGCCGTTTGCGCCCAGTAGCTGAGGATGCTCTGCAGCGGATGCAGCTTAGCCGAGAAAAACAAAAGCGGGCTGGGTGGTCCCACGAGAACTCGCCATCTCTTCCAGACGTCCATCGCGTGGCTCGGTGTGAGCACCGCCCCGGACCGCGGCATGGGAAGAAACTGCTGTGCTGGCGGCAGCGGCAGCGTCCGTGCCGACCCGGTGCCGAACCGCTCCTCCGAGCGCCGCGCCGCCGCTAGGGGGCGCCACAGCCCGCGGAGAACGGGAGGCGAAGCGGGACTGCAGCCCGAAGGTGCTGACGGAGGGGGGGTCGGGGGCTTCTCGGAGCTGTGCCGCGATGGGACAAGATGTGACGGGGAAATTTCCTTACCGAGCATAAGGAGAAGGCCTCCCATGAGGCTGCTGCAGCCCTGCGGCTGGGACTGAAGAGTTGGGACAGTCTCCAGTCTTGGAGACTCGCCGAGCAGGTTGGCCAGAGTTAGCCGAGCTCGCAGCATCGGACTCACCATCTCCAGTGGTCTCTCCCCACTTCAGTCTCCTATGATTATGTGGTTTCCTGGTGACACGGGAGAGCTAGTACGGCCAGTAGTCAGTGCTGGGCCCGCAGAGCACAGAACTGCAGTCCTTGGCAGCCCCAGCATTATTAGAGGTGTATTTGTTTAAATGGAGGGATCAGAGCTAACATTTTCTCAGTAAGAAGTGGTGACCAAGGAGGGAGTGAGTGTTTGCAGTTACCAGTACTTATTACTTAAAGTCAATATTGGTAAATCAACAAGAAAATATTTCTTACTCAGCAAGATCCAGGAAGGTGCAATGGCTTTTCGATGCCTCTGCTGGCCGCCTGCTTTCTGCTTTGACTTTATTTCTGCTAACCAGCAAAAAGCCCTCCTGGCTCAAAGCATCACCCATGAGCAGCAGCCTGCTGCAGAACTCCCCCAGCTGTCTGCAAATGCAGGGTGCCTCATTTCTGAAGAGCAATTCGACAAGCACAAGCAAAGTGGTGAGCCATGGTGGAACAAACCAAACATCTCCCATGCTGCTGGAAGCTCTGTCTGCTCTGAGTGTAGTTTTGGCTCCGTGGGGCCAAAGCGGGGATTTGGAAGGTTGGGGGGCCACCTGTGGCTCGTGATCCTGCAGGGAACTCGTGCCAATGTCACAGTCCCCTGCATGGCTGTGGGCCACTGGGGGGGATCAGTGTGGCTGTGCTTTCTGCAGTGACAGACGAGGATCTGCTCAGAGGTATTCTCTGCAATCCTGGAGTATTTTCCAGCTGTTTGATTGCTTGCACCTTTAAGAGACCATGAGAAAGAGACTAAGGAGCGATGTGCCAGACAGCAAACTGTTTTCATTACACTGCGGCCTGTGCTGTGATCATGTGAAGTCCAGACTACAGCTGTGCCTTCAGTGCCATCATTCACTGTAGCCATCAGCTATGGAAATAACTATACGGCAGGCAGAGGAGTTTTATGGAGCTTGACCGACCCGATCTCCCTCAGTGCCCAGGTGACCAACCTGATGAGTGAAGGACATGATGTGGTCTCATCAGCAAAGCCTTGGATGCTGTCTTCCCCAGCACTCTGCTGGGGAAGCTGTCAGCCTGTGCCTAGGACAGGAGCACTGTTTGCTGGGTAGAGTGGCTGCAGGGCTGGACCCAGAGAGGGTGGTGAGTGGAGTTACATCCAGCGTCCTGTCAGCAGTGGTGTTCCCCAGGGCACGGAGCTGGGGCCTGCCCTGCTCAATGTCTGTAGCGATAACCTTGACGGGGACATTGAGTGCACTCTCAGTAAGTTTGCAGACATCAAGGAAATATTGATCTGTCTGGGGCAGCAAGGCCCTGCAGAGGGATGTGGATAGGCTGATTGCTGGGCTCAACCAGAGATAACCAGAGATAAACACCATTAGGTTTATGGTCATGACTTATGACCAAAATCTGTAGCAAAACTTTCTTCCTCCATAGTAGGTAGCAAAGTCTTCCTTTTCCATCCCGTACATCCAGGCCATAGCTAACTGTAAACTGTAAAAAAAGATCTTGCATCGTCAGTGCCAGGCAGACCCCACCAGATGAGATACTGCTTGGGAGCAGCCCTCAAGAAATGTTTGTCTCCACCCCAGAGCAAACTTTGCTCCTGCGAAACCAGCTCAGGAGTTTGCTGTCAGGATTCACTGTTTTCTGTTGCTTGCAACAGTCAGTGGAAGGAGGGCGTCTCCTCCTCTGAGTACATCTGGTACAGGTCCTTCTCCAATGCCACAAAGGATTTGTGAGGGAGGAAACTATAAATAAGAACGCAGGAACACAAACAAATGATAAAAGTGGCAGAAAGACCAAACTGGGCTTTGCAGCTGGTGAGATTTTGAACCAGGGTAGAGAAAATCAGTGGGACCCTGCAGACCCATGGGGATGGGCAGGGGAAGCGCAGCAGGAGGAAAAAGCTCGGGGTGCTGGCAGAGGACCCATCTGGGAGGTGCCCATGGACCACAGTGGCCAGCTTTGCTCCTGAGCCCATGGGAATTCTGCACAAGCAGGGAGCTCCATTACCTGTCCTCATGTGAGAGGAAAAAAAGGTGTGTTGTGCAAGTGAAAGTGCTGATAAAGAGTGCTCTATTGCTCTATCTTTGGGTTGTTATGCAATAAAATTTACTACCTGCAGAAAAGCCTTTCTCACAGGCTGCCAAAGGAGCCCAGCTGGAATGAGAGCTCTGGTGTGGGTGCACAGTCACTGAGGTGACTCCAGCACCCCGAGGCAACCAAGGTCAAATGACTAGAGGATGGGGCTACTTTCTATGGGCTATCTTGCTTCCTGCAAGCCCCCTCCTACCATGCTCTGCAGGCATAGCCACGCAGTGTGGCACCTCTGCCCACCCCATGCTTCAGCAAGGATCGCTCCCCTGTGCTCATAGAAGCCCTGCCAAGCTTTCACCACTTCCCATGGCTCAGCTTCAACAGCACAGGGACAGGACACACATGGTTGCTTTGTGTGCTCTTGTCAGAGGGGTGCAGTGATTTGAATGTGAAACTTCCTAGAAGCTGCTTCTCCCCAGCAACTAAAAAGTGGTGGGAAGTGGGTGAGCATAAGCCTCTGGGGATGTGGAGGTGGATGTCAGGGTAGATTTACTTCCCTGGGAGTTCTGAGAAGGGTTGGGGAGATGGAGACAGCTGCCAGCCATTGCTTGCCACGGTATGGGGCTCTGCAGACAGGAGTGTCTCCAGGCCCTACAGCGCAGCTTCCTTGCAACGTAGTGTGGATGCAATGCTTGCAAGAGTACTCTGGCACAGCTCCTGTGATAGTACTCATCTGTGAGTTTCTCATTTGGCACCCAGGGGATGTTTTGTTGCTGCTGGTGCTGTAACTGCAGAGGGTCTCAGAGGGCGGAGAGAAGGCTGCAGGCTGTGCTCATGAGCACTAATTGTCTCTCATGCAAAGCTCAGGGACCAAAGGGGGGATGGGTGTCAGTGATGTAAATGCTGGTGAGATGTCACATCCACTGAGATGCACAGCACAGCATCACGGATGTCTCTGGATGTCTCTGGAGTGATCTCACTGGTTATTCTGCTACTGGAAGCCCAAAATGAAGAGTAACCTCAGTAGTGGGCCAGCCCTGTGCTCTTGGGAGACAGCTCTCTGATAGTGGTCAGATGGTGGCCATGAAGACATTGCAAACCCCAAAATGTGCGAAGAAAGAGAGGAAACCCTTATTCTTCCCAAATTTCACCCACACAAAAATGTGAATGTGCTGCATAGGCTCCTGCTTCTTTAAAGTCTTGGCCTGAAAGCTGGCTGTGGAGAGGGGAGAACCGCACCTGTCCAGAGTGGCCTCATGTTTTTGCTCCAGATTGAATTTTCCTGACTAAAGCGTGCAGTTCAGCTGTCTTTCAGCCTGCTACGTTCAACTGTTTTCAGCCAGCCTCCATCTGCCCAACGCAGCTCAGCAAGGTCAGAGTGAAGTTGCTGGCAAGACAAAAACAACAGACTTCCCAGACTTGAGGAGAGCAAGCTGATAACCGGAGAAGGAAGGCAGATTATGAGAAAGGCCTTCAGGCTGCAGATAACAGCATGAGGGACTGTAGGCTTCATGTTGTGCTGAAAAAAGCCCAATCCGCTGCACGCCTGCCCGCTGAAAGATGGGGTTCAGCTTTGTGAAGGGGCTGATGTTCTGCTGAACACACTGGGGGAACGTTTTGGGAGTGAGGATGGGCATGGGGCTCACGGGCTCACAGCTCCCGTGGGGCTGAAGGAGCAGCATCCTTCCCCCTCCCCCCACAAGCGGCCTGGAAGCAACACAGGAAGCACGGTGGAGAGAGAGTCAGATTTTTATTGTTCCTGAGGAAGGAGCAACTTTAAGTCTCTCCGCAAGGGTTTTCAGTATTTCTTAGTCATAAAAACTGGAAGAATATATATATATATTTAAATAAAACTTCAAAATAGGCTTGATGAATACATGTCATTATCTGACTCGTTCCTTTCCAGCGAAGTATTCAGCACCTCTTGTATTTCATCTGCCAGCTTCAGCATATCCTCTTCACCTACAAAGGACACCAGAGAGGTCATTGCTGCCGGGGGCTCTGTTAGCTGGGCCATGGGGTGCATGTGATGAGAAGCACCTCCTGCTGGCCCGCATGACTTCCAGAGGACATGCTGATCCCCTAGGTTGTGGGGCTTAATGGGTTTAATGGCAGAAGGCAAATAAGTCCAGCCCTTGTTCTTGCCGTTTCAGAGTCTCAGGACTGGGGGCTGGACCTGGTGTAGGACGGTGGTGGCACAAGAGCATCAGAAGCCCCGTGCTGTGCTGGAAGGACTCTTGTTGCCACCAGCCCCAGCAGGGCAGGTCTCCTGCACGCACTGTGCCTGCGGCTGTCCGTCCCCTCCCCATCACCCTGGGACCAGTGTGATGGTCCCTGACCTGCTCTGGAGTTTGCCCCCTCTTTTCAGAGCACCCGTGCCCTGGACTGGCTCTTGGCAGGGGGGCAGGGAGCACGGTGACCCACCCTTGTGGGCAAATAACCCATGTCCCGCTGCCCAGCTGTGGCCCTCTGGTCACTTTCTTTAGTTTCAGACAGAAGAGGACCCGAGGCAGACACTTGTCTGTGAACCAACTTTTGCTGTTCTATGCAGTGTTTCTCATGCTGATCTGTTCTCCCCGGGGAAGTGCATCAGGACACAGCTACCTCTTCCCCGTGCAGAAAAGGCTGCAAAGAAATCTTTAGGACAAGGAGCTCTAAAAAGGACCAGCGGCCACAGACCAGCATGCCAATGACTCTACTCACAGCAGCTGGCTTTCTACTCCTCCCCATGATTCAGAGAGAGGGATCTGTCCCTGCAGCCCCAACCTGCAGCCCCCAGGATCCCATGGGGATGGCAGCTTTCCAAGACTCACCCAGGGGACTCTGGCTCTCCGAGGCCAGTATCCCTTCCAGATCTGCCAGCTGCACACCAGCAAACAGGTCCTGCATGTCCATCTGGGAAGACTCAGCCTGCTGCATCGCCGTGGAGGACACCATCTCAGCTTCCTCCTTCTTCGGGGGCTGAGGGTTTGGCTGTGGTGTTGGCTGTGGTGCAGGCTCCATGACATGCGCACGGCCCTTTCCTCGCCTGGCACCGTGGCTTCTCCTCTGCCGTTTGCTTCTCTCGTGCTCCCTGCAGGGGGATTTCATGTAGCAAAGGGTTAGGTGTCAAGAGCAGCGTGGTCCCTCCTTGCCTGGCACGTGCCCTCTTGCCGAGAGAGCTGTGCCAGCACTCAGGCTGCAAGTGGCACCCAGTTCACCCCTGCAGAAACTGGAATTCTCTGCATGGGTGGCCAGGCAAGGACGCGGGAGTCTGGCTGCCAATTTTCCCCTACCGCCAACCCATCCCTTACGAAAGCCCCACACGCTCTCTCCTCAAGCACCAGAGCAGCCCTTTAGCAGATAGAGGCTGAGGGCCGCCCGTGCCAGCGAGGACCTCTCCTCACAGGGGGCACGGGGCACCCTGCCGTCATGCGGTGCCTGTGCCTGGTCTCCGGCCACGTGCACAGAGAAAGGATCACACGGCGTAAGAAAGTTTTACCCCAGAGCCCACTGAATCGAATCCTTCTCCTCGGCTTCTGCCTTTCTCTTCCGGAGCAGCTCCCGGTCTCTCAAGCGGCGCAACATGGTGGAACCTAAAGGACAAACCAAGTGCTAACACCACCTCTCGACCACGCGACTGTAGCCCTCCCTCCTCGTCTGCTGATAGGGCGCTGATGAAAGCGGTCTGAGCCTTTTTATCATGAAGCAGGTCTTTATGCAATAGTAAGGCACTGTACTTACTAAGCAGCATCAGCAGGGAGGATCTGATGACGTGCCACACAAATCAGTGCTGTAAATTCTTAGGAATTCCGAGCTGCAGTTTTCCTCCTGCCACTGCAGCCTTTGGGTGACTCGTGTCCAAATGACACACCACAGGGGCCAGCTGAAAGCGCAGGACGTGGGCTGTCCTCTGGGGACACCCTGCAATCACTCAGGTCACGCATCATTCATTAGTGGCTGCAAAATACTTCCGTGAGTTTGCTCCATTAATGCACTTTTCCCCAGGTAGCTGCACTTGCCTAGTGCTGTTCATCCAGACGGGCAGAAAGATGGATCAACAGTGCCTTTCCTGTGCCTACTCAGCTGGTCCCACCTCGAGGGGCTGAGAAAGCTGCGTGCATTTCCTCACCGTTTGCTGGTATTCACATGAATAATGCCCGCAGTTCTCAACCCTCCATTTTTTTTCTTTGGGCTGCAGCTTGTGGAGTCTTTATTAGGACCTGTCTTAGATCAAATAGCATGAGACCATTCCCTTTGGGGAACGCAGGGGCATATTTCTGTGCCCCTATGCTGGTAGAAGTACCAGTGGGAATAGCACTTGCCTGGAGCACGGAGGGAGCTTCCCACACATGCACTGAGGAATTCACACGAGCACTAGTTTTCACAGTTTCAACAACTGCCAAATGGGTAAAAGGCAGCCAAACAGACCTGCTCCCTGTGGATGCAATCAGATCCAGCTTCTCCTATGAAAAGACTCAGCTCATGTTGAAGTGTTAAGTCCAATGAGTGAAGAGTGGTCATTTTGGCATTCTCTTGTCCAGCTGGGAGAGCTGGCAAGGTGAGAAGGACTTTTGAGGCTAACCGGGCACTGCAGCTCCTGCACCCCAGGTGTCTGAGTTAAACATGGGAAAAGCCACAGTCCGGGACAGATTTAAAGACAAAACAAAGCAAAACAAAACAAAACAAAAAAAACCCTAAGAGTAGTGGCCAACCCCTACTCAAATTAGATCTGTTCTTCTGATAATAATAATCATGAGAAGTTTTGCTTGGAATGAATCCCTGTAGGTCTCTGTCCCAGTGTTCTCCTGGCGGCAGAGCCAGTATTACCTCAAGTTAATCAGGACCTTGTCCAGAAAAGTGGGGAAAGATCTCACAGCACACCTCTGATCTCTGTGCTCTTTTCACTACGGTCGTTTTTTCCTTTCTATCCAGCTGGCGTCTCCTGTCCCTCCCTGTGCCACTGTCCTTTCCATGCCCCCTGCTAGGCAGGTGCCTACCCTCTCGGCTCTGTTTCCTCAGCTTTGGTTGCTCTGTGTGGCACTTTGTTTAAATCTGGGCACGGTGATCCCATTACTATCTAACAATGACAACAGCCACGCCACCAAACGACCACGAAACCAAGAGCAGCCCTACTTTCTGGTGTCGTCTGTTGTTTCTCCTGCTCTTTTACTTATGCTTTTTGCATACTAGTTCCAGGAGCCCCCAGTGGAGACATGCAGGAGAAGGCAGATCCCCTCCCTGAAACCTTTCATCCTACCTGGACCCCAGAGAAGAGAAGCACGGATGCAAAAAGCACTGCACAGGCAGTGTGAGGATTTCTCAGCAGTGGCACGGCCAGAGATGGAATTAGTGACAGGCAGGCTCTGAGACAGAACCGCACACGGTCCGTACAGCATGCAGCTGTGCTGGGCAGTGTGTGAAGCAGCATCAGGGCAGGAGGGCTCTGCCAGCAGCAGAGACCACCAGAGGCAGCCTGGGGAAATGGAGCTCCAAGCAGCAGCCGTGGGATCTGCATGCATGCCGCTGCAGGCTGACTGCCGAAGTGCACATCCCTCACGTGTCCCTCTGTGGCAGCCGAGCTAACTTTCTTTCACTTTCAAAATACCTCCTGAGCCATAAAAGCACTTCTTGCTGCATGCAATCTGTCCCAATCCATCCTAAGCAAATTGCTCTGTGCAGCCAGAAAGCATCCCTCATTCATTTCTATCCGGACCAACAGAGCGCTCCGGGACTGCTCCAAAGCTGTGCTGCCTGTTGCAGTCAGCAGGAGGAATCTCTCTGAGACACCTGCATCCAGTGAGAGATTACATAGCAGAGAACACAAGCATACAGAAATGAAATGAAAAATCCCTCCAACTAAAAGTACACTGAGAACCTTTTGTCAGTCTGCAAAGCGACAGTGCATTGGAACTGCCCGAGAAACTGAGAGGAAAGATCTTTATAGGTGCCTCTGTGATCTGAAACACGGCTTGGAAAAAGCCGCATGCATTTACTATCAAACATGCATCCCCCATCCCCTCACCACACGCTGGTAACCCCTTGCTAGAAAGCATTAGTGGCAAAAAAGACCGTTCTTCTTCCTTCCAATAAAAGTTAGAAGCGCAGCGTTACCTGGCTCAGCGTTCTTCTCGTGGGCTGTGGAGGAAGGCAGAGAAGTGTTGGAATAATCGTGGTCTCTCCCTAAGCTGTCCATCGCTCTTTGCAGTTTCAAATAAGAAGCGGCTGATTTCCTTGGGAATGTAATCTGTTACTGGTGCAGCAGAATGAGAGCTTGAAAGAAACGCAGACTGTCCTCCACAAACAGCTTATCTGACTAGGCCACCAGCGGAGTAATAATATGCTCCTTATCACAGTTTAAAGGTGTATGAGTGTCTGCCCTCCAGTCCACCTACTGTGTGGACTGCAAAACATGCTGATGTTTCTGTACAACAGTTCCGCTTCAGATAGGAAACCCGTGCTCACTGCTGCCAAACTGTGGCTCAGATGCCCTTCTTTAGAGCGGAGAGGAGCTGCGTGACCCAGCCGGACGCTGCATGGCCTCGCCATCGTTTCCAGAATGAGATGCATGGAGGAGTCATTAGGCACCCAAGACATGTTCTGGGATCTGGAATGGGATGTAAGCTGTCAGAAAGGTGTTTGCACAGGTCTGTCGCAGTGCTCGTGGGAAGGGACCTCCACCCCTCACAGCAGGCTGCTTGCAGCTCAAGATCATGGCACATTTAGGAGACCCCCAGGGACAGAAGTAGCCAAATCCAGTCAATTCCAAGTGGCTGAAGAAATGGTAGAAGAACTCTACAATGTGGCTACTCCCAAGCTCTCTGGGAATTGCTCACCTGCCAAGGCATGGGTGAACTCAACTGACTTGCCCTGTAGCAGAACAGCTCCTGGGGGTGCCCATAGCCTTTGCTCTCAGCAGTCTTTCTGTAGGTCCCTGACAACTCCAGGCCAAGTTACAAATTTCATGCCTGGGGGGTCTCCTGGGGGGACGTGGTGATCTCTGCTGCCTTCCTGCTTGTCCCCCCAGTTACCACTTCCCCTTGGGGCTTCTCCCCTCTGTCCTTTGCAGATTATGTGGTACCTCTGGAGAGGTGGGGCAAGTTTAAAAGGCCCAAAAGAACCAGCAGGGTGTTGGCAGCACAGCAGATATGGGAAGGCTCTGATATGCGAGGGCTGGCGAGGAGTGTGAGTGGCATCCTGAGATGGGGTGCTTCTGAGTCACTTGTGTGAGTTTCTTGTATCTCAGTCAAAAGTGAAGACCAGGTGTGCTCTGCTGGTGAGGCTTGTGATGCTGCCCAACCCCAAGTCACCCTGCCTTGTGCATCCTGAAATTAACGTGTGTGGGGGAGAGGAAAACACACGCCTGGTCACTGTGGACATCACGTCTGGAACTGCTTGGAGAGAACTGCTCTGGGATCTCTGGGCTGTTGGCAGCTGATATGAAATGTGGGAGAAAGGATGGGCACATCTGGGTGTTGCAGGGTGCTGAGAGCTCCAGCTGCATGCAGAACAACCAGAGCAAGCTGCCCAGGGCACGCTATGGGTTGACACCCACACAGGGATGCTCTTGGCTGCAGAGGCACAGGGGTCTGCCAGCCTTAATGCTGCAGCTCTGACTGCCTGGGCTGTGCAAAACTCAGCTTTTCACCCACATGTCTCCTGGGGAGGAGAAGCAGAAGCACTCAGACACCCCAGAGCCTGCTGAGGTCTGATAAATCTCTCTTGACTCAGCAAAAAATTGCCCTTTTTTGGACACACTGTTCCACCCGTTTTCCAGTTAAGAATGCAATGAATTTATAAATATTGTTCATAAGTGAAAGAGCTGCTGTGCTCTCAGGGTCTGTAAGAGATACTAAATAGGATAAATGGGGTTTAACATCTTACTGAGCCTGCGCTTGCATCTCTCAGGACCTAGATCCCTGTGAAGGTTTTGTTCTTGTGCATGAATTGCTGCAAATCCCAAGCAAGTGAACTTGTGATCCTGTGGAAAGGTTTGGCGGTGGAGAACAGTGTGGAAATTACAGACCCAGTCTTGAGCTATCTCTGCTTGGGAGTGAGAGTGGCACAGCAGAGGCCATTTCAGAGCCTGTAGTGCCCTCCTGTCCCCTGCCAGTGCAGCAGCACGGAAGAACTCTGCAGCAGATGTAGCCCAAGGTTTGTCCTTTCTGCTGCAGGTTGAATTTTCTGGTCAGTTTCAGATGAGTGAACCAGTGCAGCTGGACGCATCAAGCATGCCAGGCACTGCTTCCCCACATTCCTATCTTGTGGGCTGCCTTCACCCACACACAACATCCTTAATGGGATCTGAAGGAGACTTACTAGAGTGCATTGTGAGCCTCACCTCTGTTTTCCCCCCATCTGGCATTGCTACTGCGAGGCAGCAGCCGGAGAATGCCTCTCCCTCCTACAGCCACAGACACAGCCCAGACCCAAAGTTATCCAGAAGATCAGCATGGGCAGCCATGCAGCTGTCACTCTAGCAGCAGTCAGGGAACAGCTTCCAGTTTTGTCCTGCAGAATGGTGATCTGATTTGGGGCAGGTTGGAGCTGAAAGCTTGGTCAAGCCTATTCCCAAGGTGCAGTGCACTCCACCTGCATCTCCCCATGCTCTCTGGCAGTGCAGACCAGACCCTAACGTCTCCTACTCCTTTTAAGGGCTGAAAGGGGAAAATATGCTGCTGGTTGTTCAGGAGGGCCCTAGGGGATAGGTAGGGACCAGCAGAGCTGCAGAAGTAGGCAGTGGGTGAGTGGTGCAGCAATGGAATTGCTGACCAAGCTGCATGCAGTTGTGGCCCTCACCCCTGCAGAAGTGGAGAGGGCACAGAGCAGGGCAGCAGAGGTGTTAAGCCCTCTGGACAGCTGTGAGCAACTAACCAGGCTGGGTGCAAAGCCCATGAAAAGGCAGTGTCAGGGAAACAATGGCAGTCTGCCTCTCCAGAACTCACAACCAGGCACTGAAGGTTGGCAGTAAGGAGATGAATCCGGGCAGAGACAGTTCCTGCTTTCATAGCCACTGTTCTGTCCTTGTAATAGTCACTGATAGCTGGTAGGTTTCAGACAGTAACAAGGCTGAGGACAGGAAAACTTCTTATGACAACAGCTGCCTCCAGACGAAACAATGATTGCAATGCCAAGGCTCTGTCCCTGCCCAATTACGCCTTGTTGCATCCTCCTACAGGTGTTTGCTCTTGCTCACTGACCTCTGTCTTGGTTCTGGAGACCCCAAGTCAAAAGGATCTCCATGACTGACCAAGTATGATTGTTTTATACTTCTCATTATTATTTTCAGTGGTAGCATTAAATCTATCACCAACAGCTGTGGATCTGGGTGTGGGGGAAGAACCATGTAACCAACCAGGCAGGTACAGTGGCCACGACACCGGCACAGGTCCCAGACTGACAGTGTGGTGACCGACTTCAGGGAGCTCACTTGACTTTATGATGCAATGGGACCCTTCCCCCAGGTACTACAAATGAGTCACGTGAGTGCAGCAGCAGGACAGAGCAGCTTGATGCCTTGTGGGTGAGCACAGGTTTCACTTAACAGCGGAGCACTTCTCCAAGCAACATGAAGCTTTGCTGAAGTTGATCAGAAATCATAATCAGTCATTCTCTAGGGACATGACAGAGCAGAACTGAATGGACTTTGGGTGGAAAACCTTGCATTAGCCAGATCTCTGCCACTGTGAGCGAAGAGACCCCTTGCATACTCAAGCTGTACAATTTGGGTGCACATATTCCATCAGCAGAGAGATGGCCAGCAGGGACAGAGAAGTGATTGTCCCCCTCTACTCTGCTCTTGTGAGGCCCCATCTACAGTCCTGGTACAGGAGCTTCCAGTACAAGAAAGGCAGAGCTGTTGGAGAGGGTCAGAGGAGCCACAAAGATGATCAGGGGCTGCAGCACCTCCCCTACAGAGACAGGCTGAGGGAGCTGGGCTTGTTCAGCCTGGAGAAAAGGTGGCTGCGGGGTGACCTCAGTGCAGCCTGCAGTACCTAAAGGGAGCCTACAGACAGGAGGGGAGTCAGCTCTTGGAAAGGGGAGATAACAGCAGGACAAGGGGAAATGGTTTGAAGTGGAGGGAGGGGAGATGGAGGTTGGATGTGAGGGGGAAGTTGTGTGCTGTGAGAGTGGTGAGGTGCTGGAACAGCTGCCCAGAGAGGCTGTGATGCCGCGTCCATCCCTGGAGGTGTTCAAGGCCAGGTTGGATGGGGCCCTGGGCAGCCTGGGCTGCTGTGAAATGGGGAGGTTGGTGGCCCTGCCTGTGGTGGGTGGGTTGGAGCTTCGTGATCCTTGAGGTGCTTCCAGCCCTGGCCATTCTGTGATTCTGTGATATTTAGTAAAAGGTGATTCACGTCCCAGCTGCTATGGGAAAAAAGACCAAAAAAAAGATCAGAGGGAGCCCGCAGACAGCTGATGCATGCTGACCATTAGCCAGCTTGGACCAAACCCCACTGTAGCACCAAGAGTTGCCCAAGCACAGGAAGCAATCTAGGCATGATGCTGAGCAACTTGGAGGCAAATTCTGTTCCCCAAGAGCACCTAGGGAGATCAGGTCTGTTTTGAGAAGACTCCCCCAGAGATTCAGGCTCTCTGGAATTCAGGATCTCCACTCTGCACTTCTAGTGCTCCTGTGGCTTATCTGGGCTGATTTCTTTATGGGGCAGTCTCACATGAAAAGCTGAATGATACAAGAATCGTGATGTAGCTGTTTTCCACTAGCACCAGCTCTGGATGTGAAGGTGGTTTCTAGGGAGCTGAAGAGAAGGCCATCAGCTCCCTCATTGGAGAAACTGTACCTTTGCTAAATTGCCTCCTTCAGAAAAGCTGTGTTTGTACAGCACCTCCTTCACCAGGATCTCTGTTATGTGTGTTTCTTACTGCTCCCACATTGCTCCCAGGAACGCGAGAGAAATGTACAGCGCACAGTGTGCAGGGCCTAGTTTGTGATATAGATTGGAAATGAATGTTTTGACTGCACTTTTTTAGTAGTTCTTCATGGAAACAGGCTTGTGCTGTTTTCCCTCAGCCCGGCACAAAATAATGCTGTTGAAATAAGATTGTGTATGCAATTTTATTATTTACTGTCACTGATTGAAATGTCTGATGCACGCAGAGCGTACAGCATCAATTAATCACCTATTTGCGGGCTCAGGAAAGCCACCAGGAGGCTCAGATATCTTGACACTCCCCGTCATTCAAAATCCGGATATCTTGCCTGGTTTTCCTAGGATAATGTAGAAAAACAGAGTAAAGAACTAGGAAAAAAAAAAAAAAAAAGTGTTCCCTGACTCACCCTTGGCCTCATCTGGCCCATGGAACGGAGCTGACCTTTCTGAAACTGCTTGCTCACTGTCCCATTGAAAAGAGATGCAGCTGCCTGCAGAGGTCTCTTCCCTGCGTATGGTGCAGGTCCCACCATTGCTAGAGACGATTTCATCCCAGCTGGTTTGCAGTGTGAGCACTGAAGCTTTGCCCGAGCCCCCTCCACCCCCGAGGATGAAGACCCCTCCTTCCCTGTTCACCACCCTTCTGGAAAAGGAAGGGCTGTCCCCTGTGTCTCATCTGAACCCTTCTGGGACTTTGTGACCATTGCCCTGTGTTGTATCAGCAGCTGCAACATGACTCCATCCGTTCCTTTTGTGGCCATAGGCTGCCACTGGATCCCCTTGGCCTCCCACTCGAAGAGCCACCAGAATTTGGACGTAGCTCCTCCACAGCTCCTCACAGGTCCAGGCCTGTGGCTGTTTGCAGACCCTCTGCAGTTTCCCCAAGTCCCAGGAGACAGACATCCCAATGGCACGCAGCACCCAGTGCCCAGCACCCTGCAGCGGTGGCAGCATCTTCCTGTGCAATCTGGTTATCCCTCCCTACAGCCTGTGTTCTTGGAAATGCAAGCACCTGTTGATCTGCATTCAGCCTGATCTTTGCTCAGCCCATCACTTCCCAGCCTGCACAGGGTGGTCCTGTCCCAAAGCAACCCTCTGCTTTTCCCTTCTGAACATCGTGATGCCCCTGTTGCCCTATTCCTCAGACTTATGGTGGTTCCTTTGTGGACCAAAGGAACCATGATGCGCATAACTGGGCATCTGCACTGACAGAGCTCTCTTGGGAGGATTTACTGGTGCTATTTGCCTGTCCAGGCTATCCACCTAGTGCACCTTTCTAAACATCTGCATCCAAATCTTCCTTCTCCGGCTTGAGAAAAACATGGGCACGTTAGACTGGGTCCAGAGGAGGGCTACAACTAGGATCAGAGGGCTGGAGTTCTTATCCCATCTTATGAAGATACTTGGAGAACTGGGCTTGTTCGGCCTGCAGTAGGCTCTGGAAGACTTTACAGTGGTCTTCCAGTACATAAAGGAGGCCTGTAGAGACTTCATCGGGTCACACTATTGTGACCAAGACAAGGGGTGAAGGTTTAAACTATAAGAGGGGAGATTTAGGTTAGATGTTAGGAATTAATTTTTCACTCAGAGGGAGGTGAGACACTGGAGCAGCTGTGCAGAGTAGCTGTGGATGCCCCATTCCCCGAGGTATTTAAGACCAGGGGCTTTGAGCAACCTTGTCTAGATGCAGACATTCCTGACCTAGGCAGGTGGTTAGAACTGGATGATCTTTAAGGTCCCTACCAACCCAAACCCCTCTATGGTTCTGTGATTATTCATTCACAGGCAGTACAGACTGGGGACCTTCTCTCACCCTCTGCAGAGCACCTGGTTTGTTGCCAGTTTTTTCTTATGTTGGAAGGTCGTCTGGCTGTGACTCTTGACCCCACATTTTGGGGGGTGTGCCACCCTATAGTGCATGATCCAGCAAGCTGCTCCGATGGATAAATATTGCTCTCTCCTGTGGGATCAGTACTCTGCCAACACAGTGAGTGAATACTAAGTTTGCAGCTGCACTGTCCCTAAACACAGTGCCAAGGAAGGGGCTGGCACCTGCAAAGGCTAGGGGCATTCCCATGCCTGTTCTTGGGCATATCACGGGGAGGTGAAGCTGAGGGCTGCAGAGCCAGGTTCAGAGGATGCCAAAAGCCTTCCTCCACCTCGCAGTTAGGATCTTGTGTCCTTCCCGTGGGCTGTGGTTTTCCCACGGTGTTTGACAAGCACCTGCGTTTAGACAGCTAAAATTAGACCCCTGGAGGCCAGTGCCCAGGTGTGAGCTTACATTTTCTGCACACAGAGCAAGCACTCATTGGCATAGGTGTTCCCATCGCTCCCACAGATGGGCATGTGCAGCAGGGGGCAGGCCTGCAGCTCAGCCATCTCTCCACACGTCGGCTGGAAAGGAGAAACGGCAGTGAGTGCTTCAGTGCAGGCAGCTCCCACCCTCCTCCCACGGCGCTAGGGCAGCAGCGAGCGTGGCTGGAGCTGGCTGCACAGCAGCTCTGGGGATCCCAGTGCCCCTTAGGGCAGGCTCACAGAGCAGGGAGAGGCAGCGTGCCTCAAGGTGGGACTCGCTGCCCGGGGTCGGTACTGGGCTGAGACTGCTGAGACCCACAAAGCTGGGGCAGTTTCTGGGAACAGCCTTTCCCCCAGTCATGCCAGGCATTGAGGCAGCCCAATAGGATCTGAAGTGACTAACAAGAGCAAATGGAAATCTCTTACCCTTCTCAGGCCGTTCCCCTCTTCCAGCTCTGCCCCTGAAACAGAGAAGAGATCCAAGAGTTCAGCAGGGGGGAAATTAAGTGACAAGTGCCTTTCCAGAGAGAGCTGGTGGCAGGAACGTGAGGTAGTGACAGAGGGACAGAGGTGGGAATGCCTGTACCTGTCTCTGAGCCCCTTCCCATAGCCCTGTCTCCTGGACTCTGAACCAGGAGCTCCACTGAGCATCAAATGCATCACTGGCACATCCCAAGAAGTGTGGGATGTGTGTGCTCCTGTCCTTCTCTGCACCCCACCGTTCTGCTGCTGTGCTGCCTTGCCTCCCTCACCTCTTCTCCACATAACAGAGATCCTGTGTCTTTCTGCCCCCCTTTGCACACTCAGTCCCTCCACACCTCCCAGCCCACCACCGCAGAGCAGACTTACCACTGGCAGAAACGAAAGCTACCAGCATCAGCGCCAGCACCAGCAGCTCCTTTGTGGGCATGGCTGGCGTGGGTGCATGCATTCGTGCACCTCACTCCGCTCACAGCAGCCTTTATAGCAGAAGGCAGCAGCTAATCTTGGCGCTGGGAAAAGCAGCATTTTGAGCACTTCGACCTGTGCTGGGAACAGACAAACTGTGCACCCAGAGGTGAATGACAGCCTGCCAACTCCAGGTGCAGGCAATAGAGGCTGCTATAAAATCCCTTTGGCCCACAGTGCAGGCTGAATAATGCTGCTCTCCTCTCCAAACCAGCCAGCCTCCCACTGTGCACATTACCCCCAAGACGACCCTCCAGCTTCATAGCTGCCATTCCTCATTTCGTGGTGACAGTGACAGAACACAAGGGAACAGCACAGAGCTGCATCAGAAGAGGTCAGGTGGGGGTGAGATAAAGGCTGTGCCCCAGAGGGCAGCGCTGCTGGGGCTCAAGGAGAGTTTGGGCAATGCTCCCAGACACAGGGTTTGGGCTTTGGGTGGTCCTGCGTGAAGCCAGGAGTTGGACTCCATGATCCTTGCAGGTCTCTTACAAGCTTGGGATATTCTATGGTTCTGTGATTCCTACACCACGTGGATCTCCATTTTAGATTGGGATACTTCATGTGCAAAATGCAAAAGTTGGGGCTGATCTGGGAGGCTGTGCCACTGGGGGACTTTTCAGCAAGGACCTCCATTCCAGAAGACCTTGCTTTTTCACCTTTGAGAAAAATGTCCAACATCAGTCTTTCCATGTGAGCATCCTTGCTGCCCCTGAGAAAACAATTTACCACATCCACCAACACTTTCCTTGATGGAATCAAGATCAAAGGCTGAAGGGTGAAGGATGGAAAAGAGAATCGCTGGACAGAAAGTCAGCATCATAGCTGAAAAGTAGTTTTGACTAGAACTCCTTTGGGACAGATATGGCAAGATTAAGTCTGGGCCAGAAGGGAGAGGGCGTCTCCTTCACCCTGGTAGTGGGTAGGAGGTACTCTTTGTGCAAAGGGCCAACACAAACCTACAGAAAACTGCCTGGAAGATCTGCAGACACGTGCACTTGCTGAAGAGACAGACACATCATATTCAGGACCTTTCTTCCCCACAGTTTTACCTGAGTCTTAGCGTGGTTCTTGCCAGCCCTGGACAGCAGAGACGAGCAGGAGTATCTCAGCAAGCCCTCGTGGTCAGACAGGCATGGCTGAGCATGGACTGGCAGGAGCTTTGGGATTCCCCTTTCAGAACACACCTCTGCTCTGCTTAGATGGCTGTGCACACGGATTACATTCCCTATTGACACAGTTCAGTAACATTTGACGCTTATTATTATTCTGCTTTGAAAATCCTACAGGTAAAGTAAATATTTAACTGCACTAGCAGTTGTTCCCAAGGAACAGGAGTGCTGGTGGGGTGGCTTAGTCTGGTAAAGGGAGATCTGCCAGCAGCCTGCAACTAAGGGAAGGAGACTTAACTAAATTGGTGGAACCAAGGTCCTCTTGGTTGCTGGAGATGGCACAGTGAAAGCCACAGGCACAAAGTCCTGAGCAGAGAAGTTCACACTGGGTGTCAGGAACCAGCCTTCCGCAGGAGGGTGAGCAACCTGACCAGCAGGAAGACGGGGAATCTCCATCCTCGATGGGTCATGCACAAAGCGATGGGCATTGTGACAAGCAGTGGAGACAGCCCTGACGTGTGCGAGGCTGCGCAGCAAGGCCCCAGGGCATCCTTCTGCCAGCGCACATGGTCTCATGAAGCCAGCAGCTCTCACATTCTGGCACGTGATGATTAATCTCCTCACACCCCGGCTGGGCAACCTGTTCCCAACCAGCACTCAACTAGAGGACGACTCAGTGTCCTACGAGCTGCTCCCACCCGGCAAAGCCCTGCAGAAGAGCTGTCAGGGGCCTTCATGGTCTTCTCCAAGGTGTTCAGTGGCAAAAAAATGGCTAGACTTTGACCCCAAGGCCTCTGTCAGCCTCCCTGATGCTGCGTTGCCTGTCCCGAGCTTGGCCTGGTTCCTGGAGTTGCACCATGAGCAGTGCAGAAACCGTGCAGCTCAGATGTGCTGCTGTCTCTGCCTCACCCTCCTCATGGCATAGGCGTCCACATCCCTTCTGTGCCAGCAGCAGCAGGTTCTGCAGCGCTGTTGGCCAACATGAGGCTTGATCTTTCTGCACCCAGTTTCTCAGCAGTGTTCAGATGCTGTGATCTTCACAGAGTGAGCTAAATGACACCTAGCGGTGTGACAAAGGGAAAACCACCATCACAGGCTCTCAGAGAAAACCACCTCTCAGAGGCCTCTCACTTCTCTTTCAATTTTGCTTTCAAGTGCAGGCTTGAAGCCTCTGACAAAAGTCCCAGCAACCATCCCCTCGAGTTAGAGAGGGGAAATCCTTCCTTAGGTGGCCAGGAGGTTCCCGTTGGTTGCACAGCCCAGCACTGGCTGCACAGCTCCATCTACAGAGACAATCATGCATTTAAGCCTCCTCCTCCACGTTGCAGATATTTCGGTGCAATCCCCTCCTGCTGTCCCCAGCTTTGTCGCAGGCATCAGTCGTGGTCCTGTGACTCATATCACACTTGCACTTCCTGGGGGACCACAGTGCAGCTTGCAGACCTTCCATCTTGTGGGGAATGGGTGGCTGAGCCATACTGCATCATGTCAGTCTTGCTCTACTTCTGCACAGCGGCCTTATCGGCAGCGTGGCCTTGATGCTGTCACCAATGTTGTCACCGCTCTGCCCAGCACCTGCAGTTCCTTTGTTATCTGTTGCCTTCATACCTGCTCTCACGTTCTGCTCTGCCTCACTCGCAGGATTTTAAATCCTGTCCTGCTGCTCCCCCTGGTGCTCTTGCAAATTTACCCTCAGCAAATGCTGGGGACACACCAGGACAGAGGGCTGCCCTGTTCCTGCAACCCATGAGGGGGTACAGAGCACATGCCCCCATCACACCAGAAAGAAAGTTAGAAAGGAAAAAAAGAGCACTTCATCTTCACCTTCACAGTCACCTTCATCTTTAGCATTCCCACAGGAGCTGGCTATGCACTGGACCTCAGAGGCACAGGAGCCGGGAAGAGGCAGGCTGGGGACAGCATCCATTGCTGAACCTTTTCCTCTGCTTTGACTGCTCACCAGAATCACCACAGCTGGCCAGAAGTGGCTGTGGCTCACACCCAAGCTGCTCTTGGTCCCGCTTCCCTGGGATACCTCTGTGGCAAGGAACAACTGGCCAAGGAGGTCAGATTTGCCCAGGGGATTTGCAGCTTTCCTGCGGTTCCTCAGCAGCTCAGAGGTGATGCTGGCCTTCTTTTTCCCATGGTCCCACAAGAGTGATGTATGTCCAAATCCTTGGGTATGTACTCACAAACACCCAGGGGCAGCCACCTCACATGGCATCAGACAGAAGAGCATTGTCATCACAGTGAAAGCCGTTCTGTTTCTCCAGTCTTTCCTGCAGCTTTTGGTTTCTGTTCCTCTTAAAAGGTGAAGAGTGAACTTTGTTGTTTGCATTCAGTTGTGCCGAGACAGCAACATTCTCAGTTGATTCCTGTCTTTTTTTTTATTACTGTCTTTGCACTACAGACATCTACATCCATACTGATGGATCAGAGCAGTACTGTAAGCACTGCAAACAGCTTATTTTTGAGGATCCGGATGCTAATGCAACATTTCTCCTTTGTGAAAAATGCGTGGCAAAATGAAGTCAACAGTAGCACCAAACCACATTCCATTTTATGCTCCAGAAAATAAGCCACTCAATGGCGTGGTCAGGCCCTGGCACCTCTGGACAATGCTCTCTGCTCTCAGCCACAGGAGCTAATGTAGTGGATAAACAAGAAATACACTAGTGAAAATGACAAGTATTCTTGTAATGAATTTATATTCGGACTGCTGTAACATGCAATTGGAGCTGTATGCTATACGAAGTACTGCAGCAGCAGCCATCCAAAACAGAAGATAAGCTTGACAAGGAGCTGTGCAAGTGCAACACCTACTCAACCTGGGCTGGATTTGCAGCCAGGCTTTCACGAGCCCTGTTAAATGTATTTTGGTTGCACCAGACTCAGTCATGGTGCCTGATTCTGCAAACATCCCGGATAAAGGAACTATCCAGGTTAATAATGCAGGAGACTGCTATTAATGAACGATGAGTGACAAGACAGGTCTTGGTTTGACTCTTTTGGGCTTCCCGCAAAGGACAGCTGGATGTTGCTTTTCACACCTCTGCATCTTGTCCCTTTGCTGTCTGCCTGCCTCGCCTGATGCCTGTCCCACAGCTCAGCTCAACTCTTCCCAGCCTCCTCCCAGCCCTGCAGCAGAGCAGCTCTGCAGCCCACACAGCTGCAGCAGTGAGGAGTGGGGTCGCAGCACCAGGAGCTCCATGCTGCTGTCCTGCAGGTGCACCCGGACATGCTCTGCTCTGCCCTGCCCTGGGGAAACATGGAAGCACACAGGAACGTGCCTGTGTTTTAAATCCAACCGTCAACCTGACCTACTGAATGCCATCACTGAACTGCCTGCAATTGCCCTCTCTGGCGCCTGTCCTCCTCCTCCTCCTCATAATTTGCTGCCTGACTGCAAACCTCCTTCAATCAACTTTTACTCAGTGCCATCGTAGTGGCTTGCTTCAGCACTCAGTTTGGATGTTTATGATGCCATCCAACTGCCAATTTTGATTAAAATCAAACTTAGAAGTCATTAGGCATGGTGGAATTGCAGATGTGCTCATGTGCAGCACGACACTGTAGCTACACAGCAGTTATTTGTAAAGGGAAATAAGGCTAAAAATTACCTTGAGCACCATCACTCCAGTGAAGCTGGGGAGCCGGAAGCTGATTTGGTGATGTGGCAAAGCGAGAGCTCTGAGGACTTTTATTACACTGTGCTGGGGTAGAGACAGCCACAGTCAGCAGCTGGAGAGGGCAGAAGTGTAGGAGCACCTAAGGGTGTGTATGCATGCACACATTTTTCCCATAAATAATGCATTTCTGTTTCCTTATTCTCTGTTTTCTAGAACATCTTATCTCTGTGCTAAAAAAGAAGGTGTGCCATTACGTACTTACCTGTATATACTCATATTTACTCATGTGCTCACGAGGACACACCTGAATTATGCATAATAGAATTGATTCAGGCTGTTACAGAGTACTTTTACATCTTTGACCCTTGCCTTGCTTCCAAAGCCATGTTCAGCAAGAGCAAGACAGTTGTCTTGAGGAAAAGATAGCAGTGATATAGGCTACTGCAGCACAAATATGTGGAATTACATATTAGACACTTCCCAACTTTGTGACATCAGTTCCCAGCAGCATGCTGTGACTTCTTTTCCTTTGCTTGCTAAACTTAAGGCATGACGTATTTAAAGCATTATGGGAAATCAAACCAACTCTGCCTTGAATCACAGTTGAGGTCATTGCACCTCAGGAAGATTGCCTGCAAATACCCATGTCAAATAGGAAAGAAACAAAAGACACATTTTACTAGCAGGCATCTGGTATCTCCTGATAGCAGTGGAGTATGGAAACTCTAGACTGACCTGCAAGTGCTGAAAAATGGTTTCTCTGCTCATTTATGTTGCCAGAGCTGCCTTCTGCTGATCAATCCATGAGAGATGTCCAGAGGGTCTGCAGGCTTTGAAAGTGCTTAGTTGAATGATGGCTGAGAACACCAGCAGTGACAGCACTAGTGTCTTAGGCAGCTGCCTCATCATCTTGGTGCTGACAACACCAGGTTCAACCAAACCATATGGTAATTATCGGGCTGGCTTCCAGAAGGTATCAGAAAGAAATGTGTAAGAAAAGAGAAAATAGAGGAGGCAGGAGCCTGTGGTCATGCACCTCAACTGTTTCTCCTTGAGCCTCTTGCAGCACAAGTGCAGAGGCACTTTCAAGCAGTGACTGGGAGCCACTCAGGAAGATCAAGGAGATAGAATCACAGAATCACAGAATGGCCAGAGCTGGAAGGACCTCAAGGATCACAAATCTCCAACCCCCCGCCACAGGCAGGGCCACCAACCTCCCCATTTCACAGCAGCCCAGGCTGCCCAGGGCCCCATCCAACCTGGCCTTGAACACCTCCAGGGATGGACGCGGCATCACAGCCTCTCTGGGCAGCTGTTCCAGCACCTCACCACTCTCACAGCACACAACTTCCCCCTCACATCCAACCTCCATCTGCCCTCCCTCCACTTCAAACCATTTCCCCTTGTCCTGCTGTCATCTCCCCTTTCCAAGAGCTGACTCCCCTCCTGTCTGCAGGCTCCCTTTAGGTACTGCAGGCTGCACTGAGGTCACCCCACAGCCTCCTTTTCTCCATGCTGAACAAGCCCAGCTCCCTCAGCCTGTCTTCGTTGTGGAGGTGCTGCAGCCCCTGATCATCTTTATGGCTCCTCTGGACCCTCTCCAACAGCTCCCTGTCTTTCTTGTACTGGGGGCTCCAGCCCTGGACACAGTGCTGCAGATGGGGCCTCACAAGAGCAGGATGATCACCTCCCTGTCCCTGCTGGCCGCTCCTCTTCTGATGGAGCCCAGGATATCATTTGCCTTCCAAGCCACAAGGGCACACTGCTGGCTCACATTCTGTGTTTCATCCATCAAGACCCCCAGGTCCTTCTCTGCAGGGCTGCTCTCAAGCACCGCTCCTTCCAGTCTGTACGGATGCCTGGGATTCCTCCGGTGCAAAACTCTGCCCTTTGCTGTGTTGAACCTCATCAGGTTCACCTGTTCCCACTTTTCCAGGCTCTCGAGGTCCCTCTGAATGGCCTCCCTTCCTTCAGCCGTGTCGACCACACCACTCAGCTTGGTGTCGTCAGCAAATTGCTGAGGGTGCACTCGATTCCGCCATTGCTGTCATTGATAAAGATGTTACAGAGCACTGGTCCCAAGACAGAGCCCTGGGGGATGCCACTCATTACTGGCCTCCACCTGGACACAGAACCATGGATCACCACCCCTCTGTCTGCGGCCTTTCAACCAGTTTCTTATCCATCGAGTGATCCAGCCATCCAATCCACATCCCTCCAATTTGGAGATAAGGATGTGGAGGGGGACCGTGTCAAAGGCCTGATGCCGAGATCTGATCTCCTTGTTGTGCCAGATAAACGTAACTCCTCTGTCCCAAGCAAGTTGGACTGTACTGATTCCAGACTGCTCCTGGAGATGGCACACCACTTCATGTTTTACAGACTGGTGCAGCCTCCACAATGACTCACTGAGGCAGCAGGCATTCTCTTCCTATTTTGCCTCTGTCAGCACAGCATCACTGAGATCATGTCCTGCTGCTTTTCATAGAATCACTGAATCACAGAGGTTGGAAAAGACCGCTACGATCAGCCAGTCCAACTCCAGCTCACCTCATCTCGCCCACTGTTTATGTCCCTCAGTGCCGCATCTCCGAGGGGCTTGAGAGCAGCGTGGTGACCGCACCACATCCGCGGTCAGCCCGCGCCAACGCTTCGCCGTTCCCGACATCCAACCTGAACGCCCCCGGTGCAACCTGAGCCCTCTCCCCCTAGACCCACCGCTGTTACCCGGGAGAAGACACGCGGGGCCGGGGGCAGCGGGACCACGGAGCGGATCGGCTCCCGCCGGCCAACACCGCCCCCCGCGGGTCGCGGGGATGCGCGGAGGCAGAGACTGCGGGCGGGGCGCGGGGCCCGGGGCCGCCCCCAGCGGGCGGAGCCACCGCCGCACCCGCCCCGACTCCATCCCGTCCCCGGCGGCGGCGCGGGGCGCGCGGCGGTCCCCGTCAGCGCGGCGGCATGAAGGAGCCGGCGCTGCCCGGCACCTCGCTGCAGCGGGCCTGCCGCCTCCTCGTTGCCTTCTGCGCGCTGCACCTCTCGGCCACGCTGCTCTACTACCTGGCGGGCAGCTCCCTGGCGCCGCCGCGCAGTCCCGAGCCGCCGCCGCGCCGCCCGCCGCCCGCCAACCTCTCGCTGCCGCCCTCCCGTCCGCCGCAGCTCGCCGCCCGGCCCCGGCCCGTCTCGGCGCAGTCCGACACCCGCCCGGACTCTGCGGCGCCGGGGCCGTGCCCCGACCCGTCCCCGCTGCTCGGTGAGTGCCGCCCCCCGCCCCTCCGCGGGCCGTGACAGCGTAGCCCCGGAGCCTCTCGACGACGGGGCCCCGACGGCTCGGGAGCGCGCCGGGCGGGCGGACGGGTGGGGGCTGCCCGGGGCGCGGCGCGGCTTCCTGCGCCCGACCCCCTCCGGCTACTGCGCCGCGGCTGCGTCGAGCATCCTCCGCTTTCCCCGAGGCTCCGCCGCGAGCTGCGCTCGCTTCTCGGAGGGAGCGGAGGGGCTGCGCGCGGGGCGGGGTCCGAGCGGCGCTCCCCGCACGGTGGGACCCGCGGTGCGGCTTTCCGATACGTGGCGTCCCGCCGGTTGCGCCTCTGCACATGGAGGGTGGGCAGCACCGCGCCCCGCCGCGCGCTTATGGGATCGCAGCGGGTAGAAGAGACTTTCGAGAAGTTCCCTGTGGTTTTCTGTTAGCGAAACCGTCGCCGAAATTCGGAGTTTCACTCGGTGCTCGCTGGTCAGCTGCATCGAAGCATCTGAATAGCAAATGACGGGGTTGTTTCGAGAAGGCGGTTTTGAGGTCGTTAAAAGGGACTGTGTTGTTGTTGGTTTTTGTTTCTTTTTTTCCTGCTGATTTTGATTCGTGTCTTTCACTTTTCCCCTTCAATTGCTTTGTGCAGTCGGGCCGCACACGGGGGTGTGCTGCCCCTTTGAAGTGATTTGCTCTGAGCGATCTTCGCTCGCCAGGGTCCTCCCGGCCACTCTGAAGTGCTGGAAGCTGGGAGAGTTGCCGTCCCCAGGACTCAGAGCATTGTCGGATCAGCGTCCGGACGGTCAGCTGAATGCACAGGGTCACTGTTCCCAGACCTGTTCCAGAAATGTGGAGGCGTGGCTGTGAGGGACCTAATTAGTGGGCACACTTGATGGTCTTCTTTCCCAACCTCAGCGATAGAATGATTCCTTGATTCTACACCACCTCTGTGTTCCTTTCAGTGCAACACATGCACCATACAAGAGGCCCGGTAAGGCTGTGGGCGGTGGTTGCAGTTGTTCAGAGCTGTAGGGTCCTTGTGGTGCAGGATCCAATGGTTTCCAGCAGCCCCAGTTCCAGAGGTGTGCTCAGGTGTAGGTGTGACACCCATGTGGCTCTCAGGTCTGCAGCCAGCGTGTTATTGAGGAACCCGACTGCTCTGCAGTGCTGCATGTATGATTGCTTTGTTCAGGTTCTGATTCTGGCAGCAAATCACATTTGTAAAACGGCCTGCTGTGCCTCATATCGGTCAGAGTTCTGTGTTCTGATGATCTGCTCATGTCTCTGTGATCAGCATGGCACTGTAATGGTGTCCTGTCCACAGGCATTTCTCATCTTCTTGGCATCCCCACCTTCCCAGAGCCGTAGGGCGCTGCTCTGACGTGAGCTGGGGCTCTGTGGCCTTGTTCTTCCAGCACCTCCTTCTTGGATTTCCTCTTCTTTCTCTTCCCTCCCTCACTGGATGACATGTGATGAATCATGCAGGGTAAGTGTGACCGAGCTGCTCGGCCTTCCTGAGCAGCCAGAGACACACTGCTGCCAGCAGCCTGGCTGCTTCTCTCTGGTGATGCTCAGGGTGAGAACCCAGCGTCCCTGCTGTCTGGCTACTGGGCAAATGCATGACCTGAATGAAGTGTAATCTCTGAGAGATCCTGTGAATTTGATATGCCTTTATGGTTCACTTCCCATTACTTGAAACTTGAAAGCATAGACCAGGGCTGGGAAAGTAATGCGGTAAGTTTTGGATTAGACGTTCCCAAAGTGTTCTGGATTTATGCTGCAGCTGAGAGCTGCCTGTGAGAAGCCTGAAAGGCGAAAGGAAGCCCATCTTTGTTCTGGAGGTGATTGTTCCCCAAACTGGTGTGTTCTTTATCAGTGTTCTTTATCCAGAATAACATTATTTCCAGAAGAATATAAATGCTGTTCAGTAGGACTAGTCTGTGCGGGCTGACATGCCTTCAAAGAAGTTAAATGATTTCTTGCTTTGCCTCCAGGCCTTTGTTTCGGTGCTGGTGCTGTTGTCATGTAGGATGGAGGGAGGAAGGGGCCAGATGCTTTGGCAGCAGCATCACCTCGCAGAAGAGCTCATCCAAAAGCAGCGCTTGCTTATCTTTTGGTGCCAGATGCCTGCAGAGCAGACTCTCACAGACGGGCCTCTTGGTGTCTCAGGGATGTCATTTTCAAGTCCTGCTTGGCCCAGAGCACGTGTTGTTTATGGAGCTGTTTTTGCCCACAGCTGTCACCTGGGCCCTTTCTGACCGCAGTTAGATACCAGGTGTGGTTGGCGGAGGGGTGGCAGGCAAAGAGGTCTCACTTGCAGCCCTGGGAGCAAAGACAACCCAGGAGCCCCGAGCGTGCTGTGCCACAGAGCTACATCTTGCTGTATGGCTTTCTGCCCCAGATACAAGTTTAGAAGACATGGCAGCACCACACTGAAGTAATTATGCAATATTGACAACAGAGAGACAAAAATTCAGCTGTTTCTCCCAGCAGTCACCATTCTGAGCAAAAAGGGTGCTTCCCACCGTCAGCAGGGCACCTCTGTGAGCAGCGTGGCCAGGGGGAAGGAGCATGGGAGCAGCTGCTGGCCCTGGGAGCAGCCGGATTGCAGCACAGCCTGCTGTGTCTGTGTCTGTGGGTGATGCAGATAGAGGACGCCAGCAGATCCTCTTCCACAGCTGAGTGTGGAAGCCTGTGGGTGGATATTCTGCGTCTCCAGGTGGTGGCAGTGCCAGTTGGCACGCAGCAGGCCTGGCTGGGCTCCATCCGGCGTGCACTGAGGCCTGGCTCCCACCAGCTGGGGCATCAGAGGCAGCCAGGGGAGCTCCGTGTGGAGCAGGGCTGTGCCTCTCTGCCGGCACGGAGCAGTTGGGTGTCCCTAGCCTGGCGTCACTTTGGGGAATGGTTTGGATTGTTTCTTAGGCTGGAAAGGTCTTGGAAGGGTGGTTGTCCTCATTCTGGGGACGTGGCACAGCAACTGGGGTGCGCAGGCGAGATGAGGAGGCTTTCCATTTTGTGCATCCCGTGTTTTGTAACGTGCTCATTTCCCTGCCAGCACAGATCTGGGGCAAGAGTAAGTTTTCTTGGAAACTGGGCCAAGTTATGCTTGGAAAGATGCAAAGACTTGCAGCTTCCCAAGCTGCGTTAGGATGCAAGCTTGCCTGAGCCCTCAGTTCCTGGCCCAGCCTGGAGCTCCGAGGCCTGGCTTTGTGAGGTGGAGGGGCTTTATGGCCCTCCCGGCAGCCACCTCCTCCTCAGTGCAGTGAGACGTGGCCAATGGAGCTGCAGCAACTTTTCCAGCTGCCTCCCAGCAGTGCTTGTTCTCCAGAGCTCGGGGCAGCCCAAGGCCCTGCAGCTTTCTGCTCCTCTCGTCTCACCTTGCCCTGCCAGCCAGCCTGCCTCCCTCCTTGGAGCTCCAGCTGCAGCCAGGCTGGAGGGCACAGGACAGGGCTACAGGGTCGGGGCAGGAGCTGCTGCTGGCTCCGTCTGTCGGGGAGGTCTCGGTCCGTCTGTCTGCTCATGCGTCTTGCATCAGGGTGGGGTTTTCCTGGCAGAGGCAGATCGGCTTTTTTTTCTGATTGAAGCAGCCAGGGAAGTCTCTCTGCTTGTTTGTTTAGAGTTTTCAGTTGAAGGGCCTGGAACTTAATTTTGCAGTGGCAGCCTGCAGCGAGTGCCAGTGCGAGTGAGGCCGATCGCGTGCAGGCTGCCCTGCTCAGGGGGAGGGGTGCACAGCCACTGCGCAGAGCGTGTGCTGGGCTGTGGCCATCTCCCAGGGCTTTGCTTCTCTCCCCTGAGTACTTACTGGTGGAAAAGACAATATTTTCTGTTATTCAAAGACTTTGTATGTCAGTGCGAGACCTTGTATCGGAGTAGGTGTCATTTGTTGCGGGGTTTGTAACTTTTGCTCTGAATAACTGTTGCAGGGTTGATCCTATAAACTCGCTGCTGCGCACACCAGCTGCTGCCAACGTGTGTGGCAATCCCTTGTATTTTTCAGCCCATTTCCTCCTGGGGCCCATGGGGCGGATGGGTGAGGGCATGTGCTGAGCTTCCAGGCTCAGGCCTTACACCGGCAGAGCTGACTTCTGCGAGGGGATGCTCTGCGAGAAGAGGCTGGCCGAAGGAAGCAAATCCTGCGGGATGGGAAGCTGTTCTCATTTTTTCCCCCCAGCATACCTGCAGACAGATTTGATGCTGCCCTTGGCAGAAGGAGCGAGCTTGCACCCATCGGTGGCCTGCTCCCCTGTGCTGTGGGACACAGCCAACGCCTGCCCTGTGGGTCTGGGGTCTGCAGTGTCTTCTGCTCCCCCGCCTGTAGCTAAGGCTTGGCCCAGCTTTCTGGGGTGGGGCTCATTTTGTTTTTCCCAGCAACAAATGGGTTGGCGCGGTCAGCAGCTCTTCCCTTTTCTGTTCAGGCCCTGCAAAGAGGCTTTTTTGTTTCTCTGTGCGAGTGCTGCTTCCTTTTTCCAGCTTTCCTCCTGCACAGGCTCGCCTGCCCTGGCAGCACATGCGTGCACGTGTCTCGGCAGCAGCAGAGCGCGTTGCTTTCTGCCGGGGTGACAGAATCCTTCTCGCCCACCCACTGTGTGCAGCACATTTCAAGCCTCCCCACTAGGAACTTTTGTTTCCACTCCCTCTGAACTAAGCATCTGAGATCTGTGCCCACCCTGAGCCACGTGGGTGAGCTTTGCTGGTTTATCCAGAGGAGCCGTTCAGCACTATCTCCAGGCTGCAGGGCCGCTGACACCGTGCCCACTCTGCTGCATCCTGAGCCCTTTGGGGTTCCCACCTCCTGCAGGCACCAGGGCAGCTCTGCAGGGTGGTGCCGCTCCAGTTTCCCCCACGTTTCTGGCATTTGTGTCCCAGGGAGAGAGGTCAGGACAGCTGTTAGACTGATGACAGCATTAAGTTGAGCAGGTCGTGGTCTTTTGCAAGGGTCCTGTGCAAGGGTCCTGTGGCAGCCCGTGGGTTAGCAGGGCGAGCACTGCTGAGGAGTTGTACGGGCAGCCTCTACAGCTGCAGTTTTGATTGTTGTGGCAAACGTGGCCATGTAGTGGTGGGGAATATGGAGGATACATTGCGTTGCTGAGGTGCACTTGACTGCTTTGTTCCCTGCAGCTTTTTGCAAGCCTCACCTTTTGCTTCATTTGAAAACCTGTTTCCTGTTTGTACGAACCACACTGGCTCCTCTGCTGTCTGTGCCTGTGCAGGGCTTTTCCTGTGCACCTTTTGTCTGAAGCCGAGCAGAAATGTTTCGGTCAGAGACATTGAGGCGGAGGGAAGTGGGGGAGGGACGGGATGATGGCATAGCTGATTTCTTGTTTTGTTGCTTTTTTTTTTATCTCCCTCTCTTGCCCAACCATGGCTTCTTAAATCCTCCTTTAGCAATTGCTGAGCTGTTTGGATGGTAGGTAGGTGGTGCTTTTGGATCTTCTGCCAACTTCTGGCACTTGCTTATTCAAGTTTTCTAGGTGTTCTTTAGCTAAAAATGTGCAGCAAGGCTGGGTGGAAATGAAGGTGCTGTGATGGAGCAGTGCAACTGTGAATCCCGGAGATGCCCACCTACAAGCCCTGGGCTACACGTGTTGCTGGGATTGCATGTCCACACTGCTCTGTCACACGTGTGCCTTTGACTGAGACTCAGCTCACAGCAGCGACTCCATTGTCAGGCAGGCATCTGGAAGTGAAGCAGAAGAGTCTGAAGGAAGAGAAGCAGGCTGGAAAGTCGACATGGTGAGCACACACAGGTGCAGCATTAGCTGATGGGACAGCAGCCACAACAAACGTTGTGTGTTTTCCTGGCATGGTTCTTGCCCTGGGTCAGAGTCGTTGGGCAACGCTGGCCTCAGGGACACTCACTGCCCAGGTGGCCAAAGTGCAGCCAAAATGGTTTGAAACAAGACTGGAGCAGGGCTCTGCTCACTGCTGGAGGTGCAGGGTATGTGCACCTTTAGTTTAATGCTTGTCCCAATAGATAAGGAGTGGACAGCATCAGTTTGTGTGGGTGGCATTTTGCTGCTGCTCTTTGTCAGTGTGTGGCTTTGTGAGTTGCAGGCCTGTTTGTTACAGCCATTCCGTATTTGAAGATAACTCACGCAGACTTTCATATTTTGCTGTTCCTGCTGACACCAGTGAAGTGTATTGGCCGGGTGCTTTGCATCCCACTGACTTTAGAAGCAGCTGCCTCACTGCTAGAGCAGCAAAAAGTGTAGTTGAGGGGTGCTCGCTGCCTTGGTTGTTGGGGCAGTGCTGACTGGAACATATATTTAAAGCTGATTTCGTTGAGATGAGGAAGGGAGCGCTACAGGTAATTTCTCATCAGCCTCTTTTCCAGCCTCCAAGCCCGCTAATTCTATCTTCTGCATCTAGTGCTCGTCATGACTGCGTTTTGTTGCCCATCCTTTCCTTTCTGCAGCCAGTTGGATGAGGTGAGGAAAGGCTCTCCTGCTCCAGGTGAGCCAGGGGGAGATCCGGTACCACTCAGCCAAGCCGTGCAGCATTTGTCCCCCTGCTGCACCCGCCCCGGGCACAGCTGCTGTGTGCTTGGCTGGGGAGCATGCTGCTGCTGCTGGGGCCATCGCTGTTCTGCAGGAGGCACGGAGGGCTGTGATGCCTTGTAACCCGCGTCCCTCCTGCCCAGATTCCTCCCAATGCTGTGTCTCCCACTGCCACAGGGTCACTGTTGGGGGTCACCAGTGATAAATGACCTTTTTGTGGAGAGTGGTGTGTTGTGGGGCTACTGGAGTTGCGTGTTGGACCTGGAGTTTCTTCACCGCTGTGGGAGATCGGGCATCCCAGGAGCTGCTGTGTGTGTGCTGCAAGTGGTTCTCAGTTGTACACGCTGGCTTTGGCACAGATTGATCTGGCAGTTTCAAAACCGCCACTGTTGAAACTGAGTGTGGGAACTGCCAACCTGCATGCAAATTTGGGTACATTTTAAATTTTATTTTTAACAAGGCATAAGTAATGGGCACAGTGGCAGAACACTGAAAGTATCTGTAAGGAAAAAAACAACAAAAGGGGGTTTTGTTTGCTGTGCACGTGGCCAACTTCGGCGTGATCTGCTCTGTCGGCAGGAGAGCAGTGCTGTATCCCAAGTGCCTGGTTCTTGCACTGCATGATGTGAGGGCAGCACTCCCCCTTCTGCCCCCCAGGATACTGCTGGAGAGAGCATGGCTGTGTGGCTGCAGTGCAGACAGGAGGGTTTTTGGGAACCACCAAGCTTCCGTGGGTCCATTGGGGTCTGGCACCACAGGACTGAGCATTTGCAGGCTTGCCCTGAGTGCTGAGGTGTGGTTGCTTTGGATGCAGTGGGCCCCAGGTTCACACCTCCACGCATCAGTGGGATTTCCTTTGGATCCGAACGCGTGTTTAAAAGTAATAACGAATGCCTGCGCGCTAAGAATGCGTGCCCAGAGAAATAACTGGTGCGTGGCCATCAGGATGTGCTAACTGGCTTTGTGCTGTGCCTTCCTTCCAGTTGGACCGCTGCGCGTGGAGTTCTCCCAGCCTGTGAACCTGGAGGAGGTGGCGAGCACAAACCCTGAGGTCAGGGAAGGAGGTCGTTTTGCTCCAAAGCACTGCAGGGCTCTGCAGAAAGTAGCAATCATCATCCCGTTCCGAAACCGAGAGGAGCATCTGAAGTACTGGCTCTACTACATGCACCCGATTCTTCAAAGGCAGCAGCTAGACTATGGAGTGTATGTCATCAACCAGGTAAGATGCTGAGCACGTGAGGCTTTTAACACTTATGGCAGTGCCCCCGGAACAGAGGAGTGGCTGCTGTATCCTGAGTGTCAGTGGGCTGGTGGGCAGGGATAGAGATGCTGTAAAAACGAAGCTGAAGCACAACAAATGGAATGGGAGCAATGTTTCTTTGATGGTTTTGATGGAAAACGTGGGGTGTTTTGCTCCCATGCAGCCTGGCTTACCCTGAAGAGGTTCTAATTGTTCAGGAGGAAAAGAATTCCTAGTTGCACAACCCAAATGAAGTGTTCCTCTCTCACATCTGCCTCAGGAATTGCATGCAGAGATCTTTAAGGTGACCAGGCAGCATTAATACCTAATCCTGGGAATGGTGTAAAGGTGTAGGATTTCGCTCAGTCCTTTGAGCAGCTTTTGCTCACGTTAGTAATAGCACACAGAGTGTCAGGATGGACAAAACAAGGGTGCTGCGGTGCAGCAGGTAAGTGGTCGTCTGGGGGGAAACAGCAGAAAAGGAACAATCGCTGGAGTTCTGGGTTTCGGCTTTTTGTTCTCTTTTTTTTTCTTTTCCTTTTAATATCTGGGAGTCGCAGACCTTTCTTAAAGAGAAAAAAGGGTACGTTTCACTCCAGAGCACTTCGGTCCTAGTTAATACCACAGTGGTGGTTAGATAACTGGGTGTTGGAAAGCCGAGGACATGCGGGCAGTTGTGTGGGCTGTGGTGTGGCAGGGCAGCACGGCTCTGTTGATCTGCAGAGCCCGTGGGACGGGCAGCTGCTCTCTCCAGCAGGTTCTTCTGCCCTATTTGAGCCCATTTCACAGCACCGAGAAGTAACATGTCTCCTTTACACGTACCTCCTGCAGTTTTTGGATCAGCCAACGTGTCTGGGTGCATTGGCCGTCCCAATCTCCCTGATCTGGCAGGTCTGCCCGGGGCACGGTGCTGCTCGGCCGTGAGGATGTGCTGGGATGGCAGTCCCTGCAGTGGCCATCTCAGTGAACCAGAGCCTGCCAGCAGCTTCCCTGGAACACCAGGAGGAGATGCTGGCAGCCTGGGGCCAGCTGCTCAAAGGGAGCTGGTGGCATCTCTGGGGCTTGGAGAGCTCAGAAAGCAACCGGATCCCGCGGCGCCGCGCTGGTGTCACGGGGCTTGCACTGCCCTGCCCTATGGCTCATCTGATGCTGCGCCTGCGGGGCCATCGGCGCTCTCTGAAGCAAACCTTTGCAGAGTGGGTTTAAGCAAATGTTCTTTTCAAATGCATCCCTTGGGCAAAGCTGGAGTGGGAGCAACTTTTAGCACACTGGATGTGTCAGTTCTGGACGCATCTGTGGTCAGATGCAGGTTAGCAAGCAAGGCTGCTGGATTTGCAAAGTAAACACACTCCTTCTGCGTGCCTCTGAAAAGTCATTCATGTCTGGGAGAGGCAGCAGAATCAGAAGTAGTAAAAGTGCTGGATATGTGTCTCAAGGGTGAGCGGGAGCATGGAATGGAGAGATTTGCAGAAAATGAGTTAATTCTGCCAGAATTACGGTAGGAAAAGAGTCTTATTTCTCTGCTGTCTTGACAATTGCTTTTCTCTTTTTCTTGTCTGTCCTTCCCTTTGCATCTGCCCTCCTTTGTGTTTTTTTTTTTTTTTTTTTTTTCCTTCTAGTGGGGAAATATTACCTTTACTTGTTAATCCTGTCTATAGCAAAGCAATCACTGAAGCGAGGAGAATTACTGTGTGATCTGATTCTTACACGCTGCCTACGTGCTCTTCTGTCCTCTGCATCTCATAAAAAGAAAGAGGAGCGCTTGAGCCCTGCTACTGCTGCACTGGTAATGTCAAACTTCTTCCTTTCGGAGCAACGCGTTTCTGTCCTGAGCCCGTTGTGTCTCTGCCACAGTGGCCCCGTGTGCCTGAATGTCTCAGAGTAGGGTTTGGCTGAAGCCAGAGCAATGTTTCTGAGATGCCCAGTGTGTAACAGGAGCCAGTGGAAAATGTGTTATTGTGCAACTGCTGCATAACCCAAACCTGACACAAGCTCCAGTTATCCAACCACTTTGCACTGGCTTTACCTGTAGTGTCCTTAGCAGTTTTCCAGAGAGGATGTGTGTGTGAAGGTGTGTGTGTGTCTGTGTGGGGGGGCTTTGTGCTCATCCATGTTATTTTGCAGGGTGCACCAGAGCTCCCCAGGTGTGGAGCACAGAGGGAGCAGTGCTCGGCTCCTGCCCAGCCCTGGTCAGGTTTTCCTGCAGCTGTTCTCTTCTTGTGCCTGGTATAGGGGTGCAGGAGTCTGCCTTTCCTGCGCAGGGCAGAGGTGGATCATGCTGCCGTGGGAAGAGTGCACAGCACTTCAGGAAACCCCAACAGAGAAGCAGCAAGGGTTTTCTCGGCACCTTCCTGTGGCCCTGGAAATCTATTTCCACCTGCTCAAACAAGACTGGTGCGTGGATGCCCATGTGCGCATCGCATGTGTGTGGATCAGATGGGCTTGGAGGATCCCTGACTTGGCTGACAGCCTCCTGAGGGGGGTGATGGCTCCCTCATAACCTACCAAAAACACATCCTTGCCATCACCTGCCTTAGACTCATCAGGTTCATCAGAATTACGATGAAGGAGGTGCATCCCCAGGTCCTCCACCCTGCTTTGTAACTGCAGCAGGTATCACAGAGCTGTCTCCTACCTCAGAGCACAAACCAGGATGAAACTGGGGTGAATCTACCATTCAGATGGCACCTTGCTGGTTTGGAAGCCTGTTAGCACAAGTGGCAGTTCTGTACACTGATGTGACTGATACTGAAACAAGGCAGCAGTGTCCTTAGGTGAGTTTGGCTGAGCAGAGCGGGTCCAGCAAAGGTGAGCGATGGGAGTAAGTAAGCTGGCTGCTGTTCTCCCAGGGCTGATCCTCTGCGTGTGTGAGCAGCAGCCAGTGCTGGTCTGTGGGGTTGAGGCAGCTGGCCTCAAGGATCTCATGGATCAGTGACTGAGGACAAGTTTGTACGTACTGGCAGAGACACAGGGAGTAAAGCCACTGGTGCTGGGCACAAGCAATGGCTTCTGATGTGGGTTGAGTTCTGAGGAGGGAAATCACAAGGAGAAATTTGTCCAGGAAAAACTAGTCAGCAGAAACACGCTTGCACTGCATCTTTTCTTGTTGAAAGCCCAGGAAATAAGTAATAAATAGCGGGGGCTATGCTTGGAGCTGTCTGCAGTGTTGGAGCAGCAGTCCTCCGTCTGCTGCACGATTCTTCAGGGCAATGCTTCTTGGCCAAAGGGTGTCCAAACAGGTCCCCTCCCATGTGGCAGAGAGCAGGAGCACCTATGGTACATGGAGCTGCCAAGTGAGGCCAGGGATGGATGTTGCTTCTGTTCTGCTTCACCTGCTCTTCTGTCACCAGTGGTGCCATGTCCTGCACCACCTGCATGGGGCAGCTGCCTAGAAAGGTCTCCTGTCACAAAGCTGGGAGTCAGTCGGAGTCGGAAACCTGCAAAACCGCTCGGAGTTTGGAGAGATTTGAGTCCCACAGACTGCAGAGATGCTGATGCTTCTGAATTGTCTTGGTTACGAAACGGTTTTCTCCGAAAAGCAAAACCCCTTGTGTGGTGTCAAGAGATGTGAAAGTGCAGCTTCTGGTAGAATTATTAATCCCTGTGTATCCCCTGGGTGAGTTAGAGGCCACCTGGAGGCAGGGTTAAATAAGGCTGAGCCTCTGCTGATCATAAAACCAACGTGGAGCACTCTCTTTGCCTTGAAGTGGTGTGATGAGAAGAGCAGACAAAGACGAAATGAGCAAGCTCAGCTTCTGGTGCAGGAGAGCCCCTGAGCATTGCTTCTGAGGCCCAGCTTCTGGCGTGGCCCAAAGTGTTCCCTGTCACTGGGTCAGTGCTCCTGGCTACCCTGGCTGTGCCAGCTGTGAGCCCCAGCTGCAGGGCAGGCTGTGCGTGGGCTCTGCAGCCCCTTTGCCCGCAGACCAAACCTCTGTTCCCACAGCTGTAGCCGCTCCCTCTCCCCATCCCCTTTGTTCAGCTTTCCTTTGCCTCCTGTGCTCAAGTTTTCACAGATGTTGCTTATGCATGATGGTGATCAGCTTCCCACCGCCTTGGTAAAGGCACGAGCCCTTTTATTTCAGGTGAGGGTGCTGAGAACTGGCTCAGATCCTCCCCCGCTGAAGTTCACTCCTCCCTGTGAAGTCATTTAGGCCCCAGGCGGACAATGAAAGCTTTTGAAAGCTGTGGTTTGACACTCGCATGGTAAATCCTTCATGTGAAAGATACTTGTAACTGTTTTATGGTTAAATTTTTGGCTTTCAGGCTGCAGAGCCATTAACCAGTTTGGATTAATCAGTTTCCAAACAGATTATTTATTAACCAAGCAGAGCCATTCAAGAGAGGAGGTAAATGTGATGCTTGAGGCTGCTGTCTTATTTTTATCTGTCCTTGATTTGTGTCCCACACCAGACCTGTAGAAGGGCGGGGAGCTGATTTGCACACTCTCATGCATGCATGCACATGCTGCTGGAGCCAGGCATGGCAGGCAGTCCTTTGCTTGACATTGCTTGAAGCTGTGGAGAGGGGGAGGTTGGATGTGGTAGAGCAGGGAGGGCTGGCAGTTTGGGTTTTGGCAAAAAGCTCCCGTCTCTTTCAGCATGCCTCGTGCTGCTCCCTGCACAGGGCTTGGGCTCGGTGCTGCTGTCAGGGCTTGTGCTGGGTGACAAACCATCCTGGCCCTCCACTGTCCCTGTGCACGTGGGCACGGCCCCACTGCTGGACCTGAGAGCACCCCAGCGACTTGCTGGCCGCGTCTGTGTGGCACTGCAAGCGCTGCAAAATGCCTCTGTGCAGAGTGCTGGGCCCACTTCTCTGACCCTGTGGCTGCTCTACAGCTGCAACCAGATCAGTGCCACCTCCCAGCAATGCCAAGGGCCTGTGAACCCCACGACAGGTAGGAGACTGGTGTTTTCCACTACTTAATTCAGTGTTTATTTGTTTTAAACCAGGATGGAGATGAAGAATTTAACCGTGCTAAACTGCTGAATATAGGATTCATGGAGGCTTTGAAGGAGTATGACTATGAGTGCTTTGTGTTTAGCGATGTAGACCTGATCCCAATGGATGACAGGAACACCTACAAGTGCTACAGCCAGCCAAGGCACCTTTCTGTCTCCATGGATAAATTCGGATTTAGGTGAGATGCCTTTTGGGGGGGCATTTCCTTCCTAACGCTGCCATGATCATTGTAGGCCGGGTGCAGCAATGCACATCCCTGCCTACCAGTGAAAGCCTGGGAAAACATCTCTGGAAAATTCTGCTGTGGCACACGTGTCGCTGCAGGGAGTGGGTGGCTTGGAGCAGGGAGTGAAGCAGAGCCACCTGCTGCCACGCACAGTGGCTGAGCAGCCAGACACAGGGCTGGGAGGAACGGGGAGACCGGCGTCCTGCAGCTGCCCACGTCCCTTCTTGTGTTTCAGAGTGTCAGATGGCTCTTGTTTCTGCCCAGCCTGGAAAGCGAGGCATTCTCATACAGTGAGGGCCATGCATGATGCTAGAAAAGGCTGTCAGGTGTTATTTTGAGAGCAAAATGAAGTATTTTTGGCTGTTCCATTTCAGACCACAGAGGGACCTGCCTTGGTGTCTGGGGGCAGAACCAAACTTGAGTGCCTGCCAGCACATGTGTTCCTCAGGCTGCTGTCAACACAGCTGTGGCTTTTCTTTTCTTTCTTTTTTTCCATGCCAGATCTCCACGTGGGAGTGTAAAAACTCATCTATTAAGTGAGCACTGGGTTTGGCCCCAGATGGCCAGCCTATCTCTGCCCAGACCCACACCCCGCCCAGTGCAAGACTGTCAGCAGTCCTGTGCTTTCTCCTTGCAGCCAGGTGCAGCTTGGAGCAGAAGGGCCCCAGGACATCTGCTTGCTGAAGCAGACGAGATCTGGGTCCCAGCGGGTCTCACTGGTGGGTTGGTGGCTGGACCATGGGCTGGGGCAGAGGTCACTGCAACCCCTAATGGTGTGTTCTCCTTAATTCCAGGTTACCCTACAATCAGTATTTTGGAGGCGTGTCTGCCTTGAGCAAAGAACAGTTCACAAAGATCAATGGGTTCCCAAACAATTACTGGGGCTGGGGCGGCGAAGACGATGACATTTACAACAGGTAAAGGTGCCCACCTTGCAGCTGGAGCACCTCCACCCCTCAGCACCTGCCTTCAGGGAGGCTTGGGGTGCATGGTGGGAGTGGGAGGAGAAGATCATCAGCCACAGAACCCATCCCAAGGCTCTGCAGGTGGCAGCCTGACAGTGCCAGCGCGGCTCTTTGTGCCCTGGAGGGATTCATCTGTCAGGTTTTAAGGAGCTCTAACCAATGCTGGAAGCCTTTGCTTCCCATCGGGAGGAAGGCTGAGCAATGCCCGGGATGGCAGATGAAGTGGGATGTCTTAGTACAGGGCAGGCTGGGCCCGGTTCCGCCTGAAGGTGGAGGTAGGGGATGTCTGTGGGGTTGCTATCTTTGTTCCCAGGAAGATGGGGCAATTACTTTGAGATATAATCATGGGAACTCAGATTTGAGAAGCTTTGGACTATGAGATACACCCTGCGTGGTCCTTTCTGTGGGCTTTCCAAACCCTCCTGACCTTGAGGGAGAGCTTCCTTAAACAGAAGTGCTGGGGACCTGCAGCTGTCTAGTAAACCAAGGAAGGTGGTATCTTGTCTTTTGAGGCACTTGGCTTTCTAGGGGTGGGAAGACCTATACAGAAACACACAGAGGGAGATACAGAAAGGAAGAAGTCAAGCACGTTCCCAGCACTGGCATCCATGATGTGCACGTGCCCTGTAGAGAGCACACCATTTTGATGGGCTGCCCCCTCCCCATGTGGTTTCACCACCACTCGGTTTGCTTTCTACCAGCGCAGCACTTCAGCTTCCATGTCTTGAAAGATGCATGCTCAGCTGGCTGCCGTCCAGACAGTTAAAAACTGGATGCCTCCCATTCAGATTCCAGTCTAAAGCATGGGGCAAGGTCGGCACCGATGCTGGCGGAGCTGCCTGGGGTGGGGTGCCTTAGCAGGTGCCTGGTGCTGGCAGGTCTGCATTCCCGATGCAAAGCTGCAAACACACAGCCCTCGGCAGCAGAGAAAAGCAGGCAGTGGCGGTGCTGGAACAGCCCTTCTCTGCCCCCTGTCACTTAACAGACTTGCTTTTGGCAGGCTGGTGTTCAAAGGCATGGGCATATCTCGGCCGGATGCCGTCATTGGGAAATGCAGAATGATTCGCCACTCTCGCGATCGGAAGAACGAGCCCAACCCGGAGAGGTGCGTGTCTGCTTCCCGAGCCCCGTCCCCGCGCCGTGCAAAGCTCCCAGGCGTGCCGTGAGCCGCCGCGACCGGTTGCTGGCAGCACGGCTGGGGGAGCAGCCCTCGCTTTCCTGCGCGGGGAGCACGGCGACTCTGCCCGCGGGCTGACGGAATGCGCTCTGACGCCCGCTGCTGCTCCCCGGAGCGGGGACCGCCCGAGGGCAAAAAGAACGGGAGCTGGCGGCCGCTGAAAGGCTTTTGTTTGCTTTTCCCCTCCGCAGGTTTGACCGAATTGCTCACACCAGGGAGACGATGAGCTCCGATGGCTTGAACTCGCTCTCCTACGAGGTGCTGAGGACTGACAGGTTCCCTCTGTACACGAGGATCACAGTGGCCATCGGCGCGCCCAGCAGCTGACACTGCCGGCACGGCAGAGACCTCGGCACGGCGCCCGGGACGCTGGGCTCGCGGATTCTTTGTGTCACCGGGTTTTGTAAGGGTTGTGATGAACAACGCGGAGGCCTCTCTGCATGCCAGAGCCTCTCCAGACGGGCTGGACGACGGCTTTTCCCGTTGGTTGTTTTTATAACTTCACCTCCATTGTTTTATAAGTTCGGAAGCTGTACAAAACAGTTGTAAATACTTCTTTTCGCCAGAAAATGTTGAATCTGATCTGCCGGAGTGCTCCCTGTGTGCAGTCATTGCTGGTGCCGCATCAGTTCACCAGCTGCAGCTGTGGTGCAGCAGCAGTGACTGCCCACGATAGGCTTTTTAAATTGGGTGGATGGAAACATTCCTTTTAATTCATTCCTTGGTTTTATTTTATGAAGGACTCTAAAACGCTGCTAAAATTGTACAAGTTTACTCATTTCATTAGATTGCTTTTTAAGAGAGACAAAATTACGTGGGTTTTTAAATTTTTTTTCCTTCTTTTCCTAATAGTGACCAAAGCAAAAGGTCTTCTCCGCATTACGAATAACCAAGTGCGGATTCCGTGGATGTCACTATTTCTTTTGGTCTCAGAAGAGACTTCTGAGTGAGTTGAGGCAGAATGTGCCCTCAGAGAGCTCCGTGCACGGGCTGGGGGCTGCACAGATGCGTGGCAGCTCTTGGTGACCCGCAGCACCTGCTGGCTCCCCATAACCTGCCTGCTGCGTGTGATTTTCTTTGCCTGAGCAGAGCAAGATCTCGTTGGTTGGTTGGTTGGTTGGTCATTTTAGTTTGCTTGTTTGTTTGTTTTTCCCAGAAAGAGAAGATGGGTTTAATTGCACAAGGAATCGATAGCCTTAACATTTACAGACACTTTTACCAGTGGTAGGAAGTTGCCACGCTATTTAAACATGGTCTCAAGGTTCTTAAGAACAACATTCTGCTTGCAAGGTCATGTGTAAAACTTGAATTCACTTATTACTTTTATTGTCGTTGTAACTTTTTGGTAACTTTTTAAAGTAATTTGTATATCGCAAGTGGTATATTTAATGCCAGATTAAAGCAGGGTGCAGCATAATGGCATACGCTTCAAGGCCTCCTTTATCTTCAGGCTGGTAGGCTCTGTGTCACCGCGTACGAGAACGTGCTCTGCTGCTGGCCCACGGGCTGCGGAGGTGCCGGCAGGGCCCGCGCTGCGTTTGCTCAGAAGCCTGCTGAGAGGTTTGCTGTGCCGGGGTTCCGCGCGGAGGCACGGAGCAGCGCTGCAGGCACTGCCTTCTGCTGGGCGTCTCTGCTCCCATCCGCGGCCTGGGAAAGCTTTGGGCACCAACGCCTCGGAGCTGCTTCAAGCGGCGTAAAGCTCTCTCTGCCGAAGCAGAAATCCTAATTCCTTCTGGTGAGTTCTGCCCGCCAGCTCTGATCACAGCAATTTGCACTTGGTTGGCCTGTGCTGAAGGCTGTTGAAATCAGGGACGCATGTATTGGGGATCATCTTCAGCACTGCCTTTTTTTTTTTGTTGTTGTTTGTTTCCTTTTGTTTCTTTTTTCTTTCCCTTTGACTTTTTTCCCTCTTCCTTTTTGGGGATTTAGGACCGTGTAGGACCTGAAGGTTTTGCTGAATCCTTGCGCTACAGGGGTGGGATCCTGCAGGGCCAGGGGACAGTGCCTTGCTCTATTGTCTTGATGTCTCTTCCTAGCCAGCAGTGGCTCCAAGGATGCGCAGAGCACGCTCACAGCAAGGTACCCAGCTGCCCTTCCAGAGTCGCTTTGGACACGTGCTCACCCCCTGCACTCACACATGGTTGCTGGCCGCACCTGCTGCACTGGCCGCGCTTGGCGTGGCATGAGAGCAGGCTTGCAGAGTGCATTGAAAGTGTGTTGACTTTCGGCCAGTCAAGACTCTGGTGCGTGCAGATACAAGGGGGTGCAAGAGTAGGATGTGTTGCAGAAGTCAGGCCGGATACCCATCTGCAGAACCCTGCAGACCGCACCAGTAACTGAAATGCAGGCAAGGCTGGTGGTTTTGTTCTGATTTTCTGAGCAGGCTGGGCCCTGCGCCCACAGGGCAGCTTGGCACCAAACCCCACTGAGCACCTACTGGCAATCCAGGGACTCTGAGAGAGCACCTTGGTTCAGCCCCGAGCCTTTGTGCTCCAGAAGGCTGGAAGCTGTGAGTGTGGAGTACCTGCCTGCACACTGCAAAGTGCCCGCCTTCTGCATCGGAGAGTTGTGCTGGTTTTCACTTCTTTGTCTTTCCTCTGATTATTTGGAGATTAGGAGAAGTTAGTGCAATGAGTTGTTTTGCTGTATGCCGGAATCACACAATGTCGTGCAGGTGGTCTGAGCGCTTGCTTCTGGTGTTGCAATTGAAGCTGTCTACAGATGTGCCTTGAAAGAGGGGACAAATGGGAACTGGGAAACCAGGAAACCTGGAAATGGTTTTCAGCACACATGCAGTGGTGGAGCAGGAAACTGCCGCCTTGTTTCTTTTCTGACACAAATGCTATGTCAAAGCTGGGGCTGCTGCTTGTTTGTTTCACCATTGGGGACCAGCCTGTGGTATCCAACTCTTGTCCCCGCATAAGCTGTGCTCCTTCTTTTGGTGAAATGCTTTTGGTTCAGCCAGGCCCTGAAATTGTCCCTGTGGGCCTTTTCTACAAGCACTCATGTTTACACAGAACTCAGTTTCCACCTGTTCTGGGTGGTTCATCCCTTCCTGCAGCAACACTCAAAGCAGTGCTGTGCATAGCAGTGGACACCTGCAAGAAATAGCTGCAGAGGAAGCACCAATGCTGGGTTTCCTTGGTGTTGCTGTTTGCTTGCAGGGATGAGGGAGGGTCCCAGCATGCAGCTTTTCCCCTGGGTGTTACTTATGTACCAGACTGTTCACAGGTCTCTCGCAAATGGTTTTGCTTTTGCATTTTTATCATTTAAATGCCAATGGATGTATAGTCCAATGTTCCTATTTTACTGCTGATGTCAAATAAAGTGTTTTCAGTTATAATGTCTGGCAGTATTACTGTGATGAAAGGGGCTTCTCCCGGTGCTCTCGCTGTCTGGGTGGGCTCAGGAGTGATGCAGGATTGGGGAAGCTGCTGTGAGGCCTCACCTTTGCATCAGTGGCAAAGGCAACAAGTGGAGGCCAAACAAGTCCAACAAAACGGCTGTGTTTAACCCATTTCAAGCATAAAACATAGACTTTCCCCTTGCATCCACACAACTCAGGTGCTGGAAATACACACTGTGCATTCTTCCTCAGGTCTGGGCTGTTTTACAGAGTTTGGTCAGAGCACAAAGCTGAGGGGGTAAGCTGGATGAAACAGGAGGCAAGAGGTTTGTCCTCACCTGGACAAAGCCCCGAGGGGAATGGCGTGGCTCCCAGTGCTTAAAGGAAGCTAGTGAACAGGAGGGAGAATATTTACATAGTCTGATAGTGGTAGGACAAAGGGGAACAGTTTTAGACTGAGGGAGGGGAAAATTAGGTTAGATGTTAAGAAGAAATTCTTCTCTCCGAGGATGGTGAGGCACCAGCGCAGACTGCCCAGAGAAACGTGGGTGCCCCATCCCTGGAGGTGTTCAAGGCCGGGTTGGTTGGGCCCTGAGCAGCCTGGTCTGGGGGGACAACCAGCCCGCAGGAGGGTTTGGAACTGGGCGGGCTTTAAGATCCCTTCCCACCCAAGACGTTCTGTAACTTCAGATCCCCTCCAGCTTCCAGCACTGTCCCTTTCCACATAAATGCTGCAAAACACCCGGCACGCTCCTGCCAAAGCCTCTGGTGAAGAAGCCCCTGTTCTTGGGGTAGTCCAGAGGGCAGCAGGGACCCTGCTTTCAGTTCCTCATAGAAGGGAAGCTGGCAGTGTGTTTCCAGCACCAAGGTAAAGGAAGCATGATCCTGGGAGCAGCTGTCCACTAATCCAAGCACCAGACCAGCATCCACGTCAGCAAGGAGGCTGAAATGCTGCTCCAATCAGAGGTGAGGCACGGTATTGTTAGACTTGTTTTCCCTCCTTTTAGAGCAAAACAAGATGGGATTACTGCCTTAATCAAATAAAGGGAACGGTGTTCCTGTTACATAATCAGCTTCCCTCTGCATATTTTTGATTTAATATCACTTGATGGCTTGGTAAGACCAAGAAACAAGGAACTGCGCTGATAAAGTGGTTTGCTGACCTTTTGGAAAGCAGCTGTTGTGGAACCTGCGTGGAGGTTGCAGATGGCAGAGAGCTGATGGCACACTAAATAATAGCTCCCTGTTACAGGAGGCTCCAGACCTGAATAAATCACTGCAGCCTGATGAAATTAACTTTAATAAACAAATGATAGAAGTGCAGCCGGGAGCCAGTAACGCCAGATGTGAGCTCAGCCCTAGAGAGCAGAGACTGAAGTGCATCTGTGGGCAGCACCAAGAGCCCTTTGTGCTGCAGCTGATGGGGATAAGGCAAGCCCAGATGCCATCAAAAGCGGAACCCACTGCAGACAGAGGGATCTTGCTTCTGCACACACCCAGCTGCCATAAAACAAGGGAAGGAGCAGCCAAACTGGGTGCAGGCATCTGGTTTTTTGCAAACCAGTTCTTCCTGAACTCCCTGCCCCGAGCTGCTCCACTCCTTCCCTCAGGCTGGGAGGAGGGGAGCCGACCTCAGGCCAGGGTGCATTCCACGGGAACACCGACATCACAGCAGTGCCACCTGGTTGGAGGGATGCCGAGCAGAACTGGTCCTGGGAAGAGGGACCCTCAGCAGCCCGGGGCAAACGTAGACAGCAGAGCAGCCCCTCTGTGCTGCCGCTTCCCCAGCTGGACCCTCAGCTCTGGCTCCGGGCGATCCTTGTCCCAGACCAGCCTGAGCCAGAGCCTGTTCAGCTGTCAGGTCCTTATCTCTGTTGTGATTATTTCTTCCCCACCCCCCAGCCCCCGCATTCTTCAAATAGCAACATTTGTTTTGGAAATTCCTCTTCTGAGCAGTTTCAGGCCTGAAATCTGGAAGGATGCCGGCGTGAGCCAGGGGCAGATGTTGCACCCTCCCTGCACTCGTGAATTGCAGCACAGGAACATCCCATGGCAGAGGAACCGAAGCTGGGACAGCTCTTGGGCCACCTCCGCATCAGTCTCGCTTCTCTGCAAACTGAGAACATTACTGCTGGACAGGGAATGAGCAGGGTGCAGTGCCACAAGGAACAACGCGGAGTGCGTGCGCGGTCCCTGGGGCTGCTCCAGCCATACATCTGGAGGAAGAACCAGACCTCAGAAGAGCTTCATGCCTCAAGCGCAGCTTGCTCCCAGCACACTGTATTTACACAGCACTTACAGAAGCACTTGGGGATTTCCCCACGGCCAGTAGTGTCATCTCTCACCTACAGTGACTGACAAGGTGAGGCAAGGACATGGGGGATTAGGTGCAGTTCTGACAGCCTTTAGGTGCGGATCAAAACGTGTGAATCTGCTCTGTCTCAGAAGAAAATATATTCTGTTGCACACGTATCTTGTCTGTGGAACTGCAGACTGCCTTGAATGCAGAGAGGCAGACGGAGCTCACATGGCTGTGGCGTGTCCAGGAGGTCTCCCTGCCCTATGAACCTGGGCATAGTGCATTGCACAGCCCCAGCCGTTCTGTAGCAAAAATGTCAGCAGATGGTGCAGAAATGCGTGGAGGATGCTAAGAGGAGCTCTGCCCAGAGGTGGGATTTACCCAGGCAGCCTCCATTCTGCAAAGAGGGATCCCCATGCTGGGCTGATTTAATTCCCTCTGCTACTGGCTGTCTGCTCTCAGACACTCAGTGCTGCCCTCCCGTGTGCCATGCTCAGAGCAAAGCTGCTGGGTGGGGGTCTGCACACCCCCAGGCATCGCAGCCATGCTGACTCACGCCTGCAGGTTGCTGTGGAACCGCTGACATTACGCTGCCACATGTTCACTTCTGCAAACTGTGCTATGCCACACCTGGAAATATCATCTTTGAACTGAGCCCCTTGGTGGGAGACATTGCTTGTTCCCACAGAACGACTGTGTTCTGCTGTCTGTGTGAGGTGGTGAGGAAGCCCCATTCTCACTGCTCCCTGTTGGTCCTACAAACCTATATCGGATGAGCCTCAGAGCAACCAGGTCTTACGTGGGAGTCAGATGTGTTGAGCAGGGGATGCACTGGGGCTTCTGAGCTCCTTTGATATATGCATTTCTACAGTTTGCTGGCAGTGTGCCCTCAGTGATTGCCTAGGTCTCACAGAGAACAAAAAAGGGCTTGCTGTGTGGAAAGTCCCCATCCTCAGTGTTCGGGACAGTGATTTGCACAGCTGAGTCATGCCTCCTACTGAAGGATAGCGTTGAATAAAGGTAGTGTGTGCGCAGGCAGTGCGTCACTTGTGTCGCTTCCCTGAGAGGCAGGGCACATCCAACATGCGCAAACCTACCCGACAGAGGACCTCAGAGGACCTTGGTTTAGCCTGGTGGTCTTCCCCAGGGAGACAAATGGCAGGCAACAGCTGATGGCAGACGAGAGATGGCTCCCTCTAGGAGGACGTGGCCAAGAAAGAGAAGCGGCTCGTGCTGGCTACATCAGCCCAGCTCACAGGGTCACCCAGCTTTACAGCCTCAGCATCTGTGGAGTGGGTGGTTAACAGCAGATTGATGTGGTCTTGGTTGCTTCTGACCTGTTTGTCAAATGACCTGCAAAGGTCAGGGTGGAGAGGGAGAGGAGAGGCCATAAAGTTTCACTCCCATGGGTGAAAGAAGAGGGAAAGTGATGCAGCAGCATGAACCAGAGCTCATCCCACCTTCATATCACTCCTGCCTGAAAACAGTGGAGATGGCAGAGGCCCTTTCATGTCCTGTTTCCAGGACAGAGTCAGTGACGAGCACTCTGGCCCCAGCAGGACTGGCCCTTCACTGGTGGCCCACGTTAGCATGTCCCACGTTGCTCTGATATCACCATGCAGCAGAGGGTGGTCAGCCTACCATATCCATGGCAGCACCTCCCATACTTCCCTCCCTTTTGCTCTCCCTTACCATTGTTTCCACTCTGGCAAGAGCTTTCCTCTGCCCTTCTATACCCACAGGAGCCCCATATCACCCCACGGGGACAAAGACACAGCCCAGACCCCGCAGCATCCTCTGGACTCAATAAACTACCATGCACAGCAACAGTGCTTCCCCAGCCACATCTCTGTTCTCCAGCTGAGTTCAGGAGCAGCCACTGCGCCCTGACTCATCAGAACTTCCTTCCCACCATAGCTGTGCATAAATAACAACTAATTTGAGCAAGGCTAGCAAGGACGTGGCACCAGGCCATGTGCCTCCAGCCCTCTGCCTAAAACCCTTCCCCTGAAAACGGTGGAGTTTCTGACACAGCTGACCTCACCACCCTGCCTCTGCCCAGGGCTTTTCCTTCTGGGAATCCTGGCTCAGCTCTGTTCCATTCTCACGTTGCTGCTGGAGTGGGTGGTGAGGCCTGGTGTAAGTCATCACTCATGTTGGCGTTCCTGACATATTCCCAGGTGACTGAAGTCCCTGCAAACAAACCCATTCGTGTTCTCTTTTGGCACAGAAGTATTTATCAGACCAGCTGTTAATGAGGGTTACTGGTCTGTGTTTGGAGAAGAAGAGAAGAAGAGAAGAGGAGAAAAGTAGAGGTGGTTCTTGAGTAAGAAAATCTCACCAAACGCCTGGATAGCTCTTGGCTTTGTGAGCAGAGAGGACTCAGACGCTGCTGATGCTCTGCTGGTTAAGCTGCCGGTCCAAAGTTTGTGCCTGGACCTGATTAAACTGAAATCCTCTTCTTACGTCTTCCCCAAAGCATTCCATCTATGGTCATGTGAGTGCACTACACGAATGAGACCAAAGAAGAAAAATCTTCCCCTTTCTGGCTTTTCTGGATGGAGACCTCCTGTCTCCCTGCTGCACTCTCCTGGGAAGGCTGCCCTGACTTCTAGGGCTGCACTTAGGGGCTGCTGCTCCCTGTTACATCAGCTGGCACAACCAGGAAATGCTTCGCCACCGGCGGAGGCCAATCCAACTGATGTTAAATCCCTTCCCATTCCTCCCCTCCCCAGAGGAACCAGGTGCAGACCCTCCATGTCTCCTCATGGGGTTCCTACAGGAAAAATTCAGGACAAGGTCCTTATCCTAAGACCAACATCCCACATCTTCCGTGCCCCTTTGCCTCCGGCTGCTGTGAGTGCAAACACAAAAGCCAGGACAAAAGGAGGCATTCACTTACTTTGTTTTGGGAATGCTGGTTGGAAAAATAAAACAGAACGGAATTCCTTTGTTAGCAAAGGCTGCGCCTTCTCCTGTGAGCAGCTTCCATGTGGCTGCTGGTAGCACATGAGTAAGTGATTATCCCGTTCCAGACAACATCCTGGGAACAGAAAAAACACCAGACATAACGGCACTGCAATGCTGTAACAAATCTAATATCTAACCCCTGCTGTTGGAGCTTCGGCACTGCTGGGACAAGAACACAAAACGGGCAGAGCTGTAACAATCCACCTTCAAGGGAAAGAAGTAACTCCTGCTGATGTTTAACTGCACAGATGGCCACTGCACCAGCACTGCAGCTGCTCTGCTCTGCGCCAGACCCACCAGAGCCTGGCCAGAGAGGAGGTGATGCCAAGAAGCTCCCATCTCAGCTGAGAAGAGAGGAGGTTGTGCTGCCTGTGCCACCCCAGTTCTGGCCGTGCACAAGTGCTGGGAGCAGCGGTCCCCTGAGGGAGCGAGGAGACGGGGCTGTCTGCACTGTGCACCTCAAGGTCCCTGGCAAAGGAAGGATTTTATTAAAAGCAAGAGAGACAGAAATACTCAGATCAAGCGTAGAGAAGTGGATGGGAGCCAGAATTTTCACGTCTAGGTCCCCTGTGATGCTTATAAATAATCATTTTCATGACAAGTTGTACTTGCAACAGCATCATTTGCCCTGAGACCAGTGCTGCCGGCAGCTCGGGCAAGGAACTGAAAAGCAAGAAGGCTAAGTCTTTGAGCAATGGTCTGTAGTCATTCTTTATACATTTGCTGCCATGCACCCTGAAGTCAGCCTGTAACTGATGAATATTCTCACTGCACGCTTCCTGTGCTCTCCTTCCTAGGCACACGCATCACACTGGAGTCAGAGAAGTGTCCCTTGGAAACCACCAGTGGTTCTTAGGGACCATCTCCAGGCCCTGTGCTGGGCTATGGACGATGGAGATGAAGCTGTGACCCCAGACTCAGCCACCGAGCCCAGGTGCCCCACAGAGTTTGAGATCTGGCAGCTGCCCAGACAATTCTTGGGATGCCATCAGCACTTGCTCTCTCAGTCTGATGGAGAGCAAGGCCTTGCAGGCTGGTAGCTGTAGGACAGATAAAGAACACGGCCACCAGCACAGCTTGTCTCTCCTGGCCAGGGCAGAGCACTGGAGCAACAGCCCTCCTCCAGGAAAGACTCTTATGTCCCAGGTACCAAGGAGAACATCGCATCCTGCCCTCTGTAAATCCAGAGATCTTTAGGCCAAAGAGAAGGAGACGGAACACTTTCTCACACCTTGGCCACTGTCGCACCAGCCTGACCTCATATCGCAGCTGCACCATATGCGGATTGGCCTCAAGCATGGGCAGCTGAGCCCCTGGTGCTGGGGGAGACTTGGAGCCTGTTGGCACAGCAAGGGCCCTGACTGCACGGCCCAGGAGCAGATCTGTTGTTGTGACAGCTCTCAGGCTTTGGTCAACCTCTGAGATTTCTTCTCAGCAAATCCTTGCTTAGAGAATTGAGAACAAAAGCCAAGAAAACCTGTTGAATCACAGGAAAACTCAGGTGGAAAGGGACCTCTGGAGGTGCCCGTCTCCAAACTCTGCTCACACCAAGGATGACGTTAACAGCCTCCGAGGTCTGCAGCAAGGTTTCCTTCTTTGCAGGGCAAATACCAGGCCTCCACCCAGTGCTCCTGTGCAGTGTTCTGGGGGCATCCTCTGCAGGGGCAGGTTGTGTAGGCATGCCTCATTGCCACGTTATGAGAAATACGAAACCTGCTCCAACACATCTGGCAAGAGGATGCTTTCAGTGAGCCCCAGGACCTTGCATGACCATTGGTGATCATCACCCAGAGACGCTAAAGGTGACAGTACATCAGAGGCCAGAGCACGAAAGCACCTGAAATCTGGTCTGTGGCTCTGCAGTTCAAGAGGGACATGGGGAAATGGGAGAGGAGCAGGCAAACATCTGCCAGGGCAGGAAGAACCCCATGAGGAGACATGGATGGTCTGCACCGGGTTCCTCTGGGGAGGGGGACAAATGGCAGGGGATTTAGCATCAGTTGGACGGGCCTCTGCCAGTGGCGAAGCATTTTCTGGTTGTGCCAGCTGATGTAACAGGGAGCAGCAGCTTATCATGGCAGCCTTCCCCAGGCATCCTGGGGGGTGTTTCCAGACACAGCTGTACAGAGCCACAGCCAGCTCCTCCTGCTTACCGCTGGGGAGAGACCTGCTGAAAGGCAGCTCTGGAGACCTTCGAGGGCTCCGCTGTGTCCTATGAGACCCAGCACATCACTATGGGCTCAGACTGTGTGAGTGAAGTGAGCTGGTCTCGCACAGCAGTGGCTGCTCCGAGATCCTTCAGCATGTTTCTGAAGTGTAAAGCACGGCCTGTGGCACACAGCTGTGAAATCAGGTCACTAAGCAATTCTACAGCTTCTCACGTTGTGGCAAATACCTGCCAAACCTTTTTTAGACAACACGGGTGGAAGCTGACCGTGGCAATCAGGGCTTGGCTTAGCAGTCTTCTGCAAGGCAAGGAGATGGCTCAGAGGCAGCTTTACTTTTTCTGAATATCCTTCTGGCTTTTCTCCCTTTATCAGGAAGGTCTGAGCTTCCCAGCCCTGGCACAGTCCCTGGCTAAAGGAACAGCAAGGGGAGAGTCCCAGCCACATAGTGTAACAGGAGGAAGGCTGCCAGCTAGCCAGGCACAGCTCTGCCTCCTGTCACCTGCCCCTCCTCGGCCACTCATTATCACACCTTGCTTCGTTTGCAAAGGCATCCAGAGCCCAGCCCAGGATCGTGACAGGGACACATGGCACAGCCTGCAAATAATCAACCCAACTTAACGTCACTGGACAGCACTGATGTTAGCTCTGGGTACGCAGGACTTCACCTGCCCTGCACACAGCCCTTAAAAGTGAAACACAAATATCAGATCAAACTCTGGGAATAAAAGCTCCATCAGCCTGATTGCCAATTTGGCTTCTAACCTTGAAGTATCTTTATCATGAATCACATGGGAAAGTCACCCCAATCGGCCGCAAGGTTCAGCTCTGGAAACAGCTGTGAGGCAGACTTCCCCTCCAAACACGTCACAGGGAGATGTGACTGCCCACCTCTATCATGCCATGCCCAGCTTTTACGTGGTCTCCTCTGCTCTGCGTGCGCCATAATAAATGCCTGGCCATCAGTATGCCACAAATCGATCAGGACTTCAGGGACCATGAAGTGAAGGCGCACAGTGGGCATCTCCACAGAAACTGAACAGGGGTTCCTGAGGTTCTGCTGCCTCTGTGCATCCCAGTGCCCCACACTGGTGAACAATTGCATGCACAACTTCTGCAGGTGCTTTTTTCACAAGGAAACATTTCCCACGTGAAGGCAAGCCTGGGTCTTTGGGAGCAGCAGCCTGCACCAGCACTGCAGTGACCAGATTTCCCAGGCACACAGAGACGCTGCGCATGACGGAGGTGCCCACACCCAGTGTTCACCTGATCCAGCACCTTACTATGGCAGGTTTTGAGCCTCATCTCAACAACCTCGACTTCATCTGAAAGGGGATGTGAAACCCTCGCTTCAAGGACTGCAGGTGGTCTAGCACTAACGTAACTGCACAAAATCTCTGACCACACTTGGGCTGTGCTTTCACCTCCCCAAAGGAGAAGTAAGAGTGGCTCCAGCTCTGAATGCATGCTGTGAGCTGCCTTCCAGGGAACCAGCAGTTCCCGCAGCTCTCCAGGAGTTCCCAGCAGGTGTGGGGGAGATGCAGGGCAGCTCTTGGGACACCCCAGTGCCCACTGGAAGGCTGGGTTCCAACCTGACCCTGCAGATGTCTTACTGCAAGAGCAGCTGCTGCATTCTGGGAGAGCAGACCACCACTCAGCCTGATCTCAGCAGCTTAGAGGAACAGACCAGATGCAACCTCATGCAACTCAGCAGAGACAAAAGCAAAGGTTTGTCCCTGGGGCAGAAGATACTGCAGTGCAGGGTGTATAAAGAGAAAACTATCACAGAATCACAGAATGGCCTGCGTTGGAAGGATCACGAATCTCCAACCCCCTGCCACAGGCAGGGCCACCAACCTCCACATTTCACAGCAGCCCAGGCTGCCCAGGGCCCCATCCAACCTGGCCTTGAACACCTCCAGGGATGGACGCGGCATCACAGCCTCTCTGGGCAGCTGTTCCAGCACCTCACCACTCTCACAGCACACAACTTCCCCCTGGCATCCAACCTCCATCTGCCCTCCCTCAGCTTCAAACCATTTCCCCTTGTCCTGCTGTCATCTCCCCTTTCCAAGAGCTGACTCCCCTCCTGTCTGTAGGCTCCCTTTAGGTACTGCAGGCTGCACTGAGGTCACCCCACAGCCTCCTTTTCTCCATGCTGAACAAGCCCAGCTCCCGCAGCCTATCTTCGTAGTGGAGGTGCTGCAGCCCCTGATCATCTTTGTGGCTCCTCTGGACCCTCTCCAACAGTTCCCTGATATTTCTGATATTGGGGGCTCCAGCCCTGGACGCAGTGCTGCAGATGGAGCCTCACAAGAGCAGAGCAGAGGGGGACAATCACCTCCCTGTCCCTGCTGGCTGCCCCTCTGCTGATGGAGCCCAGGACACCATTTGCCTTCTGAGCTGCAAGAGACTGCTCAGAAGTCCTCACCACGATCACACACTGCCTGAATGGTGCTTACAGCAGAAGCAGGCCAGTCTCTTCTCAGAGCTGCAGAAGGAGAGGGCGTGCTGGGGCAACAGGCACATGCTGCAGCAAGAGAAATTCCAGCTGGGTGTGAGAAATTTCTTACCCGGGAGGGCAGTGCACCATAGAGAGAGCAGATCTACTTCCCTGGAGATACTCAAAACCCAGCTGGAAGAGGCCCAGCAGGACTGGACCCAGCCTGGGAGCAGGGAGTTCAACTACAGACTTCCAGAGATTCCAGCTAGGTCTTTGCACAGCCTGGAGTTATGGCGGGAGACGGGGAGAGGGGGACAGTTGCCTCTGTCTGAGGCAATCAGCCGTGCTCATCTGGAACTCTCCCAGCATCTGGGACAGACCCAAGATGCTACGTGCCTCCTCCACCACCCTGGCCTGCTCTCCTGCTGGCATGTGGGAGGTGTGGCTGCTCCATGGTTTGGCGAATGCAGGAAGCTATGTGTCCCAGCAGGCTTGTCTGGAAGAATGGTCTGAAAATGCAGAGCAGAGCTGGAATCGGCCTCCTTGCTCTGCACAGCACTGTGGAGCAAGGACTTGACATCATCTTCTTCCCAGCCAGCTCAGGAATTAATACTGCTGCTGCAACTCGGAGTCCCCTAATGCTCTTTCTGAGATTTTCTCTGCTGCCTCTTAAAGTCCCATTTCTGCCTGCACACACATGGTTTTATTGATGCAGAGCAGCGACTGAGCGGGCAGAGGAATGAGACAAAGGAGGAAAATGACTGCAGGCATGTACTAAAGCATTCAGCTTGTCCAGCTGAAAGAGATTTCTGTCAAACAATTTTATAAGGAATGAGGCATTTTACAGGAAAAGCAGGGCCTCTGCTCTCATTTCCTTTCCCTCTTTTCCATGAACTTCAAAGAAAAGAGGGGTCAAAACAGAGGCCAGGCAACTGGAATGGAGTTCCTGAGCCCTACTGCCTAATTAGTCCAAGCTACATTTTATTGGCTCTGATGGGCCTGGATTATAAATCCTCCTTGCCATGTCACCAAGGTTCAGATAAAGCCAGAATGTGACCCAGCATCCCATCGGTGCCAGCGGAGGTTCCCTCAGCTCCCGACCAGCCGTGGCTTGGCATGGCTGTGGCTGAAGCGCTCTCTGTGGAACCGAGATCATCTCTGTCGCCCCGATACCTCATCCCAGGGCTGCCCACCAAAGCCTGAGCCTGCCAGTGCTGTGCTGCTGCCCTGCTGTCCCTGTGCTATGGGCTGGGGTACCACAAGTGTTTAGCCATTGGCCGCTGCCCCCTCAGGAGTTCTAGGACGGCCTTGAGCTCCCCTGGCCAGGCTGCCCACTGCCCTTCCTGTCCTGCAGCTGCCCTCCCCAGCCTTCCCACTTGCCACCCCAGTGCCCAGCAGAGGGGACGATGACTTCCCTCCATCTGCTGGCCACGCACCTCCTCATGTGGCCCAGCACGCAGTTTGCCGTGCCAGCAATAAGCTCGTTCTTGCACAAATGTAAGGAGCCCTTAAAACTGCTTGCCGATTTCAAGACACATGTCTCTCCCTGAAAGATGCAGCAGTCGGGAGTTTCTTTTTCAGGACTTACTAAAAATAGTCTCAAGAGCAGAGAGACAGAAAAGACACAGCCTATTTCTCCTGCACAGCTCCTCTCACCATGCTGGCCTTGGAGAGGTGCATCTTATTTTCAGACTGCAGTAACTGTGCTTTGACGGAAGGACTCATTTCCGGCCTTGTGGCCTGGAAGCTGAGAAAGGCAAACTCCCCACAAGAACATAACCTGGAAAGCAGAAAAAGGACGTTACTGTCACCGTAAGTTTATGTGGCCTCCTGATGCTCATGACCACGGGAAGCAAAGCCCTGCGGGCTTGCGAGGCAGGTGCTCACAAGCCAGGCATCTGGCTGCTGGGAAGGCCAAGTCCTCAGATGCAGAGAGATGTGGGTCACTGTGCCACTGCAGGCTCCTTGCCCTACTCAGCAGCCATCACAGACCGGTGGCCAGCGTAAGGCTCGGTGCTCAAACTGCTCTGGGAGGAGAGCAGGAGGGATGCAGCAGGACCTGCGCAGGGGTGTAACAGCATGGTGACACCATCCAACCCCTCTGCTTACACAACTTCCAAGCTACCCCGCATTTGTCAAAGCCACGGCTTACAGATTAACCACGAGCAAACCCTTACTTGCTGCAGAAAACCAGCTGCTTTTGAATCAGAAGAGACCTACGCATTATTATCTTTACCAACCTTCAGCTGGGAGAAGAGCTAAAGCTCTTCCCAAAATGATTCTGATTCCAAATAATGCGCTCAGCCCTCACTTAAATGAGCCATTCTGATGAGGTCTGGCTTTAACTTCCAGTTTCACTGGGAATCATTTGCACAAAGATTGCTTAGCTCTCTTCACATTTGTTTCTCAAGTCATACAATAAATTCAAAATCTTCCCCTTTCTCATGTAACACACCACAAAAGCTGGAACCCTGTGTGTGCTGGCTGCAAGGACCCCTGGAGGTCTCGACAGATGTCTCTTCGGGCAGTTGTGCTGCCAGCTCCAGATCAGGCTGGCTGCAGTTGTGTCTAGCCACAAAGCCAAAATCTGCTTCCAACGTGCATGCGCAGCCTGAGGCACACGGGAAAACCCCCTCCTCCGCCGAAGTTACTGAGAGCTCTGACTTGCCCCACAGAAGGGTTTAGCTGGGGTGTCCATCCCCGCCTTCTGCTGTCAAGGAAGGAGGGCCAGGTGGTGTACACACCACCACCATCCACCTGGTCTGATCGTCTCCTTGTGCTGCTTCACCTCTTAGAAGAATGTCAGCCTGAGCACGCAGAAGTTGTGGGTTAGGTAACCTGTCTGCCTGGCTTTCTCTGCCACATGGCAGGAACACACGAGGGGGAGGGCAGGAAATAATCAGCCATTCAGATGAATTCACCTACAGAGTTGAGTCAGACTCCCATGTGCTGCCAGCACAAAAATAGCTGCCATCTTTGGATTTTGCAGCTTCATGTAATTCAGCCTGGCTAAAGCAAACAGCTGGCTTTGCTTTGCTACCAACTGGATCAGATTTGTTCTCAAAACAACCTTCAGCAGATTTCTATATACCTGTAACTGCAAAGAGATATGCCTGACATGCTACACTGATTCTTCCCCACACTAATCCCCACACCTCTGTAACAGCAGTCGGGACAAAGGAGCTGGGATCACTGAGAGGAAACAACAGCATGCCAAACACTCTGTGCCTCGTTCAGTATTTCTTCGACTTTGTGTTACTGGATTACTTTCTTAAGTACTCAGGGGACACAAACAGCAAAGAACAGCTTTCCTTGGCAAAGGCAGGCAGTTTCTCACACTCTGCTGTTTTCCATGGCTCATCCAGCAAATTGTACACCAAGCCTAAACAAACAGCAAGGAACAAGTCCATCCAAGAGAGGCTGACTGCAGCAGATTTCACAAGCCCTTGTGCTGGCAGCCAAGCTCTGGGCTGTGAGCGGGTAGGAAGCGCCCCACGCCAGGGAGACAGCAGTGCTGAGACTCCTGGTGTGACCAGCAACCCATGCAAGGGTTTCGCTTCTCGGCAGCTCCCCCTAAACCAACTACATGCAGTGAGGAGGGACAGTGAGCATGATTTGACTTTTAGTATTAACCAGGGCTTGCAGACTTTTGGACTCGATCACAGTCCAGCAACATGGATGGGCTCCCAGTTTTTCTGTGTGCTTAGCAGTGTTGGCTCTTGTGTCCTCTTGCCACCAGAAGGCTCTGCCTAGAACAGCACCATTTTTCAGCTCTAGCAGTCCCAAAGCAAAGCACAGTACATGCTAATACGTTCCTTGCTAGTGAAACACTGCCTTATGCAGTACCACTCCCCGATGCGTGACATCCATGCTGTCACTGGGTTGATTTCAGGCCTGCAATCAGTGAGTAAGATCCCTTGTTTGACGCCCACAAACCCGCACATGCAGTCAGGCAGGCAGGCCAGATGTAGTCTCACACCCTTGGCAATCCCAACGGTGTGCAGACAACGCCAAGAAGCTCGCTCAGCAGGTTAACCTACGTGAAGCGGCCATCCTGTTCCAAACCAGAGGGGCAATAAGAAGCCCCGTTAGCTCCCGGACCTGCAGCACAACTCCCGGCCTTCCTGCTGCTCTCCCCATGCCCAGGCCAGCACAGGGCAGCAGGCCCCGGGCTCAGCCCTGTCACCCGAGCTGGGCTGCTGTGGTGGCACATGCCTGGGGGGCAGCTCACAAGGAAGGAAGCCTTTCCTGCCCCGCTGGATTTCAGCCTCGTGCTCGGCCATAAGTGCAGCTCCAGGCCTCCAGACACAACCCACAGCTGCACTCAGTCTCCCTGAGGATCGCCGGGGCGCTGCTCAGCCCGCCAACCCCGGCCCGCAGCCTACGCGCGTCCCCGCGCACCACCGCCAGGGGGCGCAGCCTCCCCGCCTTCCCCCGCGGAGTGCCGCACCGCGCACGCGCGCCGTTCTCCTCCCGCCTTCCGCCACGTGAGCCGGGCGTCTCTCCGCTCCCTCCCCCCGTCACGTGGTAAAGACCGCGCGGCGCTTGCCGGAAGTGCGCTGTCGCGAGAAGACCGAAAGCAGAGCGGACTTCCGGCGCGGCTCTCAAGATGTCGATCGAGATCGAGTCCTCCGAGTGAGTGTGTGGCGGCGGCGCGGGGCCGGGCCGGGCCGGGGCGGGGCGGGGCGGTCGGGCCGTGCCGTGCTTCGGAGCGGTGTCAGGGTGGGATGTGGCCGCTGGGATCCCCTCACCGCTGCGGCTGTGGGGCGGGGCGTGGCCTTGCTGTGAGCCGGGCTGTACTCCGCAGTGTGATCCGGCTGATCATGCAGTACCTGAAAGAGAACAGCCTGCACCGGGCCCTCGCCACCCTCCAGGAAGAGACGACCGTGTCCCTCAACACCGTGGACAGCATCGAGAGCTTCGTGGCCGACATCAACAGCGGGCACTGGGACACGGTGTTGCAGGCCATACAGTCGCTGAAGCTGCCCGACAAGACGCTCATCGACCTCTACGAGCAGGTGGGCAGCACGAGCAGCGTGCAACTTTCTCTAGGCCTCCTCTGCTTTACACGTGCTCTCTTATAGAACCTTTTATCGGCTCTTCTGAGCTGGGAGGGACTCACAGGCTCACAGACTCACAGAGTCCAACCTCTGGCTCCACACAGAATCACAGAATGGCCAGGGTTGGAAGGGACCTCAAGGATCACGAAGCTCCAACCCCCTGCCACAGGCAGGGCCACCCAACCTTCACATTTCATAGCAGCCCAGGCTGCCCAGGGCCGCGTCCAGCCCAGCCTTGAACACCTCCAGGGATGGACGGGGCATCACAGCCTCTCTGGGCAGCTGGTCCAGCACCTCACCACTCTCATAGCAAAGAGCTTACAAAGACCACACAGAACCACCTGAAAAACAAACTGTGTGTCTGAGCATTGTGAGGATGCTCTTTTAGTTCCAGCAGCTTGTGGCTGTGCCTGCTGCCCTGGGGAGCCCATTCCACGCTCTCTGACCTCTGGGGAAGAATGTTTTCCTAACCCCAACTCTACCCTCCCTGGTGGTTCATCTTTGCTGATGCAGATGCTAATCCCTTGTTGCAGGTTGTGCTGGAGCTGATTGAGCTCCGGGAGCTGGGTGCTGCCAGGTCTCTCCTCAGACAGACAGATCCCATGATCATGCTGAAGCAGACTCAGCCAGAGCGGTACATTCACCTTGAAAACCTTCTGGCCAGATCTTACTTTGATCCTCGTGAGGTAGGTTATGCTCTTCCCATGTACTCTGCAATGTTAAGCTGTCTTGCTTGACTCCCAGCATTGCTCCAAACTGTTAAGGGCTTACAGCATATTTTCTTTTACATTCTGGGAGTAAAAACATGCAGGTTCACAGTTCCAGGTGTTTTATGAAGTGCATAGAACTGATGTGTAATTCTTGATCACAGGGCAGCAGAACAGTGAAATGTTTTGCTGGTGCAAATTCAGGATTTGTTCCGCTGTCCTGCCACAGGGTGATGCTGTGCTCTTCATTTGATACCTCCCTTATCTTACAGATGTGAAGAAAATGTTTTGTAAACGAAACTAATGTTGCACAGTAATAATAGTAGTAGGAAGAAATGACCTCTGACTGTGTAAATCTGATGTTCTTAGTGAAAGAAAACCTTAAGTGTTTGAAGGACTGGAAATAAATACGGGGACTGCTTGAAAATGTATTCAGTTTGGAGCAATGAAGTTTTGTCTGAAAAATAGTTAGGAGGAATCACTTCATAGAGATGACTTCTCTTTAGGCATATCCTGATGGAAGCAGCAAAGAAAAGCGGAGAGCTGCTATTGCACAGGCTTTAGCTGGAGAGGTCAGCGTGGTGCCTCCGTCTCGTCTGATGGCATTGTTGGGGCAGGTAACTGGGGAAAAATCACTGTGTCAGTTTCTGTAGATCTTTGTCTTATAAGATGAAATATGGGTTAGTTCATCTTTCAACTCCATGGAAACAGAGCTCAAGTGTTGCATGTTTACATGTAGCTGAAAGTGGTCTTCTCTCCAGGGATTTGGTAGTTGCAGCAAATGTTAGCCCTCTGAATCTATGTGGTGGATTTCTCCTCGTAAATACTCAATGCATAGAGATTATTTTCAAAATAAGCATTACAACACACCATTTTGCAGTTGTACTTAGGATACCTTTTGATTTTCAAATTACGCTTGTTTATGTAGACAATTTTTCATGTATTTTGTTGTTTTGTGGCTTATCTCATAACTTGTACTTTCAGGCTTAAAAAGAATCTTGCCATAATTAACGTGGCCTGGCTTTTGAATTTAATCTAGGCTGTTTTAGGCAGATGAGCAGCAGGTCAGGTAGTTTACGCCAGTAGGAGATCAGGCTCATCACACTCTGTACGCACTGTGTCATGCTTACCAGAGGGAGAATGAAAAGGGGGGTCATCAGGTCCTTCACGCCGTTCCCTTCTTATTGTGGTTATAATTTAGGAAGCATAATCTAAATCTCATTTGCTCTTGAGTTGAACTCACTGTTTAAAAAAAAAAAAAAAAAAAAAAGCTTTGAGGAGGAAGGTGTTTATTAACAGAGTGGGTTTTGTTTTCAACTCCTGAAAAGGCACTGAAGTGGCAACAGCATCAGGGCCTGCTTCCTCCTGGGATGACAATCGACTTGTTCAGAGGCAAAGCAGCTGTGAAAGATGTGGAAGAAGAGAAGTTCCCCACACAGCTGAGCAGACATATTAAGGTGATTTTTGTTTACTTTGTGTATCCCTGTTTACTTGTGTCATCACTGCTGCTTCCTTCCTATGCTTTATGTTTGGAGCTACAGGTTCTCCGAATTTGTCTGTTCTTTATTGCCAGTAATCTTTACCTCTTTCCCTCTCTCCTTCTTCTCTGCGCCTTCTTTCATCAAAGAAACAAAGGCTTTCCTTAACAAAGCCTGAAATAAGGTGCCTTGACAAGATAAGGTGCTCATGGGACTTGTGAATGTGGTTGAAGCATTTAATATTCCTTTGACTTCACCATAAAGAATCTTTAGGAGTTGGTTTTATTCGTCCTCTTGCTTGTTTCTGGATAGAGGTACTGTTGCTTTAAGCTAATACGTGTGCACAGCATTTCTGAGGAACGCTGAAGTTTTGATGGTGGACTTGTCAGCTAATGTAATCAGTATCTGTTTTGTCTATTTGTGAAGAATTCAGCCATGTAGATTCCAGAAGAGGAAGAAAGCTGTGCTGTGGTGACACTGTGGTGCTGCAGCTCTCGTGGTGTGGAACAGGCAGTTTTGTTTTGTGGAGGCCTTTGAAATTTACCTAGCAGTCAGTCCTGTGCAGGAAGAAATTTCAGCTCAGTTTGGTAGCTCTACTGGTTTTCACAGTGATCAGAAGATACCGTGTTTCAGAAGTGTGATTTTGTGAGATTTATTTCTCGTGTTCAGTGGCAGCTTGGTAATGCTGCGTTGGAATTTGTTCTGTTTTCCAGTGCTTATCTTGGATTTATGTATTGGCTAGTGAAAACGTTTTGTTTTACCATCATCACTTCTGTTTCTTTTTCTGCTGAAAAACAAAAAAATATCAAACGCTCTGTGAAAATGTCCCTAGAGAAGCAATGATTCCCAGTGATGTAACTTGCAATACATCAGGATTTCTGGAATCTGCTGATAGGTACCAAGTGCTGAGAAGGTATTTGTTAACATTCACGGTTCACTGAAGAAAAGCTAACCAAAATTGCTGTTTTTGTCAGTATGTAGTGCTTGGCTTAAGCTTAGCAGCCAGTACCAGGTGAATATATGTATACAAAAAGACCTTGTACCTGAATATTAGGTATGTGACTGCACATCTCTAGGCAACACTGGAATTTATGGCCAAAAGGAGGTTGTGATTTTCTTTTAATGTGAATTGCTTGTTGTCATTTAGGTTGCTTATCAGGCTTAATTTCTGTTCTTGTATAAAACAGTTTGGGCAGAAGTCCCACGTGGAGTGTGCTCGGTTTTCACCTGACGGCCAGTATCTGGTCACTGGCTCTGTGGATGGTTTCATTGAAGTGTGGAACTTCACCACTGGGAAGATTCGGAAGGTACGTTTGTTCTGTGGGCAGCTCAGGAGCTGGAGCAGGTAGGCTGCATGCTTTTGTTGGCTTCTGTGAGGCCGCGAAGGATGCCTGCTTGGTGCTCTGCGTTGGCCTGGGATGCTGATGTTGATTTAATTCTCCCTTATCGCTAACTTCCTTCTGTGATGACATTTTTTTCCCCTTTCCAGGAATTTGTTGTTGCCCCTAAAATGGTGACAGCAGCATTTTCTGGTCTTTCTAAGACTGTGAGGTTTGATGATAAGCTATAAAATGTAGCTGGAGTTGAGGCTATCAGCATGTTACAAAGTGCTAATAGTTATGAGCGTAAAATTTTGTTTAACTTGCTGTTGATTGGTGGATCTTCTGCTTTCTTTTAGGATCTGAAATACCAGGCACAAGATAATTTTATGATGATGGACGATGCAGTGTTGTGCATGTGCTTCAGCAGAGATACAGAAATGCTGGCAACTGGAGCACAAGATGGAAAGATCAAGGTAGGAGTCCTTCCTGAGGAACCTTCTCAGGGCTGGTGACCTGAAAGACTCATTTGTCATGGTGAAATAATGTTGCAGTTGTGCGTGAATACAGAGGCACAGCCACATATTGGCTCTGACACATTGGCTTTGCTGATCGGGGTATGAAGTAACCCCTCTTGTTTCTTTCCTTTTCAGGTGTGGAAAATCCAGAGCGGTCAGTGCCTGCGGAGGTTTGAACGAGCCCACAGTAAAGGTGTTACATGCCTGAGTTTTTCTAAGGACAGCAGCCAAATTCTTAGTGCTTCTTTTGATCAGACAATCAGGTAACATGAGAAAACGTGAGTTGTAATGCAGGGGAAAATGGTGTTGGCATGAATCGGTTAAACCTTGATTTGTGTTTCATAGAGTTTTGATGCTGATAGGAGAGCTGACTTCTGTGGGTTGGAAAGGGGCAGTTTGAAAGTCTGGTCTTTCACCGCACTTAACAGCTTTATTCCAGCTGCAGGGACACAGTGCTTCCTTACCTCTGCTGCTGCTTAGATCAACTTCAAATATTTTATTTCCCATGAGATTCCCAACTTAAAGACAGATGTCAACCTTCAGAAGTAACGTTTCCTGTGACAAACTTAAGGATGGTAAGAAGGACCCACGTGTAATAGGACAGGAACATTTCTTGAAAAGGCCTTAAACAGCTCAGTTGCAAACACTCACTGCCTTCAGTAGGTGATATGACATTATTTCATTCCATCCAGCATGTTGTTTTTTTTTTTTCTGCAGCAGAACAATGGGCTCCTCTTTTTATTCTATCTATTATAAATTCTCTGCATTTTTAAGATTTTTGCTGCATCTTCTCTGCTTCTCCTGATAGTGGCTGAGTGCAGTAGAACTTCCCCAAGTTCACACCCCTAGATCCACCCCCCTATTCCTCTTGGGTCAAGAGAGCTCTCAGAGAGGGGAACAAGAACAAGGACCCAAAGAACGTGTTTTCTGGGCATCGGTTCTTCCCAGCATTCTGACAGGGAATACCAGAGACCTGGTGCTCTAAGTCAGCCAGGTTGATGCACTTGCAGAGCTTCAAGGACAGGACTTGCCACGTGTTTCAGGAGGTGCCAGTACAGCTAGCTTTAGGGTGCTCACTTTTGATCTGAGTATCTCTTCAAGTGCCCATAACATACAGAGACAGGCTGGTAACTGGGTCTGATTGACCCACAAAACAGAAAGCTGAAAGAGGTGCGTCATTGGCTCATCTAGAACTTGTCATGGGAAAGATGGCACCAGCTTTCTCTCAGAAGTACATGGCTCTTAGGAAGAACAAGTTCCAGAAAAGGAAATTCTGACAGTTTATAAGTTTATTACTTTTTTTTTTTTTCCTGCCTTGAAGTTAACACTTGGACTGTGGAGAAAGTTGGATGAGGTTGAGGGATTTCAACCCTTGAAGACTTTCAAACTCAAATTGGATGTGAGTGACCTGACTGGACTTGGAAGCTGTTGCATTGAAGAGAGCATTGGAGTATGTGTTATGTCAGGTTCCTCCCAGCCGAATCACCGTGTGATTCTGTGACATATGTGGCTCCTCTCAGAAATCACTTGCTCCAGCCCTCTCTGCACTGGATTCTCCAACACGTCCATCTCTTTTCTTGTAGCAGAGGCCCCAAACTGGACATCACACTCCAGAGATGGCCTCATCTTTTCCATGTAGAAGGGAGCCCTGGTCTTCAGACTGGGCATTGCCTCATGCATGCTGCTGTGTGGTTGGGTTCCCCATTGCCACAGCATCCTGCTGGCTTTCAGTGTGTTCTTCACAAGGACTGCCAGGTCCTCTTCCAAAGATCTCTGCCACCAGTTAGTTCTTGTTTGATTCTAAAGCATGAGGTTGTGCTGCACTTTGCGTTTATCAGGTCTCAGCATCGTAGAGTTTTTCACACCCCATCTGTCCATCTTGCCAAGGGTTCCAACTTTCTTATCTGTGCCTTTCTAAACTGAGTTCTTTGTAGCATGAATTTGATTGATCCAGTGCCTAACAACTTCATGTGATTATTTTTAATTGAACGGGATTACATAACCTTAGCCTGAGCCTCTTGTTTGTGCTGCAGGCAGTAATGGTACTGCTGTAGATGAAAATGAGGGTATTGCTAAAGATCTGAAAGCAACTGCACAGTGAACAGGCATTACAAAATAGCTCAGTGGAGCTATCAGTCCATACAAGTCACAGTACAGATGAACCATAGCATAGGCAGGCAGATGGTGAAGTTGCACAGCAGAAAAAAAAAAAAAAAAAAAAAAGATTATGAGAAGAGATTTAGAGATTTCAAATGAAAAATGCTGGTATAAAGAGATACTTTTCACAGAAAGGTTTTGGTTGGTGCTCTTTTATTTTGTATGTGAGTGTCACACAGTACTGGTGGAAGTATGCAGTGAACATTTCTATTTGTGGAGACTGTCTTAACTCCACTGGAAGAAGCCTTTCCAAGGCCCTAAGCAAGATGGTATCACTTAACAGTCAGCTTTACTGCAAGGAACCTGCTGAACAAGAGACCCTCAGAGGTCAATCCAAACTTGAATTATCAGTGCTTCCTTTGGTGGCACAGTGAAGGGAAGACAGTGCTTACCTCTTTAAAGTTTTTGTTTGGCAGATTCATAGCTTCTCTCTTGTAGTCTTGCCTTCTAAAATATATTACATACGAGTCCTTGAAGTTGAAAAGCAATGGCTTTTCTCAAAGGTTTTTACTGGAGCACACAGCATCTTTGAAAGGGATTTGTGGTTAAAAAAAAAACAGTTTGGAGATTTTTGGCACTTCTTATTGCTGCCTGTCAAACGTAGCTCGGATTTAAAATACTGTGGTGATTCAGACTACTTCAGTTGCTCACTCACATCTGACTTCTGTTGCATGACAGGATTCATGGTTTAAAATCTGGCAAAACTTTAAAAGAATTCCGTGGTCATTCCTCCTTCGTCAATGAAGCTACCTTTACCCAGGATGGTCACTATATTATCAGCGCGTCCTCTGATGGCACGGTGAAGGTAAGGTGGTGCTCACCCTTCTTTAGAACGCACCTTTGCTGTAAAGTGCTGCAAATGAGATCTGGTAATGGTCCATGGTCTCCTCAGTCTGCTGCATCCCTTCCCACGTGCCTGTGGAAGCAGGACGTCGGTGCGTGGTTTGCTGCTGGCAACCAGAAGAAGCAGAACTGGGAATGGAGCTTCTCTTCCGAACACGTGGGGATTTCTCTGTCTGATGGGGATTTCTCTGTCTGAAACAATGGCATGTTCTTGAATACCTGTTGGTTTATTGGTGCTTAGGAGTCCTTTGCTGTATGAGCTGGATAGCCTCACGTTAATGGCACTGATGGCTGAAATGATATGTTTGGCTTTTGGTCCCCGGCTAAGAGTGGAACAGTTGTAACAGTTACAAGTAGTAAAGCACTGTTGTGTACAGTGTCCTACTGACTGTAAAAAAAAAAAAGAAAAATAAATAAATTATAGAAGCAGCTGTGCTGTGTGGGACCTTGGTGCAGTGCAGCTGTGGGGGTAAGGAGGCAGAGGTGGTTTACAGATGGGAGTGGAGGGAAGGAGTGTGATGGATCTGGTTTGTATTCACTGGAGTCTCAATTTTGAATTTGTGCTATCTGCCAGACTGCCCCAGTAGTGGCAGTAGCAGTCTTCCAGTTTGGTTACACTAGCATGCAAACTACATACGTATTCCACAGCTGGTGAGTTAAATTTCATTTTAGATGTTGAATAAGCAGTTTTACTTCCTGTTTCTGAATGGCAGGAAAAGCCTGCTTTAGTATGTGAAGCAACACATGGACAACACTTACTGTGGTATCAGAGAGGCTTTGCTTTTTCACCATCTTCATGTCTGTCTTGTGTAGGAAGGCTGCATGTGCAGTGGCCACACATATATTTACAGGTGCTAGCTAAAACCAGAAAGCAAGTGTGGACTTGCTTGTAAGGACAGACTCCTTAAAGAAAGGGATCCAGGCTGAATTTGGACAGTAGTAACTCACTTTCAGGTCATTCATAGAGAAACTTTTCATGGTGTCCACACTGCAAAATAATTCTTATTATTTTACAATGTGCATCCATCCCTAGTTCCCTTCAGTGGCATTAAAAAATCTGAGTCTAGTACCTGAGCTCCAAAAAGCAATTTTTGTTTACTTTTCTTTGAAGGTAATTAATTTTGTTTCTCACGCTAGGTTTGGAACGTGAAGACAACAGAGTGCTCCAACACCTTCAAGTCCCTTGGCAGCACAGCGGGGACAGACATCACTGTCAACAGTGTCATTCTGCTGCCCAAAAATCCAGAACACTTTGTTGTTTGCAACAGATCAAATACAGTTGTCATTATGAACATGCAGGGTCAGGTATGTGACCTTACTGGTGTCGTTTCAGGTCTGTCGGTCACTCTAAGAACGCCAGCATCCTGGGCAGGGTTTGGACCTGATTTCTCCAATTCACTTTCATGGCAAACCGCTCTGGACACAGTTAGCAGAATATCTTGACTTGCAGGAAGTGGTTACTGATATGGAGAGAGATGTTTTCTAAATAGACCTAGTACTGCCTCAATGTTTTTGCCTTGAAGATGGTAATTGTGTGCCCCAATCTAATCTTGTGCAATGTTTTGGTCTCTACAGATTGTAAGAAGTTTTAGCTCTGGTAAGAGAGAAGGTGGTGACTTTGTCTGCTGTGCACTCTCTCCTCGTGGTGAATGGATCTACTGTGTCGGAGAAGATTTTGTGCTCTACTGTTTTAGCACAGTGACTGGCAAGCTGGAGAGGACACTGACAGTAAGTTTGTAGCTTGAGCCTCTGCAGAGTTGATGATCTCAGTGCTTGTTACCTGTGAGGTCTGCCAGAAGCTTTCTACCAGTTAGTCCTTCCCTTCTAGCAGCCACAACTGCTAGCGACTGCATTCCAGAGTGCTTGACTGCGGAATGTGCTGAGGCTTTGTTTTCTGGAACATTTTTGATGTTAATAGTTCTGAAAATGTTTCTCCCTGGGACAAGAATTAATTGGTGGAAACTGTTAAATAAACTAGAGCAAATGTTAATCTGGGCTCTAGCTGGTAGAGAACCTGTCCAAGCTGCTGGAGTTAAAGCTGCCAGGCTTAAATTTGTCTGGGATTACACCAAACAGAGGTGCCAGCTTTGAACGTCAGCATTTAACGGGGAGCATTTCAGTGTAGTGGGTTCCAGCAGGTAGGAGATGAAATTCTCCTTCTGCCAACAAAAATGTAATCGCTGTGTCACAAGAGCTGGAAGTTAATGTTGTCGAAGTTCTGGTTTTTTGCTTTTATTGTATGCACAAACTGTTCTGTCCCTCAGTTCAGTTTTCCTCTACTCTAGTTTGAAAATACCTGGCTTGAGTTAATGCTAAAGAAAGGCTCCTGAAGCTGCTTCTCTGCTTCTTCTCTAGGTTCACGAGAAAGATGTCATTGGCATTGCTCATCACCCTCACCAGAACCTGATTGCCACTTACAGTGAAGATGGCCTCCTCAAGCTCTGGAAGCCATAACCTGATTTTACAAGAAGCTCTGAAGCGTGCCTGTTGTTTGCAGGGTGTTGATGTTTGTGCTTTTGCAAGGTCTAAATGCACAGAGCATGATAGTTGCTCAATTTTAGTTCACTTTTACAGACAAAATTAGCTAGATTTTTGCTAGATATAGCATCAGTTGATTTGAGATTCTATACTTCTGTTTTTACCAGATCAGCCAAAGCAACTTCTGCGCGAATGATTGCTCTGTCTCCTGAAGCGTGAACTCAGCTGCTCTTCATAAACGTGAATGAGCTAGGAATTAAACATACAACAGGCTACCAGAATAGAGGAGAGTGCTTTCTTTCAGTAAATGATATGGGGATAAGAAGGCTTTAAATGATACGGGGATAAGAAGGCTTCCTACTTTCCACTGCTGAAACGAAGGCAGTTTTCCTGGATATAGATAAAACTACCCTGTCCTCTGCTCGAAGACTGAACTTTTGTAGCCCGGCGTGTTTTGCTGTGTTTCATTTTCATTATGCGTAGTCACAAAGCTTCCTCAGAATGAAACAGGTTTTTTCCCAGTTTCATAGGCTGTCCCTTTATAAAACGGCCTAACATGGCACTGAAATGTATTTTAATTCCTATTTTGTATCTGTCATTTGTTTTCATTTGCTTCCAGGCTGGAAGGAATTCCCTGGCTGGATACTGTCGTCAGACCAGCTGTAACTGAAACAGGCCTCGGGATCAGTATCTAAAACAGGCCTTTTTACACAGACCAAGTCCTCAGTGCAGTCATGTTGCACTTCTATTAACACCTTGAATTTCAACTTGTCTTCCACTTTTAAAAAGCCCGTGGCAGACCCAGGTGGGCCTCGTCAGTGGTAACAGTGATACTTAGGTCCCACACTAAGGTGGAATAATCCCAGGCTCTTCTGTTTGGAACAGGTGATTGTTTGAGATGTCGGCAAACCATTATGAACGTTCACCAGAATCTTACAAAATCTGACAACAGCTCTTATAGGATGCAGCTAAAATAAATGTTTTGTATGTAATGATTGGACAAATGCATGTAGATCTGAATCTGCCGCACCTCCTGTTTTAATTTCTTGTAGAATGCTTTCTTTCAAACAGCAGCAAGTTTCTGTGACTTAATAAATGAGTTCCAAGTTAACCTCACAGTCTTTCTCAGCTGATGGGCATGACCCTGGTGCAAGTACTGACTGTCAGCCAGGGGCAACCCGTTAGCACTGACCTGTGTGTGTGACCAGTATAAAGAAATGCAACATTTTAGCGTAACTTCTCATGCGGCACTGCTTGCTCACTGCAAACCTAGATTTAGTTCTATGTTAGCTGTAATGTTTTATTTCCTAACCTGTTTTTTACTCCCTTAGATATAGCAATAAAGTTATTTTTTAGATAGCAAAAGGTGATTGTTTTTTTTTTCTGCCTGAAAATACACTGGTGTATTGGAAACATCCGACAATATTTTTATTATCTGACTTGTTGCTGGCTTCCCTTTCAGGTTACACGGAACTGCTAATCCTCAAATGATTAAATGGCATCTTACACTGTTCTTTGAAAGAAAAGTTGTTGAATCCAATAGAACTGCCTATCCAAATCCTGAATGTTTAAAGATTTTAAGTACATTTTCAGAGGAAATCTGGCCTTTCTTATGTTTTTTATTTAGAAGTTTTACAGCTTATTGCCTCAACTACCCAGGGCTTAGAAGCAGGAAATAGTGTGCACTAATTCTTGTGAAAGGACCATGGCACAACTTTCCTCCTTGGCTGTGGCTGTAATATGTACAATTACTGACACGGGGCATGAAACTATTATGGTAGTCTTGAAAACACTCCTAATTGTTTCTCAGTGTAATCTTGGAAGAGATTTTATCTCTGGAGAATTAGCCAGGTGTTACATGGTTTTTATCTGAATATAAGATTTCAGGAAGACAACCTTGAATGCTTGCATTAGCATTACAGAAAGCATTGTTTGCTTCTTCACCCATGGACCTTACTTTTGTTCTTGGATTATTTTACTTAGAATTAGGCAGTTGTGTGATACGTAGGAGAGTGCAGTGTTTTTGGCACTGGGGATACTATCAAGTTTCACAGGTCAGTTCAGATCTGCTAAATCATAGTGGTTCAATCTTCCCAAAGTGGAGATAAGGAATGACTTAAGCAGCAGCTATAGTCTCTATTTAGAGGGACTAAATAATCTTCAGAGGTGGCTGCTGGCCTATGTGAATCTAACTCCACGTGCTGCAGAGGATTCTGAACAGTGAACTCAGGTGAGGTGGCCTGACTGTGATTCTGAGCAGCTTGGTAACAACTGTGTTCAGCCTGACAAGGTGGGACAAAAAAAAAAAACGCTTTCCAGAGACTTAAAGATGAAGGTAAAAATCAGTGATGCATTCTCCTCTTTGCCTACTGTCTGTATGAACTTAAGGAGTCCTTTTTAAGCATAGCTACTTCAGCTCCAGTTCCTGTTGATGGAACTGTTAGTTGGATAGTTGTAAATACACCCTGCGACCTGAATCATGGCAGCTATGAAAGACAGAGCAAGAAAACTCAGATTTGAATGTCCAGGGGGAAAAGTGTAGGCTATATACTGGGTTTCGTAACTAGAAAAGGCATAGCTGGCATGCTTCAGCTCTTTGTGGAGCCAGATAGAAGGAGATGGAGTGGCTGAGGTGAAGAGAGGATAGTAATTTGCCTGGATCGGGCTGCCCACCGAAGCTGTGGGTGCCTCCATGCTGGGCAGCGTGGCCTGCGGGTGCCCACCAGCCCATGGCAGGGGCATTGGAACTGGATGGGCTTTCAGATCCCTTCCAACTCATAGTTCTGCAATTCTCTGATCACTTTCCCGGGGATCGAGGTGAGCCTGGCTGGTTAGTAGCATCACAGGTCCTCTTAGTGCCCAGCTTGAAGACAGGACTGCTTTCTTCCAGTCTCCACGGACTTCTCCCAGTTGCCATCATGAGTGAAACGTGGCTGTACGGCCTTGCAGTCACACCTGCCAACTCTTCAGTTGTGCATGCATCTCATCAGGGCACGGGCATGTATGTATCTATAACATTTACATACTCGCGTAACTGCGTTTACTCAAATATTTATCCTTTTCTACTGAGGGTCCATCTGCCTTAGCTACACATAATCACCCCTGATCTCCAGGACCTGGGCATTCCTGAAGATACGCATTGCTCGTAAAGGGTGGCATTTGTTACGCCAGACTTCTCAGTGTCCGATTCAGGAACCTCCTGATTTTATTACGCCTTGCAGTGCTATCCTCTATTTGAGAACTACAGTACCTCTCTTAATATGGAATCTAGAATTTCCTTGTGGTTTTGGAAAAGTGGAACTCTTTGAAGGGGTAGATAACAGCAGGACAAGGGGAAATGGTTTGAAGTTGAGGCAGGGCAGATGGAGGTTGGATGTCAGGGGAAGTTGTGTGCTGTGAGAGTGGTGAGGTGCTGGAACAGCTGCCCAGAGAGGCTGTGATGCCCCGTCCATCCCTGGAGGTGTTCAAGGCCAGGTTGGATGGGGCTGCTGTGAAATGGGGAGGTTGGTGGCCCTGCATGTGGTGGGGGGTTGGAGATTGATGATCCTTGAGTCCCTTCCAGCCCTGGCCATTCTGTGATTCTGTGAGCTTATATAATTCCTGCACTGTGCCTTACAAATGAGGCCTTACAAAGCTGTGTCTTACAAGTGAGCAAGAAATTGGGGAAGGGTGGCAGAAGAGCTGTGTGGATGAGCAAGGAGCTCGTGCACAAACTCAAGGGAAAGAAGGCCCATGAAATGTGGAAAAAGGGTCTGAGCACATGGGAAGAATACAGGAATGTTGTCAGGGCCTGCAGGGATGCGACGAGGAAGGCTAAAGCCCGCCTGGAATTGAATCTGGCAAAGGGGATAAAGGATAATAAAAAAGGCTTGTTTAAGTACGTTAACAGTAAAAGGAAGAGTAGGGAGAATGTGGCTCCCCTGCTAAGCGACGGGGGTGTGCTGGTAACGGGGGATGCTGAGAAGGCGGAGATACTGAATGCCTTCTTTGCTTCTGTCTTCAGTGAAAAAGCTCCCCCTCGGGAATCCGAGACCCTGGAGGTGAGTGAGAGGGTCTGAGGAATGGAAGACCTCCCTGCAGTCACGGAAGAGGTGGTCCGGGAGCGCCTAGGCAACACCAGTGTTCACCAATCCATGGCACCCAATGGGGTGCATCCATGGGAGCTGAGGGAGCTGGCAGAGGTGATTGCTGAACCGCTTTCTGTCATCTTTGAGAGGTCTTGGAGGACGGGGGAGGTGCCTGAAGACTGGAGGATAGCCAATGTCACTCCGGTCTTCAAAAGAGGCAAGAAGGAAGACCCAGGCAATTATAGGCCAGTCAGCCTCACCTCTGTCCCTGGAAAGGTGATGGAGCAGCTGTGCTGGATGTCATTTCCAGACAACTGGAAGAAAAGGAGGTGATGAGGAGCAGTCAGCACGGGTTCACCAGGGGGAGGTCGTGCTCCACCAACCTGGTAGCCTTCTATGATGTTGTCTCTGGCTGGGTGGATGGGGGGAGAGCAGTGGATGTAGTCTACCTTGATTTCAGCAAGGCTTTTGATACTGTCCCCCACGACATCCTTATAACAAAGCTGAGCAAGTGTGGGATGGATGAGTGGACAGTGAGGTGGGCTGAGAACTGGCTGACTGGCAGAGCACAGAGGGTCGTCATTGGTGGTGCAGAGTCCAGTTGGAGGCCTGTAACTAGCGGTGTTCCTCAGGGGTCGGTGCTGGGTCCTGCCTTGTTCAACATCTTCATCAGTGACCTTGATGAGGGGATAATGGCCACCCTCAGCAAGTTTGCTGATGATACGAAGTTGGGAGGATTGGCTGACAGCCTGAAGGCTGTGCTGCCATTCAGCGAGACCTGGATAGGCTGGAGAGCTGGGCAGAAAAAAACCGGATGAGGTTTAACAACAGCAAGTGTAGAGTCTTGCATCTGGGGAGGAATAATTGCATGCACCGGTACAGGTTGGGGGATGAGCTGCTGGAAGGGAGCTCTGCGGAGAGGGACCTGGGTGTCCTGGTGGACGACAGGTTGCCATGAGCCAGCAGTGTGCCCTTGTGGCCAAGAGGGCCAATGGCATCCTGGGGTGCATTGCACAGAGCGTGGCCAGCAGGTCGAGGGAGGCGATCCTCCCCCTCTGCTCTGCCCTGCTGAGGCCTCATCTGGAGCACTGCGTCCAGTTCTGGGCTCCCCAGTACAAAACAGACAGGGATCTCTTGGAAAGAGTGCAGCGGAGGGCCACCAAGATGGTGAGGGGCCTGGAGCATCTCTGCTATGGGGAAAGGCTGAGTGAACTGGGTCTGTTCAGCATGGAGAAAAGGAGACTGAGAGGGGACCTGATCCAGGTCTGTCAGTATCTGAGGTGTGGGGGGCAGAATGGCGAGGCCGGACTGTTTTCAGTGGTGAGTGGAGACAGGACAAGGGGAAACGGCTGGAAACTGCAGCATAGGAAGTTCTGCACCAATGTGTGAAGGAACTTCTTTACAGTGAGGTGACGGAGCACTGGAACAGGCTGCCAGGGAGGTGGTGGAGTCTCCTGCTCTGGAGATGTTCAAGACTTGCTTGGATGCCAAAGTTTGTAAGAACGGAGATACACTAGATTCCTGGGGAAAAAACTAAGTCAGGCCTCTGCCTGCCTGATGCACAGCGGAAAGAATCACTGTAATGGACTAGAAACTTGACTGTGAATTTGGTGTTCTCAAATCTGAAACACTGCCAAGATGATTGTGAATGTCACCTCAATTGAGCAGAAGCTGGATAACTGCAGGTAATCACGGAAGCAGCTATTCTGTGCTGCTCTGTCATCAGTTTTATCAGTTGTCTATCCTACATAAAAAAAAGTAGTCAAAAAGAAATTGTCCTGTTTCATTTTTTTGAGTGTTTGCTGCTTGCTATAAATATATTGTGCTTACTGGAAGAGACCAGTACAAGAAAGGCAGAGCTGTTGGAGAGGGTCCAGAGGAGCCACAAAGATGATCAGGGGCTGCAGCACCTCCCCTACAGAGACAGGCTGAGGGAGCTGGACTCATTCAGCATGGAGAAAAGGAGGCTGTGGGGTGACCTCAGTGCAGCCTTTCAGTACCTAAAGGGAGCCTGCAGACAGGAGGGGAGTCAGCTCTTGGAAAGGGGAGATAACAACAGGACAAGGGGAAATGGTTTGAAGTGGAGGGAGGGGAGATGGAGGTTGGATGTCAGGGGGAAGTTGTGTGCTGTGAGAGTGGTGAGGTGCTGGAACAGCTGCCCAGAGAGGCTGTGATGCCGCGTCCATCCCTGGAGGTGTTGGAGGCCAGGTTGGATGGGGCCCTGGGCAGCCTGGGCTGCTGTGAAATGGGGAGGTTGGTGGCCCTGCCTGTGGTGGGGGGTTGGAGATTGATGATCCTTGAGTCCCTTCCAGCTCTGGCCATTCTGTGATTCTGTGTGTGAAGCCTCACTGTTTACTCAGTATCATGCATGAAACTAAGGGTTGGGTCCTTTTTGGCAGTGTTTTTTGGTGAAGCCTTGCACCCGGTGTACTTTTTTGCCTCCATAGAATCTTCATTTTTTTCATATGTATGTTTACTACCATCAAAATGAACTTATGTTTCACCTCCTGCCTCACTGATCAGTGAAATGAGTTGAGGACTGTTGGATCTCCTCTGTACCCCTCTCGGTTTGTGGCTTTGTAGTCAGGTGTTGTGGCTGCTTGCTGTCCCATAATCATGAGTAGTGCTCTGGGAGGACAGTGCCTGCTTTTGAGGCCCGTACCACAACTCTCCTATCCGGGGTGCAGAGGCTGGTGATTGCCCTGCAGCCGCAGGTTAGTACAGGTTGTCTTGTCACTGTGCTGCTACCAGATCTGACTGAGGCTCTCGGAGCTCTAGGCAAGCAGGCTACCGCCTTCCTGAGTCTGATCTGTTGAGAATTCAGGACAGAAATGTTCCCGCAGCAGCAGGCGGTCCAAGCAGATAGCCTGAGTGTTCAGTGAGGGACACACCAACGCCTGCATGTTCATGCAGTCTGTGTAAAACATGCTCTTTGGTGGCAGGGGACCAGTGGGCTGCTGTTATTTCCTATCTTCCATTCCCTTGAGGCAGACAGTCAGAAACAGATGTCTGCCTTCATGGTGTTTGTCTGAAGTACATGGAAGTGGGGGTGCTCCATTTTTCCTATAATCCTATCAATGAGAACTGAGATGTGTTTGGGGGGAGGAGGGGGGGGGAAATGCGGCCTCTACTGGTTTCAAAACTATTTTAATCAGTGGTACTTCCGGCTGCTCTTCCTGCAGTAGCAGCAGCACCTTTTCCTGGGCTGCTCTGCCAAGGCTCATGGCAGCCCTCAGAGGCCAGATGTGGCCCTATTCTCTATGCGAGCCGAGGTGTCCACACAGAGCAGGAATTGGGCACCAGTCTTGAAAATCAATCAAGACCAGCAGCATTACCTCCACTGCATCAGTGCTGCTGATGAGATCTACACTTCCCCAAGAATAAAAGCTTGTGCAATATTTTGATACAGTTCACAGCCCTGTGAACTAAGACAGCCTACTGCAATCCTCAGGATTCTGCACTGACAGTCCTTAGGTGTTTTGGTGGTGACTGATGCAAGGGAAGAAACTAGTCGAGGGTGGTTGAACTGGCCATGATTGGTACATCGTAGCATTTAGGCCAGAGACAGCTTTGCAGCAGTATGGTTAAATTCTATTCTTCCCTTGCTGGAGCAAATGTCCCTACTGATAACATGTGTATCAGCTATAACATAACATGTATAGCTGACTACTGAGCTCAACAATTCAGAGGAGTGATCCCTGCTGTGACAGAGAAAGAAAAAAAATGTAAACAAAACAGAGAGAGGACCTCTACTCTATAAGCACCAGAAAAGGAAGTGTCGGAAGTGTAGTTGAGGGTCAAAAACTGTGCCACCAGCTCTTTTTTATGAAATGAAGCCTATAAGAAAAGGTAAGTTTTCCTCATGAGCTGCTTCCAGTAATACCACACCAGCCCCTAACAGCCATTTTGTGAAGGAAGAACAGTTCACTATACTTCTTCAGCATGGTAGGAGAAGTGTAAGCTGTGTCCTGAACCAGATGGTAGAAGACCATGCTGGAGGTTACATCTGGACCTGTCCTCTCAGCATGTTTTATGAAAGAAGTTTCTCACTAGGATTTTTCTGTGAATAGCTGCCTAAAATGAGGGGTGTGACATCTTTAAACCAACAGCTGCTCTAAGAAAAGAGGCAATGAACAATTTTGTAATTATATTGGAAATGCTTCATCTACATAATTAGAACATTCATACAGAATTTTCAACGGTCAGCTTAAAATAATGCACACAATACATTAAATTCAGAACATCCTAGATGTGTCAGTTGGGATACATGCTGACAATAAATTTCTTTCTCCTGCAGGCTTGCATGTGCCCACCAGCAGGGCGAGTGGTGCTCTCCACGCCGTACCACCGTAGGGTATCTAATTTCAGTGATTAAGGGCAAAGTAAAGCTTCGCATGCTGGCAGGCTATCCCCAAACAGCACATGTGCTGATAATGCCTGGAGTTTTTCACTCACGCATGGTAGCAAAGGAAGCCCCTGCAGTAGGCAAACAACCACCGGCTCCAAACCCAGTACTGTGCAGAACATCAGCAAAGAAGCAATCAGCAATGACCTGAACGAAGCTTCACGTTCAGCCCCAAGGGCACAGCAGGGCCGGCAAAAAGAACTGTTTGATCTTAGGAGCAGAAACTTGAGAACTCGTAGGTCATTGACTTCAGTGGGTTTATGAAGACTGACCACATCCCCGTTAGCTTCATGTATTATGTGGCTGTGCTAAGAGTCAGTCCCTACTCGACAAACACCAGTGCAAGCCCCAAACATTAACATGTTATCCTAACCAGTACAAGACTCAGTAACTACGCCTTACCATGACTTATATGCACTTGTGCATACTTTAGAGTACAAGACCTAGAATACACAAAAAGATCACCACAGCAGCTCAATCTAAGCCTCAGCAATTGCACACATACAGGAATTACAAGGCTTGAAAGAAAAGACTAGCAGGTGAGGAAGCTGTCTTGTATCACCTGGCAGAGGTGAGGTGTGCTCAATGTGTTTTGAGCTTGCCTCCTGGAGCTTTACACAAGTTGCAGAGTCAGTTTCGTTAGTTTATTTTTTTTCCTTTACGCTTTTAGATAAAACAACTATGGCTGGTTATAACAATGAATAGCAGGAAGTGACAGTGAACTGCCTGTAGTCCTTCACTCATCCACTAACACATACGAAACAAGCATCACAAATTACTGACGGCCCTTCTAAGATGTCTGACACTGAACACCACCTCTAGGATGGTGGTCATCATCTTCATAGACCTCCCCATTATAGATATGTTTTCTCTTTTGAGATGGATCAAAGTCCATTAAGTTCACTTGCTCCATTTCCTCAGTTTCTTCTATTTCCTGTCTTGCAGGTAGCAGTTTTTCAAGTAACAACAGCTTATCTGAGGAAAGGAAGCCACTCTCTGGGAAGTTCACCTGAAATCATCAAGAGATGGAATTCAGTGTGCCTGAACTTACCTTTTTCTGCTAAACTATCTGCTAAAGCCAGCTTTATCATCACAGCTGACTGAAGCCCGGTGCTTAAGAAGTATCTGCCATCAGAGATGTCCAATCTCCTCTGGCACAAAGAGCTCCCCTCCACAGCCTGCAGCTTCAGCTTTTCTCTGGAGAACAAGCAAGCTTCTAGCTGGAAATGAGGCGCTGAGCCTCATGCTCTGGAATTGAGTTGGCAGACTTACCCTGAACTCTATGATGAGACGCCCCTTCTCATATGGCCTGCGATAGATCGGCATGCCTTCATTCAGAACACACTTAATAGCCCCATGTTTGACAACCTGGCCTAGAAACAAAAAGCAAAGAAGGAACATAGGCAGGAAGCAGATCTACTGTCAATCCCTTCGGTATCCTTGTAGCTTTCTACACTGTGTAGAGACATCTACACTGATAGCAGCAGTCTGACAGGGACTTCAAGCCTGCTAACATCCAAGAAAGAAAGGCACTGGACATCCATTGTAACCTTCTTATGCTTCCCAAGTAAGCACACTTACGAGTATGCTGAGTGCTCCATCAGTTCCATGGCTGAAAAAGACGTTTTTGGAGACCTATGACCTTCAAGTGTCCGTGAGGGAAGTGACTACATCACATAAAGAGATCATTACTGCTGACAGCTATCCAAAAATCGCTTCTTGGTTCAAGACTGGTACTGCAAAGGTACTGCAAAGGCTAGGAGGAAAATGTCTGGTACTGACGTACACCCCTTGTACAGCAAGAAGAGGATCGCTCCTGCTTTTTAAGCTTACAGCTTACCTATGCTTGGACTTTTAGCAGAAAGCAAGCAAACACTTACCAGGATGGGAGGTAATAACAATAGTCCTATTATCCAGAGTCATGATAGGCTTTTGAAAGCCACACAGCGCTTCAACCAGTTGTATATCCATGGACAGGAGGAGGTCTTCATCTCGTCTAGGGTAGAACCGATCAAAAACAGTGACAAAGAAGGGGAAGCAGTAAAAGGATCAATCCCACCTTCATTAGCTGGTTTACTATGGAAAATAAATTTAATAGCGGGAAGTTTGGACTAATTAAAGTAGCATTGAGTATTACAGCAACAGCTCAAAGAAGCATGGGGAACAGTATCCATACTGAGAGCTGCTATGAACTACTTAAAACACACACGTTTATTAGAAAGAAACAGATGCAGTAAGGCTCAGCTGTACTTGTTTTACTTCAGCAGTATTTTTCTATTCTAGGAAAGACTTTCCCTCTCAGCATAAGAGCCGCACCTGGCGCAGGTAACGACTAGAAGATTAACTGCCCTGGGGCATCAGCCAGCTCTACTCCATTCTCTTATGCTCAGCTTCTGAACACCTGGTACTGGGGAAGTGCAAGCAGGTTGTGCCCACTTGGTTCTGGTGAAAGATCAAGAACAAACCACAGAACACCTGGACATTTTAATTGTTTTAGTTTCCTATTCTGACCTCAGGAGGGCAGTGCCAGTGACGGCTGCACGCACTGCATGTTTAAGGGCTAAGAAATCTTCAAGGCCATTAAAAGAATTCAGTTATTTCACTCACCCTCTTTTAAAGGTCTCTGGAATGCAACTTGCCTGAAAAGTTAATTTTAGACTGTGAAGGGAGAAGAGGAACACTCCAGTTGTCCAAGAAGCAACATGACCTCAGCACAACACTTGATGACCACTAATATCAAGGGTTACCTAAGGACACTGAAGGCAGTGGGAAGGAAGGTGGACAAAAATAAGCAAGCAGAGGTATGAATTCAAGACCCAGGTAGCCACGCAGGCAGCTTGTTCAAGCAGTCCCTTTAGCACAGCTGACTGAGCACCTGAGTGAGTTCACCAGAAGAAAATTAGCTGATCTTACCCAAGCGAACAGAACTGACTCTTAACCTGTGAGCACAGTGTCTTCTAGGCAATGTTCAGCATCACTGAGGACAGTCACGGACACCAGCTGTTGGTTTCCTACAAAGCTTTACTCATCATTCCCACCCACCGCTACAACGCCAGCTGTGGTATGAAGAGATAAGGGTCCTCCTACATCCATTGGCTTCTTCCTTAAAGCTCTGAACAGAAGCAGTAAAACACCAAGTCCAACCCAAGACACTTATTTAAGATGACCAACACTGCTCAAGTCTAAAAGGTACTGGACAGGCTCATTCCATACACAGTAACTTGAAACAAAGACATCTGCCACACAAAGCAGTACTAATCAGGTCACAAAATACTTCAGACGTGCTCAATGCTTCTTAGGCACTTTGTGTTCACGTAGAAGAACTGATTACACTTAGGTGGGAAAAGTGGGGGAAACTGCTTTTGGTCAGAAAGGTGTACGCTGCACTACAGCAGCTTTTACAGACAGGATTCCTGAGGAGAAACAAAAATACTGCCACTTCATTTTTGTGCCTTGGAGTCAAGCGGGCAGTAAACAGCTGCCTACTCTGAACCATGATCTTCTAGTGTAAGGGAGCAAACTGTCCTAGGAAGAACAAGGAAATACTCAGACCTTCCACTGCCAAAGCTCACTCAAAAACATCCGGTGCTGTTAGAATACAGATGGTTTTAACTGAAAAGAAAACAGGATTTCTGCACACATCAGTACTCACAGGTGACTTCTGGCTACTGGATCCTATCTACTCATCTTCCCAGGAAAGAAAAAGTCCTTTGTAACCATGGAAGCATGTGAACAAGCATCTCAAGAGTTAACATAAAGGACTTACAAGATTCTTACCTTGTAAATACAGAGTGGTCTTTTTGATCCAAGACAATAATAATATCCCCTGGTTCTAGTCCTGGCTCTTGGTCCCCTTCACCATGGAATGTTATTTTCTGACCATCCTTCATTCCTATTGAAGAAAAAAACCAAACTTTTTCAGTTTTTTTTTAAAAAAAAAAAAAAAAAAAACCAACAAGAAACAGCAGCAGGAAAAACTTTTAGAGGCATAGGACAGTATCAGGAGGTAACTGAATCTTGAAATCGAAGATATCAGGAACTGCTTCCCCTGAAGCCTTGCTCCGTCTCTGTCGAATCAACTCACAATTCCAGCAAGTCTTAATATGCTGCCAAACTGGGATACAGCTCAAAACCATTAAGCTTACCCAAAGCTTGGAACTGCTACTTGTCAAGACAAAAATCTTCAAGGGCATCAATCTGAGTATGACAAGAAAACAAACACTGCACACAGAACTCATTTTGAGAAGCAACGACTTAACCTAGGTTTTAGAACTATATGAGGCAGACACGTGAAACCTGACTTCAGCGACTACAGAGTGCAAGAATTGCTTTACCTAGGACTGTATCTGTCAAGGAAGAAACCCATTTCACCTATGCAGAAATCACTGTATGCAAATTCTAGCTGCCTCATGCTAACTCAGTTTTTCCAACTATGGAAAGAACAAAACAAGAAAAGATTTTCTAAACCTTCTAAAAAATTTAATGCTTTCTCCACTTAAAACAAACCCAGGCATTATGTAGTGTTTACAAAATAGTTTTGAACAACAACAACAAAAAAAATAGTTTGAGAAAATAATCAGAGCAAATCTGTACAAAGCAAATCCGCTTGCTTGTATAGTTTATCTTAAAAGCTGCACTCCTTCCAAGATTTCTCCATCCAACTTCTGGAAGTCCCCAAGGGAAAAGTATTTGTCACACTCAACACACTGCATTCTCCTACCACTGTGAGGTGTTCACATATTGAATTACATTTTGCCAGGCAAAGATCAACTATGCTGAGGAGCACTGTCGGGGTTGCATTGCAAACAGTTCTAAGCATTACAGGCTTAGCACCATCTTTGCACCCAATTACTGTAGCAGACCTGGTTCCCCTTCACACTGAAGCACAGCAGAAGTGATCGGAGTCTGCACAGTTTCCCTATGCACAGAAAAGTCATTGGGAAAGCTGAGCCAACAACTGATAAGTTTACCTGATCACAACTTACAGAACGGCAGCAGATTAGAATAACCCACTGCTTACAATCCTGCACGTCTGTCCATTTGTTCTCGGCTACGCGCACAAAAAAAATGAACACACAATAAACCCTCCCTAAAAACAGGTCTACTGTTGAGGACAGCAACAGGCTACTTATGCCACTGTCTGTTTTCAACACTGCCGCTCACCAAGTGGACACTATGTATTTGTCACTGCTTTAGAACCCAAGGGCAGTGTCAGTACCACCAAGGTTAGCCCCCACCTTACCAAGACACCTCACCTTTGTCAATGTGCACCTCCAGGATTTTCTTCTCTCTAACAATTTTCCTGCCATTGCAGCTCTTGCAGCGGTCCTTGGGGCTGATGCGCTCCCCGTGCCCCTGGCACTCCATGCACACAGACTGCATTTGCTGCACCATGCCCGGCCCAATCTGGTGAATTCTGATTTGCATGCCTGAACCTCTGCAGTTCGGGCAGCATTCTACTGCTCCCTTCTTACCACCACGACCTGAAAAGAGAGAATTGGAGATGGGTAACGGCACTTTCCTGTTGCTTCTGCCAACGCATAACTTAATTCTGCATCTCTGGAGAGTAAGACTTATAATTCATGATTCCGTTACCTTCGCATTTATCACAGATCACATTCTTCTGCAGCGCAAGTTTTCTTGTTGCACCATTGTACATATCTTCTAAACTCACTGATAACTGGTGGACCACATTTTTGCCTGTGAAAGAAAGCATTTAACTTAAGCTTGTAAGCCTGGACTCAAAGTCAGTCTGAGTTTTCCAAACCACGACAAAACAAGCTTCTGTAGGCTTTAACATCGTGTTTCAACATAGTTCTCTAATTACTTGTACTGGTCAGTTTCCCAGCTGTGTTGTACTTAGGTAAAGGTTCTAAAGGCATCAGTACCTCTACCAGAAGAAATCCGACTTACCTCTGAGAGAACACACAATATGCGTAACAAAAACATGAAAGGCTACATTTAAGTTCTAGATTTGAAACTTCTGGTTTAACTGCAATTCTGCTACAAGGAAGCAGGAGGCACAATCTTAAGCCAGTTAGGTGTTTTCCCCTCTCACGAGGAGACTTCTGGAAACTAAACCAAGTAACTGCAAGCAACTACACTTTTACAATCAGGAATTAATTAGAATTTTAGGAACAAAGGAACCAGCCTAGAGAAGCGTAGCAAGTTCCAGCTTACCAACAATACTTTGACACGGTCCTTTAAATTTCCTTAGGAAAAGAAGTGCTGCAGACAGTGCTGCTTTTAAGCAGTTTAATAGCGCGAGGAAAGGCTGATACCTCTAGACTTTAACTTCTGAGCAGCACTTTAACTGGATCGAGCAAAGCTGCTCTGGTGAAGTGAATCCCACAGGAAGGTTTCCCAGAGCCGAAGTAACTCGGCTATCTTATTTAGATACAGCCGCTCACAATGGAAGACCAGCTTCCATTTCGCTATGGCGGCATCTTTCTCAGCACGTACTTTAAGGCTCGTTACCCCCACGTTTCCCACTCAACACAAAGCACGGCTTCACAGAGCGCACGCTGGGGCTGGGACGGCGCTTCGCTCCGTCTGCACAGACCGGATCGCCGGGGAAGCTCACAAAGCCGCACACCGCCCAGCCCACAAAGCGCGGCGAACGGCTTCCCGCAGCCCCACAGGAAAGGCCTGCCGGCAGCACAGCCGCTCTTACCTCGCCTCTCTCTCTGCATCCTCCCTCCGCCGCCGAAGAACATGTCGAAGATATCCATGGGAGAGCCGAAGCCGCTGCCCGAGCCGCCCTCCTTGATGGCCTGCTCTCCGCCCTTGTCGTACAGATCCCTCTTCTTGGGGTCGGACAGCACCTCGTACGCCTGGGAGATCTGTTTGAACTGCAGCGGATACAAGCGCCTCAGCGACCCGCTTCCCGCCTCCCGCTTCCCGCCGCCTCCCGCTCACCTTCTCGCCCTCGTTGGGGTTCTTATCGGGGTGGTATTTCAGCGCCAGCTTGCGGTACGCCTTCTTCAGCTCCTCAGCCGAGGCGTTGGGGCTGACGCCCAGCACATCGTAGTACGTGGTCTCCTTCACCATGGTAGCGGCAGCGTCTGTGGGCAGCTCCGCGCAGCTCCCGCTGTCCGCAGGAACTCTGCCGAGCAGCTCTCCGCTCCCGACTTTTCTGGAAAGTTCGGAGCCGGTCCCGCGTAGAGACTATTGAGACGGTGCCGCCCCGCCCCGGAAGCCGCTTCGAGGGGGGGAAGCAGCCAATAGGAGAAGGAGGCGGAGCGAGCCGAGCCAATGAACGCCACCGGCCTCGGCCCCGCCCGCCTTTCGGCCGTCCCCTCAGCCAGGCTTGCGCCCACGGGGCTCAACTGCGCTTGCGCGGGGCCGAGGCGCTCGGGACGGGAGCGCGCGTGCCTCCGCCTCACGTGAGGCAGTTCCGCCGAGCTGATTGGTGCGGCGTTAGGCTGGTGGCGAGTTGGGGCTCGCGCGCTTTAATCGCCGCGTTGCCATGGGGATGGAGCCTGCCCTGCGCGGGGAGCGGCGCGTCCCGTCCGTCTGTCCGTCCCGTCCCGTTGCGTCCCGGTAACGCGCTGTCTGTTTGTCCCCGCAGCGCGGCGATGCGTGCCTGCTGGCTGGTGGGGACAGAGGAGCACGGGCTGCGTGTGCCGCTGCCGCACATGGCCGCCGTGCTGCTGGGCCGCGGGCCGCGAACCCGTATCGCCGACAGGAGGTGCTCGCGACAGCAAGGTAAGGCCGCGCCGCACGGCTGTGCGGGCAGGGAAAGAGTTCCGTCAGTAAGGCTCCACTACTCTGCCCATGTGAGGCCCCATCTGCAGCACTGCGTCCAGGGCTGGAGCCCCCAGTACAAGAAAGACAGGGAGCGGAGATTTGGAGAGGGTCCAGAGGAGCCACAAAGATGATCAGGGGCTGCAGCACCTCCCCTACAGAGACAGGCTGAGGGAGCTGGGCTTGTTCAGCATGGAGAAAAGGAGGCTGCGGGGTGACCTCAGTGCAGCCTGCAGTACCTAAAGGGAGCCTGCAAACAGGAGGGGAGTCAGCTCTTGGAAAGGGAGATAACAGCAGGACAAGGGGAAATGGTTTGAAGTGGAGGGAGGGGAGATGGAGGTTGGATGTCAGGGGGAAGTTGTGTGCTGTGAGAGTGGTGAGGTGCTGGAACAGCTGCCCAGAGAGGCTGTGATGCCGCGTCCATCCCTGGAGGTGTTCAAGGCCAGGTTGGATGGGGCCCTGGGCAGCCTGGGCTGCTATGAAATGTGGAGGTTGGTGGCCCTGCATTGGTTGGGGTTGGAGATTCGTGATCCTTGAAGTCTGTCTTCCAACCCTGGCCATTCTGTGATTCTGTGCAAGCAGAGCTCTTCTTTTGGTACATTCACTGAGCAAAGGGCAGCAGGAGCTGGAGGTGCATGAGTGTTTCCACAAGGACTGGGCAGGCAGATATCCATCCTTTCTCTTCACGATGTTTCATAACTGTTTGTTCTCTCTTTTCAGTTCTGTTGAAAGCAGACTGTAACAAGGGGTATGTCACAGTTAAGCAGGTATGTTTTTAAGCAGCTTTTCAGTGTTTCTGGTATTTATTGGCATATTGCACTTGGAACTCCACAAATAGTGGGAATGTCAGCTCTCATCCCAGATTATGGAGGTCCTGGAGCTGCCAAACAGTCCTCAGAAGGGATCTGTTTTCCATTTGTGTATCTCAGCGCAGGAATGCACGGCCTCCATGTGTCCTGCTGTCCCGCAGCATCAGTGAGCAGCACTGTAAGATCCTCATCATGCGCTTCTTCCAGGCTCTGAGATCTGGAGGCCTTCAGGTTCTTCCCCTAAACTGACTGACCTTCCTTCTGATCGTTAGTGTTCTGTTCCTAAAGTCAACACAGCCCTTCATTTGAAGTCACAGTGGTTCTGTATTGAAGGAACTGGGCTGACATAGAGGGATTTTGCCTTGATGACTGACTGAGCCAAAGGCCTTGTCACTTCTGGGAGGGGTGGGATGTGAGGCAGCATAGAAGGCGTTCACATGTTATTAACAGGATGGATTGGGTCTGCTCTTACTGACAACGAGCAGTATGCCTGAGATAATGTGAAGGGAAAACGTTCTTGCCTCTGGTGTGGGTGCACATGGACGTCCTCACAGCACCAGCATCCACGTGGGTAACACAGCAGCTTGTTCTGTATTGTTTTCTGATCTTCCATCAAAATGTCTGCCAGCCCTCAGTGAATGCTGGGCCCCCTCTGTTCTCTGGTGAATCCTGCAGAAATCTCACCGTTTCACCAAAGTCAGTCTCCACCACCATTTGAATGCAGTGTTACTTCTGTTTCAGAGCCTCGAGTACTTTCTGGCAGCAGGTATTTGCCTGCACTGCCAGCTCTTGAGTTGCTTCCCAATATGGGGTTCCAACAATCAGTGGTTAAACAGCACGTTGGGCAGTGAAATGTGCCTTGTCTGGGTGAAACTGTGGCGCTGTAGGACGAGGAGGTTGTGGCTGGGGTCGGGCGGGTGCTCCATCAGATGGAAGGTGAGGTGATGAGAGACGTGGTGCTGTTCTGTGAAGAGCAGGTATCTGACAGACAGGGTTAAAGAAACACAACAGAGTTTATCAGTCGGAAGCAATAACTGGCTTCTAAAACTTATTTTATATATAAACATGAGCCAGAAGCATTTAGCTGAAGGCAAGGACTGCTTTCCTAGGATGGTCCGCATCATCAGACAAAATCTGTTCAGTTGGCCCATGCAGGTTGCCCTTGCCACGCTGTGTTATCAGGTATTGCTTTTTCATTACCAGCTAAACATCAGTAGCTTCTAAGTCTTTAAAACACTGTTTTGAATGGAAAATCCTTTTTGAGTTGCATAGGTCCATAAAATGGTGAAATGAGAGGTGAAAGCGCAGCAGGGGTCTGGGAGCTCAAGTAAACTTATTTTCTAGTTTCTGTTTTCATTGCACAGGAGGGAGCGTGCTGCAAGTGTGCTGTGGTTTAAACAGGAACCAGCTGCTGTGATCCCAAACACACATCTCTTAAAATGAGCTGCAAGTGCAGACTTATGTATGTGAAGGCTGCTGTGTTGGTGGGAGAGCATTCAGTAGTGCTGGATAGAAAGCAAGTGTGATAAAAAGGAGAATAAATAGGCAATAATTTGAAATCAGGACGCTTTCTGGGGATTGCTGGATTTAAATAATTTGTTAAAACTGCTGTTATTTTTCCAGAAATGATAGTTGGTAAAGCTGTGGTTTGTGTTTTAAGGGCTGCAGTCACAAGACTGGTCATTGCCAGGTGCTGCCAATCTTCCCAGAATGGGACAGGGGCAGAGTGAAAGCCAAGCACGTTAGCTTTACAGCATGGTGATGGTGGGGGGCAGCTGACCAGTAGCTGCCAGTGATTTCAGTTACAACATCAACTTTTAAAGTTATTTTCCTCTCTACCAAAGATAGGAGTCAACCCAACTAGTGTCGACTTAGTGGATATTGGCAAGGATGAAGAGGTGAAAATGAGGCCAGGCCAAGTTCTGCATCTTGTGAATAAACTTTACCCCTTCGTGGTGCAATTTGGTGAAGAATCAGAGGGAACTGTTACAGAAGCAGAAGAGAAAACACAACCTGAAAAGAGGCCATGTGAAGACTCCTATGAGAACGACGAAATAGAAAATGTGCCCAGAAAGGCAAAGAAGATGGAGGTGGCGGATACACAAAGCGGTTCTGCAGGCCTCAGGCCAAGCAAGAGCAGTGTATGTGCACACGAAGGGACAACGAGCAGAAAGGCAAGTGTCTTGCTAGCGGTACTTCTGCTCTTTGTCCCGGCGTTGTCTCCTCCATGAGAGGGCTGTCATCTCTCCTGCTGTAGGTGCTACCTGTGGGGAACTTCTGTGGTGAACCTGGTCCTAGGAGTGCGCAGAGCACGAGTTGTCACACACACGGGCAAAGGTCTGCTCCTGATGTGCATGGCTCCTGAGAGCACAGCCTGGATCCCATGTCAGCCTGAGCTGCAGAGCACTGATGTAACGAGCTGGCCTCGGCAAATGAAGCCTCAGTCTCTGGTTCCTGTCGCAGTTTCTTGTAGAAGAGCAGAGCTCCGCTGAGCACCGCTTAGCTGGAGTAGCACGGTGTGCAGGCTCTTGAGATGAGATCTGCTCTTAGAAGTAGAACAGCAGTTATCTAAATAGCTTGTGCACAGAAAATGGAACATCTTGACCTTTTTTCTTTTCTTCTTCTTTTCCTTTTTTTTTTTCCCCTGCTGTTTGGGTCATTTACTAAGGTAGAACCATATTTATGTTCACGTTGCCAGCCACAGTCTTTTGAAAGGCAGCTTTTAGCCCTGCTGACATGGGCAAAATGTATAAGACTTTTTAGACTTTTTAGTAGGAACGCAGGACCAAATCTCAGATTCTGGTGGGCTGCCCACTTACAGCGCTGCTGACCTCATGCTGATTATATTGGATCAGATTCAGGGTGCTGTGATCAGAGAAAGGTGGCTATTCAGCATTTCCCTGTCAGTACTGGAATAACATTTGAATGTCTTGTTTTGTAAGAGTGTCACGAAGACCATCGTTGGCAATGCCTGTGTAGGGCTGTGAACAGATGAAATACTGTGTATTTCTAAAATGTGCGCTCTGGGAGTTGGTAACAAAGTTAAGAAGTAATCTGCTGATTCTGACTTGATTCTCTGGTACTTTTCTTTACGAGCCACTCTATCTTGCACAGTACGGAGGAAGAAATGCTCCCAGAGTAGGGCCAGGCACCACGACAGTGCTTCTTTGTTCTGTGCAGAGCAACATGTGATGAGACAGTAAATGGTGACCCTTGCACCTCCTCTGGCCCTTGTGATGCATGAAGCAGCAGATCTTGTAGTGAGATGGTCTGTCATCATTGGTAATCAAAGTCTGTGCTGTAACGTATGCATGCGACTTAATAAACCCAAGCAGATCCAGAGCTCTCTGTTGTTAAATTTGCAGCTTAAAATGTCCCAGGTTAGAGTGTACAAGAGTAGCTTTGTGGGTCAGTTGGATGGAGGGTTGTGTTGGTTTTCATAGAGGGGAAACGATTCACCTGTCACTCACGTGGTATCACTATAATTATAATGAAAGTTTGTGACAAAATGTTTCAAAATACATAATTAGATTCTTAATTCTCTTACAGAATTGTGGGTTTTTTTTGTTCTTTCCATGTTTTAGGAACATTTAGGACACTGGAGTCAAGGTCTGAAGAGTGCCATGCAAGATCCCAAAGTGCAGGTGAGCACGGTACACACGTACTTCACAGTACTTCTTGTCTGGGACAGTGAGCATTCTTCTTTCCTTCAGCAGTTTACACTGACAATGTGATGACTGGGAGATTACTGCACAAGAGCTGCATCTGATAGAATTTGGGAGTCTCTACTGTGCTGATTTTGTGCAGTGTCAGAGCTTCCTTACCTTGGAGCTCCTGACCCTGTCAGATTTGTCCAGTGTTTTAAAAAGGTTGCAGGGAGAGCAGCTACACAACAGGGCCACTTTAGCATGGAAACCAATTAGAACGACGCTGTGGTTTGAAGCTGAGATTCCTGTTTTCTGGCAGTCAGCACCGTTGTATTTCCAAGTGTGGTGCAGCTTCATCGTTTCCAGTGAGCTTCAGCTGTGCAACACCTGGGCAGCAGCTGACAGGATGTGACCTCTGGCTCTTCTCTACCCCATTTCATCGTGACTGCAGGAGTTTCCTAGGTGCCTCCTTCTAGCCTTCCATAGAAGGCTCTCTTTTCTTTGCTTTCCTCTGGCTGTATCATGCTTTTCTTTGAGTTTTGGGGCCAGTCTGACCATTGTGTGTTTTAGCTGAGATGGTTTCCAAAGGTGAGGGCTCTGCAGGCACAGTGGGCTCCCCCAGGAGATTGTCATCCGTGGGCTGAGAATAATTTCATTCACTCATCACCCATCAGAATCTCCCAAATTCTTATTTTCTTTTTTTTTCGTCTTCATTTTTTTTATAATAATTCAGGTGTCTGTCAGCAGTTTCAAATGAGTCTATCAGGAATGATAAAGCTATAAAGTACTCCCTTACGTTTTAAACCTGAAGCTCAGTCTTCACTCTTTCAGTAGAGGTTCCTGTAGCACTTAAGAAGACAGTGTTTTCTTGACCCAGAAGATAGGCTGTTCTTAAAGCTGTTACTTGAATGTTGGAACACAGTAGCTGTGGCTTACTGTTAGCTTTGTTATTTGTGGTTCAGGATGAAATATATAAACAACAGACCTCCCACCTTTGCTTCTTAGGCATACCTTAAAGAATTGACAAAACGCTTTTTTCTGGAAGCACCTCCTCACAATTGTCTCGGTTCTGTTTGCACATGCAGAGACCAAAGTGCATCAAAGTATGATATGGACTTGCTGCTGAAGGTCAGCGCAATGATCTGTGTACTGATACAGATTTTAACCTTCCTTCCTGTAGAGCAAGACTGATCAGCTCTGCATATACACATGCAAAAAGAATTAGCAAGGATGGCAAAGACATTGTGCACCTCTTAGTGCTGCTGTCAGAGCAGAGGGCACTTCAGAAGCTGACACCTCTTTATTGCCACAGGCAGGCCGTGCTGCCCTGCCCTCTGCATGCCTTGGTACTGTTTCTCTTGATTAACTGCACCTGGGTGATACACAGGGCGAAAAAAAGAGAGGAAAAGAAGGTCAAGGGGAAGGAGGGCTCCAGAGACAGAGGCCTCTTCTTTATGTGAATGATCCTTAAAAGTAGCACCTTGACTAGCATGGACTTAATTAGCCTTGATCCTCGGCTCTGAAATGCTGGAGGAGGTGTACAGCGCGGAGTGTTGTGCTGCACCTCGGAGGCTTTGTTCCACCACGTGGAACCCAGCCGAGGTGCTCTGCATTGAGAGCAGTGCCATCACTGCCACTGCAGTGCCCACGAAGCTTAGGTGCGGCCCGATGGGGTCCTCGACCACACAGCTCATGAGTCTAGGTTATTTTCTGGAGAGTTCACGTTGTCTTGTGGCGATGGTGAAAGTATTTCTTGCTGAACAGGAATAGAAGGCTTTTGCCTTAAAGAAAAACTCTAGAACACCTCCTTTAGCTGCTGGATGCTTGGTGTGGCAGAGGAGCACACACTGGGCTAGCACGGTTCCAGCCAAGGATAGGAAGGGAAACTCCTGCTGCTCAGTATTTCTCCCGTGCGGAGACTTTTCCTGGCTCTTTTACCTGGCAGCCACGGTCCCACTAGTAACACAGACTTGTGCTCGAGGACTTTTGCAGCCGTGATGGGGTGTGCAGATGGATGGCACCTCAGAGCTCGGAACATGCAGCGCGTGTCGGGGCAGGACATTGAAGTTCAGTAAAGAATCAAGTGTCTTGTTTTACTAGGTTTATAAGGATGAGAAGGCTGTAGTCATCAAGGATAAATATCCCAAAGCACGTTACCACTGGCTTATTTTACCGTGGGACTCCATCTCAAGCCTCAAATCAGTCACCAGAGAGCACCTTGGACTCCTGGAACACATGCATGCAGTCGGGCAGAAAATGATTCAGCGGTGCCCCGCCGAAGAAAGCCCGCAGTTCCGGCTGGGTTACCACGCCGTTCCCAGCATGAGGTAGGTGGGCCCTGGCGGAGCCGCGGGGCGCGCAGCCCGCCTTCCGGGCGCAGAGCGGGGCCGCGCGGGGCCGCAGCTTCGGCGCCGGCCCGGCAGGCGCTCGGCTTTGGCTCCGGGTCCCGCGGGTGCTGCTGCGCGGCTGGCTCCAGTGGCGCAATCGGTTAGCGCGCGGTACTTATACAGCAGTACTTGAAGCCGAGCAATGCCGAGGTTGTGAGTTCGAGCCTCACCTGGAGCACAGCGCTTTTGCCCTCCCGCACAGCAAGAGGGCTGTGGGGCTGCGCGGCCGGCCTTCCACCCCAGCCCTGTGAGCCGCGGGGCTGGCAGTCTGCCTCTTTCCGGTCGTGTTTGCAACTGACACCACTGCTGGAGAACTTCGTGTTTTAACTTCTTTTGTGTCTTATCTGCTGGTCTGTTGTAGTCAGCTGCATTTGCACGTAATCAGCCAAGATTTTGATTCTCCTGCTCTGAAAACCAAAAAGCATTGGAACTCCTTTACCACAGAATACTTCCTGAACTCCGAAGGTAATTATTAGAAAAGGTGTTTCATAACATAATCGTGTTTGTGGGTTCTGACTTTTGAGCTTTTTTCCCTAGAAAAGGTGTGAGCCAAACATTCTAGTAAAATAAGTGAAAGGTTTTATGTGAGTTCAGATATTGAGGAACAGCGCTCAGTAGAAGTCAGCCACGTTGTGTGGTTGGTTGAAATAGAGACACAGTAATGATGTGCAATGTGTGCTGAGCAGCGTGTGGATTTGGTAGTGCCACACATCTCAGTGCTTCACCATCCCAGTAGTGCCTGTCTGATTTCATTTCAGATGTGATAGAGATGGTACGAAGCAAGGGAAAAGTAACGGTGAATGACCAGGCCTCTGAACTTCTCAAATTGCCTCTCAGATGCCATCTCTGCAAACAACAGCTGTCCACTATCCCGCAGCTAAAGGAACATCTCAGGAAACATCGGACAAAATGACGACCAGAAAATCATCTGGCATCCCATGTGCTCAGATTTCAGGTTAACACAAAGACCTCAGGGTGTTGGGTGATGGCACACATAGGATTTTTGTTAGTTGGGATATGGGAAAACATGATGTATTCACAGCAGCATATTAACACTGTCAGAGCTTAGACAAAAAGAATAAAATAAAACGACTTCTGAAATCAAAGGTGTTTGCAGCTCTGTTGTGACACTGCCCCACTGTTCTGTGTGTGAATGGAAGTCTGGAAGAAGTGCTTTGTTTGGATGGATGGATTCATTTCGGTTCAGAACTGCGGAGGTTCTGCACCCAGGTTTCAGCAGAGGGGAAGAAGCAATGATTATTTTGAGCCCAGTAAAGAACTGGCAGCACGCTGCAGTGCTGCGGTGGGTTTTGGTGAGTCTCTGTGCTTTGATTGTTGTCAAGATGTGAACTCGCAGACAGGCAGTGGATCACGAGTAATGGAAATCTGTTACTGGGCCCAGAACCAATCAGCAGGGTTGAAATTCATTCTGTGCACAGCTTTGATCTGTTAAGATACCCTCTGGGTGAAATGGCTTTCAACAAAAGCCCAGAGCCCCCCTTTATACAAGGAGAAAGCTTTTTTGCAGATGTAGATAATGCATTTCTCAGGGAGCGTGTTCCTTGCTGTTGTGTTTGTGTGCAGTGCTGTTGCTGCATGCACCCAAGGGCCCAGCTGTGAGCCCTTTGCTGCTGGAAGAGAACAGAGACCTTCCTGTGGCGACATGGAGGGTGCAAGGGAGTAAGAGTGAGGGTTTGGCTGCGTGCGGATTACAAACAATGCTCACGCTTTCCTTAGTTCTTGACGACACTTGGAAATAGCACATCTTCACTTAGAAAGCACGACTGCTTAAAACCCACGAGAAGAAAAAAACACGACCCAAAAAAAAATCAGTATGGGGGATCATTTTTGACACAGAGGAGGGCTTGGTTCCAGAGGTGGAAGAGTGCTCATGCATAGCAGTAGGAACCAGTAGGAATTCAAGAGCGTAGCCTTCTGCTCTTTGCTACAGCTGCAATAAAGGCTGTGTGTTGTGGCTGTGCCGTGTTTGTGGCAGCCTGCCTTTTTTGTCTGTAAAGAAGGAGATTGGTGACAGAATTCTCAGTAATCATAAGGCTTCCACAGAAGCACATTTAGTCAGATATCTGGACATTTCTTAAATGATCTGTATTTTTCCTGTAATTATTTCAACTGCATCTGTTTGGAAGAGCCTCTGCAGAGAAAATTCAGTGTATCTGTAAAGCTAGGCCACAGCGTATTTCAAAGTGAGATGCACTGCAAAGAAAGCAGAAGAAACTTCAATGGAGAATTGCAGGGGAAGGGAAACTCCTGGCTGCTGCTGAAGCAGAAGCTGAAGTTCAGTCACAGTCAAGGCACTGGCTCCAGCTGTTCCCCTTTGTCTGAGCTCTCAGGACAGGTGAGGTAGAGAAACAAGAAGGGAGCTCAGAGATGAGTTTATGTATCACTGATCTACCAAGCACTCTCCCTCCAGGATGTCAGATTTGAACTGATTTTATCCTGAATGGGAGAACACCTCTGAAACCAGAGGACCTTCAGCTTTGACCACCAGCATGACACACAAAAAAATAAAAAGCAATACACACTTGGAAGGACCTGAAGTGTACATCAGATCCTCATCATGCCAGTTTTACCTTTTCCTGAGTTCCTTACTAAGGAATATTCTGAACAGTACAGCAGGCTGAGCAAGACCTAAGCAGTTCCTAGCACCAGGTGTAAGAGGGTCAGGAATTAGCAGTGGCAGTGCTGCAATTGAATTGCAGGGCTGGAACTGGAGAGCACTGCATCATCCTCACCGCCTCTTTTTCCAAATAGGAAAAATTCAGTTCCCACCATGTGCTGGAGGTAGGGTTGCAGCACAGGTCACAGCCCTCAGCAGCTCAGGCTGCCCAGGGCCCACCCAGCCTTGAGCGTTTCCAGAGATGGGGGTCCACAGCTTCTCTGGATAGCTGTGCCAGTGCCTCACAGCCCCCTGAATGAGCATTTCCTTCTGATATCCAATGTTCTTTTCCCTTCACAGTGCTCTTCTCCCTTCAAGTTTGAAACCCTTCCCCCTGTCCCACCACCATCGGACCACGATACAAGTTGGTGTTCCTCCTGTTTGCAAGAGCCCTCCAAGTACTGAAAGGCTGCACTGAGATTGTTTCCACGTCTCATTTGGGACCAGATTTGTCTAACAAATTGGAAAACCCAAATCCATCAAAAAACCTGCCGTCCGCTGCAGCCTTTCATGTCATTTGCTATTTAAAGAGGCTCAGAGAGCCTCATCACAATACTTGAAAATAGGCTCGATAAAATAGCTTGAAAATGGACCTGGAGACAACGAAAGTAAGATTAACTCTAGTGCTTTATGCAACACTGACAAAGGACTGCTCCGCCACCACTCCCCAACAATACCAGGCCAGCACAACACGTACAGTTCGAGCCTTTAGGGCCTCCTCAGCACAATGGGGTTCTCACACTGAGAAAATAACAACCTGCAGCTCGAGGTGTGCTAATGTCAAGTAGCAAGAATACAGCTCGCAGGTCAGTGACAGAAGCACCTTGCTGCTGCTGGCACTGTTTCAGCAGTCTCTCATCAAACTGAACGGCTGCTAGGCCAGAACCAAGGGAAAGGAGGGGCAGAGAGGCTTCCTCCTGAAGCAGTATCTTGTCTGCTGAGCTTGTCCCCTTGCTCTGCTCCCAGGACTGCTGCTGTTACTTCTCCCGTCAGACTGCAGAACTATTCAGTAAAAACTACCTGGGTGTGGATTGACACCAGTTTTCATCTGAAATGGTTCTGCAGCAACACGCAGGATCAGCACGGTACGGCTGCTGGCTGCCAGTGCCATCAAGCAGATACTCAGGGCTGCATTGCCCGCTGTGCGCAGCGCTGACACCCAACCCCACTGTTACGCACATCCTCGTGCACCCAAACTCCCTGCTGCAAGATCAGTAGGGCACTGATGGCTGCTGATGCAACAAAATGATTCCAGTGAAAACCTCGTATTACCAGCAACCAACTTCAGCAGAGAAGACTTATTTCTTCAGCAACAGCAGTTTGCTATTAGCGAAGACTTACTGGTGAGGTAGCTGAATCAGGATGAACAGCTTAAAATATGGCCCACCTTCATCACCCACGGAGGAAGTGACAGCAGAGAACAGAACCCATGGAGCAGTGGGGGATTTGCTTCATCCAGAAGGGAGGGAACAGCAGTGGCAGAAGTTTGACTTAGGCAGCAATGCTCAGAGCTGCACAGCCTGTTACTGCCCTACCTCACAAACAAACTATGGGTCAAAGTTACATCGGTTGCAAGGATCATTCACTTGCACAGCCATAGGAGCAATAGGAATGCAAGGACAACAGTGTTTTAATAAAGGTGTAATGAAAGTATATTATGAAAAGTAACAGTTCACAGTCCATTGGGATGCCTTGACTTTTCATTACTGGAAAAGATGTAGCTTCCACTGTAGATTTTTATTGAGTTTTGGTGCAATGAGTAATTCTGAATCTGAAAGACAAAGACGACAAATGTCAGAACAGAGCAGTATGGTTTCCTCAGGACCTGTCATCTAGTCAGCTTGCTTCCTTTTCCATCAAAGAACACCAAGAAGTCTCAGACAGCATCGCCTTTCAGCAAACATCACCAGCCCATGCTGAAGAAGCCCACGCTGCCCAGCAGACCTGCATGGAGACATGGATCCCTTTGACAAATCAAGTCCCATCTCTGCCAAGTGGTATCATTTGGAATGAAGAGCAACGGCTTGTGACAGAAAGCAGGACTCGGTTCATTCAGCAGCAGCTGGGATATCTCTGCTGTGCTGCTGCACTCAACAGCCAGCTAGAGCTGTGGGCTGTGCCTAAAAGGAGCCAGCCCAGCCAAGCAGCAGCACGTGGGTCACAGCCAGGGGTCTGCTAGATTCTCTCCTGGCAGTTCCAGTAGTAGGTGGAAAGAGGGAAAACAAATGGCATCCCTCTCATCTTTAAAACTGTATCAGCTACAAGGGCTTCACAGAGGCAAAGTACCATGAAATCCTATAGACTCACCTGGTACAGAACCTGGCCTAGGTGCCAACATTAGGCAAAAAGATAAATTCATAAAGTACAAGCAGAATGATCTGACACAGCCCTATGAAAAGAGACTTCCAGTTTCCCCACAACATGCAGAGGCTAAGCACACAGAAAATCAGGAGCAGCACAACTCAGGAAGTAGTTTTAACACAGCGCACTATAGCAAACAAAACCTTATTAAGAAGGCTGCTCACTGGCCAAAAGACGACACCATAACATGCAGCAATGAACTCCTACAGATGAAGAACACTGCAATGCTGCTGGCCACAATGGTGCTTCACAGCCACACCTAAGCATGAGCCTGAACCAACCTTGTACAGCAGGAGCAACCACCCTCTTCTGCTGATAGGCAGCCATGATGCTGTTTGCAGTTGAATTGGGTCCCAGGACCTGTGAAGTAGCAAAACCCAAGTTCAAAGGGGCACAAAGCAAGGCCCAGAGTAGGGATGCCTACACAGAAAACTGTCGAGAGTGGAAGCAGTCGGCTGTGGGAGACCTCACAGTTTAAAACAATCACAGATACGGGATCAAAGCCCAGTAATGTCTCAGAAAAACCAAAGGAGAGGCAGAAATACAGAACTGCTGTGAGACAACTTCTCAAGGCACAGGATCTCCATGTCAGCACTTCTTTACTGTGCTTTAAGTGTCATGAATTGGCAGAATTACTTTCATTGCATGTACCAGCAACATTTACAGTTCACTGGGGAGCCTCAGCATTTTATCACATTCAGTGGTTTTAATCTGCCCGTCAGTGGGCAGATTAATCTCAGTTACAGAGAAGATACCGGGGAATAATTTGTGTTCACCTGGAATGCTCAAAAACTATATTGGATATTTTACTTTGCAAGGAAACTAGGACTATGCTCATGATTTTCTACTTATGTGTGAAGCTGAAGCCCACAAGTGTGGCACAACCCATCCGCATGCAGTATTCTCCTCATGATACACTGGTTCAGACTACAATGACCCATCTGTTTGCTGTTCATCTCATGACACGAAGAGTGGACAACCACTACTCCATTACATAAAATTGTGTGCTAAAATTCAGCCGCTTGGGCTAGAAAACAACACAGTATTCCTCTGTTCCACAGGAAGCTGTATGTGTCATACGTTTTATGCTGCATATTGATTTGGAAGGTACAGTGCTCCAATGCACTGCACAGAACATTTGCCTAAACTCTGTAGGAAAGGGCAGACTTAGGAAGCAGGGGAAATATTCTGTTCTCTTTACTGGAGAACACAGAACACCACCAATTACTTGATATTGTACAGCAGACATTACAGGTAATGAGAACAAGAACAGACCGGGTTGAGAGAACTCTGCTGCAAGGCAGGAGTCCAGATTTCTGGGATTGAGGTCTCCATCAACTGCAGAACCTCTTCCAGGAATTGCTGCAGCCCCTCAGCCTGCTCATCAAAACCAAACAGCACAAGCTGCTTCAGAAGGACGTGTACGTCTCCTGCAGAAGGAACACAAACAAGCAACAGCACTTCACACAGGTGTACTAAATGAACAGCAGCACTGTTCTGGTATCAAGGCATAGGAAAGAGCTGCAAATCACAACTGGCTCTGTGCTCCTACCCACACACTACAGTGCCTCCGTACAAATGTGAGCCCATCCTGTCCCGGCACTCATAATAATAATAATAAGTCCTCATTTCTCTGCTCCCAGACTTCCAAACAAGGAGAGCTCACACTGTTTAGGTGCGCCTCCCAGCAGAGGCCAATAAACCAAATCAAAGTCCACCCCAGACAGCTTACGTACCGTAAGCTCCTCTCCCCAGCAGAGCCATTACAAACAAGAGGAGCGCACTGCCCAGTCGGCTGTGCTCTGAAGTCAGAGAGCAGACTAAAATCAACCATGCCATACCCTTCACAGAGTCGACGGCACGGACGTTTTCCCCCAGGATTTCCAGCAGGGCCATGTCTTCAAAAGGACTGCCCTCTTTCAAGCTGTATCTCTTGCGCTCAGCCTTGCGGCGGTTCTTCGAGGATCGCCTAGGAAAGGAGGATGCTTGATTTTACTGTGCGCAGCACAGGGTCTGTCTGAAGGAAAGTCAACTCCTAAACTCGCCAGTTTAAGAAGGGGCTGCCTGGAGGCTCATATATCTGTGCCGGGCTTTTCAAAAATACTCCACCTACTTACTTGGTGGTCTGAAACGTGACTCAGTAGCTGCGCTGAGAAGCTGTACAGTCTTGTCTCCTCTGTGTTCCAGCAAGGTCCAAGCATTGGTCCAAGTACAGCGTAAGCTAAACTGTGTGACAGTAGTCACTAGCAGCTGAACTTCACCAAGAATTTGGAGTCAGAGTCTGCACTCGCCTTTGCACACTTTCATTTCTGCTATCTCCTCTACCTGCCCGCTAATACAGTTCATCTCCTGATCCGTTATTACAGGAAAGAAACTTCTTATCACAAGTCAGTAACTTAATGCCCCAATATGTCATCTCACTCTGATACAGATAAGCTGAAATTAAGGTTGCATTTTCTGCCTGTTTAATCTGAGCCACAGCCAGCGTCCCCAGAAAGCCCACTTTTTCCATAACTGCACCTTTTCCACATTTCAGACAGATAATTCAGAAGTCATTATCGCAGCTGCCTGATCCTGCAGCTTACCATAAAAGTGCTCAAAAGCAACAAAGAAACCCACTGTGGAAATAGAATAGTTATGAAATTGACTAACAACCCCCAATTAGGGTGGTGAGGTGCTGGCACAGGCTGACCAGAGCAGCTGTGGATGCTCCATCCCAGGAGGTGTTCAAGGCCAGACAGCCTGGGCAGCCCGAACTGGTGGGAGGAAACTCTGCCCATGGCAAGATGGTGGGCTTTCAGGTTACCTCTAATCCAAACCACTCCCTAATTCCGTTAACTACTAAACATGCAAAACTTAAGACAAAGATAATAAGCCCTTGCACAAGCTGTTAATGTTTGAGCAGCCGCCCATTTCCTGCGCCAAGCATCCCACATTCAGCTATCTGGCAGCACTCCCGCTGCCTACAGACAGCTCCTGCAGAATCTGTGCTCACAGCTCCTCTGCTGGCCATTCTGCTCCTGCTGCACTACTGGCATTTTCTGCCCCATCTCCACTGTTAAGAGTTAAAATAACCAAGAAACGCCTGTAATTAAAGCAGCTTCAAGACACATTCAGCTGCTCAAGGAGCATGCCAAACACAAGCAAGCTGCCCTCCCAAACAAAGGCTGATGCCACACCAGCCACCGTCTAATTTAAAGGCAGAAACCTACGCTGATATTCTTGAATTGCTGTGTGAGTATCTGCTGCTCATGTCGCTGTGTGTCACAACACTGCTGGTTTCAGACAGAAGGTCAAATTCTGGGCAATATGGCGCTTCACAATCTGCAAAACATAGTAACAACTGTCACAATATGGGAAAAGCTCACAGTTATTCCAGGCTTTCTCCTTGGGGAACCTACGTACTTTCTGGAAAAGCAGCCTTGCAGATTCATTCTACCTGCTGGCCTACACTGGAGCCTTAGGGCTCTGAAGACGACTCGGCCCACAAGAACAGAAATTGAGTGCACTGCTCTTCCGCCCTGGCAGGGACTGTGATTATTAAACAGCACAATCAGAAGAATGACAGTCTCAGAGAAACAGATGTGGACCAGAACAGAACATTCTGCTTTTAGAAAATATCTCCCAGCCTGTGTAAGCTAGCAGGTGAATGTGCACAGTAGATTCTTAGCACAAAGGATGCGCTGAGCACTATCTAACACAGGTAAGCTGCCATTACAGAGACAATGCTGTCTCATTTTGAAGAGCTTTCAGAAGCATTTAGCTTTTTTATCCCAGGAAAGCTGTGACACAGGTAGTACTGAAAATAAAGGCACCTTTATGCAAGAACGAGGTCAAATGAACTACAGTGAGAGTGGTGGGCGAGACAAACGCCACTTCTACAGTCACAAGAGACACAAGAGCACAATTGCACAGGGGTATACAGGAACCACAAAAAAACACCAAAGAAAAGACAATCACATTTACTTATGCAGGAGAAAGCCACATGCATTTCAATACCAACCCTGCAGGCTCTCACAGGCCTTCTCCTTCAGCTCTCGGACCACTTGCAGGCGACTCTTATGACGAAGAAATGCTGTTTTCTGAGAGTCCAGGAACATCAGCTGACTTTTCTGAGCTGCACAATATGAAAAAAAGCAGGTCCAAGATAAGAACACAAAGATTTGTACGCAGGAGTCAGAAAAGCATTTTCACACAAGGAGCCTGGAGGAGCACAGTCCTTCAAGAACGTTGGAGATCAGCAGCAAAGCTGGTAGAATAACTGGAGTGGGAAAAATTTGAAGCTTGTAGCACAGGAGTCACCAACTTAGATGCATCCGTGTATGGAATGAATTAACTTGCCAGACAAGCATCTCTGGAACAAAAGTCTGTTTCTGATACAGTAAGAGTGCTCTGTGGCCACATGTCTTCACATTAATTAGGCTCAAGCTAAACAAAATTCTTCAATTCATAGAACTCACTGCTGATACTGTGAGAACAAAGAATGTCCAATAACGATTAATCATCCTTTTGGGACTGAAGAGAGAATAAAAATATAAAACAATTGTGTCAGTTAACTGGGCAGCATCAGGGTGGAATCAAAGCATCCTTCCACAGAGCTTCCAGTATTAGTGTGCTGTGGCTTTCTGCAGACCCAGTAAAAAATGTTTTTCACCAACAAAACACAAGCAAGTCTCAGATTCTTGCACATACTCACCTTCTATTACGGCAGGTTTGAAGTTGGTCTCCAAAATATCCAGTCTATCATACTTGTGAATCTGGATCAGGAAATGGAAAGGAGGTATTATTCAAAAACACAACCCAGATTCCATCCCTGTTCCTTCATGCTAAAAAAAGTATTTCTGCTTCTTACAATCCAAACAACATTTCTTATTCTTGAGATACGAAATGCCTTACCAGTCTTAAAGCCTCCTCCCAGAAAGCCCCTTCTAAGAGTAGGATAACAGCCTCTTCATAGTCCTGTAAAGGAAGAGCAACCATGCGCTGCTGCTGCTGCTAGTAACATGCATTCAGGTAGCATCTGTTCAGAGGTACACCTCTTTTCAGCAGCTCTGGTCGGAACAGCACTGCTGCAACAGGTACTCTGAAGCCTAAAATTATCACATAAGGCTGAAATAAAAAATACAAGTCTCTTTCTAAGGAGAAGTCCCTCTGGAACTAAGTCTTCTTTATTCCAGCACTCATGCTTCAGATCTCTGAACCAAAAGCTTTTCATACCAAAGCACGACAGAAAACCTGGCAACAGAGCCAGCCAGGTTTCCCACCCATCCCCTGCTCACTGTACCCCCTGGATCTGCTCTGGGGCCTGTGGCATGGACTGTTCCATAACCAGCACACACTGAGCCAAATGTGGCACAGGAGAACTGAGGAAGAGGGGTACAGATGAGAGGTAACTACATTACCTCAGTGTACTGCTCCAGGAGCATGGCAGCCTCTGCATGCTTTCTCTGCTCAGCCAGTTTTCCTACAAGAAAAGGTGGTGGAGTTCAGTTTTTCAGGAGCAGCTGAATTTTCTACTAATATGAAATAATGAAGGCAAAGAACATTACATTCACTGCTGTGCTTTCAGTCTGCTTACATGCTTACGTAACTTGCCTGATAAAATAAGGGCTGCATGATGCCTCATCGTCAGCCTGTTGCTTGTAAAATTGCTGGTGCACTCGCTGCCACTTAAAGAACTTCTCCCCAACAGTGTGAGATGCAAACCTCTCTAAGAGGAGGGAAGCAGGATGTAAACAGGAAATCTCTCCTGAAAGCTGCAGCATATTGCATAGACTAGCTATGTGCTGGGAGAAGATTGCCTGCTGCTCCCTGAGGTACTGACAGGAAGCACCAAACCTGCGAGGTTCAGGTCTTCCAGGTCCCTAAAGGTCAGCACCAGCTTTGTTACTGACTTCTGTGCTACGGTGTAAGATGAAAAGTGATACACAGAGCTAGAAAAAAAGAAGTAACTTGACCAAAGCAAACTCATCCAAGACAGCTTTATCTGGAAGACCATTCCCAGGACATTGCCACTGCTTAGGGGATGTTTCATAAACTCTGCTTCTGAGTAAGCTACAATCAGGATGATGCTCCACTGGTCTTGCTGAAATAGATGCCAGGTCCACAACACATCTCACGCACACAGGGTGATGTTTCCTAGTGAGCACAAACTCTTAGGCAAACTTTTTTTCTTTTTTTTTTCCCTGCAGTAGGAACACAGATTGCTTTTCAAATAACAGCTGGTCCTGGCTACCAGCAGGAGTCAAGGAGCAAACACGAAGATGCACAACTGAATCACCCAACAGCCTTCAAGCTCTGTGGTCATGCAGTACTTGTGTCAATGATGTCCAAAGGCCTCAGTCATGTTCGATACTTTGGGGAATCTCCATTTACTGAGGCTAACCAAGGAAAAGGTTTGGTTTCAACAACTGGTTGCAATGAGAGTGCAAGAACTGGTCAGTCTGGGGCAACCAAGGCAACACCTAGCTTAGCAACTTCTGGGTGCCCAGCATTTTTTGATACCAGTGAGAAACAAAGGCAATGTGCAATCACGCAAACCCTTGGAAATCAAGGCCTTTAAGAAAAACACTGCTGAAAACTAAGGTTTTCACTGATTTTCAGCAAAAATCACAACGAAGCAGAAATAAGAACAATCAGTTTTGGTTTGCACGCTTCCATCTTCTCAAGGCCTACCTGCCATGGTCCGTGCCAGGCTGGAAAGCTTCTCCTTTGTGTAACCGAGCCGAGAGGCCATGCACAGGGCTTGCTGCCAGCTGCCACTGCTCACAAAGGTGTCCAGTGCTTTTTCAAAGATGCCAGCCCGAGCAAGTATCAGCGCAGCCTGTTCATAAAGCTGCTTCTCAATCAAATGCTCCCCAAACGCACTGCTGATGTCCTGTAAGACAGGGGCAAAAGAGAAGTGAGAAATGAGCTGTAGAGTGAGCAGCAGTCCTCCACTATAAGAATTATGCGGCCATCACACCAAAGTTCTTTTCTGCTCTTCCCTGAGGAACCTCCAGGCACAATGTTCCAACATTTCAAACTTTGTATCAGCCCGAGGGTTGATGATCAGCATATGCAGAAATTCCACACAGAGCTAAAGCAGCAGGCCCCAGAAGGTTCTTAACTTTCCAAGCTGGCAATACAACAGGCTGCAGAAAATCAGCCCCTTCTTTCCTACTCAGATGAGCAAAGTTTGTGAAAACATCTGTCCAAACTATACCACTCCAGGAGTGAAAGACAAGGGATAATGCAGACCCTGCACAGGCTGCTCAGAATCAATAGATGGAGCTTCCCTAGTCTTCTCAAAGCTCACAGTCTCTGTTAATAAGGGGATGATGGATTTGAATGCAAGAATACAGAAGGAATAAAGAAAGCCTCCAACAGGCCAGAGCCACCGGAGCCATCCTCAACAGGAGAATCCTCTTCACACTCACCTTGTTGCAAATAGACAGTTTCTGCATCTCCCCTCTTACTTCAACTGCTTTTATAAAGGCTTGTTTGTTCTATATATTCACATAATCTAAATTAAACTAATTTAAATGCATTCATTTATTTTACCTTAGCTTTGAGTGAGCTACAGTTCTTCAACTGCACTGAAATCAACAATGGACCCTATAGTCTATCTAGAAGAACTACAAGCTCCTAAGCACTCTCCAGAAATGTCTACACACAACAAAACATCTCTATACAACCTGCAGAGCCACAGAGAAATCCTGTATCACAAACACCAAGATCAGCATAGCACAGACAGCACAGCAAACATCAGATGCCCAGGTGCTCTCCTGGTCATGGAATCAAAGAAATAACAGTCATCCTCTTGATGCCCAGACCTTGCAGGCTCAGTGCTGAGGGTAATTCCCTATATTAAGTTGGAGAAAGCTCTCAGACAACACTGAAGCACCCTGCAGAACTTGAAGGCAAGCAACTGTTGTCTCATTTCTGCCCTCGTTCAAAGTGCTGGAGATATATGTGAACACATCTGAGAGAATTACAGACCTGCACACCGCAGGGTCACCTGCTTACACACCTTGTACTCCTGGGTGCTGGAGGGATACAGCTTCAAGGCTTCACAATATAGACTCTGATCCTTCACCAAGTTCAGAAATTCAGAGAAGTGTTCAGGACCTGCAGAAATACTACAATTCTTACAGGGACAAAATAGAAAGCAATGCCTCTTAGAGCCCCCCAGCAGTTACTGCAGTAACGAGCAGCAAACCCAAGCCTAGGTATGAGAGCAACAAATGCGCCTCTTCTACCACTGTAAACCCACAGGATTCAATTCCTTAAGGTCTGCTTCACTTCTGCCAACAGTATCAACAGAGGAAATGCCACCTACAGCCAGAACAAAACAAGACTTGTTTTGACTAAAGACTTGCTTCATGACTAAAGGGCAGTAGACACTTCTCTCCCTGCCTTAAGCTACACTACAGAAACCACAGAGCATAAGTAAGTTAACCATGAATTACCGGGAGAGGAGATGACCTGGTGCAATCCTTCTTTCTTCCCCTGCAGGTACTACAAACTGAAAAACACTGCACTGCACAACATCTCCTTAACACACTGATGTGCAGAACACCTACCACACTTGCTGAGATGTCCGAGAGCTTTGGTGTATCTCTTCAAGTATTTGTCTATTGTGTATCGCTGATAATTGGTTTCCATTTTCCGGAGAGTATTTAAGAAGGGTAAGTACTCTTTTGGGTCCTGTGAAGAATAAAAGCTGTGATTCAGTTAGAGAAGATCCTCGAGCATCACCATCTTCACCAGTAGACAGTCCCATATTTGAAATTATGTGATCATACACCAGAAAAGGCTTTTTCTTTAAGTGTAAGCTACATTAAAGAACACGTCTTAGTAAATTACCAAGCTCACATGGACTACGGAAGTAACCAAAAATTATTGCCCAGGCTGTATGTGGCTGTGGGGACCCTGGTCTGCTGGTTGGTGACCTTGCCCATAGCAGGGGGGTTGAAACTGGATGATCATTATGGTCCTTTTCAACCCAGGCCATTCTATGAATCCATGAAAATTCAAGTCTGTCTATACAATATGTATCACATCTAAAATCGTTTAGCTACTATCATGTATAAATTTACAGCTAAAATAGATTGGTATCTTCCATTCCAGAAGTCATAAAAAGTACATTCCTGATAATATGAGCAGGATGTTTCAGTTGGTGGGTAACAGGCTCTGTAGGAACCTCGGAAAGCTCTGTAAAGACCCTTTTGAAAAGATTTCAAACTACACACACTGCAAGATGCACTCCATTATTGTAGCCACTGCTAACTAAGTAAAAATGAAATGGGCACAGAGTTGGGAACAAAATGCATGCAGACACAACACCTTAGATCACAGTCCTTGGCAATGCTGCTCTGAAAGAGCCCTGTTTCACCTCCACTATGACCAAGTTTCCTAAAATGCTTTCAACAGGTGATAATGGAGGCAAAGGTATGCCATGCTTCTAGCATCATCCCAAACACATGCAGGACTTCTATGTAACTGAAATGCTGCTTTCCAGAGAGCTACAACTAGCAAAATGTGTGGTCTGATTCACAGGCTACAAGGAACCTTTGGGAATGTAGAAAAATGGTTAACTGGAACCATCAGCCAAGACCTTTTGAGACTTCTCTGCCACCATGATGACTAAATCAAAGTCATACGTGCCCAGGGAATAATCATACAATTCATTGACATCCACAAGGAAAAGCAGGTACTTCAGTGCTTCCTCCGCACTCACAGCTCCAACATTTGGAGAAATGTTCTCTGCAGTAAGAGAATAAAGCATAAGATTTCATTATTATTAGTGGAGGCCTGGCCTAAGGCAGGGATGCAGTGTATAGCATGTACTTAACTGCATAAAGACCATCAAATTAATGGCTCATTCTGTCTTGCAGGAGAGCGTTACTTGGCTGTTTGCAGAGGCTTTCCCAGGCAACTTCAAGGACCCACCCAAGCACGGTCACTTTTGAAATGTGCAACAGCGACAAGTCAGAATTAAGAGCAAAGAATGGAAAGTAAAATCTGCCAGATTAAGATACCTACGACCTAGAACAGGAAATGCCTACTTCATGTTGGGAGAAATGGAGTTCTGAACTGGAGAACAGCTCCAGCTCTCGCCTATTTGCTGCTCCTACATGAAAGGATTAGCCAAGAGCAAATACAACATTTTTAGCTGACAAACTGCTCTTTCAAATACAACATTTTTAGCTGACAAACTGCTCTTTCATTAACGGCAGTTTCAGAAACATTTGTTTTCTGACAGCCTCCACAAACAGCCATGCTAAAATAATTTTCAGGTAAACGATGCTAACAATGTAAGCTCCTGCAAACTCCACACATTTTCAACACTTTTGGGTTCTTGATACAACACCTCGAAGATCATGAACCTTCTGGAGAGCAGTTTCCAATTCTGGAGGATTTTTCTTCACGTGTGCTGTCAGTATGGAGAGGCAGTATCTGAAGAAAACAAAAGCAGTAAATGAAAAAGCAGGACAGCAGAAAAACGGCTTGTTCCAATTCCAGCATATCCTATGTGAGGTCTAGCTTACATTGAAGTAAAGGTTAGATGGAGATTCAAGCAACCGGATCCAGTGAAGGATACCCCTGCCCAACGGCAGAGGGGTTGGATTAGATAATCTTTATAGGCCCATGCCAACCCCAATCATTCTCTGAAAATAAACTACTCAGTATTTTAAGCTTTCTCAAAGAAAGCAGGAAAAGGTAAGAGAACAGAATGTACAGATGTTTTTAAATTTAGCATGTTTCCCTTAACGTAACACAACACTGAAGGTGTGTTTTAGTAGAATAAGCTTTTTTCCCATGCCAGACAACATAAATGGAGAGAAAACATCCCTCTGAAAGTTCAGTAGCTGGGCACAATTTTCCAGATCAAATCTTGTTATGAAAATGGTCTTATCTTGTAAAAGAAGGGAAAGCTTTTTTGGAACTTATTTACACTTTGATACGCTTCTCATGTGCCATTTCAAAATAGGTTTCCTAGGTTTTCAGCTAGGTCTCCTAGCTAAGGGTATAGTTTGTTCACCAAAACTGTTTGACGTAAACTGCCTAAAAGTTCAGTGTTCAGCAGCAACCCACTGTCCGTTGCTCCTCTATCCACTGTTTCACACATAATCTATCCATGTTTAACACTTTCCTTCACTAACCATCACTATGATCCTACTTTCCCACCCCATCTAGGCTTGATTCATCCAAGAAAGGCGGTGACAGAAAGGTAACCGTGCCGAAACACAGCAGAAGATGTACAGAAATAGCTCAGTCTCAGACAGAACAGCTGAGATTTTTCATAAGGCCCATCTGCTCCCTAAAGCAAAGGTGTTTAAGGAAAAGGTTTGGTATTTAGGGACATGGTTTTGTGGGCAATACTGGTGGTTGGTGGATGGCTGAACTAGATGATCTCAGAGGTCTTAATGATTCTATGATGTCCTATGATTGTCTATGGTGACAATCTTGCTCATATCTACCATCCTCCACACTACACAGAGTGTTCCTACATTGGGTTTATTTTTAAAATCCTTGTAGGCCTCCTGCCTCTATTACTTGAATAATTATGGGTAAACATGTTTTACTATCTGATGAATTTACTGTACATAGTGCTTTTCAGAAGACCATCCTCGGAAAGCAAAAGGTATGGCTACATGAGTTTTGCAGAGCACGAGTTCCCCTCAGGGGATCCAAATCAAAATGATTGATCTTAAGGACAGCTTCCCTTTTCTGTAAATGATTTAAAAGAAGTCTCTCCAATCGTCCCCTCACCCACAATAAGAAAATGCTCACTTTTCAGGGTCAATGCACTCCATGGCAACTCTCATCACATCACATATGAGGTTCACTTTTTTCTGTTCAGGTTGCTGACGTGGTTGATCATTACTGCTACTGCTCAGAGATGGGTACATAGTCTTGGTGAAATCTTCATCTCTACATAAAAACATACACTGTGAATACTGGTGTGGTTCCTAATCCAGCTCAGAGCAGAGACAGTAGCATTAAAGCCTGCAGAAGGTAACTACTCCACAAAATAGCGTGCAAGTCATTCAGCACAGACACAAAATGTGACATTATTACAAAGCTCTCCAACACTTCTCATCCATCTGAATTGACTCTCAACCAAGAGAGGTAATGAAAAACAACTAGTCAGAACTACCTCAATTTACAGAACTCAGGAGGCTGAGTATTCTACTAAATCCACTGTGGAGATGCTGAGCACAGAGCACTTTTGAAAATTAAGCCATCCGCTTTTACTTCCAGACAAAGATTTAAGGTCAGGTCAAAACTGAAAATAAAACAGAGTAGCCGACTGATAGCTCCAGCTCTCAAACAATTATGTACTTCAACAAGCTTAAAAAGCCCTGAAACTGTGAATGCTTTAAAGCCTCTTGTCTTGACAGCCAGTAGGCTGTCTTACTCCTCATTACGAAGGCACAGAACATTCTCTATTCACGTTTACCCTGGTAGAGCAAAACAGAAGAGAAGCCAAAGCACTCAGACGGTGTCCTGACCTGTTACTGGAAAAATCTAATGACAGCCTGCAAATATGAATTCTCAAAAAGATACACTGAAACTATTCATCTTACTTTAATTTTTATGACCCAGCATGCCAGACTTCAGACTGAATCATTCCACTCAGACTGAAGAGCTGCCAATATTTTGGTGAAATAATCCACCACCAATGATCACTTGTAAGCTTCCATTTGCAGAACTATACTCACTTCAGTTCTGTGAAAAACAAGTTGATGTAGTTCACAGAATCTATTTGCTTGATAAAGGTTTCGATATTTTCCAGAAATACCTGAAAATGAACAAAAGTATTACTTCTGTTATTCTGAAAAAGTACATTCACAGGAGCACGTTCAAAGACTTTATCAGAACGGGCAGCCTGGTCTGGTATCAGATATGGAGGTGGCCCTGGATGAGGCAGGGGAGTTGGAGCTTGATGGTTCTTGAGGTCCCTTCCAATCCAAGCCATTCTATGATTCTACGAACGTTCAGCATGAAAGAATCCCACCAGTCTGGACAAATATGAAAAAGAACACCACAGAACTGGGTATACTTGCCTTGGGATTGTGGTCATAAAGAAGATTGAGGTTGATTCTCAGCTTCCTCATACACTGAAATGCTTCCCTGAACATAAGCCTAAGGGGAAGAGTCAAATGGGATAGTTTACATTCTGGGTAGGTACAATACCCACAAATAGAGGTAGCTGAGCAAAGGCAGTCACAGAGCCAACTGGAAGGGAACAACAGCCGAGGCAATAAGCCATGTAAATTGCTCTGCAGAAAAAAATGTGCAAGGCCAATTCTGCTCACTGCCAGCCTCTGCAGTGAAACAGACCAGCAGCTCACGCTGGGAAAGTGAGAGAGGCACTGGTTTGTCATTCCTGTCTTACAGAAGTATATTTGAATCTCATGGACTCACGGAAAATTCTGTTTCAGAAAACTTGAATGTAAAGTGATTAAACAAATGCAATACGAAAAATAGCAAGCTAAATAATGAAATGATCAAGATATCTGGAGAAAGGAACTAAGCAAGACCTCTCCCACCCACACAAACAAACAAGCCCCTCAGTGATGAAGCATAAGGCAGTACAGCCAAAAACTAGACTGGTAGCTGGTGATCCTAGAAACTGTTTCACGCCTAGTGATGAAGACAGTTATTTTCAGAGTAGCCCAACCTGCAGCACAGGATCAGCCAGGCAGCTGCTCAACAGCTCAGAATGGGTTAGGGAAGACCAGAGAACACTGGTGCTATTTACCTGTCTAGCCACTTTCGAATCTGGGCAAGAACCAGAGCTCGATGGTGAACAGTCTCCAGATTTCCTCTTGGCATCTACAGCAAAAGGAGAGGCACACGTTTATTTATTTGTAGCTACTCTGCCTACATGAAAGGCAAAGTGAGGGCAGGCCTGCTGCTACTTGCAGGTGACACAGGCCTATTTTTTCACTTCAAAGGACAGCTCAAATGAACCTGGAAAAATACCTGAAAACTGATTCAGCTCAAAAACTTTCCCTCCTCAGAAGATTGGACTCCACTCAATAGCAAGAAACTAACTTTCATGTTAGTGGTACATTAAAGAGGATGTCAAACTACAGACCTCTAGAGATGCACTTCAATGAAATCCTTCTCTGTGAGCTTGCGCTGATTCTTGTAAGTGAGCACAGCTCTCCAAACTCAGTTCCAAGTGTAATGGAGACCTTTTAAGATGCGGGTCCGAGATTCACAGGAGAGGCCATAACACATACCATTACACCACTTCTGCCATAGGAACTTGAACAGTACTCCTCACTTCATGCACACTCAGTCGCCTGAACTGAATCTTAACTCCCAGAGCCAAGCTCAAAACCACTCCTTATCTAGCCAGGCAGCTGGAGATCGACACTGAGCTGGAGAAGAACAGGAGAGCAGCCCTGCAGTACTACGTGTTTTATTTGCAGTCTGATCAGCTCCCTGCTGAGACAACCCTTGTACACACAGACAGGAGACCTCAACAGACACGAGTAGAGCACTGACCTGAAGTACAACCTTCGTGTCCTGAGGTACAACAGTGATGATACGTGATCCTCGCTCCACCTTGCGCAAGGTCTCGTTGTTGGGGGCTGCAACACTGCTCAGGCCAACCTGAAGGGCTGAAGATAGCACAGTTATCAGCATCCACGCAGACCACAGCACAGTGCTACCTAGTCAGGCTTTCGTACAGAGCTCTGCAACCTTGTACGAGCTCAGTCAAAGATAATCTGAATGGCCGCTGACAGGTTGAGGGCTGCTGTACAAAGTAGAGAAATGACCTCTGCTCACCAGCATTAATGCTGCATGCGGAGGAGAGAAACAGGGAAAAGTGTATAGCACCAGTAAGCTGTCATCATACTTCTCCTGAGGTCTTCACCTCCTTCACAGTCAGATACTACCAGAAACTCTTTATGTTGGGCCCCATTCTCACCTTTTTGGGACCCATACACCTTTGAAGAACAGAGAATGTTTTGTTTTTTTGGCTCTGAAGGTGAGGGATAGAACAAAGGGAGAACAGCTTTAAGACAAAACCTGCACCTGGGAAGAGTGCATGATCTTTAATGTCCCCTGTGCTCCTTCTATCTGACAGACTTCTAAGAACAGCTCTCTACCTCTGTTAAGTAGCTGCTCTGAGTGACCCAAATAAGCAGGTTTGGATACAAAAAATTGAGATACACTGCAGTCCCAAGACAACGGCCATGAGCTGCCAGGAGCAGGCAGGCAGAAGTGGCGTTTACCTTTCACTGACATGTTCTTCAAACAGAAGCACTGACAGGTGTGGGAGTTGGTCGTCACCAACAAAAACTCATTGTATGTCGCAAATGAGGTGATGTTGGATGCAACCTGCAGAAAAATGACTACTTTTATTTCTGTTTGAAGCAAAAGAGGACAAATCTTTGGCAGAGAAAATGGGGACGGAAGAGGGGCAAACATGTTGGTACCTCAGTATCATTAACGAAAAGCCGACACCGATCTGTGAGGCCCAAGATCATCTCCTGTAAACAAAAAGGATGACAAGCATAAGGTATCTGCCTCACAAGAAACCATATCACAAGAATCACAAGGTTGGAAACGACCTATAAGATCATCCAGTCCAACCGTCTCCTCATCACCATTGCCACCACTAGTACTAAACCATATCACGCAGCACGTCATCCAGACGCGTCTTGGACACTGCCAGGGACGGTGACTCCACCACCTCCCTGGGCAGCCATTGCAGTGCCTGACCACTCTCTGAGAGAAGAAGTTCTTCCTTATGTCCAACCTGAACCTCCTCTGATATAACTTGTGGTCATTGCCCCGTGTCCTGCTCGTTGCCTGGGAGAAGAGGCCAAATCCCTCTTCACCACAACCTCCCTTCAGGAGGTTGTACAGTGCAGTGAGGTCTGCCCTGAGCCTCCTCTTCTCCACACTGAACAATCCCAGCTCCCTCAGCCGCTCCTCATAAGGTTTGTGCTCCAGACCCCTCACCAGTTTTGTTGCCCTTCTCTGGACAAACGCTCCAGGACCTCAACATCTTTCCTGTAGTGAGGGGCCCAAAACTGAACACAGCACTCGAGATGCGGCCTCACCAGTGCTGAGTACAGGGGGATGAGCACCTCCCTGCTTCTGCTGGCTGCACTGTTTCTAATGCAGGCCAGGATGCCGTTGGCCCTCTTGGCCACCTGAGCACACTGTTGGCTCATGTTCAGCCGAGAACCAACCGACACCCCCAGGTCCTTCTTTTCTTCACACTCATCCAGCCACTCATCCCCAAGCCTGTAACGCTGCATGGGGTTGTTATGGCCAAAATGGAGGACCCGACACTTGGCCTTGTTGAACCTCACCACATTCACCTCAGCCCAGCGGTTCAGCCTGTCTAAATCCCTCTGAAGGGCCTCCCTACCCTCAGGCAGATCAACATCACCTCCCAGCTTGGTATCATCTGCAAACTTGCTGAGGGTGCACTCAATGCCCTCATCCAGGTCATCAATAAAAATATTAAACAAGATGGGCCCCAGTACTGACTCCTGGGGGACACCACTTGAAACGGGTCGCCAGCTGGACTTCATTCACCACGACCCGCTGGGCACGGCCCTCTAACCAGTTCCTTACCCAAAGAAGCATAAATCTGTTCAGACCACGGGCAGCCAGTTTCCCCAGAAGAAGCCTGTGAGGGACCGTGTCAAAGGCTTTGCTGAAGTTTAGGAAGACTACATCAACAGCCCTTCCCTCATCTATCAGACTGCTCACCCAGTCGTAGAAGGAGATGAGGTTGGTCAAGCACGACCTGCCTTTCACAAACCCGTGCTGGCTGGGTCTGATCCCCCGGACACTGCGTACATGCTGTGCAATCTCATCCAAGATGATTTGCTCCATAACCTTCCTTGGTACTGAGGTAAGGCTGACAGGCCTATAGTTCCCCGGATCCTCCCTGCGGCCCTTCTTGAAGATGGGAGTCACATCAGCAAGCCACAAGCCTCACAACCTCCAGTTTCACCATACTGGCTCCCAATGGATTTAAGTATCAAGAACCTCACATGAATTACCTAGAGGAACTGAATGGAAATCACGCAACCACTATATCTGAAAGCTAAGTATTTCTAAACACTCTTAACTGGAAACCAGCTTGGTTTACCCTGTCACACAAACAGCACAGTAACAAAACATGCAGAAGCCACACCAGAATATTCAGTTTGTGTTTTCTTTTCAGCAGCTTTTGGTCCAAAATTATAGAGAATAGAAGAGGAGGACAAAGCAACTCCATACAACTTTCACCTGGATACTCACTGAAGGAAAGAAAACCTGAAAATACAAGCAAAACAGCTAGCTACAACAGTTTAAGGAATGTCTACCAAGAAATCATCACTAACAGGAAACAGCAGTAGTATCTGCAGTAAAACAGAGCAGCCATATTTGCTAATATGACAACATCAGATAAAAGAGAGCAAAATGCTAATTTCATAAAAAGCATGGCAGCGACTGCTGGAAATCTTAAAAATGAAATTTCTTGATCTTAAATGACATTGTTTATCATATTAACAGAAAGAGAAGATTCACTTTTAACTGCAAATCATCGGAAATGCTCTAGAAAAAAAGGAAATATACACTCTCAGCTCTGTGTAGCATCTCATAAAGAACACAGCTGAGAAGCACCACTGGGCCACTGGCTGAGTGTTATGGTGTATATCTGATGCAGACAGCAGCTCACTTAGGAAGTCAGACTGCTCAGTCTTACTTACTTCACCACCAATCCTTGTGATAGAAGTCTGCATGCAAAGGTGAGGGAACTGGACAGCACAGCCACTGCTAGTCTGCCAGGGTTCAAGAACTGGAGAAGAATCCTCTAAAGAGCAAAGATTTTTCCAATCAATCATAGATCTAGACATTACGACCACATATCATAAATTCCAAGAAAACTACATCTGGGAATAAGCCACAGTATCTAACAGAGAGAAGAGGAATGCTGACATAAGTCCATGATAATAGCAGAAACAATGCTGGTAACTTCTTGGGCTCTGCAGCACCTTTATTCCACTACATACTGTGAAGTGCCAATGGGGTGGCAGTCAGTCATCACTGCTGGAGGCTCTACAACAGTCACGTGCTTTTCACATCACAAAGCTATCATTATCAGCAGCAGTTAAGTGTGTTTCAAAAATCACTGACTTTCATCAATGTCTATGAGCAGAGAGAACATGAAATACTGCATCAACTACCCATTGTCAGTGCAAGTCAAATTGTCATTGAACCTCTTAATACATTTTTAACAACCGTACCTCAGTCCAGGCACCTTAACAGAGTTCAGCTTACCCCAGAGATATTTCAGGATCTGTCTATCAGCCAGCTGTAAAGCTACAGTTTTCGTCACTGGGCTGCAGCACAGTGTGACCACTTCTCCATCTACAGACAGAGACAACCTGGAAGAAGATGAAGAAGACACAGAATGTCAGAGTAATTGGGGATTCAGAGTAACAGCTTCTATGGACAACCTGTTCCACGGACTCAATACCTTCTGAGAAAAAAAACTTCTCTCCTAATATCTAATTAAATCTTTACTCTTTTAATTTAAAACTGTCCTCTCTCACCCTGTCGCTATCTGCCCATGTAAAATGTCAACTTCCTTCCTGTTTACAAGCTGGAAGTACTGGGAGGCCGGAATGAGGTTTCCCTGGAGCTTTACCTTCTCCAGGCTGAATAAGCCCAGCTCCCTCAGCCCTCCTTTGTAGAAGAAGAGCCCTAGCCCTATGATCACCTTGGTGCCCCTTCTCTGGACCAGCTCCAACAGTCCCATGTTTTTCTTATCCTGGGGGCTCAGGCCCGGATGCAGTGAGCAGGTAGAGCTTTTACAGGGTCGCACAAATGGGGGGACAATCACCTCCTTGGCCCAACTGGCCACCTCTCTTCTGATGAAGCCCAGGAGACAGGTGGTCTTCCAGAGCTGCAGGCACGCACTGTCAAGCTTTTCACCCAGCAGGACCTCCAAGCTTCTCTGAAGGGCTGCTCTCAAATTCTTCTTCCAGTCTGCACTCACATGGCAGACTGCCCTGACCAGGTGCAATATCTTGCACTTGGCCTTGTTGAACCTCAGGTTCACGTGGGCCTACTTTTCAAGCTTATACAGGTCCTTTGGGTGGCATCCCTTCCTTCTATTGTATCACTTGCAGCATTGAGTTCTTAGTGCTGTCAGCAAACTTGCTGAGGGTGCACTCAGTGGCACTCTCCATGTCACTGATATGACACTGAAGAGCCCCAGGCCCAAAAAGGACCCCTGAGGGACACAACTCACTGAGCTGTTGATCAAAACCCTTTGTCTGCAAATATCCAATCAATTCCTTGTCCACTGAATAATCAACTCTTCAAATTATTCTAATTCAGAGGTAAGGATGTGGCGAGGAACCATGACAAAGGCCTCGCAGAACTCCAGGCAGATGGTATATCAGTTTCTCTTCTTTGTCCACTGATGCTGCCACACTATCACAAGATAACTGGCAAGCAACAAACTGCCTTTGGCTAAGCTGTGCTGGCTGTCTCAGATCACCTCCATGTCTTATATGTGCTTTAACATAGCTTCCAGGAGGACCTGTCTCATTATCTTCCCAGTCACAGATGCGAGGCTCACTGGTCTGTAACTTCCTGTGTCTTCCTTCCTACTTTTGTTTGAACTCACAATGACATTTCCCTTCATCCTGCCGCTGGGGACTTCAGCCATGACTTTTTGAATACGATGCAGAGCGGCTTGGTAACTAAATCCCCAGGCTCCTTCAGGACCCTGGAATGCATGGGATTACTTACAACCTGCCACCTTGTTTTCCCAGCAGACATCCAGAGGGCAGCTGAGATCCTCCAAAAGGATGAGATTCTGTGAACGCAATGCTTCTTGTAGATGAAGCAAGAGCTAATCAGCAGACTCCCCTTGATGGAGGCCCATAATAGACCCCAACCTCCACCGTCTTTTATCAGTCTGGTCCAAGATTTTTACCCACAAGCTCTCAACCTGTTCATGGCCTGCTTTTCAGAGGCAGCTCTTTGCAGTCTATTCATTTCTTAATATAAAGGGCAAGTCTCTGCCCCTCCCTTCTTACTTCCAGATCTGCAGCACAGATCTGCATCTTATTCATATTAATCCTTTCATCCTCCCTTCTTTACTCTTTTCACACCTATGTCAGATGAGATGGGCAAAGAACAGCACCAACAACTTCAGTCAACAGGCATTTGCCTAACAGTGCTAACCACTGTCTGCATGTTTATATGCAAATTACCCTGCTTTTGCTGTGTGAGTGTTAAGAAAAGTGACTCTAGAAACGTGTCAGTTTGCCTTTCTTTCTGCTCTGACTGCACAAAGCCCAGCAGTAGAGGACAGGAATAACTAGGGCTACCAGTGCTCTGTAGACAGTGCTAATGGTGGATAAAGGGTAGAATAGAGAAACTCCATCTCAAAGTTCAAAAGCCTGGACTTCAGACAAGGAGCAGAGGTATCCCCTTACTGACACAGGCATGCTAGCACACCACACTTGTCAAGTTGGCTGTGGGCACTGGGACTACATGCGTAATAGGCAGTTTCATTAGCTGTATTTAACTCCTGCAGGAAGACAGGCGAGCCCACCCCACAGCTTGCAGGACACAAGAGACTTAATTTCCTCTAAACCCCATCCAGAGGCACTCTCAGATCTCACCCATAACTGACAGATCTCTAGTACCGTAAATTGAGGTGCTCTTCTTCAGCTCCAGTTACGGGAGGTGCTGCAGTGAGATGATGAAGGACAGACCGGGCAGCTTGCTGATCCTGACCAACCACCAAGAAGCTGTCATCTGGAAGCCAGGTCAGAAAACGGAGCCCCAGAGGATTCATCACCTCACTGGTGTTGCTGCCTAGATCAATTCTGTCACGAAATAAAAAGAGATGGGAAGCAGGTAGAACCTGATTTCAGTAGGCAACATCAAGAATCACACTGCAGAAGGCCGAGGTCTTACAATAGCATAAAAATCACAATAGAATAAAATAGTTCAGTTGGAAGGGACCTCCAAGTATCATCCAGCCCAACTGCATGACCATTTCTGGACTAATGAAAAACTGAAGTGTGAGGGCATTACTGAACAGCTTGGGTTGCAAGGGATCTTAAAGATCGTCTAGTTCCAGCCCCCTCTGCTATGGGCCTTATCTAAATGCATTTTGAACAGTGACTGGCACAGGGCATTCCCCACTTATCTAGGAAGCTTTTCCAAGTGTTCTGATCACCCTCATGCTAACGAAATTTTTCCTGATGCCTAATCCAAACCGTGTGTCACTTTCTGTCCCTTTCTGCCCTCTGTCTCTGTCCCTTTCTCATCCCAGAGTTTCTCACTATATCCCTCTATCCTACTGGCTGCCCACTTCTCCCACTCTATAGCCACCTGCCCTGCTCCACAGCCACACTCTTCCTTGCTCCATTTCTCGGTCCTCCTGCCCATCATTGGTGATACTTTCTGTCTCCACCTCTGCCTTAAACTCGATCTTTCTCTATCTCAATCCCTCCATGATCTTCCCTTCCATTAACCCTTCTACAACTGTGTTGTTTTACTTCGGCCTTTCTTTGTCTACTGTCCTGCTCCTTGTCCTTCTTCTGGTCCATACTACAGCTGAACACTGCTCTCTTCTGCAATTCATCACGGCTCCCATTAGACCAATTTGACCTCAGTCAAAGGACTCAGAATAAACTACCAACTTCATTGTGTAACCCTTAGCACTAATTGAAGCCACAAGCTCAGTAAAATGCAGCCATAAGCTCAGTACAATGAAGCCATGTTACCAGACAAGTTCTTCAAAAGCTTTCACAGCTGTGACCTCTAAACCAGCCAACCAGACACAGCCTTTTTCTCTCTACTGCAGTTGCAGTAGTTATGTATTACCTGTATGTTTTATCCAGATGTGGCATTTCCACATTTGCTTTAAATCCATTTCCACCTGTAGCTCCTAACCTGACAGTGGGGTCCTTCACCAAGTTCTGACCTAAGTAAGCACAGAAGAAAGCAGAAGTTACATCTTGCCAGCTGAGCTGCTTCCATCTTCACTCTTATGGAGAAGAACAGATGTCAGAGGCAGTTATGAAAGTCAGAATATACCACACCCACATGCACAACCACCACCTGCTCCTCATTAACAATTAATTACTGATTACCCTGTGGAACACAATTACCTTATAATGCTACAATACAGAATTCACAGATAACAGCAACTGTCCCTTGTCACACAGAACATCAAACATTACACCACTCTCAAAGAGATGGCTTCCTTTAAAAAGGCAGTGCAACATGCTCTCACCGTATCTGTACACGTAGATCTTGTTATCAGCATCCAGGATAGCCAAGTCTCCACTACATTTGGGATCTGTGTGAAATGCAATCTGATTAACAGCCTGTTTGAGCTGCAGCTCATAGGTGCACATGGGTGGAGGCACGACAGCATGTTGGAATGCTGTGACAAGGACTTTAGCTGCAGAAGAAAAGAGAAAGAAATCAAGCTGTAATACAATTCAAATGTTACTGGGGCTCCCTACTGAATACAGAAACGATGCTCTCGGACAGGCTGAGATGTTCTAACAATGCACCAATGTGCTAACAACACATTGGTGTACTAACAGTGCTACAAAGACAGGCTGAGAGAGTTGGAACTCTTCAGCCTGGAGGACAAAGCTCTGGAGGGGACCTTACAGCGGCCTCATCAGGTACTGGGAGGCCGCTGTAAGGTCCCCTCCAGAGCTTTGGAGCTCACCAGCTAAAGGAAAGCTGGTGAGGGACTTTTTATAAGGATACACAGCGACAGGATGAGGGGAAATGTTTTTAAACAGGAAGAGTGCAGATTTAAACTAGATATTAATACGAAATTCTTTACCACGAGGGTGGTGAGACGCTGGCACAGGTTGCCCAGGGAGGCTGTGGATGCCCCCTCCCAACATGCATTCAAGGCCAGTCTGGACGGTGCTGTGAGCAACCTGGTCTAGAGGGAGGTGTCCCTGCCTGAGGCAGAAGGGGGGCTGTAACTATGATCTGAAGGGTCTCTTACAACCCAAACCATCCTATGATTGTATGAAAATACAGCTGTGCCCTTTGCAGGTAATCCCACTAAATCACCTCTGAAACTGCCCCCAACATCATATGTTCCCCTCAGTGAAAAGCACTGCATAAATAGAAGGTAGCAGTACTACTACAAACACCAACAGCTTGCAAACTTTTTTGAGCTGCAAAGCAGCCCTACTGCTTACCTCCATCAATGACAGCCACATTTGCCACATGCTTGCTGTTTTCTCCCATTCCATGATCTGTAGTCCAGTGCCAGTCATAGAAGAGGTAATGCCAACCCTGGCAGAGTATGTGCAGTCTATATGGAAACACTGAGTCCCACAGCAGTGACACCAACTTATTCTTCTCCAAGTTGCCAAAATGCAGACTTTGCTTCAGGTACCAGTGATAGTTCCCCGTAGTCCACAGTTGGACTGTAGATAAAGAAATGGTTACCAGAGACTACTACCTCAAACACATCTCAAATCCTCTCTAGCATTCTTTTGTGCAGCTGGAAAAAACTGCAGTGAAAACAAGTTTTGCCCTCTAGTCCATGTGCTCTGCCATACAACACCCAGAAAAATAAGATCTTAACCGTAGATTTTGCTCAGAAGAATTGATCTTGGAATTCCTCCATCTCCTCACTGTGAGAAGGCACCTATAGTTTTAGGAAGGTGTCATAAACATTTCATTCAATATCACTTCCAAATATCTGGAAGGTGCCTCAAGCTCAAGCTGAACTAGCACCTATCTCTTCCTGAGCTGTAGTGGGTTCTCAAAGCTTTCAGTAAGCCTCTCCAAAGTCTCTAATCCTGTAGAGGACTACCCACTCTGGCCAAGTTTGCAGGCAAGTGTAAAAATCTAGAGCTTCAGAGTCATCTCACCGTAACTGTTTGGGTTGGAGTTCACAGTCTTCAGCTCTTCCAGCCATACAGCCAAGATCGTGGAATCTGCATTCCAAGTCAGTTCATTAACCTGCAGAAACAAGCATTGCTTTTACTGGGTACTCTGCAGCTCCAGAGTGTGGGTACATTCCAGACTGATTTGCAAGATCAACAGTCATTTCTTCCTTTCAACAACGTGAGGTGCAAATGTTAATGTACTAACACAGTTCCTGGCAATTAGAGTAGAGTCCCGAAGCAGAACCCATCACTGCAGTTCTACACCGCTAAAGAGGTGATACAACCCCAAACCTGAACTCAGAGTTCTCTTCACGGTTCTTGATGTTGAAAAATAATCTGCCTACAGTACTACACAAGCTGACATCCAGAAGAGCACCCCTGAACATCTACCTGATAGAAAGTATAGAGATGAGAGAAGCGTCAGGAGCGCAGCCCCCCTGTTCATCTCTATACCACAACCTGCAGAGGATTTTGCATCTTCTCTGCTCTGTTTTCAGGCATAAAAGCAAAGACCATCTTTTTTCCACTGGGATCAGCACTAACTGCGAGGTTAAAAACTTCTTCCAAGAATAGTGAAAAAGATCTAGTTCTCCCTTTCACTACAGTCTAATCAAAGAAGCCCAGACAGAGCACTTACTTTGACCTGCCCTTTCTGGAATGGAAGGGTGAACTCCCCGTGTAGAAGTCCATTCTTCTCCAAGAAAACCACATCATGTCTGTTGGGTTTTTCTTGTGTGGATGTTATCAAGTTTCCAGAGGGTCTTAAAAAAAAATAATAGTAAATGAGTAAAACAAAAATCAGTTGCTCAAACAATCACAGCTGTCACTTCAAACACCGCCTTAGCCAGAGACAAAATTTTCACACAAGATACCAAGAAAAGGGCAGCAGAGCACCTTTTTGCACAGCTCTGTTCAGACAAAGCTATAGGTGCAGCATAGACTAGAGCTCCTAACATCTTCAGTTGAGTAACTAAATGTCAGTACAGGTAAAGGCCCCTGTAATATTCCTCTTTATACATCTGACACTGAGTACAGAGAAACTGCAGTGCAAGTATCAGCCTTTTCAGGGCTTAAGGGACCTCCTGATCCACATGCTGGATCAAAATTTTCCTAAAGTTTTAGGAAAATTAACACCGGAGAATTAAATAAGTGCTAAGCAAAGAATGTGACCAGAGAATAAACACAAGCACTCCATTACCTGCACACAGACATCTACTCACTTCCAGGCCAGTGCTTGCTCTAATCCTGAGATAGGCTCACTTGTTGACTGCAGCATGAGCTCTCTGTTCCATACTCGAACCTTTCGAGCACCTACAGGTTGAGAAGGCAGGGAGAAAAGGGTGTAAGAAAACAATACAAAGAGATTCTTAACTAATAGCACATCAGAACTTCTCGTGTCTCAGGCTGCTCTTCCACTGTAATCAAGTAACTCTAGGCAAGTAAACAGGAATTCCAGTCTGATGTAGCTTAGTGGTAGCCATTTCAGCCTCCAGCCCTCTCAGTGAAATGTTAAAATTGTCTCATATACGCTAAATCTGCCTAATCTGAAGTACTGAGGGTTAAAACCCAAACTAGTGGAAGAGCCGGTCTTTCGTACAGTTCAATATGCTGAGCAAATGCCTTTAAACTTCTCAGTAATATTAATCATGGAAGATAACAATTATGGTCTTACAAAAAACATATGTGCTTGTTACCTCTTTGACTTTATGGCAAAACCTATGGAAAAACACTGCCAGTAATTAAACAGGAGCACGCAAGGCTGAATTGTTACAGTGAGGGACTGCCGTGAATGCCGTAACAGCCAAACAGACCCATGTGGCACTAGGAGCCTTTTACATATTACTGAGAGCAGTGACATTAAACTGATGAAAAAAGAAGTTCCAGTAATAACTGCTCACTAGTAACCTCTCCTGGCCTCTCACTGGACTGGAAGCTGAACATCTAAAAAGTTTCCAAAACATCACGTATACAAAATGTTTCTTCCTTATCTTTGGGATCAAAATATAGGAAGGAACAATTCATTAGCTCAAATTTATGATATTAAGTGGCAAAGAGATCACGAATGATAGCTGATCCTTGCCTTGTCACATTTCCACACAAAAGCCCTTTAGTGCAACGCTGTTAGTGCAATGAAACTTGGTCCCATACCTGTCTCTGGACAGACAGCACTCACTGCAACCAACTGCCCATCTCCTCTCCATGTCACTCGAGGCTTGCCATCGTCCCAGGATGAAGCAGGTAATACTTCCTGAAGTTACACAAAAGCTTAAAAAGGCAACTGCTGGCTTTGTATTTGCATTGCCAAGCCTGCTCTTTCAAGAGCCTCGACATGAAGTCAATCCATTAAACAATCATAAAATTGCAAAGTTAAGAATTAATTACTCAACCATTTTAAGAAGCTTCAGACAAGGGAGCAAAGACCTAAAACCTGCAGATACAAGGAATCGCTTCACGTGACTAATAATGTCAGTAGCCCAACTCCTTACATTTCTGACTTCATGGAGAAAAAAAAATCACTGTTTCTCCTTAGCTGAAGTACTGATACAGTAGTTTTGGTCTGATGCAGTACTGATACAGATATTTTGGTCATATGAACAATTTAATAAAAAAAATGCATCAAAAGTCAGCAAAATCTGCCAGACTTTACATCTGAAAGCACTACATCTTGCAAATCCAGCTTTGAGCTCTATATGAGCCAGTGTTATGTACTTCCAGTTGCTGTTCTGATTTATAAGGAGGATAAGATGCTGAATTCCAGGCAATAGGAACAGAAGGAGCACATAGGAAAAACTACCTGGGAAGGTATCAGAGAGACCAGAAACTCTTTCTATACACATCCTCCCTTTAGAGAGCATGAGCATAACACAAGAAAACCAGCACAGTACCGTTTGCTTGCGCTGAGCTGCCTGTTTTCCCTCTGATCCATGGAACTGTGTCTCCTTTTTGCCCCAGCCAACAGTAATAAACTTTCCTGAGGAAGAAACAATCATCGTGGTCAAAGATTTACAGAGTTACTTTGCAAAGGGTGGTAAACAACTACAGCACCATGCCATCTGCTCCAACCATCCAGATTTAATTCTGAAACATGGCTGGAATTTCCACTGACAATTTCATATTGGCATTCCTTTCCAGCTCCACAGCACCTCCATAGTGTGAAATGCTTTGCTGGCTCTGTTAAGTACTCCACTCCTGCTCTTCATACATGCTTATGACACACCAATGCAACCAGCCTCAGCAACCTTACTTCAAGCATCTCTTACCTTCCCCAAACTCATCCTGGTGGATTTGCTTCTCACTAATTGGTTCAAAATCTCTTGTCATCATGATGAGTGTTTGTTGACCTGCAGGGAAGATATCAGATATGATAACTGGTAGTGAACTCTCCAGTACATGTTTTTTAAAAATGCTCACAATTATCCTGTTACTCTGTGGTAGACTCAAACACAGAAACATTTCCAATGGTAATATTACACAGAACAGAACACATCCTTCAAAAATGAAAATCTCAAACTGGAAAAGGACACCTTGAAGTCTCTGTATTCAGAAACATATTTCTTGGACTACTCTTAAAAAGTTATTTCTTTCCACTTTCAAAATAAGTACCTGGCACTTCTTAAACATTTTTACTTAAGATAGGAAGAAGGCAGTCAGTGTGGATTTATGAAGCTGAACTCATGTAAGTGGCTTCTGGATACGGGGAGATCAGGTGATGTCATTTATCTTGACTCTCCTGAGGCTTTTGACACTGTCTCCCACAGCATCACACAAAAACTCAAGAAAGATGGCACAGATCGGTTAGTAGACAATGGACTGAAAACTGCCAGGTCCAGAAACTTGTCATTAATGGCAAAAAATCCAGCCTGAGGCCCATCACTAGTAGCACGTCGCCACTGCTGGACCTTGGGCTAATGCTTAACATCTTCATTTGTGTCCTGAATGACTACATTCTTGGCCAAGTTTGCAGATAGCACAAAACTGGGAGGAATGACAAATACAGCAGGAGGCTGTGCTGCCACACAGATGCATGTGGAAGAGAGAGTCTGACAGGAAACTCACAGTTTAACAAGGAGAAAAGCCAAGTCCTGCACATCAGGAGCTATGACAGATGTGGGGACCAAGTGGACGGAAAGGAGCTTGGCAAAAAATGACATGGACATTATGGGGCATGAGCAAGAATAATTAGCACGCCCCTGCTGCACGGGCAGTAGGTTTAGGGAGGTGATCTTTTTACTCAGCACTGGTGACACAGTTCTGGAGCACTGGCTCCAGTTCTGGGCTCACCAATACAAGGCAGGCAATGTCATAGAGGAATGGGTTCAGAAAACGGTCGCAGATTACTAAATTCTTGGAGAATCAGACAGATGGGGAGAGGTTGAGAAAAAACAGACTTCCCTGAAGAGAAGGCTCTGAGGGAATTACTGGGGTGCATCAACATCTTAGGGGGTAGGGAAGGGAAAGAGAAGCAGAGTGCAGGAAAGAAGACAAGACAAGCTACTAGTGGTACGCAGAGAGGCAATGAGCACAACATGGAATTAAAAAAATAATTCCATTCAAATGTGTTGTTTGGGGTTTTTTGTTTATTTTGAGGATCATTAAAGACATCAAAGATTACCAGAGCTCCCTTCCCATCTCAAGTGCTGTTTTGCTTGAAACTTAATACAGATCTGCGTCTCCTTGTCAGTAAAGGTGAGCTTTCAATTCTGTTGCTATTTCTTCCCACAGGACAAGAAAATTTTTGTTATTAAGTAATCAAAAGAACTCAGAACACAGTCTTTACATTTTGGGATAACATGGAAAATATACCTCCACTGAAGACCTGAAAGATTAATGCAACACTGTACTCCATAAAGCTCCGCTTTTTGGACCTGAACAGCTTCAGCTTGGATCACCAATGCACTTCAATGATAATTAAACAAAACCTAACCAGGTGATGTTTTTCCACTTCCTTACATCTTAGTCCCAATTTTGTAACTTTATATCTTGCTTTTCATATCTTCAAATCAGCTGTATCTTACATTCCATCACAGAATTTCACGCCAAAGGGCAGAAGCTTACAAGCTGTTACTACCTGTCGCAAGCAAAACAAGCTCTTGGTCAGGGCTCCAGCTCATGGCACTCAGGCCACTGTCCACAGTCCCAACACATTCCACCTGTAAGACAGAATTAAGGTCACAAGTGAGCAGGAACACCAGTGTAGCACCATCAGAGCACAAAAGCCACCGGTCACTGACTCTCCTCTCGTAGTTAGAAAAGTCAGAGGATGCATTTCACTTTGTGTAGAAAGAAACAAAAGAAACATTTCTAATGAAAGATAGTTCCATAATGCTTACATACAACAGCCCAAAATTTCTACAGATATAACAGATACAACTGTCCTTGCCTACAAAACCCCACTGTGCAGTTAAGAGGCCCCATATCCATTGCAAATCTGATCCCTAAAGCTGCTTGTGGATATGAAATGTGACAAGTGTATATTGCTGTGCAAGCTTTAAAGTTCATAAAAAATGAGCCAAAAAAATCCTAAAGCTCAGAAGAGATCTACTCCAGGAGAGGTAAAAAGGGGATCTATATCCCAGGAATACTGCCAAAGTCATTTTTCTGAATTACCAAACCATAACGGGCATAAATTTTTATTGGTACTGGTTGACACCCTTTCATGGTGACCTCAGGCCACTCCCGTGGGAAACCAACAAAGCCAGAATTTGCCAAATTTTTACAAAAAGAATTCCAAGATTTGTTGTTCCAGAAGGACTCATTCCAGACAGAGGAACTCATTTTGTAGCAGAAATAACCTGAGGAGCATCTAGGCTCCTGTGCGTGAAACGGGACTTACACTCCATGGAGACTGCACTCAGGTGGCCAGCTAGAGAGAATGAATCAAACATTAAAAAGACAGACAGGAAAATATGTGCAAGATGTGTAAGAAACACATCTGAAGTGAGTTCTTCCTTTTGTCGAGAATTCAAATAACTTCAGAGCTCAGGAGGGGGTTCGTCTTTTAAAAATCTTTTACAGAAAACCACATGCTACAAATGTGACTGAGAAACGTGACCAGATGCAAGCATTGAGCTGGTGATCAGCCACTTACTGAACTATCTTGTCTTTGGCAAGAGTTCCTTCTTCCCTCCATAGATACATGCAATTAAAAAGTCCAGTGCCCCTGGTGTATCTGAACAGAGGGAAGAGGATGGGGCCAGAATCTTTTCAGTGGTGCCCAGTGACAAGTGGGAACAAACTGGAAGACAGGCAGTTCAATCTGAAGATGAGGAAAAACTTCTTCATCTTGAGAGTTACAGAGCACTGCCCAGAGACACTGTGGAGTCTGCTTCTCCAGAGATATTCAAAACTTGCCTGGTCACCTTCCTGTGCATCGATCCTACTGCAGGGAACCTGCTTTAGCAGAGGTTTTGGATTAGATGACCTCCACAGGTCCCTTCCAAACCCTCCAGTGATTCTGTGAGCTATTATGGGTGCATAAACAACAGTGTGACAGATCTCCATCTGCTTCACTGTCATCCTGATTTGCAAAAGGCCACGGAGCAGAACGATTATTATGAATACTGAGATTAACACTTAATGCGAGAAAAGTTACATATTGCATCTTTTGTTAATGTTTATTCTGATATGATATTTATTGAGTTGCAATGCAGAGCCCATTTTTTCACATACAGCTGGTTTTACATTGAAGTAGTATTTGCAAATCAAACTCAAACAGAAACCAAAATGGATGAGCTGCAAGTAACCAACGACAACCAGCCCAAACAGACCACTGTCACTTCCACCTGCTTACATTTTTAGGCTGACACTGCAGGAAAAGATGCAAGTTTCAGAGGACTCTGTTGTGGTATTTCAGTGAAGACGGCATAAACTGAACGACGAGGAGAGAACAGAAAGTAGGCATCTCAGTTTCTGCTCCATTTACTCAGCTGGGATATATTAAGTTTCCCTTCAGCGTTCTCCAGTTCTATTATTTAATCCCAAGTAATCTTCACATCACAATATAACAAGTTTCTCATCTCTTCAGCTAAGTCATGTCAGTATAATACTCTTTACTTACTGATAAAAAATAGAAAGTTAACAAACCCGTGAGTTATCACAGAACGATTTAGCTTAAAAGGGACACTAAAGATCATCCATTTCCAAACCGCTGCCCTTGGGCACAGCTGCCAGCTTCCAGATGAGGAAGCTCAGGGCCCCATCCAACCTGGCCTTGGATGCCTCCAGGGATGGAGCATCTACAGCTTCCCCAGGAAGCCTGTGCAAACACCTCACCGCCCTGCAAGCGAGGAATTTGCTCCTAACATCTAACTTTCTTTTAGTTCAAAACTGCTTCCCCCTGTCATTATCAGACTGTGTAAAGCCTGTCTTCTTCCTATTTAGAAGTTCTCTTGAAGTACTGGAAGGCCACAATAAGGTCTTCTTGGAGCCTTCTCCTCTCCCGGCTGAACAGCTCCCTCAGCCTTTCTTCACAGCAGAGGTCTGTATCTAGTTTCAGCAATATTTTTCTGGCCGTGAGACTGTTTGTTGAATGTACGCAAAGGACCAATAAAAAACTCTTTCTGACTTTATGGGGTGTGCTCGGGTTTCAAACACTTGCAGTACAACATCATCATCATGGCAGGCAGTTGGAAGGCGCTCTCAGCAACTATGATATTGCTTTCTCAATGAGATAAGGCCTCCCTTTCCACCAGAAAGTTTTGGCTACAAGCTTATTTTTGACAAACTTGTTATTGCAAACTTGTTTACTTACAGCCTTGGGACAGAGCACCTGCAAACTCAATAGGCATGAAAGGATGCCTGAGAAGAATACCGTGGAGATGCCGTCTTTGTGGTCATTGCAGATGTTTGCTGGTGTGAGACTATGACCTCCAGATGAGCACACACCCTCCTCCCCCTTCTCCAGTGCTGCAGGTTGACACTAGAACTCCATGAAACAGACCTTCAAAACAGACTAGTGATCAACATTTCTCCCATTCATTTTTCTGACTCACTATTTCTCCATTTTCCTCAGATTTCTCTTTTTGTCCTTTTTGACTCTTAAAATCATCAAGTAATTGCAAGGTCTATTCTGGTTTCTTAAAGGCCTCGTGTCTTGTAGAGACGTTAAGACATATTTTGGTTCCACAAAATCATACAGGTTAGCTGCACAGTTTAAGACAGAGTCTAAGTAATAGAGTGCCAATATTTTGGGGATAACTGTAATATATGGATTCTCACTAAAACTGATGATTGTGTGTAAACCTCTAAGTACTGTTTTGCCTTAATCTAACTATTTGTGAATCTGGTCACCCCTTTCCTTCCCTTATCACACTGACTGTATGTCAGCAGCCCTCTCAGCAAGCATGCAGGACTGGGGCTACAGATTTGCAAACTACAATTTCTATTCTGGTTCATTTATGCAGCGTATATTCTGTGCTTGATTCTGCCTGGTTTCCACAGAAATCAACTCACCTGCCCAGAAAATGGAGACTAATTGCAGAGTATGGAATAAACACACAACTGGCCTGCAGGCTTTCAGCTTTCCTTTGCGATCCCTCAGTACAGTTCTCTTTTCTGCCATATTACCTGCTTTGTGCTGAGATAGCACAGAAGGATGCCTCCATCTGCTGTGGCAACACACACACACTCCAGCTCTGGAAGATATTCCATGCCAACGATGCAGCCACTTCCATCCTCTGGCATAAAACCTTCCTCAGACAAAGAAACTTCTCTCACCACCTTGACAAGAAAAGGCCAACAGCTTAATAACTGCACATCATCTCACTCACGATTTTTACAAAAGCAACAGAATAACAACATGTGCATATTCCATCCACTGCAGTTACATGAGGCACTGCACACAGATGGCATTAAGAAGCAGCTGATGTACTTCAGTATTTAATTAGGGGTGCGTTTTTCTTTAAATCAATTGGGCATCTGCAGCTTTCTCTCCATGACCCACATTTCTGTATATATCACAGAATGGCCAGGGTTGGAAGGGACCTCAAGGATCGTGAAGCTCCAACCCCCCACCACAGGCAGGGCCACCAACCTCCCCATTTCATAGCAGCCCAGGCTGCCCAGGGCCCCATCCAACCTGGCCTCCAACACCTCCAGGGATGGACGCGGCATCACAGCCTCTCTGGGCAGCTGTTCCAGCACCTCACCACTCTCACAGCACACAACTTCCCCTGACATCCAACCTCCATCTGCTCTCCCTCAGCTTCAAACCATTTCCCCTTGTCCTGCTGTTATCTCCCCTTTCCAAGAACTGACTCCCCTCCTGTCTGTAGGCTCCCTTTAGGTACTGCAGGCTGCCATGAGGTCACCCCGCCTCCTCCAGCCTCCCTCAGCCTGTCTTTGTAGGGGAGGTGCTCCAGTCCCCTGATCATCTTCGCATCATTTTTGCACATAGAAACATCACAGGAAAAAAAAAAGAAAAAAAAAAAAAAGGGGTAAACACTATAGAATCCAAACAGCCCAGAAAACCCGCCTGCAGCCCAATGAGGTTGCCTCCCTCCGCCCGCCCGAAAGGCCGCACCACGGCAGCCTGCCATCATCGACGCCTCACCGACTGCGCAGCGGAATCCAGCTCTAGCAGGCCGGTCCGGGAACCCACGAAGACCGTGCCGGAATCGACGCCGAGGCAAAAGCACTGCGGGCTGCCGGGAGCGGCGGCGGGGCGGCAGCCGCCGGTCCGCAGTAACCGGAGATTCCTCATGGCGGCGTGAATCAGCGGCGGAGCGAACGAGGCTCAAACGGCGCCGCCATCTTTCCTGCAGCACGCGCAGGCGCAGACAGCGCACCGCCAGAGGCAAACGCAGGCCTAGTAGGCGCCGCGCGTAGTGCGCAGGAGCAGCAGGCAATGCTTGTAGCGCATGCGCAGTAAGCACTGCTCGTAGTGCGCAGGCGCGGCGCCCCTCAGCCATGTCAGCTGGCGCCGGTCCCTCTGGCGTTTCCTTCCCTCGTTCTGCTGTGAGGCGACTCCTGCCCCGCCTCCCATGGCTCCGAGCTCCACCTTCCGTGCTGATTTATTTATTTCTGCTCTCTCTGCCACTCCCTGTCACGCTGCCGCGGAGGAGGCTCGGGGCGGTGGCATCCCGCTCCCGGCCGGCCGTTCCGGTCCCCATCCCTTCCTTCTCCCCCCGTCCCCCCCCCTCCCGCGCCAGGCGGTGCAGCCCGGTGCCAGGCTCTGCCGTGCCCCCCCCGGCGGGGATACGGCTGTGCTGTGAGGCTGTGGGAGGGCGGGGGGAGAAATGTCTGTGCGGGGCCCACCCTCATCTTCCCTTTCCGTCGGTGAGTCAGTGCCGCGTTCCGCTGGACGGCTCTTTCGGACGGCTCGCAGGCTGAGGGAGGCTTGAAGCAGAGGCTCCTCTCACTGTCGGATCTGTTCTGGAGGCCGTGGTCACCCGGCTTGGGGTGTCTGTAGCTCTGCAGCAGCAGACAGTGGCTTCCAGAGGCATCTCTCCAGAATCCTGCAAGTAGGTGAGGCTTTCTCTATAGCCCTCGGTAACGCAGATTTGACCAGAGCTCTTCTAACGAAGTTCTTGAACCTGTGTGGTGGAGTGTCACCGTCAGCACAGCTAGAAGTGTGTTGGAGTCTTTGGATGGCGCAGGAAGCCCTTGTGCTTTGAGCCAGCAGTGTGCCCTTGTGGCTCGGAAGGCAAATGGTGTCCTGGGCTCCATCAGAAGAGGGGCAGCCAGCAGGGACAGGGAGGTGATCGTCCCCCTCTACTCTGCTCTTGTGAGGCCCCACCTGCAGTATTGTGTCCAGGTCTGGAGCCCCCAGTACAAGAAAGACAGGGAGCTGTTGGAGAGGGTCCAGAGGAGCCACAAAGATGATCAGGGGCTGCAGCACCTCCCCTACAGAGACAGGCTGAGGGAGCTGGGCTTGTTCAGCCTGGAGAAAAGGAGGCTGTGGGGTGACCTCATGGCAGCCTGCAGTACCTAAAGGGAGCCTACAGACAGGAGGGGAGTCAGTTCTTGGAAAGGGGAGATAACAGCAGGACAAGGGGAAATGGTTTGAAGCTGAGGGAGAGCAGATGGAGGTTGGATGTCAGGGGGAAGTTGTGTGCTGTGAGAGTGGTGAGGTGCTGGAACAGCTGCCCAGAGAGGCTGTGATGCCGCGTCCATCCCTGGAGGTGTTGGAGGCCAGGTTGGATGGGGCCCTGGGCAGCCTGGGCTGCTGTGAAATGGGGAGGTTGGTGGCCCTGCCTGTGGTGGAGGGTTGGAGATTCATGATCCTTGAGGTGCTTCCAACCCTGGCCATTCTGTGATTCTGTGTTTGCTAGGAAGGCTTGAGGCTGCTGCTGCTTGATAGTGGTTCCCTTGAACCAGCCAAAATTAGCCTGGAAATTAGGCTTCTGATGTGGCACCTACGTAATGTGCTTATTCTGGCATTTGTATTTTCAGCAGTAAGAGAGTGGATAAAATAAGTGAATAAAAAAAGAAGAAAAAAAAAAGTCAGTGTTCTGTAGCTTTTTGAGAAGCAGATGAGTGAATGGGAGGAAGCAGCATTAAAGAAATGGAGTTTAAACACTAATGTCTGTAAGCCTGTATCAGTAAGGAGGATGTTGTTCCTAAAAGCATGAGCTTGGCCAGTGTCTTTTTGTACTCCTTTGTGTTATCCCCATTGATCTGTTGTCATCACACCACTGGTTCAGTGTTCAATGGTTTTGTGGTTGCTGTTGGATTCCCACTAATATGTATTTGCTTACACATTTGCTTCTGATACTGCAGTATTTATACTGAAGCCTCTGGCAGGCTTTTCATTAGGTGAGCTTCAAGATAGGCTTTTATTTAACAAAAAAAAAAAAAAACAACAACCCATCAAGTTTCTAATAGGTTTTATTTTGGGGTGTTGTTATTTCTGTTGTGCAAGGACCACTGGACATTGTTGTATGCAGCTGTGAGCAAAAAGTCGTATCTCCCTAATTTGCCCACAAGTGTGGTAGGTTTGCCACCCTAGCACACAATCAGAATTCATGTGCATGTGAACCCATGTAGTCAGGTACAGCTTTGAAACTGACCCTGTCTCTGAGAGGAGGACAGGGCTAAGAATCTGCCCAAATCCCCTCCAGTGTTGTTTTTCTGTTTCTCTGTTGCATATTGCATTCCTTACAGAAACACAGCAGGGTTCTTTAGGCAACGGAATAACCGAGTCTGTTTAGTAGGAATCACAGAATCTGTTTCTCTGGTGCCTAATCCATCAGGTGAGGCCTGCTGAATAAGACCCAGAACACGGTATGCTGGCTTTTTAACAGCGTTCTTCAGCTGACATAAGGATGGGTTTTTCTCCAGGTACTGTGGTTTAAAATATTAGCTTAGCATGCAGTGACAAGCTTACCTGAAAGCCATTGACCTGAATTTGTGTCCTGACAGAGGTTGTTACCTTGTTTTCTGCAGCTAATACTTAATATTCTTCTCTGTGACTTCAAAAGCCCCGTTTGTTGCTAATGACTTGAAATGCCTGCAGGATGTACTTGTTTTTCACCTGAAAGATTGTAGTGGTTTCTCTGCTGCTAGTAGAGACTGCTTACGAACTGTAGACAGAAAACTGAGATGTAGAGGTCATTAGAGCCCAGGAAGGGAAAGAGCGATGACCAGTATTGGACACTGGGGACCTCTGCTGGGTAATTTGAAAGCTAGGGAATGTGGTGGTGTGATTTTTTTGTTTGTTTTTGTTTGTTTGTTTGTTTTTCTTTTTTTTTTTTTTTTTTTTTTGTCATATATGAGACCTAAGCATATTTCCTCAATTTTGTCTTCTGCAGGTTGTAGAATAATGTTGATATAGTTGGTATCTGCTGTACCTCGTTTACCTGGAGATTTCCTGTTTCAGTTTGTTTCTGAGTGTATTTCCTGAAAGAGATGAAGAAAGGACGGGGAAGTGGTGCTTGTCCCAGTGCTGGAGTTCCAGACCAGATAACAGAGCCAAACTCAGATGGCAGTAGGAGCGACGGAGACTCAGCAAAAGAGAAAGATGTGCTTCCCTCTCCTGGAGAACTGGAAAATATACAGCTGAAACCCAGCAGTGAAACACACAGAAAAAAACTCTGTGGCTATTTAAATAAGCTAGGCATTAGGGGTCCAATCAAGACCTGGAAGTCTCGGTGGTTCATTTATGATGAAAATAAGTGCCACTTACTATACTACAGGACTGCACAGGACATCAACCCTTTGGGCTCTATTGATCTCTCCAGTGCTAGCTTTGACTGCAAAGTAGAAAATGATGAAGGGGTTTTTGAGATCAGAACACCAAACAGAGTTTTTACTCTAAAGGTAAGAGGCAGCAGCTTCATTTGAGGGCTGCTACAAAACATTCCCCATTAGGACAGATTCACCTCTGTAATGTACCTCAGCCTGAGTTCTGTGCTAATCCCCTCAGCCTGGACTGTTACCTTGTAAACCTGAGTTCCTTGCTCTGTTTTTGTAAGGTTGGGTTTCCGTCACTGAGATGGCTTTTCTTTAACAGAATAGGAGTAAAAGCCAAACTGGGTGCTGGACTGAAGTAATTTGAGAGTCCTGCACCCATGCATAACTTATTGAATAGAAATGAGCTCCTCTGTATGAACTGGTTCCCGCAGCAGGAAGCTTAGATTCCTATCTCTGTGAATGTCTCTATTAAGAGAACTCTGTTCACGATTCCCACCTAAAGTAATCTTAACATTTCTGCTCAGTCTTGGAACGCAGTAAACCAGAAACGGTTAGAACTTGGTCAGATATCTAGTGAGGTTCTGTTGCTAAGGCCATGCTGAAGATTTACTTTGTGTCTCCAAATTAAGATTTGGGACTGGAGAATGTAGCATAGGCGTGACTCAGCTGCCTTTTATTTTTGCTAACATGGGCAGAACAGTGGTTGTTAACCCTACAGATTATGTCTTATGCTGTTAAGATTGCCTGCTGCTTCCTGTTTTCTCTTAGGCAATCAGCAAACAGGCAATGATGTACTGGCTGCAGCAGCTACAAGTGAGACGTTGGGAATTTTGCAGTGCTCAGAGCAGATTTCCCGTGGGCAGCTCCCAGCTTGTAAATGAACCTCTAGCTGGCAGAATAAGTAAGTGTCACCTATGTCATCCCTTCATTTGCTTTCAGCCTCCGAGTGGTGAGCGGTTCTCATCTCTAAATGGCTAGAGGCACTGCCCAGGTATTTAAAGGCACGTGCCAACTATCACTGCCTGGATTTGTGTTTGGAGGTCGTGGCCTTACTGGAGACGAACGTGAATGCACTGTCTCTTGATCTGCCACGGCATGTGCTAGGCAATATTCAGGTATCTTATGGTTGTGAATCCCCTCTTAGCTTCCCTCATACGCTGGAACCCTGCATGTTTGGTGGTGTCCCTTTCCACTGTGAAGCCAGCAGCAAGCAAGTCCTGTAGTGGTGGAGGAATAAAGGTGCACATGCCGAGCAGTTTGAGTAAAGAGGCCAATGGACGGCAGAGACAGAGCATCCATATATTTATGGCTAGATGACTAATGCACTATGTCTAGACTATGACTAGATGCACTAGGTGTTTTATTTAAAGCAACCAACCTGCTCCCTGCTAAGTGTCTGCTTTAAATACCCTGGCATTTCACTATCATAAGCAGCAGTAGTATAACAAAAATACTTGTGAGCTGTTACCTACGCATTAAGAAACACTGTGACTGGGGTGGGGAACAGCAATAACTCTGCTCTTTATCTGTTTAGAGGGTTGAATTTGATTTCTAAGGTCTTTCTCATGTACAAGTGCTTGAAGCCACTGGGTAGAAATAAATTACCTGCTCAGGGACTACTTGGAACCTTCTGTAATTTCATCTTATATAAGGGAAACCTGCTCTGCTGCTTTTGTTACTGATGTGTTGTATACAGAATGCCTACATGTAAGAAAATGTTGTGGTTCTTAAGTTACGTTGAGGAGTCAAAGTCTAATGAAAGACTGCCTTGAACACTTACTTGCCTTTCATGTTTTGGTTTGTTTCCATGTAGATGTTGCTGATGATGAGGGCTTTCTGCCTCCAGTCAAAACGCCAACAGAAGTGGTGGGTTTACAGGCAGCCTCTTTGCCTGCACCCCAAACAGCTACAGCTTTGCAGAACATCTCCCTTAAGCACCCTTGGACAGAGATACAGTAAGTGCATGAGGAGAGTTGCAGTGCAGTTCACATGCCCATCTGTGCATTACTTGCTTGTTTTATATTGTTTGAATCGGGGCACTTTTCTAGGTAGATAAGCCATGAAGCAGTTTTATGAAGAAACAAACTTTATGTTGGAGCTTCTTTGACATCCGCTTGTTCTAGTGTGTTTCACAAGATATAGCTGTCTTGCAAAAGATCCTAGAGGCAGAATCAGAGCTTGATTAAGCTTCCCTAGGTGCATCTAGTGGTTTGCTTATTTTCTGTGGTGCATCTGAACATTGCTCTTGGAAGGACTTCCGGGCAGGTTGAACTGTATGTACTCTGTAGGTTAGCAATAGAAGCCCTTTCCAGTGGCTTGAAAGGATCTTGGGTACTTTGCAGAGCAGATACTTCAAGCTCGAGGCATTTGAGCCTGTAATAAGGCCTTGACACTACACAAGTTGCTGTAGCTTGGCTGATTTTCAGGCATGTGAACAGGCCCCCTGCCTGCACTGATTTCATGTTTGTGATTGCAAGCTGTGGCTCCATCGGGGTTTACACATTACAAACCTTGAGCAGATACTGTTGCTCAAAGACAGTCTGCACCAGTGTGTCCTTAAGCATATCCTCATCACTTATTTACAGATAGCCCACAGCATGCAGGTGGTCACAGGCACTTGCCAAATGTTTTTGGAGGGAAGGTTTGCTGTGGTTTTGTATCGCTGCTGCTCTGGCTACAATCTGATGCTGATAGGAAGAGAGGCTTCCTATGGTACATAAGAGTAGCAATCTCAGCTGTGCTGTTTCTCAGGATAGATACAAAGTGCATTCTTTCCTCTGCACTTTGATTAAAAATACTGTAATCGTAACTCCTCCCCAGCCTTACTTTTGTAAGCTTGAGTAATAATTGCTTCTTTTCATCCTTGGATCCAATGCAGGCTCTGTTATGTAGTGTGTTTGGTTTCAGCTGAGTTCCTCCGATTCCTGAGTTGTTCTGGTTTGATGGGGAAAACAGCATAGCATGAAATAAAGAAAAGCAGGAAAATTGCATCAAAGGAATGCCCACTGCAGCCTACGGGGAGTGGAGGTCTGCTGATCTCTTCTGCCAATGCATTTGCTTAGGTCAGAAATTTCTGTTCTTCTACTCATGAGCCTCACAGTAAAAAGGCAAAAAGGAGAATAATATCTAAGTTCCAGCTTCATTAACAGTAAAGACGTAGCTAACATGATGTCCTGTGTATGTGTCAGAACAAGGGGCTTATTTTCTTTCGGCTGATGGGAAGAGAGAAGACTTATATAGAAATAGGCAGCTGTCTCACTTTCTTGTATAGGTTTTACAAAAAACACTGACATGCTGCTGGTTCTCCGTGACATCTTTTAGTTCTTCTGGAAGCATCTGAAAGCAGCAACTGCAACAAACAGTCTGTGATTGACTGCTTCTAGATCTCATAGCAGTTTTATTCCAGAATCTCTGTACTGTATCAAAGCTTATCAAATTAGTTGTGGCAAGGTTATTAAATGTGATTTAGATCACAGGACCTGTGGCAGCTTCAGCTGTAACTGTTGTGGCAGTTTTGGCTGTAGAGAGCTGAACTTTTGTTTCTGTCTGAGGGCTTCTGCAAGGAACTGAGCTAAGGGAGGAAGAGGAGAGGGAGAGAAAGAAAGAAGAAATGATTGTGATTTTATCTGCTGCCTTCTGTCCAGCCTTTATGTAGAGGGCTGAAGGGTGTGGAAAAGATCTCCATCTGATTCACTTGGCTGTGCTGGTAGCAATTTTGTGGCATCTTTCTGATACGTGCCGGTTTCAGCTTTGCTCCCCTTAGATCCACCAGTGCCATGAATGATTCTTTTTTTTTTTTTTTAAAATCAAATGGTGGAGGCAGGTTCTGGGAGGAGGGAGATGTGATGAATGAGGAGAAGTGTGTCACTGGGTAATTCGAATATAACTGGCTGCAGCATTCATCGCTTCTGTTCACTGTTTTAGTCTCCTCTTGTTTCAGAAACACTGTCTACAATATCTGTGGCTCCAAGCAACTCTGGGGGAATGATGGGAATGTCTTTAACTTCAGTAAATTCCAGGAGGACCCTGAACAAGAGGCAGAAGTGGAAGCACAGTGTACAGGTGCCTGTTACTGAAATGTGTATGGCTATGACATAATTTACTAGTGAGTCAGACTTAGCAGAAAAGTGAAGGATAGAGTGGTAAGTAGTTCTGGGACTTGAAAGCTTGACCATGTTGTCTCCTTCCTTCCTTCCTGAGCATTGCTGGCACAAGAAAGACTCATTTTGCTCTGTTTTAGGCTGTATCTGTTTGTCTCTTACCCGTGGAATCTTTTCCAGAGGCAAAATGATAAACCATATTGCTAGCCCATACTATTTCCTTGAATTGGAAATTAAACTGCTGTACAGTCTCATTCTCCTCAACGCTTTCCTCCCAAATATAGGGTGTAATTGCTGAGTTTAGCATGTGTTCTCCACATACGCTAACTGCCTTTTGTTGTGGGCAAGACAGGTGGGGTGAAAGGAGGGTTTACAGGTACCATGAAACATTTATTCTGGGGGCACCTGTGGTTCTCATCCCTGCCGTTTGTGAATCCCAGCAGGTTGATGTTTCTTGTCCTGTGTGTCAGTCTTCTAGTTGGAGCTGTTGTGAGTCCCCTCATAGGAAGACATAGGAGTCTGTAGCAAGAAACTCAGTTCTGTTTCAGTATCTTTATTGATGACCTGGATGAGGGCATTGAGTGCACCTCAGTAAGTCTGCAAATGACACAAGGTTGGCTGGAAGTGTGGATCTGCCTAGGGGTAGCGAGGCCGTACAGAGGGATCTGGACAGGCTGGAGAGCTGGGCTGAAGCCAATGGGATGAAGTTCAACAAGGCCAAATGCCGGGTCCTGCACTTTCGATGCAACAACCCCAGGCAACACTGCAGGCTTGGGGTGGAGTGGCTGGAGGACTGCGTAGAGGAAATGGAGCTGGGGGTGTTGGTTGGTGCTGGGCTGAACGTGAGCCAGCAGTGTGCCCAGGTGGCCAAGAAGCAATGGCATCCTGACTTGCATCAGGAATGGTGTTGCCAACAGGGACAGGGAAGTGCTTGCCCCCCTGTTCTCGGCACTGGTGAGCCTGCACCTCGAGTGCTGTGTTCAGTTTTGGGCCCCTCAGTGCAAGAAGGACATTGAGGCCCTGGAGCGGGTTCAAAGAAGGGCAACAAAACTGGTGAGGGGTCTGGAGCACAGGGCTGTTGAGGAGCAGCTGAAGGAGCTGGGATTGTTCAGTCTGGAGAAGAAGAGGCTCAGGGGGGACCTCATTGCTCTCTAACTACCTGAAGGGAGGTTGCGGTGAGCTGGGGATCGGCCTCTTCTCTCGTGTAACAGTGATAGGACTGGAGGGAATGGCTTCAAGCAGCACCATGGGAGATTTAGGCTGGATGTTAGGAAATGCTGCTTGTCTGAAAGAGTGGTCAGGCACTGGAATGGGCTGCCCAGGGAGGTGGCGGAGTCACTGACTCTGGAGGTGTTCAAGGGACGTTTGAGTTTTGTGTTGAGGGATGTGGTTTAGTGAGAACTGTTGGTGATAGGTGGATGGTTGGACTGGATGATCTTGTAGGTCTCCAACCTTGGTGATTCTGTGATTCTGTATAAATTAACTCTGTTTCCTTTCAGTGAAGGAGACCCCGGAGGATGGGAGGATGGAGTCTCGGTTGAACTTGTTTAGGAAAGCCAAGTGGGTGAACAGTAGCTTGGCAGAAGAGCAACCCCGGGAGAGGAACTCAATGGATAAAGTGAACGTCCTACAGCAACAGATGCTGACACTCACAGAGGAGGTCAAGTCACAGAAGGTGAGTGCGGTGAAGAATCTTCTGCCTTTAAGGGCAGGACCCTGAAAGTGTTCACAGGGACTCCCTGGACCTTGGTGCTTGGTAAGGCTGAGGGGGCTGAGCAGGCACTCAGCTGAAGCTCCTAGTGTCACCCTGATGTACATAACCTGATGGTGCCCAGCACAAGGAAAGCATGGACATTCATTAACCACAAAACACATCTAGCAGATAGGTTGGAAAAGAGAGGTTAAAAAAAAATCCAGGTGGGTTCTGCAGTTGTCATGCTAGTGTATGTTATTTAACAGATGTATGAAGTACAATCTTCGATTGGATATCATGATGCTGACAGGAGCTGCCAGATTGAGTTGTCATGCTTTTTTTGAACAACAGTCCGCCATTAAGATGTGATGTGATTGCAGAGCCCAGTCACTGCAAGGCCTCTGTCTCCTGAGTGACAGTGCCAGAATCCTCAGTAATGCTAGTATCTCTTTCCAGCAAAAGAGACAAGAGAGCCAGGTCCCATGGTGGGTAATTAAGTTACACCCTTGTTTTGGTTCCTTAAATGTCTGAGACAGCAAAGCATGAATCAGCAGCACAGTGCTGGAAGAAGCTTTTGTACATTCATGTGGCTTGGAGTGAGGGAGGACTTCTGCAGTGTGAAAGCTGAAACGAATGTAGCAATTTCCATTCAGTTTTCCTTCAGAGAGGAGTCAGTTTTGAGATCCTGAGGATCTTTAGCTGCTCACTCATTACTAGGCAGGTCTGTAGAGTCCTGGGCAGTGCCCTGGGCACACAGTGAGCTAATCACTGTGAGTCTGCTTTCTTTTACCAGGAGTTGGTTAAGCTTCTCCACAAAGCCCTGGAGGCAGCCCAGCAGGAGAAGCGAGTGTCTAGCATGTATCTCACTGCAGCAGAAGATAAGGACAGGCTGGAGTTAGTGCGCCACAAAGTGAGACAAATTGCAGATCTCACCGGTCGACTGGAAGCTCTTGAGCAGGAGAAGAAGGAACTTGAGCAGATGCTTGCTCTGAGAGACAGCCATATCCAGGAACTCAAAGAGCATGTGCAGCTTCTGATGGAGAAGAACCATGCCAAACAGCAAGTCATCATGGCCTTGACAGAGCAGAGGACCCGAGAACACTCTGATCCCCTGCAAGAAGCAAATGCTGTCACTGCAGAGACATTGTATAAACACCAGGAGGAGATTGAGCACCTGAAGGTGTGTGGAGGTGACACAGATTATTTGAGAGGTTGCATTCCTGTACCCTCCGGTTCAGTGGGAGATTGTTCCTAGTGGAAAGCACAGACTGTATTTCTAGTTCTGTGTGCATCAGAGACGGGGTGGGAGGGCCTCACCTGGTACTGATAGAGTTCTCAGAAGCAGACAGCTTGGCTTCAGCCAGGTGGAACAAAATACTGTTTTGATCTAGTTAACACTGAGAGCCAGCCTCTTTGTTCAATCTCCTGTTTCACTTACTGCTGTCTAACCTGCTGTCTTCATGGCTCTATTGGTGTGTGCTTCCCTCTTGCAAACAGTTTCCCAACACATCTTAGTTTTTTTCAAATCCAGCCTGTTGCACTGTTACCACACGCACCATTATAATGAACTGTTAGCATGGGGTGGAGAACTGCCAAATGAGGCACTCTGCTGTGGGAAGTGTTTTTTCTGCCAGCTGTGGGGCTGAAACCTGCATCTGTTTCTTAAAAAAGGGAGAAAAGTATTCTTCATCTCAGTTAGCTGTTTCTTTAGCTTTCTGCCATCCAACTGTCTCTACGTCTTATAAGTGCATATGTTTTCTAAGTACATTTAGCATTTTCCAAGTGTCTTCTCTATGCATGACACCTCTATTTAATATTGTGCCTTCATTTCCTTTGTAGACTGTATTTGTCCTGGAAAGTCCTGTCTTGTCTCTAGAACACGACATTTTTTCTTGTCCTTTACTCATTCCATACCCAGGTCCCTCTAGGGACCCTCATGCACTGTTCCTCTGTGACTGTTTTGTTTTGTGGCAGGATGATATCGATGCATACAAAACCCAGAACCAGTTTCTCAATTCGGAGATCCACCAGGTTACTCGACTCTGGACAAGAGTTGCTGAGAATGAAAAAGCCCTTCTGATGAAGGTGAGCAAAATAGTTCTTTTTTCTTGGGGACACCTTTTTCTAAGCTCTGTCCTAAGTGGGTGCTGGGATGATTTTGATACAAAAACTCACCAGGAAGAAATTTGTTTCCTATTTTTTAATTTCAATTATTACTTTTGCCTGGTGTAGGGAACCTGCTTTGGCAGGGGGGTTGGACTCGATGATCTCTGGAGGTCCCTTCCAACCCCTACAATTCTGTGATTCTGTGATACTTTTAGTTTAATTTTCTTGCTTTGTATTGTTCCCAGATTAGGTATGATTGTTTTCTGTCTCCAGTCAAAGTAAAATGCTTGCAAAGTTCACTCTTAGGGATGCTGAAAACTAACTCAGACTCCTGTAGATTCAGCCTTACTTTCGGATACAAATAAAGAAATTTCTGTGCTAAGAGAATGAGAAGTTCTTGAGACTTGGCAGGCTGACTAGGTCCTGGCTCCATCTAGTTTTGATTTCTGCACAAGGCCTGATGCTGTCAGGTAGCAATTCTCTTAGATCCTGCAGCTAGTTGAGAGTTGATTTCTCTTCTTAGGCTCTGTTTTTATTTCTAGTGTTGTAAGTATGCATAAACTAGTTGTGCTTAGACTTGTCTTTCTGGTCCTAAACCACTGCTTCAGGCTGGCATTTGTTCTCTAGGTTTTCCCTGGGTTTTCCTTACTAGATTTCAAGGAATGTCCCCATAGCCCTGGATTCTGTAACAGGGCAAGCAGCTGCTTCTGAGGTGATGTTGTCATTCTTTTATCTCTTTGCTTCCTAGTCTTTTGAAACCCAGTACACCTCAGCTTGTTCTTGTTCTCTGATCCTCCAATTGCTGTCAGCTTCAGAATGGAAGTAATCATACTGAAATGCTTGACTTGAGGCAAAATGCTGAGTAAAGTGGTAGTGTGACAGTGTCCTATGCTCTTTTCTGTCCACTTTCTATGCAGCCTAATTCTTTCTGTGATTCCTGTTTTGTTTTTAATTGCTGCTTCCCACTGAGAAGTCCTCGTGCTTCCTGTGAAACACTGATTAGGTGAGTTTTGTCACCTGTATGGCCTCAGTTGTGAATTGTGAAGTGGTGATAACAATCCTCGTTTCCCCGTTTCCCTCCTCTCCCCCTCCCCACCTGCTTTTTTTTTCTTTTCTGTATGCCCTGGAGTGTGGTGGTTTTGCTCTGTTTGAACTCACTTGAGCTTCCTGTGCTTGATATTGTATAGCAGTATGATGGTATGAGGTTGCTTGGGAGCACGTTCACTTTGTGATTCAGCTGCGTATCCTGAAGTTGTGGAGGTTCCAGCTCAGTGCCTTGAGTGGCGTGTATTTTCAGAGTATAGTTCAGTCTATGGTAGAGAACTTGTCTAAGCAGCAGAGAAAAAGCCTGAAGAGAATTCATATGCAGTGGTGGCTCTGATCTGTGCTGCCTGGGATATGGCCACCCCTGATGCAGTGCAGTAGGTAAGCAGGTGATGCTGTATTTGGCCTGCCATTCAAAAAGCAAATTCTGTTGTGTGCTTGCTTACGAAGCTTATGTGTGTTCATTGGCAGTGGTGATTCATTCATAGCTGCGCTTCACGTGGGTGTAGAAAACTGCTGGGTGTGTTTTCTGGGGTCTTGCTATTCAGGAGTCTTTGTTTTATGTGTGGGCCAGGCTAGCAACGAGCAGTGGTGATAGAGGAAAAACCGTCAATGAGCTACCTCATTCCTTCTTGTTTTGCCATCAGTGTGCCTATCTGCAAGCCCAAAACTGCCAGATGGAGAGCAAATACCTGACGGTCTTGCGGAAGCTGCAGGAGACTCTCTGCAGCCTGCCCAGCTCACATGCTGATTTGGTGAGGAACCTCATCCAGGAAGCACTCCAGTGGGATGTGAAGGACGGAGCAGATCTGAACCTGAACCCTGTGAGGTAATAGAGAAGCACGTGGGGAAATTCACACCCTTGCAGGAGTCTGTCAGTGGAGGGGAATTTGCAGGCAAGAGAGATCTGAGACAGCTCTATAGCAGGGAATTGGAGCCATGACCTACAAGGAGAGGTAGAGGAAAAATGGTAATGTGGAAACCATGCACAGCTGATAGTAGCACATCACTGCAGGAAGGGGAGTTAAAAGTTTTATAAACCCTGTCACTAACTAGTTATCTGAGAGAAGAGGCTGACTCCCACTTCGCTACAGCTTCCTTTCAGATGGTTGTACAGGGTGATGAGATCTCCTGTGAGTGTCCTCTGCTCTGGATTAAACAAGCCCAGCTCCCCCATCTGTTCCATACCTATCACCAGCCTTGTTGTGCTTCTTTAGACATGCTCCAGCGCCTCAGTCTTTCTTGTATCAAGGGCCCAAACTGAACATGGTACCTGAGGTACAGCCTCCCCAGAGCAGAGTACAGAAATGCACGAGAGGTTCCCAGGAAAGTAGAGAATATTTATTCCTCGGAGTTTTCTAGACCCATTCATATAAAGCCATGACTGCCCTGTTTTTCTAGCTGTGGGTCAGTCTTGCAGTAAGGGGTGGGGCTGGACTGCAGACCCCAAGGGTGCTTTGCTATTAGTGCTGCTGAGGACCTTGCATTTGTGTTTATGCTATTCTGCACAGTTACTGCCCCAGTTTCGTAACAGATTCTATTACATCTGCTTGATTAGATTCAGATTCTCCAGATAGCCCTAAGAGTCTAAGGCCAGTCTTGGTCTCTCTGCCAGTTCACTTGGACAATGCCTGCCTGGTTCTGGATGTGGGTGTGTGGCTCTTGCTCTACCTTGAGATCAGGAAATATTAAGGTGGAGATGAATTGTAATCCCTTTACCTCCCCATGTTAGCTGAGATTAATGCTGTATTAATTTGAAATTAATAGATACAATAGGTATATGTTAGAAAAGATAAAACAAGCATGGTCATGGACTGACTTGTTTCCTGTGCAACCTACGGTAGGGCGCCTGCTTTAGCAGGGGTTGGACTTGATCTCTTCCAACCCATGTGATACCTTGGAGTTAGCTCTGACTGGGGACTAAGGGTGCACAGACCCTCAACAAGCACCATTATCTGCATTTCTGGAGTGTCTGATTAGAAAGAGATTTCCATTGTGCACAGAAGACATCCGAAGGTGCTGTTGGTCTCTATTCTCTGTTCTGATGCTCTGAAGCTTTTGCAGTCCCAAACTGTCTCTGTCCTAAGACAGGTAAACAGGTTGAGCAAGATGCTACCTTGTGTGTAGGAGAAGAGATGGACTGAGTAAAGAGATCTGTTGGGGTCAGACTACAGCTCAGAGCAGTTACACTTGAGTTCATCTGTCTGTCTATGCTGTTGGTGCAGGCTACCACGATGGTTGTGTGTCAGCAGACGTGGCAGGCTCATGCACACAGCTGCCAGAGAAGCACAGAAGTACCTGTGCTCTGGCGTGGGTGACAGGAGCACAGCAGTGGCCCTTGGCACAGAGGCCAGAGCCAGGCTTTGAGTTAACCTCTGCCTTGTGCCCTTCCAGTGAGTATGATGAGTACGGGTTTATGACCGTACCTGACTACGAAGTTGAGGACTGGAAACTTCTGGCCAAAATTCAAGCCCTGGAGATGAAGTCCAACAACCTGCGGAGCCAGGAGGTAGTGGAGAAGCCCCTTCGTGACAGGTGGAATAGCATCGGGGAGCTGAGTCCCTCTGCAGAGCTGAAAAGCCTTATTAGAAGTGGCATTCCTGTGGAGCATCGGCAGCGGGTCTGGAAGTGGATTGTCAGCCAGCACTGCAGCTATCTGCCTGACCACTACCAGCGGCTGTTAAGACAGAGCAAGAGCACTGAGCACCCTGCCTGTCGGCAGATTGAGCTTGACCTGCCCCGCACACTGACCAGCAACAGACATTTTTCATCTCCCACTTCCCAGCTCATCCCCAAGCTCCGAAGGGTGCTGCTGGCATTCTCCTGGCACAATCCTGCCATTGGATACTGCCAGGGACTGAACAGGTGAGGAACCAGGTATGCTGCTGCTTCATGGGATTGCACTGAGACGGTGTAGGTACTTTCACTAGGCTGTGATTCAAACAGTCCCAGGCTCCTGTCCCTCTCTAGAGCTGTACTAGCTCTAGATATTTTCTGCATATGGTGTCTTTTTTCTACCCAGTGTTATTGCTGTGTTGTAGCAAGCAACAGAATGCACTTGTCTTCCTATTTTGTAATTTTCAGAGGAAAAGTTATGGGAGATGGAGTGATACAGTCCCAGGCTAATGTCACCACATATAGGCTGAATCTGTGCGTCGTAATGTGCTCAGAAGAACACTGGTGATGGCTTTAGTCTGGTGATAGTTGGAGGAAGTGTTAGGAAGTGCTAGGAATTGGAGCAGATGACACAAGGAGAAGCTAAGGAAATTGATCTGGTTGTATCTGAAGAATTACAGACTAAAAAGGAACTTTAAAGGTCATTTAGTCCAACTTCCCTGCAGCAAACAGGGACCCTACAGCTAGATCATGTTGCTCAGAGCCCCATCGAGCCTAACTTTGAGTGTCTTCAGGATGGGGCATCCACCACTTCTTTGGGCAACCTGTGCCAGTGCCCCACCACCTTTAATGTCAAAAGCTCTTTTCTTATAGCCAATCTAAGTATCTCCTCTTTTAGTGTGAAACCATTTTCCCTTGTCCTGTCATAGCAGATCTTGCTGAAGTCTGTCCCCTTTGTTTGCATAGCCCCTCCGCTTTAGAGGCTGGAAGGCCACCACCAGGTCTCCTGGAGTTTTCTCTTCTCCAGGCTGAACAGCCTGAGCTCTATCAGTCTGTGAGGCTCAGGGAATCTGGAAGCTTCTCTCACTTCCCAAATTCAGGCTACAGAACAGATTAAAAAAAAAAAACAGGCTTCTTAGAAGTGTGTAGCCTACAAAAAGAGGCACGGGTCACTAGCTGCAAGAAGGGAGTTTCTGATTGTCCGTTTTCACGTGAGGAAAATCTGTGTAAGCCATTCCTATTGCTCTTTAGGTGTTCTTCAGAAAGATGTTTTCTATTCCAGAAATCCCTTCATATTAGATGTTATAGAATTGTAAAATGGATCAGATTGGAAGGAACCCTTATAGATAATCTAGTTCCAGTCTGCTCTGCCCTCCCTGGGATACCTTACACCAGATCATGCTGCTGAAAGTCTGATCCAGCTTCTGTATGTTTCCCCAGCCTTGAACTCTTCCCATCTAGCTAAAGGGAGATGAGTCAGAGCTAAGGGGAATAAGAGTGGAAGGATGAGGTGAGCCACGTCACATAATATGGAATGTCTCTAAGAAAGCTGTTTGCTATATTCAAATAGTCATAACCAGCACACTTTGCTAAATGCAAGGATCTCTACGGAACATTCCATGAGCTTGGAAGCCCGGTTTTGTTGCCGAAGCTCTGTTTTTGATGCTTCCTGTTTGCTGACAGAAGCACACAGGAAAGGAAGGCATAAACCCTGGGTTCCTTTGGAAGCCTGCAGAACAGATCATTCTCTGAGCAGCTGTGCTCCCTCACAGAGCTAGAGACAGGCCAGTAAGAATCTTGGATTCTCCTGTTCTGTGTTGGATTCTATCTCCTCCTGCAGTGTTCTATTGCCTCACTTTCTTTTGTTCATTGCAGATTGGCAGCTGTTGCCCTGTTGGTCCTGGAAGATGAGGAAAATGCTTTCTGGTGTCTGGTCCATATTGTGGAGAACCTAATGCCAGCAGACTACTACAGTGACACCCTGATAACATCACAGGTGAGCTGGCACCCCCCTCTACTGCTTGTACTGCTTTGATGTGGTGGTTTTTGGTAAAGGGTTAAAAACAAGTAGTCAGCTTGGAATGTGTTTGACTTCTGACAGTTGACATCACCTTGCAGTTCCTTCCATTACAGTTATAAAGTTGCTTAAGAAATGTGGCACCACTCCTGAATAATCACTTTGGTGTCAGGTTAGTCAGGAGAGAGGTGCCCATTAACTGCAGTTATTTATTGCAAGGAGGACCCAGTGAAAGTGAAGTAGTTAACTCTGACATGTAGAACCAAATATGAAGAAAGTGTATTTTTGGAAACTGCCCTCCATCTTTGGACTGCCCAGCGCAGATGAAGGAAGGCAATGGAATTTTAGTATCAACTGTGCTTCAGTTTAGGATCAAATAGCCTAATTCTGGCTTTGGAACTTCCTGCAGATCAGAAGGCGCTGTGGCCATTTGATATAAAATGCTGTGTTACCCTCCTGTTTAAAGTCAGTGGATTTCAAAGTTTTCAAGGCATGTTGTTTGGTATCATAGAATCACAGAATGGCCTGAATTGGAAAGGACCACAATAATCATGTAGTTTCAACCCCCCTGCTGTGTGCAGGGTCGCCAACCAGCAGCCCAGGCTGCCCAGAGCCACATCCAGCCTGGCCTTGAATGCCTGCAGGGATGGGGCATCCACAGCCTCCTTGGGCAGCCTGTGCCAGTGCCTCACCACCCTCTGGGTGAAAAACTTCCTCCTGATATTTCACAGAATCACAGAATTGTAGGGGTTGGAAGGGACCTCTAGAGATCATCGAGACCAGCCCTCCTGCCAGAGCAGGTTCCCTACACCTTTAATTTAATTTAATTTAAATTAAACCTCCCCTGTCTCAGTTTAAAACCATTCCCCCTTGTCCTGTTGTGATGCTGAATTGTTTGTTGGTGTTTACTGGGACAGGGCCATGCTGTTTCCCAAGTCTCTGGGAAACAAGACTCTGACCAGCCCATAGAGACTTGGGAAGCAGACAAATTATTGTCAGACAGCAAAATGGCTATGGTGTAGTGGTCTGGATCAGTGTTGATGGTGAAATCTGATAGACTGCAGTCGATACGTGAATTGTAGAGACTGCTAGGGAAGAAATGTCAGGAGGCTCTCCTACATTTGCTGAGTAATGACCATCAGTGAGCCTTTTTTGGAAAGCCTCATTTGGCCCCTGAAAATGTAGCCAAGGCACAAGCAAAGAGGTAGGCCTAGGGTCTTTGAGGGTTGGCTTGATAAAGTGAAAGCTGGCTGAAAATGTTAAGGTTTAGTTGTTGCAGACTTGAAAGACCAAAGCATATCACTTTGTCTGGTTTGTACTACAGGGCCAAAGGTAAGTAGGCTGACAGAACTGGTATAGTAATATGATATGGTGTAGAGAAGGACCTAACCCTGGTCTTGCTTTGTACGCTTCCTCTTGTAAAACCACAGCTGTCTTGAGATGAAGCCTTTATAAACTTGATTAAAGGATCTCACCAGCTGCATTTGTGTGTCTAGGTTCGTGCAGCTACAAGCAAAACAGACAGCAGTGAGTCCACAAGGAAGTGAACTGAGAAGATCAGCTGTTTCTTGTGAAGACAGAGAGGGGTCATACGTATTCAGTCTGTTAGGCCATGTGCAGTCATTCAGCCCTGGGCATGCCCTGTTACTCAGCTGGTTTCTCATGACATCACAGAAAATAGCAGTAAGACTGATGTGGAAAGATGTGTCAGTGATTTCCTTGTGACTTTGAGATGGAGAACTCTTGCCAGTGTGTGAGAAGAGCGCATTTCTGCACATCTCAGCCCTGTTTCAGCTCCACACTCCACCCCTCTCCACACCTGTCACTTGGTACCGCACAAAAGTTTGCTGCTCAGTAATTATGAAGGGCTGAGAGACAATGAGATTCTGCGCTCTTCCTGTTTAGGCTATAAGGCAGCACCAGTGGCATGTATAGGCCACTGTTCTGCTTCACTGTCCCTCCCCTTCACACTAGGGTGGTTTGTGCTTGCTAATTTTTGTTGTTGTTGTTGTTTTGGTCAAGTTTAGGTAGATCAAAGAGTCTTCAAAGACTTCCTGGCAGAGAAGCTGCCTCGCCTCATGGCTCATTTTGAGCAGTATCAGATTGATGTCTCACTCATTACCTTCAACTGGTTTCTGGTGGCCTTTGTGGACAGCTTGGTCAGTGACATCCTCCTGCGAGTGTGGGATGCTTTCCTGTATGAAGGGACTAAGGTAAAACCCTTAATCTAGGGCTTCTTTCTGTCTGCATCACATCTGACGTGACAGCAGATTGATGAACGTTCGCACGTGTCAGGAGGTGTGGGCATGAGCCTCTTGTCCCTCTGCCTCTTTAGTGCGATGCCTTGATGTCTCCTCATCTTCTGTTGCTGTGTTGCCTGCAGGCAGATCAAGCCTTTGAGATTGTGTGTGGTGCCCTTGCCATTTCTTAGCACGTAGTCCTGCTGTAAAACAGTTCTATGATATGGTCCCCTCTGCTCTACAACTCAGGCACAGCTGAGAGTGGACAGATACAGGGATCAGAAGATTGGCAGAGATTTAGTATTGCTGGAAATAAGTGTGAATTTTGCACTGTCCCTCTGCATAGAGAGAACTGGAAAACCCTTGTGAGATTAGTTTTAGTGTCCTTTTGGAGGCTCTGGTATGCTCCGGAGTTGTAAATTAGCTCACAGGAGGTTGTTCTCTCTTGGGTTTGTTCTTTTGGGTTTAGCTCTGTGCTTCTTTAGGCCTGCCCTAAAGCAGCCTACTGAGTACGAGCCCAGCAACCACATGTACTGCAGTGTGTATCCCTTACCCTACGTTTTAAGCCATGAGAGCCTGTTTCCTGAGTTGCTAAGCCTTTGCCAACTGAAATGCCTTTCAACTTCCCAGGTGATTTTCCGCTATGCTCTTGCGATTTTTAAATACAACGAGGAGGAAATCCTAAGAATTCATGACAGTGTGGAGATCTACCAGTACCTACGTTTTTTCACAAGGATGATTGTGGATGGCAGGTAGGATGGACTGTGAGGTGTTGTCAAGCTCCTATCTTAGGCCTGTACTTGTTCACTTTTACATCAACCTGAAAGGAGATGTGACTAGTGTGTTAACAGATGCATACATTAGCATGTCAACAGGACGTAGACCTATGTGCCTCTTTTTTGACTGTTCCTCCATGCTCTTACTTAAGGCCTGCTTGGCTTGGACAATGTCATGCTACAACAGGCCTGGCCAGAAAGCTTGTGTTACTTCTCTTTTTCAGCAGCTGGAACTTGGGAGTCCTACCTGGGTTTCCTACGGCTGAAGTGATCAGAGTATTTGGGAGCACAGTGCTGCTCATGGCCTTTAATAGCACCAAGTGCTTAAGAATAGCAATTGTATAATCAGAAGAGCTGAGCAGAGGGACTATTCCTCCTGCAAGGAAGATGACTCATCAGGGTTAGTCTTGGATAGTCCATCTCCTCACGGTGTGCTGCATACTTCAAAAGTGTATTTTAAAAGGTTCCCTTGCTTTGTTGTTTGCATAAGAAGCAATTGTCTGTGATTCTTTATGGCTCTGCTGCTTGGTGACTGCTGAGCACAGAGGGCTGAAGCACTTTCTGCAGCATCCTGGAGTAGTGAATAACGAGCTGCACCAGAGAGGTTTGGTCTGGGAAATCCCACTCTCCTTAAACGCTTGGATATTTGTTACTATTTCAGACAGTAAATGGGTTCACTGGGCCTCTTTTCCATTGCAGGAAGCTGATGAACATTGCCTTCAATGATTTAAACCCCTTCCCCATGAAACTGCTGAGGAATCGGAGGAGAATTCACAGGGAAGAGCTGGAGACAGAGCTGTGCGAGCTGGAACAGATCAAAGCAGCCTACGTAAAAGGGAGAGCAGAGCAGGGATCTCAAGGCTTGGAGGAAATCGTTAGTGAGGAGGAGGAAGAGATATAGCGAAAACAGCTCATCACTCCTCTCACCTTGTGGAAGGTCTAACAGCTATCTGTATGTGACAGAGGGAGAACAGATGCTTGTAGGAGTTCAGCTGCCCCTGGAAGCAAGGCTGTCGATGTAGGACCGTGTGGGGATTTAGCCAGACTTTGTGATAGATTGGAAGGTGTCAGAGGAATTTTACCCATCCTGTCCACCCCGTGCTGTGCAACTGAGAGATGCAGCTGAAGATCTGTAGGAAATAGTGGTGGTGGTACCACAATATGATGCAGGTGATCCAACCAGGCAGGGCATTTCTTGAAGAGGCTTGAAAGAGATTTTTCTGTGCATACAAAATCATAAATAAGTAAAGCAAGAGCTTTTCCTCACTGGTACCTAAACTTCTTAACTGTTTGGGAGGGGAACCTGCTCTTTGAACACACAGTGCCTTTAGTGGTTCACTTGCCAGGAGAGCGCACACACACACACAAACCTGCAGCTGTTGAGCCATGCTGCTCTCTCCAGGTTGGGCCTGAAGAAGGCCTGGAAGCTGGAGGACATCTTGCTATGTGGCTCAGGCTGGGACAAATGAAATGAAACGGGGGAAGGTGGAGTTGTCTATCCAGTTTATTTTGGTTCCTGTGGGAATCCACAGGGGCACAAGGTGTGTCTCTTGCCTGGCTGGAAGATGCTGGGAACTACCCTTCCTCTTTGTTCAGCTTTGAGCAGAGCTATCTGTGTGACAAACTGAATTTGCACTAGAGAGCCCTCATCTTGCTGTGAACCAGCTGGCTATGGACATGGCATGGCAACTTGGACTGCTGGGGGCAGCTGAGTCTTTTGACCCACGGCTGACCAGGACGAGCGTGTGGCCCTCTCTGCCTCTGAGACATGCTTCTCCTCTGCTAGGTTTCTTCACCTATGTCCCTGTCTCTGACATACACTGAAAATCCACATGAATGTGTCCTTTCTGACTTGATTTCTCTGAGGTTTTGAAGGGAATCCATCTTTTCTCTTTGCTGTGCCCAAGTTTTGAGTGTGGGTGCTGCTTTGACGCATGGAATATGGCACATTAGGGGTGAAACTATTTGGACTAGATCACACACACACAAAAAGTTACTATTTCCTGAATTAGCTGCTGGCCTCCATGGCCTCCAGTGCACCGAAGTGCCCCTCCTGCCTCCAGCAGATGAGATCTGATAGCTTTCTCCTCTGCCCTGGGGCTGCCCCATCCCTTGGGCCTGCAGCTCAGTCCTCCACAGACGCAGAGCTGGTCGAGCGCTTCAGATAAATACAGCTTTTTCCCCATCCTGATTCTGCTGCCCTGCTTTCCTGCTGAGAGGTGCTTTATTCCAGGTGTGCCTGCAGCGCCCTGCTGTACGAGGAGACATCTGCTGTGCGTTTTTACAAGGAGCCCGCTCAGCAAATTATACCTCCTCTAAACCTTGTGTGTATAAAGTCATCCACGCTGGCAGAGAAAGGGAGACGGGGCATCCACAGCCCGTGCTGCTCTCAGCCAGCTGGGCGATAGCCAAAGCCACGGACAGCGGTGAGCCCAGCAACCTGGCGCATACGGTATGAGACACGAGGACTCCGATCAGCCCGGCTCGAAGAATGACAGAAGCCTGAGCTGGCAGAGCCCTCTAGAGGCCGGCACACAGCATGAATTTACATTCAAATGGGAGCTGAGGTCTGGGAAGAGCGAGAACCCTGCAGCGGATAGACGGGCAACAGCGAGACGGATCCACTGCCGTCAGTAATACCTGTGCACATCGACTGTGCGTGAGAACAAAGTCTCAGCAGTGTCTTACCACAACATCTCAACCCTCTGCCCGACCCCCAAAAAACCACACCAGTTTTAAAAGGATGCCATGTAACTAGAGAAGCTCCAAAGACAGAAGGATGTTCTTTATAGCTGCTGATCGGATTGACTCATAGATTTGCGCGTGCACACAAATACAGATTGCTGCTACTTTTGGCTTTTGAAAAGCATCCTCTCTTAAATAATGACGTGGAAATTAGAAGTATAGTTAAAATCCTGTTGTTATTAAGACTTATAGGTTTTGCTCCACACGTAACGTTTAATGGTGTTCCTCTGATTGTTAATCACCTGCTGGGTGTATGACCACTGCTTCCTTCCTAAACTGTGGTGAAAATGGGCACAACTGCAAGGCCTCTGCCTAGCCAGCGTGCTCTCACAGCCCCTGCTCCTGTTCCCTCCTGCTCTACCAACTCTGATGCTCCTGACCAGTGCTGGACTGAACCACTGGTGTCACGGGATTGAGCCGGGCCCCGAGGTTTAACTTAGCTGTGTGCTGGTCCTAGTGGCCTCGGCAAGACCTGTGGTAGCCGTGGATCCTGGCTGTTCTGAACAGAGGTTATCTCTGCATGAAATTCATGAGGATACTTTGTGCTGCCACGGCCAGCTGTCACGGCTGGAAAACAAGAGTTTGAGATGGAGCACTGGAGTCCAGTAGTTCCACCTGCCTGCACTGGCACTTGTGAACTACACAGAACTCTTCTGCTGGCTCAGGAGTCCCTGGGTTTTTCAGCAGGTGGCTTCAGCCCTGATTTGAACCACCGTTACCTTCGTACCCCTTAGCTAATCCCATGCTTGCAAAAGTGCCAGCACATAGCAGAGCAACTCGATCCCCTCCTGCACCCTGGCGTGCTGCCCTGACAGAGCCAGGCCCAGGACTCTTTTTTTCTGATTTGGGTTAATTTTTATCCCAGGCTTGGGCTTCTCTTCCAGGTAGAATGACGGAGCAGAGTGAAGGCCTTGCCAGGGGAGGGGAGTGATAAGGCTCCATCACAGGACCTGCCTGCAGTGCTTGGGCTGTTTATGGCAATTTCTTGTGGGAATATATGTTCCACATTCAAATCGACACTTGTATTTTGCTTAATCCTCTGCTAGTTTAATGTTTTTCAACACGATAAAATCTCTCGCACGTTGAAACTCTGAAAGGCCCACCAGTTTTGAAAGGGCAGTGTTTAAGTCAGCCTCAGAAGTCCATGCTGTGCCTCCACACCATCTGCCAGCATGTGTCTGCTGCAGCCAGTGACGTCCAGCTTTTCAAGGCTGAAAATAATTACAGCAGGACAGGTGGAAACCAGGCAAGCTCTCGTTAAACAGTGTTAATTGAGTGTAGCCAACAAGAGGCTTCTTCCATGCAAACCCACTGCAGGCCTGTTGTTTCCCTTGTCCTCAGCAGTGGGGGATGGAGCTGAGGTCACACCAGCTCACACTGCCCAGGGCCCCATTCAGATTGGCCTGGAACACCTCCAGGGATGGGCACCTAAAGCTTCTCTGGGCAGCTGTGCCAGCGGCTCACCTATTTCATTTTTTAGCATCTAATCTAAATATCCCCTCTTTAAATTTAAAGCCATTCCCCCTTGCTCTGTCACTATCCAACTGTGTAGAAAGTTGTTCTCCCTCTCATTTATAAGCTCCCCTCAAGTCCTGGAAGGCCACAGTGAGCTCTTCCCAGAGCCTTCTCTTCTCCAAAGCCCAGCTCCCTCAGCCTTTCACTGCAGGAGAAGTGACCAGCCCTCAGATCCTCCTCTGGGCTCGCTCCAACAGCCCTGCATCCTTCCTGCTTCCGAACTGCAGCATCCCACCCCAGGAGAGCACGGTCCTGCAGGGCTGTCCCCCCCCCCGGCTCAGCACAGAGCCGCCGCCGCGACCGACCGATGATAGCCGTGGGATGCGGGCACGGGACGGAGCGATGTCCGCGGGTAGCTGGCCAGGGACACCTCGTCCGCCCTGATCTCGGGCATCGCCACCTCCTCGCCGAGCTCCGCGGCACCACGCATGGCCCCAGGGCCGGGCTGCGGCTCTGCGGGCGCGGCGAGCCGCCTGCAAAGGCGGGCGGCTCCGAGCCCACGCGTGCCAACAAACGTGCGCTGCCGGGGCCGCCGAGCCAGCCCGGTGCCGAGCTGAGGAAGGGACGTGGGAGCGGCGGTCGGGCGCATCACCGTGCGGCGGCGGCGCTGCGACTGTGGGCAGATGACAGCAAGGCGTTTCCCTGCCAAACGCAGCCCAGACCGCACCGCGACCCTTCGACGACGTCGGGGGACAGCGCGCGGCTGCCCCGCAGGGGCGCGCGGGGCGCCGGAGCGTCAAGCCGCGGTAAGCAAGCGCCGCACCGCCAGCCGCCCACATCCGCACCGGGCGCCCGCGGACACCTCCCGGCTGCGGGGCGCGGCATGGGGGCGGGCCGGGGCGGGGAGCGGGCTGGGCTGGCGCGGCGCGGCTCCCATGTGCACGCCCTGCGGGCAGCCGGACCCCCGCGGCCAGCGGCGAGGTAAGCAGCGGGACGGCGCGGGGCCGAGAAGGGCGTGGGGGGGGAAGGCCGGGCACCTGCCGCCGTCGGGAACGGGACGGCCGGCGGCGGAGGGACGGCTCCTCCGGCCGCTGCCGTGCGGGAAAGCCGGGGGCGGTGCCGGTGGTGCGGCGCTGCGGGGCTCCCGCGGCCCCACCCCGCTTTGTGCGGAGCGGCCGCCGCCATCCGCAGGCGCGGGGACGCGGCGGGGCGCGGCCGTCCCTCGGCGAGGGCTGCGTCCCCAGGGCGCGGTGTTCGCCTCCCGGCATCGCCGAGTGGCCGCGGCGGCCCTGCGCGGAGCTCGGCGCCGCATCGGGGCTCCCTCGAGTCGGAGCGGCGTTTCCCCTCCCGCCCGGCATCTGCTCGTCGCGCTGGCCGCCCCTGCAGCGGCTGGCCATCCGTAAACTTCGCCCGCGATCACGAGAGCAGCCCCGCGTATGTGCGTGCGGCAGGTTGAACGCGGACCCTTTGTTCTGGAGTCCTGGAAGTGCGCGCTGTGGGATGTCAGCGCAGCCTGCACCGCACGGACGGGACCCCTGGGTGGGTGCCGTGTCCCACCTGTGCTGGGAGGGAGGGTGAGCGGATTCACCAATCGCCTCGGTTAGATGAAGGTGATGCAACTCTCAAGGTCCAAACACAATTATCAGTCTCACTGATAATGTCGGTACTAGAATGATCTTACAAGTACTGCCACTCTCACGGATAATTCTAAGCTGTGCGGCTGAACTGTGTGACTGTAAAAGAAACCGCAATAAATCCTGTGTTACTTAACAACTTGGGAAACAGAGAGAGAGAGAGAGAGAGGGGGACAGAGAAGGTAACCACCGGTTGGGGTTGCAGTGTTGGTCCAGCCCATGGGGTTCTCAGTCTGTGACAGCTCTCCTCCACGAGTCCCCAGGTCCCACCCGAGCTTCTTGCAGCCATCAGGGTCCTGTGCCTGCAGGGTCCACCCGTCTGCAGTCGCACCCACATTGTCTGAGGACAGGAGTTTTGGCCACAGGGCTCCCTCCTGACCACATCTTCGAGCTGCCTGTCTGCTGTCACACCGCTGCTCTCATCCTGCATGTGGGTGAGGCACACCGCAGATAATGCTGCACTGGGGAGGCCAGGGATGTGCCGTGCCTCGCTGAGCATCCACAATGCCCTGAGGGCAGTGCTGCCCTCCTGCTTCCTGTAGGTGTCCGTGGCAGTGGATTCCCTGCTGGTTGTTATCTGGTGATGTGATGGCTTTCTGACTCTGTGCCCGTGATATTTTCTTTCTTGAATGCACTGATTTGTCTCCTGGGAAACATTTAAGTGAATGGATAACATCTTGAACTTTTGTGCACCTGGTAATGTTATTAGGAGCTGGATGATGAGCGGATTTGGGGATGTCTGGCTCTGTGCTGGATATGTGGCACTGGGATGCTGCTGGTCCCTGGAGCTGTCTTGTAATGCCTGCCTTATTATCTGTACCCCCCTTATTCTCAGATTCCCCCAGTTTCTCGAGTGGGGATCTCATGGGGAACCTGTCAGAGGGTGACAAGGCATGAGAGATCTTCTGTGAAGGAACAGGGTGGAAGGAGACCAGCCCAGAACAGTTCTCTGCAGCTGCTCTTGGTTGGTGCAGGGGGACCTCTGCACAGTCTGTACTCTGTCCCCTGCTCTTCTCTAAGAATATTTGGTGTCTTAGCTTCAATGGAAAAACAAAGAAACACCTCCTCCTTCTGCTTCTCCCTTCTCCCCCCCCCATTATTCTCCTGTCTTCCACTTTCAAACCGCAGTGGTAATTTTTGGCAGGGATGCTGTAGCCGTTGTTGCCTCGGATGCGTCGTTGCATCCGAGGGGCTGATGCCTTGCTGCGCTGGAGCTGCGTTGGTTGGATGAGACCAACCTCCTCCAGATGGAGGCAGGGCTGCCAGCAGCCTGCTCTCCTGCTGCACAGCACGGCCAGGTGTCCCTGGCTTCCCACAGGTGCAAGCTGAGCAGCTCAGGCTGCGCAGAGCTGGCTGGGGCAAACCGCCGGCAGCGTGCAGCAATTACAGTGGCGCGCCTTCTGCCTCCTCACTGCAGGAACAGGAAAGACCTTGGGGTAATCCAGGAGGCTCTGTGGGCCGAGGGGGTTTGATACACACAGGGTGATGCTGGCTGGTAAGAGAAGCTAACCTGGCCTGGTATTTCCAGGGATTTCCCCTTTGCGGTATTACAGGCTTGCCAGCAATTCTCCATTTTGAAAAGACGCTCGCAGGGCTGTGCTAGGCTAATGCTGATGTTTGCTCTTCCCCAGGCAATGTGTGACATTTGGAAATAGGCCTTCTCAACTCACAGCCAAGCAAAGATCTTTCTCAAACGCAGCCAGTGCCCATGGAAGGACCACTGGCAGCACGCGGCCTGGAGGCCGTTCTCCCTTTCTCTCTTCCTGCTTTGTTTCACCCAGCATTGCACACTGCCATGCACAGCCTGAAGTCTGGCTTCTCAGTCCGTTTCTCTTCATAGCATCATAGAATCACAGAATCGTAGAATGGGCTGGGTTGAAAAGGACCACCATGATCGTGTAGTTTCAACCCCCCTGCTGTGTGCAGGGTCGCCAGCCCAGGCTGCCCAGAGCCACATCCAGCCTGGCCTTGAATGCCTGCAGGGATGGGGTACCCTTCTGGGATGTGCAGGGGCTGTGCTCGCCCTCCGCTCTGGTATGCAGGGAACGGATGCTCACTCTGCAGAGGGATGGTCTTGTGTATCTGTCTGCACCACCTCTCTATCACTGCAGGGCAAAGTGACCGAGGAGGACAATAAGGAAGATAAAGCAGCAGCAACTCACGGTGCCTATGGTATTTTTACGACTGAATTTGAGGCAAAGTTCATGGAACCTGATTAGATAACTTCCAGGAGAGTGGGACAGGCTGAGCAGCTCCATCTTGCTCTTTCCCCCGCAGACCCTGGAGCTGTGCGTGGACAGGGAGGGCAGTGGGGAGGGAAGGGAGGCTCCTCAGGGCTGCTGGGTCGTGGTTACACAGGCTTTTAGAAAAGCATAACTGCTGTTGTGCCTCAGTCGCTGGCAAATCTGCAGCACTCCTTCCTAGGGAAGCTCACACTGACTTTGTTGTGAAGGCTGTCTGATTACATGAAAGATGCCAGAAAGGACCAATCTTCCTTTTTGATCCTCTGGTTTCTTCCATTCGACCCAGCCTGCGAAAACAGCCTGTGCTGGCAAAGAAACAGTGGGATAATAGGCACAGAAAACCCAGACAGTTCTTTAATTGCATCAGACAAATAGAAGTCAAAGATTGTCTTGCTAACATCTACTTAAATGTAATTAGTTTACATTATTTTTCTCTGCCATTTTCTCTAATTTAATTTGGATACCAAAATACACACAGTGGAACAAAAAATCAGAATAGCACTGTTTCAAGTTCATGTTCTCATTAGTTCCAGCTCCTCCTGTGCACAGAGGCTTTTTTCCTTAGAGTCAGGGAGGATCAGAGCCTCTTGTCTGACACCTCCCACCCGCGGCCAAACTGGTGGCTCATGTTTCCCTTCGATTTTACAGAGGTCTTCATGTTAGTAACTGATGCCTGAAGTCTTAATTGAAAAGATTGATCTCGCTAATGATAATAGCTTGGCATCTTCCACAGAGATCAATTGAAGTTTAGTGCCCCACAGTCTTAAAAATCATGGCACGTGTCAAAAGGCTGAGCTGGGGTTTGGAAAGTCTCTGCAGTCCTGATGGTCCTGACCTCACAGCCCATGGTGTCCATTTGAGGCTCGTGCCCTCCACTGTACACTAGGTCCTGTGCAATAGCTGTGGTGTGATGCATCCTGTCAAGCACACAGATTCTTGAAGCTGGCAAATGCAGGCACTTCCCTGAGCTCTTGTAAGTAAATGCTCGAGTGGGAGTGTGATGCTTTCATCTCTATTGGCGGCCAGGCTGTGTTTCAGGGAGCTCCTGGCTCCCGTGGTGTATAAAACAGAAGGAATCTCAACTATCTTTTTGGATAATTGTTCCTTCAGTCTGATGAATCAGAACATGACCCAGTAAATGGAAGAAGAAGTTGTTAATTATTTGGAAAATAATGAGGTGTGTTTTTAGCAGCGAAGAGGAGGACTGATGGCAGGAGCTTCACAAAACAAAGCATAACTAGCAGCTTGAACAGGATGAATTTCTAAATAATGTCATCCACTGCAGAACAGCATTCTCTGGAAGCAGGGGGCATCCCTCAGCCCACCGGTAGCTGCTGCCATCCTGCAGAGGCTCATCTTCCCGCTGGGATTCAAAGACCATCACTCCCAAAGCATCTCCCCAGCAGGACCGCGTCAGGACAGCTGACATAAAGTGACCAAAGGGATATTCCATGCCATATGATACCATGCAGAATAAGCTTGAAAATGGATGGGTGGGTGGGCAGCTGCTGCTTGGGGACAACAATCGGCAGGTGGCGAGCAATTACTTGTACCTCACCTGCTTTGTAAATACACTATTACTCTTATTTCTCTCTTTTCTGACTTCACTTTTAACTGAAGTTCTGTGAATGCTACCTTTTTTCCCCAGTTCTCTTCCCCATCCCACTGGAACAGGGGAGCCAGCAGAAGGCTGTATGGTGTTTAGCTGCTTGCCAGATTAAACCACAACAGCAGTGCAGGAGTAAAGGCAGTGAGGGACAAGTTCGGCTTGGAAAAAGTGTGCCTGAGAGGGAAGATGGCATATGGCCTTTGAAAAGGATGATGGGATGGAGGGCTCAGATAGGGAGCGATTGTTTCTCCATTTATCAATGTTCAAGAATTACAGGATACAGATAAACTCACTGACACAGGATGTTGAGGATGTGGTTCAAAAAAAGACTGCTAGACAAATCTGCAGGCAGAAAATCCATTAGGGCTTGTTAAACAGACAGATAAGCCCTTGGCTCAAAAAGTCCCCAGGGCACAGATGTCCAGAGCTGACTCAAAAACAAAAAATAATGTTGCTTTGGATATCAGCTAAGGTGGAGAAATAGGCTGGTTTGGAAAGCGGCAGCCACAGAGGGAGGGACGGGGAGATTGTAGGGTGGAATTTGGCTGGGACACAGAGATTGGGCTGGGCTGCTCCTCGGCTGGAAGGGCTGGAGAAAGGGAGGGTGCAGAGGGACAGAGATTTGAGGATATTAAATCTGGAACCAGAGGAGATGTGTGAAGGGATGGGAACGGGCAGGAATGAAGCATGTAGGAAAGTAAGCACTGTATGCAAAGAGAGGACGATCTTCATTGCTGATAGATGGGACGTGTGAAGAGGGGGACTGGTTACAGAGGAGAGCAGTAGCTGTGGGGTGATATGGAAGAAAATGATCAGAGATAGAAGTACATCCATAAACAATGTCAAACAGAGCAATACTGGGAGGAGGGGAGGTCAAGAAAACAGTCCCATGTGAAGATGGGCAAGGCTGAAGATCAGAGAAGGATGTCTGGAAAGGCATGCAATGACTGACGTCACCTAGGTCACCTCTGCGTTAAGTGCAGGCACATCTACAGTGCGAGAGAGGTTGGACCTGTGGTTTGAAACAAGTGCTTCCTAGACTTCATATCCACAGGCATTTTGAAAGTTTTAATTTGACCCAGCCAATCCCATTAGCAGATGGATTTGTGGAGCACCACTAATTTCACCTGGACTGAATCCTGTCTCCATGTTGCAAGGCTGCTTTGCAATGCAAGCTGGAGTGCAGTACATGAGGAGATTTGCTTCAAACGCGTGCTCACAGCCTGACCCAAACACCAGCCCTGCGCTGCTCTGATGGATCAGGTTCAGAAAAATACTACTGGTTTCCCAGGCAGTGTGCATTTGCCAAGCCCAGTGGGTGAATGAATGGGCACAGAGTCTCGTCTGGCAGGGAATGCATCAGTAGTCCTTCCACTTAGCCAGCATAAATCAAAGCTAGAGTAAGAACTGAAAAGAGCAAAAAGCAGACTGGCTATCCTTTCTCTAGATGGCAAATTGATTTTCAGGCTTGTGATGTGGTAGTAGAGAGCAGTGGCCTTTGCCTCTGCTGCAGCTGCCTTTGCCACACACTCTTGCTGTCTTGTCGTGCCTCAGATAAGTGGGACCTACCATTAGGGAGTTCAAAAGTGAGTTAGGAATTTTCCAGAAAGCAGGGAGATGTCAATTTTGATTTAATCAGCAAGTCAAAGAGAAAAGCCTCAGCTGGAATTGTAAAGCATTTCCACAGGCAGTGCTTATGTGTGGAACAGCTCCCCCCACTCCCATTTCTGGGGGCCCCTATGTGTTTTTCTATGTAGATGATGCTGTAAGGAAGGGGGAAGGTCTCTGCACCTCTGGGCTGCAGAGAAGAACTGGTGGCACCCACAGCTCTTGGACTAGGCAGAGGAGATGTGGGAAGGTCCCTAACCAGCACAGGGGGCTCCACGTGGACTCCTTTAGGAAACTAACCAAGGCCTTGGGGTTCCCTGAAGATGACCAAATCCCCCAAACCAGTGATGGCTTTGCTGCAGAGAAATTCCCCTGCACTTTGGCCTACTGTTTAACCCAGCAGGCAGCCCAGCACAGCTGTTGGCTCTTTCTCCCCCAGAGACTGGAGAGACAGTTGGAAAAAAATGTAAAACCCATGGGCTGAGGTAAAGACAGTTAAATAGGAGAGAAAATAGGAAGAGAATAATAACAACAATCATAGGAAATATACAGAACAGGTGATGCACAAGCAATTGCTCGCCACCTGCTGATCAGCGCCCAGCCAGTCTCCAAGCAGCGGCTGTGCTCCAGGCCAGCTCCCTCCAGGTTTAATGCCCAGCCTAACACTGTATGCATGGGACATCCCTCTGGACAGAGTGGGTTAGCTGTCCTGCTTCTGTGCCCTCCCAGCTCCTTGTGCACCAGCCCCCTCACTGTCAGGGTAGTGCGAGGACACCTTTGTGCAGCGCTGCTGAGCAACAACTAAACCATAGGGGTGTCAGCAACACCGTTCTCCTACATCCAGAACACAGCCCTATACCAGATACAGGGCAGAGATTTAACTCTGTGCCAGCTGATGCACCTGAGATACCCACGTGCCATGGAAGTCTTCAAGCATGCTCAGACCTCATGGTAAAGGGCAGCGGGGTCAAGCATCCTTACTTTGTCATACAAGATGGCAGGCTGCTGGACCCGACTGCCTATTTTTAATGGGGAACTGAACTTTGGCCCCCGAAAGTCAAGGGTTGGCTTGGCCTTGGACAGCAGGAAACTTCTTCCTGTGAAACATAACAGTGAGAGTTCTGGTCCTGGGAGAGGCTGCTGAGCATGCAGGTCAGATGATGAGCTTTTCAAGACTGTCTTCTGACAGTAAATGTGGCAACGTCTCCTAAAGTTTATGTGTTTCACCACTTCCTTTTTATGCTGAGTTTTTGTGGGGATGAAGGGGCTTTGAGTTTTTACTGCTCTTCAAAACAGGATTGTTCTATTTGCTTTTCTTTTGCAACAGAGCAGGTTCTTGCCAGGGTAGAAAAGCTCCGTGAGTTGGAATTTGCCCTCTCATTGAATTCAGAAGCACATTAGTACTCACAAGGAAGCTGATAAGCAATAATATTTTCTTTGCTGCCCAGGTAACCGGCGAAGTGAAAGAGGGTATTGTCTCTGGGGAATGCGAGCGAGTCAGCGTTATCTTTCTGATGGAGCACACAATATCTCGGAAAGCTGGAGCTGAACCCATGGAAGCGGGGGTTTGCACTCAGAAAGTCAGGGCTGGCTCCTGCCCTTCCTGGGAGCTCTGATAAGTATGATGAAAATGAGCTGAGTTTCATGGTCATTTTAGTTCTCAAAGAACACGCTGACTTGTGCAGATTGTGCCCTTGACACCTCATCTTTCTTTCTGTCAGGGCTTTCAGAGTAGAAGCAGGAGGGCAGCAGACGTGGGCAGTGTGGGGACAGGGGAGGCCGAACCACCAGAAAGTGCTGTGGTCACTGAGTGTGGAGTCATCCCTAAGGGATTCTCCATCCCTCCTGGCAGGCACAAACTGACTTCGCATCAGCATAACTGCCCTCACACTCTTCCAAAGGCTGGGCCCTGTTCTCCAGCTTGATTTCTGATTGACACAGGCTTAATAATCATGAGACCATTTTCTGTGACCTGGGAGAATTCATGTGCAGCATGGTGATGTTTCACTGCAAAGACTTCAGGAGCCCCAGGCTCCCTTGGTAGCAGAGTGGCTGTGATGGTACCACAGATGCCTCAGAGCGCTTTGCTCCAGGGTGAGTTGTTTCTGCTGCCGAAGGGAAAAGCAGTGCTTGTCTATAGCATTTGGAGGGAAGTCCAAGATTTGGCAATAGATGCTCTGGGGAAATTCCCAGCCTCTGGGCTTCCTAAGCAACCCTTCCTGGGCTGTGCAGCCTGCTTTACTCTCCTCTGTGGCCTTGAGAGAAACACAGCCCTCTGTAACCTTCAGGGAAGATAAATGTCAACTTCTGCGCCTGATTTGCAGCGACACAAACAAAGGCTGGAGCCCACTGGCAAGAGAGCAGCTCTTCAGTGAAGGCCAGAGGGCTCTGGTGGGCTACAAGTCCAACCATTCACCTGGGTACTGCTGCGAGCCCAGGAGGGCTTCCCAAAGAGGCTCTGAGATCTCCACCCACGGCCAACATCTCCGTGTTGGTCTGCCAGGCTCAGCTGGGCGCCTCAGTGAGCCTTGCTGAAGGCAGGGTTTGTGATGCTCAGAACGGCCACCTGGCCTCATTTTGTCTTCTGATTCTGTATGCTTCATTGCTGTTGCTTTATTTTTGCTTCTCCTGCTTAACCCAGAGGAGGCTCAAGTACACATTTGGTGTAAGCCCAGCAGTGCAGTAAGGAACTCGCAGCCTGCTTTTCACGATATGGCTTCTCTTTACAGTGTTCTGGGGGATCCCACCCACAGGCAGCTTTGGGGTCCTCCTCAGGTCCCGTGGCAGGGCTTTCCCTCTGGCAGCCCCTTGGTAGCTGCTGGAGGCTGAGTGACAGTTCTTTTCTTTGCTTTCCTCTCTGCTCCCGGACTCTGCTGTTGGCTGTGCTGGGATGACCCAGTTAAAAGCAACCTGGCTGAGCTATTTCTGTGAGGCACGTATGCTCCCTTGCCCATTTCCCTGCCCTATCAGCATAGAGAGGAACGCAGTCGTGCAGTACGAATGGGTGGCAGAAGCACCATGGGCGGATGTCAGCTTTGGAGAGTTTTTATCCTGCACCTCACTCTGCCCTCCTGCCTGCCTTGGGAAGTCTGATGTGGCTTCCACTGTGACCAAATACAAACACAGCTGAAAGCACATCCGGGAAGGTGATACTTTGGGTTTCTCTGTCTCTGCTTTTCATTGTGGAGAACAGCTTCATTTCAGTCCTGGCGTATGCGCTTAAAATTATTTTGAGGTCTGGAACACTCGGTGTATCTTTTACCATGAAAAAAATCCACGTTTGATGTGTTTTGGTTATGCCCCTGGGCTTTGCCAGGCTGTCTTGGGCCCTGTGCTGGAAGGATGCTGCGAGGTGATGTGACACTGTCTCACCTCTCTATGCCACCTGATAGGTCTGTGTGTGCTGTGGGGTCCCACTGGCACGGAGGAGGATTGGACATGCCTCCTCCCAGGTGTCCTGGCCTGCCTAAACTGAAAACATGGAGCAGTGGGGCTTCTGAGCACGGTCAGGAGGGCTCACACCTCACTGTCTCGTGAATGAGGAAATAACTTGTTTCCTTCTTGAGTAATTTCTGCACCTTCCAGTTCTTGCCCTCCTTGTGCAATGTTGATACTCCAGGCAGAAGCTTTTTTTACAGCCAGCTTTCCAGGCAACTCTGTTTCAGCATTTTTGCAACACTGGAGAACCGCTGCTATTTTGCAGCGGGGAAGGGGATGCTCTGCAGCAGGGGGAGGGGAGCTGTGCGGGGGGGCATCTGGTTTGTCTGGGCTGGAGGGGGAGCTCGGACCGGGCTGCAGCCCCAGAGCCCTGTGCTTTGAGGCGGGGGGGTGAGGGGAGGCACGTGTCGTTTTCCAGAAGTGCACCCAGCCCTTAATCTGAGCCCCTTTGGCGGTGGGTGTGGATCTTTAGGAACAAAAGGCAAAGAAAGGCAATTGATAAAATCAGGGCCCGTCGCGGGATGGCTGATTTAATGGCTGGTTCCCAGCTGGCTGATCTGAAAGGTTTCCAGCCAGAGTGGCAGATAGGGTTGTTTTTCCTAGAACATGCCTCTGAGCAGCTGTGAAAGGCTCTTACTGCCCAGCAGAAAGGCGTGCTGAAAGGTTTTTATTTGCTGCTGTGGATTGATTGGGGTACAGCTGCTCAGGACGACGTTCTGCATTATTCATGTGGTAGATACCTTCGCTAAAAGCTAATGCACAGCCTGGAGGCTGCGGGAAGCGGTGCGCTCCTTTGTGTGGTTCTGTTGGTTCACTGGAAAGCCCGGACTACACTTAAGCTTTTTTTTTTTTCTTGTTCTTTTTTAAGAATACGGAGATTGATAAAGCAAATTGAGGAATGTGAGCTAATGGCTCTCCTCCTCCGTTCTTGTTTACAATGACCTGCCGATTTTTCAATTTTAGGGTTTTTTTTTGGAACGCATCGTTTGTATAAAACTTCTAGCCAGACTGGTCCTGTTCGTGAGACTTCACCTGTAGCTTAGTTTTCTCGTGGCACAGGGCTTAAACTGCTCCCCTGAAGGGGCTCAAGTGTCTGAGGTGAGGTATGCATGCCAAGGCAGGCTTTGAAAACTGAGCGTTTGCAGTAATGGAGCCCTGCACAGAGCTCCGCAAATGCATATGCATTAGTTTTATCTGTGCGAATTCCCACTGGCGAGCTGGATGCCGGGGCACTCGGCTCCTGCAGCCACGGGAGGCAGCGTCTGCTCTTCTGCTGTGTGCTGGGGGACCTCAGCAGGGCCACGCTCCAAGATCCAGGTGCTCCGAGAGGACAAACCCCACCTCCAGGGCAATGTCCGTGCAGGCAGGGCTGCGGGAAGGGAAACTCCTTGCCCCGTGTTAGGGGGAACCGGGCTGTGCACCGGGAAGTGAGAGCTATTTTATCTGTGCTGTTTATTGCTCTCCTGACAATAAATCTGTAGCCCCTAGGTTTCTAGTGGTGGTTAAAACAACATCTAGGACCAGTGCTCCATGGTTGACTTGGGATCCAAAGCAACTTCTTCCAGATGCGTCCTCCTTGGCAGCTTTGTTGAGCAGCAGACATGGAACTTGTGCAGCATGGTGTGCCTGGGATACAAACCCCGATAAAACATCTGCAAAAGGCAGGATCATGTTCCACATGTGCATCTCTTATAGGTAGTGCTGACATTTTCTGTTTGCTTTTTTGAGGATGTACTCGCCATGCACATGAAAATTTGGAGGATGGAATCACTGGGTGGGATGCTAGAGAAATGCAAGCTCTGAAATGTGAGCCTGAGTGCCTCTAATCTGTCGGGGTAGAGAAGAAAATGGCGTGGATGAGGGCAGGGGACAGCATGCAGCCTGGGGCCCTGAGCAGCCCTGCAGGGGCTGTGGCATGGAGTGGGGTGCACACAGCTGGGGCAGGGGAGCGAATGGCAAAGGGCAGCAGCCACACACATGGACCTACGTGGTGGATGGCTGCTTACTTACAAAAGCAGTACATTTGGCAGGAATGTTTAGGTTTTCTATGTTGGAAGAGAGTCTTCTCCGCTAGCTGCTAGAAGCATTGCTTTCTTACACGGAAAGAGACAATTTCTAGTTTGAAATGGAAGAGGGGAAAAATGGAATTGATAAAACCAGGGACAGCTTTATCTGTTGAGATGCAAAGGATGATCTGTGATAGCTGTCTGGATTTCAGGAGCTTTCTATGGACTGCAAGGCACCTGTAGCTGTTACCACTTTCACTTTTCCAGTAAAAGCTGAAGCATGTACTTAAACTAATAAAGCCAGTGGTGTTGGTGGTCAGGTTAGACTTCATCCTGGCACCCAGAAACTAATCTAGAAGGGGATCTTCTTAAAGTGGAGAAGGCAAAGACACTCTTCAGCTAGTTTTTGCCTGTAGATGTATATGTCTGCACAGGGGCATTTGTTGGCAAACCCCAGCACAGACAGAGGTGTAATGCAGCCTCTCAGAATCACAGAATGGCCAGGGCTGGAAGGGACCTCAAGGATCACGAAGCTACAACCCCCCACCAATGCAGGGCCACCAACCTCCCCATTTCACAGCAGCCCAGGCTGCCCAGGGCCCCATCCAACCTGGCCTTGAACACCTCCAGGGATGGACGGGGCATCGCAGCCTCTCTGGGCAGCTGTTCCAGCACCTCACCACTCTCACAGCACACAACTTCCCCTTGACATCTCCTGCACGTCATTGCAGCCTTGACTTTCTGTGGTGGAAGCAGCAGGATTTTTTGTAGTCCTGAGAAGATGTCTTGTGACGGGAGCCCTGGCTCCTGTTTTGTAATCTGAGCTCCAGGGAGTTGCTCCAGATCTCCCATCACAGACAAGACAAGAGTTCTCCCTTGCATAAGACAAGATTGACCTGCTCTTGTGAAATGGCTGATAACACAGATGTTTGGTGTGCTGGACCTGGAGCTCAGTCTGCTGTACTGGAAAAAAAACAAAAACAGTTTCCAAAGACCCATGAGAAAAAAAAGCATGGAAGTAATGCACCTCTGCCACACTGCTATGAACAGCAAGTGCTTTGCTGTCCCACATACCGTCCATCAGCTCTGACATGCCCTGCTGTCACCCCATCAGCTTGGTTCTGGCTGGCAGGGCTCACAGGTACCGACAATGTTGTCTTATTGGAGGGACGAGCTCAGAACCCACTGAAACCTGGCTAAATTCCTCTGCAAGAATGGGAAGGGAAAAATTGGGTTTTGGGCTCCAATGGGGCTGACCGAGGTTAGGCTATGTTCAGGGCTAGTGTGTGTGAGCCATGCTCAGTGAGGTCTGCAGGGTCCAGGCTAGGAACAGGATGTCTTTGAGGACACCAAAGAGAATGGAGACAAGACTCTAGCTCTAGACAAAGGGAATTGTATGCGTCTCCATAGAAAGAATGCCACAGCAACATGAAAAAGGGGAACTTCTGGGAGGGACAGGGAACGGAAGAAGTGGAATGAGCATGGAGATCGACTCATGTCAACACACTCTGATTTCCTCTCGTGAAGAGTGGTAAGCCCAGCAGACCCAGTGTAAAAGCAGGGCATTTCTCTTATCTTGGCTTCAGAACAATGTTCAGTGCTGCTGCATTAATCAAGATGAGGGGACCGTATACACCTGTCTATGGTAAGAGGGATGTAAATCTGGTGGAGGAGCTATATAGCAGCTTATGTGCCTGCGTGATCAAAAGGGGGGAATCCATTGAGAAAAGCTTTGCAGGGTTCTCCCTGTCATCTGAAGCTGTTTGATATTTTTGTCAGTGTTAGGACAAAGGAAAAATAAACAGGAAACAAGAGGAGCAGGAAGCCTGCAGAAGGCAGGCATCTGATTTGAAACTGCCTCGATGAGCTGCAGGTACAATACAGCAGAAATAGGATGCAGCTGAGCAGTGAGAGGTGGGTGTATTTGGATGACATGATGCAGGCAGACTCAGAGCAGTCCTGCAGAAAATGACCAGGGCTGTGGTTCATCCTATACTGAGCAGAACTCAATGACACGCTGCAGCAAGAAATAAATACGGACAGGAAAGAATCTGGTAAATCATAAAGAAAGCATATGCTCATCCATGTTAGTAAAATGGAAATATGCCAGCTTTAGGTGCAGCTGCTCTGAAAAAATACACGTCAGCTGGGAGAAAGCAGAAGCAAGGAGAACAAATTCATCAGCTGCTGAGAAAACATGGGCAGTGGTGAGAGAATTAGGTGTATCTGGAGAAGTCTGAAAAGCTGTGTGTCAGATGCACAGGAAAGCTTGCTGCGTGAAGAAGGGAACAATCTTTTCCCTGTGAGGTGGCTGAATAGGATAAGAAGCAAAGGACACAAAGGCTGCACAAAAGGAGATTTGGCTTTGAAAGCTTCGCAATATTAAAGGCAGCTGAGAAGTGGTAAGTTCTGTACAAAGTGCTGCTCCCTCACCAGAGCGTTTTAGAAAAAGATTCTCAGGGAAGGATGTAAAGAAATGAATGAGAAGAATAAGAGGAAGATGTGCTCCCAAGACCTGTGCGGATCTGCCTGTTTCCCACAGATGTGTCCTTCCTGGCAGCAGTGCAGGCGTGCAGCGAGGGTGGTCAGTCTATTTTGAACTTGGGTCTGCAGCACTCAAAAAGCAGGAGCTTCCCATTTCCACAAATCCTATCAACATAAGGACCTTCAGTCTGAGGCAGTGCTGCTGCGTTGTTTTGTTGTGGAACTGTACTGGGTATTGGAAACCTGAACACACAAAGATTCTGATGTTTGTTGGCACGGTTTGGCATTTGGGGCCAGGCTAGGATTTACAAAAGCTGTGCTGACCCTCCCTCTGTCTCATTTTTTTTCTGTGTTTCCACCAACTTTGTTCTTTTTCACTTCTTTGATCTCACTTTCACTTTCCCAGTCTTCCCTGAAAACCTAACATTGGTTTCCTTCTTATCTCATGAAGCTGATTCAAATGAGGATGTGCCACAGTTTGCCTATTTTTGTTGCTTTTCAGCCACCTGGTTGAGTTGTTACAGCTCATCTTCCTTCTCCTAAGTACTGCTGGTCCGATGAGTCCCCTCCAGACCGTGTCCTGTAACAGAAACTTCTCCCATTTTCTTTACAGTGAGTGCACATAGACATTTCTGGTCTGCTTTCACTCTGTCTCCCTGGAAATCACAGTGCACGTTTCACAGTCACAGTATGGCCAAGGATGGAGATAGCTGGTCGGAATGCCAGCTCAGTGCAGGGCTGCCTGCAGCACGATGCTCAGGACATTGTCTGGTTGTTGAGGACGGGTGCAGACTCCACAGCCTCTTTGGGCAACCAGTTCAGCTACTGGACAATTTCCACATTAAGAGGTTCCTTCCTATGTCTGACTGTGTGCTGGAAGTCAGGCTGAAGGGCCTGTGCTTGCCTGGATCCTTCTTCATGCCTTTCTTGAAAATAGGAATATTTGCCTTCTTTAGTCCTTCGTGACACCTTCCCTTCCATGACTTTCCAAGAAAGGCAGTGTTGGCCTTGGAATGACGTGACTAGCTCCCTCAGCCCCCGTGAGTTTGTCCCTTCTGCATGTCCAGTCTGCCTAATTGTTCTCCATCCCAATCTTCCTCCAACGAGGGCAAACCTTCCTTGCTCCAGACATGCTCACCAGTCTCAGGGGCCCTGGGATTGCTGAAGATTAGTTTTACCAGCATAGTTTGAGATGAATGTGTTTCATACCTCAGCCTTCTTTGGTGTTTGTTCTCATTGCCATTCCTCAGCAGGCGCACGTTTTCCACAGTTGTCCTTCTGATGGATGGTACCTGTTGAAACCTTTCTTGTTGCCTTCACATCCCTCACCAGATTCAACTTCACTTGGGCTTGTGACTCTCCAAGCTGTGTGCTTGGACACTGTCACGATATTTCTCCCCGGTTATTGCTTCCAGTTCTTGTGTGTGTCCTTTTAGTGGCTGAGATTTGTGAGGACGTTCTTGTTCGTAATGTAATGCACATCAGTGCTGTTCTCTTGCATTTTCTGGCAGACCATTCTTGAGGTCGGAGAAAGTGACCTTTGAAAATCCTGCTTCAGTTGTACTGGAGAAAGAATTCAGTAGTTCTTGTGCCATCTAGAAATTGCTCCTTACCTCTTTTGTTGGCTTTTTGTACATCAAATCTGCCTAAATTTAGTAGCCCCCCTATATCTTCTTGATTGTGCTTCAACTTTAGTTTCCATTGCATCCAGCACTGTGTTCTTTCCATGCCACCTGCAACTGTTTTACGTACTGGGTTTTTTGCTCCTGGTCAGCTAGCTTTGTCATTCGTACTTAGATCTCTTTTCTGAGCATAAACAGAGTTGCAGTTAATGTTTGGACTTTCTGCATCCTCTGGACAACAGAAAACATTTACGCTGGCTTTAAGAGGGGAGTTGAAATGCTGGTGACCTGCACATTCCTGTTGCATCAGAGAGTAGTCTCGTTGCTTCCAGAGGGATGGAAGATTCAGAGGTACTCCTGTAGTGCCCCTGGCTGCTGTTGCTGTTGTGTTAAACTTGTAGTCAGTTCTTAGCAATACATCTTCCATACTGACAGCAGCACATGTCACATAGTTTCAGCCAGAGCCTTTCACACCTGAAGATAGGGAGCGCTTAAAATGAGAAGGGATAGTGTGACCCTGTGAGCACAGCGTCTGGTGGCTGTATGAGGACTTTGCTTTGATTTAATAACTACAATTTCTTGGAAAGAACTTATTATAAATGAAGGGCCCCTGGGCATGAGAGGACAGGAGAAAGGAGCATTCATTTATGACAGAGACCTTTATCCTGGGGAAGCAACAGCTGCTAATGGGATGAGATGAGAACGGTCCAAATCAGTGGAGCGAAGGAGTGCTTTCACAAAGCCTCTGTCTGCTCTTGCAACAATCTGGCAGCACAAAAGCTTCCTTGGTATTTTTAGGGGTTCCCTCCAGTTTTCTTGCAGCCCACAGACCAGGGCTTGCCGCACAGGATGTGGTATTTATGAGCAGGTCTGTATCATTAGTCACCCTTTCATTAAGAGACTTACACACAACACAGCAGGCTTTCCCTGGGCTGCTGGCACACGTCTCTGGGGACTGGAGGGGAGTGGTTCTGGAAGAACTCCCTGCTCTGCCTGTTCTCAGGCCATGCATGAAGAACAGTAAGCAGAAGACTGAAGGTCTCAGGTGCACGGGGGGGGGTCGCTCTGAAGCAGGTGGTGCAGGGCTCCAGGAGAGCCCCTGTCCTTTCCTCAGCAAGGCAGTGCTGGAGAAAGCTACAGCCACGCTGTTGCTGTGGACAGTTTTGCTAGGAGCTGTTCGTTAATGTTTGTGGCAATTCTGTCCCTGTTGCTGCTGCTCACTAAAGGGAAGAGAGGAGGGAGCGTGGTGAGCTGTGAAGAGCTGACTGCTCTGGTGAGATCACCTGAGAACAAAGGTTGCCCAGGGTGGGATGAATGGTGGTGGAGCAGCTCGTGCTCCAGGAGGCTGACTGCTCGTGCCTGAGCCTGATCTGTGCTCGCATGAGGGATGCTGTCCTGTCTTCCAAATCCCTTCAGGGATGAGTGTGTCTCACTGACAGAAAACTGTCTTTCTAGTGCTTGGTTTAACAACAGGGACATGTTTTCCCACTTTCTTTTCTACTGCAGAGCTTTTTATTGTCTTGAAAGCTGGTGGCAAAGATGGATACAAAGGACTGAAAACTGAAACCCAGTGCTGTACCTAGACGTTAGCATTCCAAACTAGCACAAGCAGACACCTTTCTTGCTGCTTGCTTGTTTAGTCATTGCTGCACTCCTGCCAGGGGTTGCAGCCAACAGCCATTTCTCTGCTCAGGGCTAGAAAAAGAGGTGTGAAATGTGGAGACTGTGAGGTTGGAAGTTGTAAAGCCACCAGAAAGTTCCTCTATGCACTTTTTCTCCAGCCTGTCACTTGGAGTGCTGCTACTTAGCAGCAGGGGCAGGGTCTGCTGGAACACGTGTGTTGCAGAGAGATCTTTGCTCTGTGGGAGAAGCGTTGGTAATGTTATTCAGAATAAATATAACGACCTGATATTTGTAGAGTGCTTTTCTTGCTGTTGCTGTAATGATCCCAGCCTAACTGTGTGGAACTGAGACTTGGTCAGCTTGTTTGGTTACTCTTACTACTACTTTGGTTACATCTCCTGCAAGCGCTTCTGAGTCTCGCCGGAGTGCAGCAGCCTGGGGAGAGATGTTTTCTGTGGGTGGCGTAAGGAACGCTGTGCCTGCTGACCCGACACCTGCAGGGCTGTACCTGGCTGTGCCCTGACAGCACCGTGACAGTGGGGAGCCCAGCAGCAGGCAGCCCTCAGTCCCTCTGGTGCCCTGGCAGCTGCGGGGCAGCTCTGAGCAGGGGGCAGCAACCCTCCACGTGGGGTCTCTGAGACCCAGACCGTGTGCCTGAGCAAGGACCGCGTGGGAGCAGGAAGCAGACGTCTGGCTTCAGTGTAAACCTACTGGGGGACCTGTGGAGGGAGGATGGTGAGTACTCCTATGGGGCTGCTCTGTACGGCCCGCTTGGTACGGAGTCACGAAGTCATGAAATTTACAGCGCATGTAGCTGGCTGCCAGGCGGAAAACCAGCAGTACTCCGTGATGCATTAATGACTGCATTCAAAGTTATGTGTTTAACCGATTCCTTCCCACAAGCCCTGGCATATTTGGACTGGTTGTGTCCCTCCTGTGTCCCACATTCAGCGTGATATGTGGTGTGGGGCAGGTGAAGCTGATTTCATGTATGTCCTGCTCTTTTCATCTGTCCCTGTGTGTTAACAAACTGCCATTAGCTCACTCGCCTTAGCAGAGCTGGGGGAGCTTTTTTTGTGTCTCCCAAGGTGACTCCTCTCATCTTTTGGCAGCAGGTTACATAGTTCATTTTTTGGATGGGGAGAGGTAAATGTGGAGATGACAGGATAGTGAAGAGAGAGGATTCGGCAGGAGAAGGATAAGGAGAGTGAAACTGAGCTGAAGGCAGTAAAAAGAAAGCAGAGAGGGAAGACCACGGACCTAAGCAGATTTTGGGAAGGCTGGTGACTCTTGCTTTGTTTGGTTTTATTACCTTCAGCTGAATGCATGCAAGAGTTTTGTTCTGTGCATGGCTGAATCAGGGCTGAAAAGTAGACAAACATGGTCTTTTAGCCATCAATCCTAATTACATTTCAGTCTGTTTGTTTGAATGCTGTTGGAAGCCTGATTCTCTTGTGGCACTCTCCCTGGATATTTCTGATCAGTGTTCTCAAGAGGCCAGCACAGTCACCCTAAGGTTTATTTTTTGGCTATGGAAACATTCCTAAAAATGACGAGGTTGAAAGATGCAATATATAACCTATACAATATAAGCTTAGCATTCGCAAAGAGAAAAGGAGAAAGTTTTCATAGCACTGCGCATTGAAATATTCATGGTAGCTTTCAAAATCTCCCCTTATCAGCAGTTGCATTCCTTTATTTGTCCCTATTTTGTCTCTTTTTGACCCTGCTTGCGTGATAAGGAACAAAGGGTAGATTAATTTTTTCTGTTGTTTTTCTGCTTTTCAAACTATTGCTAACGCTCAGATTAGGACCTCAGAAAAATCATTTAGGACTGTACATTCCTTGATGGGGGGAGGGCAGGGGAAAGAGTGTCCAAATTGTCAGGCTGGATTACCTGGACACGGTGCTTTTCAGGGTGGATGATGAGGGAAAGGCAGAGCTTGGAAACCTGCCTAGGAACAAAAGGAAACAGCACCTAAAAGCATTGTGGAAGACTCACACCACAGCTTTCCCAAGGGCTGCTGAGCAGTGAGGTCTCCAGGGACTGGCAGAATTTCAGGCGTGCTCTGCTGCTGCCAGGGCGGCTCTGCTGGGCTGCAGCATAGGCCATGCTTAGCACAGCTCTCATGGGAAGGGAAGGCTTGTTGAGGTGAAGCTGCAGAGAGCGGAGGAAAGACAATCTTTATCTTAGATGTCAGTGGTGGGTATTTGTGCCCTTCAGCCCGAGAAAAAAGAAAACAGTTGTTTGACACGGGGGTCATACCATCTGTATTGTGCGTGATGAGCTGGAAAGCTCTCAGCCCAGTGGTGAGGTGTGGTGAGGAGTGCGAGCATTTCTGCTTGTGTTTGGATGGGGAGAAGGATGCGAGTCTTGTTTATGTGGTGGTGTTGTGCCAGACTGCTCTCCCGGAGCTCTGAGATCAGCCCTGAGATCGGTGGCAGCAACGAGAAGACAGGTCTCCCTTTGCTTACCTGAAAGTGGGTGGGACTGCACGGCATTCTGTTAGACCTCACAAGCTGTGATTCAGCCTTCAAAGTCAGCATGGGCTGAATTGAGTGCTGCTTCTGCAGTTCACACAGCCTTCACGTGCCCTGCTTCAGCACCAGGATTGCAACATGGTCCTGTGAGGGACTCCTTATCACTCCACAGGTAGTGAAGAACAGGATGAAGTGGGCATTCTGCATGAGGAGAGCTCAGAGAGCCAATGTGGTTTTGACAACAGCAGTAAAACAAAGTCTGCGTGCCTTCTTCTGGCAGTGACACAGTGCCAGGGCAGGCACCCTGGAGATAGCATCTGGTTATCAGCAGCAACACCCTTCACCAGCTGTGTGTCTCACCCCATTCAGGAAAAGCCTTTTTGTGCCTGGAGGCCCTGGAATGCACCCTCAGGGAATTTCTGTGCCAAGCTGCTCTGGAACGTTTTCTGTGCCCGTTGGCTTCAGGCTGTTTTGGGGCAGCTTGGGGCCAGACTTCCCTGAGAAAAATGCTGGGCCAGTTATGTTGCAACCAGCTGGCCTCAACTCACAGGTGATCTTAGCCTGGCTAGCTTGAAAAGCTTTCCATGCCCAGGGGCCTCCCAGAATCTACACTGATGGAGGCCCAGGTGGTCCAAGCAAAATGAGATGTTTCTTCTGCCCTGTGGACTTGTTCGTGCATCTGCTGCGAGTTCTCTGGATGGCACCATTTTGAGGGCTTTGTGCCTCCATCTCTTTCCTTCCTTTTCCACAATATTTTGTAATCTCTGCTTCTGACGGTGTGATCCCATCAGACCCATTTCTCCCACATTCAGCTCTCACAACCCAGGTTGTGCCTTCCCTCTGCATGCCCGTTTTGCAGTTCCATGCAGCTTTCTAAGCTAATCTAAGGGAAATAGAGCCTGCTTGCTTTCATGGGGACACAGCAGCAGGCTTAAACTCGTATGCTACATCAGCCAAACAAACTCAGACTTCTGGCGTTCATCTCCTACTGTACCACCTCTGATGGCTCTGAGCTCTGAGCTATGTTTCACAGCAGCCATTCGGTCCTGTCACTGGCAGCTGTAATGGCAGTTGCTAATCAGCTTGGCTTGCAGCATGGTGCTGTGATGAAGCACCTTGCTCTACGTTCGCAATATCAGAGTTTTGCCTTGGATGTTAAGAATTGCAACTCTTCATATGGCTGTTAGTATTTCAGTTGTAAACAACATAAAAAGAAGATGGCAGGTGTCCTGCCGAAGGAACAGCGCGGGTCCTGCAGGCAGATGAAGCGCTGCCTCACAGGGGCCTGCTGCACATGACACTACAATATTTCTTCTCTGTTCCTGCTCTGTTAGTCTGTCTTCCTGCCCAGACCAGGATCAGCTGTAGCTCTGTGGTCATTGCTAGGCTGTAATCAGTGCTGCTTGGTAAACGCCTCTGATGGAGATTGATAACTTTCCCTCTTCTGCAACTGAGAGTTGTATTGCTCCCTAACTGGAGGCTGTGATACAGCTAAGGCACAAGCTCCTTGACTGTCTCCCCTTTGACTTTGAAAGCAAGTGGTTTGAACCCCCCTGAGGACTTCTGTGTTTTAAGCCTATTGTTGCAGCTTCCCCCCTTATCCCCACAATGAAGCTGTGGGTCCTGGAAGCTAACAGTTCTGCTGCGTGCACTTGGGAGATGAAAAATGAAGGTCCTGCCTGGCAGCCAGCACATGAGTTAATGGAGGTCCTGGCTCACATGGAGTCATCTCCCCTCTCCTGTGGGATCTGGTGTTATATGTTGCGTGTGTGACATGATAGAGTTGCAGGGCAGCAGATGGCATATGCTTTGGAGCTTGCTGCTCCCTTGGGACTGGGAAAGAGAGGAGGCTGGCACGCCTGCAGTGTGTCATGCAGGAGCTGGGCATGCTAAGCAGGATTTCCTGCCCCTGAACATCCTGCTTAGGTTACAGACCCATCTCACATCTGGCCTTTTTGTAGTCTGAACTCCTGCCTGAACTCGGTGGAGCACAGCCCGCAGTGGTGCTCACAGCCCTGCTGGAGATGTGTACACTAACTCACAAGTGAAGGAAGCGAGGTCTGGTTTGCAGCTCCTGCTCCCTGCACTGCAGGCTGGTTGGTGGCACAGCTGCACCTCCTGCATGGTGCCTGAGTGAGCTGAGGGGATCTCAGCACTGCCAATGGGACTCCAGTTCCCTCTGCATCCTGCTGTGATGTGAACACCATCCATTTGTGCTCCATTTGTCCCACCTGTGAGATTTCACAGGTGAGCCTCATAAAGGAGTCAGAAGTGTCCCTTCAGTGTTGCAGAATTGTATTTTTGAGGGCAGATGGCAGACATACACTCTGCATCTTTAACCATCATTTCTGTAGATGTCATGTAAGTCTTTCCACATTTATTGCTGGCAAACACAGAAGAGCCAAGGAGGACGTGTCTGAAGCAGCCCCTGGTTTTCTGAGCAACTTTTTGATTGGAAAAGGAGTGTCACTCATTCTGGCCACTGCTCAGAATTGCTTCTGCTTAGTTAGTTTCTCTTAAAATATCAGACCCACGAGAGGCAAGGTCTATATGACTGCACCTTTAACAGAACCAGCAGATTTTGAGAGCCATTGCTGACTGTGCTCACTGCACCTGTGACTGTACTTATGCATACCCAGAAACAGAGCTAGGTGCAGACCTATTTTTTTACTACTGTGAAAAAATGTGCTGCACTTTGCAGGCATTTCTCTGCGTGCCTTGGGTCTCCATTATGCTGGGCCTCTTGTCCCAATCCCTAGTGCTTGCAAAAGGTTGAAGCAGAGAAAGCTTTCACAGTCACTCTCCCCTACCCCCCAGCTATTAGGAGATGCAAGGACTTGCCACTATGACCTCTTTTTCTCTGCCTCCTTCTGCATCTTGGAGCTTGGATAATAGATACAGGTCTTTTTACACTTGCATGAGAGCTCCTTTGCTTTGCAGTTCAGGTTCTTCACACAATCAGATCTTTATCTCAAGGTAGCCCATACTGTGTCCTTCTCCTGTCACCTCAGGATTCCAGGAATGCCTATTGTGAGGGACTTCAGGGAGTCTTTTATAACTAACTGTATGTCCTTGCTGTGTCTCCTTCAGTTGCATTAACCTCCATGTGGAGACACAGGAGCTGCTACCTCTGTTTATGCCATCAGTAAGGAACCATGAGGTAAACAGACGTGTTTTACTGTGTTTCATGTAAAGTACAGCATTTCTTTAATGAGATGAGAGTGCTCTTAGTAGTGGGACTGCACAGCTCAATGGGCAAACTCTACCTAGAAAATATTTTTCAGCCTGAAGAGTTTGCTTTGACTGACTGCTGCAGTCAGTGGTGAGTTGAGACCTTGGGAAAGCTTGCAGACATTTTTGTATCCTATTCCACCATCTTCCAGGAATAAAAAGGTTTTCAGATAATAAACCTCCCTAAATGGAAGAGGGAGGAGTGACATATACAAGCTCCCAAGTCTCTGTGAAAGCTCAGTGAGAAGAGAATGATGCTACACATTCTTTGCATCAGCCACGTGGTTAGACGTGTACACACACTGGTACAGCCTGCACTGCCTCCCTCCATCCCGGTTAGTGACACTGGGATTTAGGTTAGGCAGGTCAGCAGGGAGGGAGGGAGAGTGATTCTTGGACTGCAAAGGCTGCGTTGCCTTCCTCCTGTCTCCAGGATGTGGAGGGCTCTGTCCTATGCTGCATGGGACTAATGGTCCCTTCACCACTCTTTTTTTTGTCCTTTCATCCATTCAGCATCAGCTGCTGTCCTGAGGCTGTTGCTCTAGACTGAGCCCCAAGTGTGTGGGGATCTTCTGTCTCACATGGGAGAACTCGGATGCTTCTTGGGATATGCTGCTACCTGTGGGCAGTGTGACACAGAAGGGACTTGAGAGATCCTGCAGTCAAGGAGGAAACTGGACACAAAAGTAGATTTACAGAATTTTTCTAAACTTAAGTCATGATTATGAGACCCCTCCTCCATTAAGGAAATGAGAGAGACCTTGCTCTTCTCTGGAGTTGAGGTTTCTTCTTAGAACAGGACAGTTGGTGGTTTTGTCACATCGTGGGTTTGCTGCTCCCAGTACCTCCCTCAAAGTGTTCGTGCCATTGTCCTCAGCTTTTGATGGAGACAAAGCCATCAGCTCCTAACTTCCAAGCAGAACAGTTAACCAGCTTGTTGCAGAGCAGTCAGCCCTTCCCCTGTGAAGGGCTCTGCATAGAGCTGACAAGGGCAGCCTGACCTCTTCCTGCCCCACAAGCAGAGGTGAGCTGAGGGTCCTCCAGCTGGGGCCTCAGTCTCTACCCAGCACTGCACACTCAGGATTTTCCAGACGCTGGGCTTTGACCTTGCCGTCTCACCCTGATCAGACATGGCTGTGTAAAAGCAAGGACTCAAGGAACTGAGGCCAGCTCTCTAGTGCTGGAAAAAATCTAACACCATTAATTGTCCAAAACATTCTGGGGGAAATACACTCTTATGTGACTGTGGAAAAAACAAACAAACAAACAAACAACATTTAATTCTCTCTTTAAAATGCACAAATATACAGTTTTGTTTTTGAAGGGAGAGGCGCAAGTTTTTGCAATAGAAAAAAAAAAAAGATCTGTCCTGTTGACAAAACGTTGGTGTATCTTTCTCCATTTTCTCCCCAGCATCCCTTTTACTAGTTGCTGTTTGCTGCCTTGACACAGTTTTGAAAATGACTGCCTCTCCAAACTGCAGTTCACATGAAATGGGGAAGGAACGTATTATTGCCACTCCCTGCTGGAGGAGCAGTCCGAAAAGCCAGGACTGCATGACAGATATCAGGTTTATGGGGCTGAAAGTCCTCACAGGAGCACGTGTCCTGGTATGTTGCCAGTGGCGTTTTCAGCACAACGTGCACAGAAGTCCCAAAATCACAGAACAGATGAGGTTGGAAGAGAACTGTTGAGATCATCTGCTCCAATCCCCCTGATCAAAGCAGGATAAGCAGGCTGCCCGGGACCGTGACCAGGCGGGTTCTAAGCATCTCTGCAAACTCTCTTGGGGATCCTGTGCCAGTACTCTGTCACCTGCACGAGTATCAGTGTTTCCCGATACTCAGAGGGAACCTCTTGTGAACAGCTTTTGCCCATTGCCTTTGACCTGGTGCTGGGCACTACTTAAAACAGCCTGGCCCCATCTTCTCTGCATTTTGCTTTCAGATATATCGACACTGATGAGATTCCCCCTGAACCATCTCTTCTCCAGGCTGCTGCAGCCCTCTCAGCCTTTTCTCCAAGGAAAAGTGCTCCAGCTCCTTTGTAATTTGTGTGGCCTTTGACTGGACTTTCTGCAGTAGCTCCATGCCTTCCTTGTATTCAGAAGGCTTGGAGCCAGCCACGTTATAGGAAGGTTTTTGCAGCTCTTGGTGGCCATTGAGTCAGCTCTGATGGCACCATGGGACTCCCAGCTCTCTGAGGTGAGAGGACCCCCGCTTCCTTGTGCCTGAGTGCTGGCAGGGTGAGGCATGGAATGTGTCAGCACGACATGGCTTGGGTGGACTGGTCTCATGTGAGGTTTACTGAGGTGCATGAGGGTCACCTGGGAGCTCAAAGGTCTTCGTGGAGAAGGTGGGGGCTGCTCTGCTGCAGGACTCACCCAAGATAGCAGAGGAGTCGAGGTGGGCTTTCCCACCGTTTCCCAGTGTTGGGAAATAGTTCTGGCTGCCTTCCTGGCCAGGAAGCTGCTTCTGTTCTGTGAGAAAGTTGTTTTGACTGGCTGGGTGGAGAACAAAGGAGGAGAGACCAGTTATCTATGTGGTGCATGAGTGGAGCCGATAACGTGTAGCTGTTCTTCCAGAGCAGATGCTTGAGATCTTCAGCTCCTGTATAGATGGCCCCACAGTGCAGTGCTCTGCCCAGCCCAGCTTTTCCCAGTTTCTGCATCTGGGCTACTGCTCACTTGTGCACTGGTGTTAGGCTGTCATTTATACATACATGGTGGTGAGTGTTGTTGAGAGCTCCAGTAGAGAACTTCTAGGAGTGCTGAACCTGATTTCTCTGCAAGGATCCTCCTGTAGGCTCCATAGGTTGCACTGTCTTAATAGCTGAGATCTGACAGCTATTAGTAGCCGTGCTGTTCTCATTAGAGCCAGCTGCAAGATCATTTCCTGCTGAGGAACTATGCCTTGTCCACTGTGAGACAGCTTGTGTGCTCAGGGGCTGGGATGCAGTCTTAGACTTTGCAAGGATTTGGGACAGTTTCTGTACATGAGACTTTACTTCATGTTCACATCGTGAGCAGGCTGTTCTGGTACACGAGAACCCATTGCATCACTTGTGACTCATTAGTCGAAGACTAATTTTACAGCCTCTTTGCCCCAGAATAATCTCAAGGCGGCAAAGCAGAATTTCCACCATGTTCTCTTTAACTCTGGCTGTTTATTTTTGGTATCCCTACCCTACATAACTCCCTCTTGGGCAGAACCTCTTGGATCTTGGCCCATTTCTGCACACTCCATCATGTGGGGCCTGATGGGTAATTCTGAAACTCTGGAATTCTCTGACAGATCCACAGGCAGAGGTTTGTGTGCCTGGATACCAACATGTTTCTCAGGTACTCTCCCATTCTTAGAGAGGCTCTTTGCAGCACGCTCGCATTTCGTTTTCGTCTGTTTGCCTGATTTTCACTTGAGCATCATAATTTTATCCTTATTTTGTCTCTTCTCTCAATCCTAGGACTGCTCATAGAGAGGACCCTCTAAAGATGTCTGTTGCAAGCTGTAGGGTTTGACTATGGTTTAATGGCCCTCAGTTTTCTCTGGTCCAGCCTCCTGTTCAAGACTGTGACCCACATTATAGCAGGTCAGGACCTTTTATAGCCAAGCTGTGACAGGATTTCCAAGGATGGAGACCCCCATCACTACCTGAGTGACCTCTGCTGCAGAGCACTCCCCTACAGTCTTCCCAGACAAGGTTTTCCTGTCGTTCACCCCATGTCTATCTCCTAATGCTGATCTGTTGTTGCTGCAATGGTGCCGTGAGGATCACAGTTCCACTAGGACTGTCTTTGCCAGTTTTCTGTTATTCCCAGGCATACCTTCTTCTTCTGTACCTTGGGAAAACTGTAGGTGCTGCGGAGTCCATTTCAGTGGCAGCCAAATCTTCCATCTATAAACTGGAATAGCAAAGGGCTATTTTTCTGTGTTTCTTAAGCAGAGGCTGAACTTGAGCTTTTACTTCCTTGTTTCGTTTTTTCCTTGTTTGTAGTGAGAATCTTGCAAGTAGGCTTTATAGGACATCAGTATCTTGCTGTGCATTCCTTCTTCCCATAGGAATGACAATGTTCTAACAGTGAACTCTCCCCTGCTCTTGGTGACTCATTTCTCAGTTGAGATTGCTGCTGCAGAGAAGTGCAGCATCTCCTGTTCACAAAACCCCTCCCAGCTCAGGAGCAGTTCAGCTGGAAGTTCCCTGGAGCATGCTAATCGACTTTCCTTTGGAAAGCTAATTTTCCTGCTGTAAGGACTTGCTGCATCCAGACAACATGGTGATTTTTTTTTTTTCCCCCAGCAAAGATAAAGTCAAACTCCTGCCTGTAACAAACATGAAGTTGTTTGAAAACACTGCTGTCCTGGGGCTGTACAGGGGCCAGCCCACTGCACCTCAGTCCTTTTGCCTGTAACATCCCTTCTTCCAAGGCCGGTTTCCCAGAATTGGTGACTTCTTTATCAAGTAGTTAGCATTCCTTTGGTTTGTTTGGGGAAGGTGGCCCGCACAGTTATCAGCTGCAGCTAGTGTTTTCTGCACAAGAAATTTAATCAGCTAAAAATATGGGCTGATGCAGGTGTAGTAAAGGTACAACATTCTGTGTTGAAAGTGAGGAACAGAAGGGACTGTAGCAGCCAACTTCGATCTGCCAGGACCAACTTTTTACGGGTTTTATGATATTTGTTGAGGATGGGGCTGGCTCTGAGTTGTGCTGGTGGATGAGAGGAGGGCAGGAACTGGGACGGCACAGGAGACCCAGTGCAACTCGCAGAGCACATGTTGGTGTGTATGTGGGATGCACGTTCTCTGGACCTTTGTGTTGATGGGTGCTTCTACAGCCCCAGTTTGGCTGCTCAGGGTCAAGCAAGACAGGTTGCTGACATTTAACAGCTTCTCTGTGAGGGAAACGAGTGCCAGTTTGCAATATCATGCTGGATGCAAGGACACTTCAAACCATGTTTTCTTGGAACCCTTCTTGTCAAATGCTGATGACGCATCTTGCTTCCCTATGCTGAGTGCATGCTTTGCTGCCAGGGCTTACCCATGTGAGTGAGTGGTATCTGTTGCTGTAACTCAAAAGCTGCTTGGCTGGGACTCCCATCAAACTGCAGCATCACTGCTTCAGCATCACAATTAAACTGTGCCAGTGCACATCAAACGAGGTGCAAAATCCTGTCCCTTTGCCTTTGCCCATACTTGCAGTTGCTTGTGTGGAACTCTTACACCTACAACTTGTTTGCCTAGTCTGCATTTGTTTTCCTTTTCCTTTCCATTCCCTCCAGGTGCCTCTTACTGTCTGGCTCTTCCGGAGAGAGGAGTTAGTAGCCAGGGTTGCTCTTTCTGTACTGCACTGGTAGCTTCCTGTGTTAAATCAGTTTTGTCTGTTCCGTAAAGCCACACTGCGCTCTGTGGGAAGGCAGTTCTTCTGTTTGGCATGCTTCAATTTTAATACTGTTTAAAATGCTGTCTGGTGAAGGGCAGCGGCGCAGCTAAAGCCAGACACACTGTCTTTGTCAGTGGGAAAATGAACCAACAGGTGCCTGCCACCCCTCTGTGAAATCTAATTTTTCCTTTTATGCAAGCAAAATGTTGACTTTTTTTTGGTCTTAAGCCACCAAAGAGCTGAATGAAATATGCATCCAGGCTGGCTCATTCACTCCCCTCATCCAGGATGTTTTAACTTCCATGCTTCCCGAGCGCTGTGCTACCTGGAGTCCTGTGCCCTGAGCCTCGCCTGGGACCGGCTGGTGGGGCTGGGAGAGAGAAATGCTTCTCTCTCGAGCTCCCCTCTTGCCGGCAGAGACAAAGGGGGAAATGTGGCCAGATGTACCCATAGGCCATGCTATGGGGCCTGCCCTCACGTTGTGCTGCTCTGTGTTCCTCCCCACAGATGTCGTGGCACCCACAGTACCGCAGCTCCAAGTTCCGCCACGTGTACGGCAAGGCCGCCAGCAAGGAGAAATGCTACGACTGCGTGCCCATCACCCACAGCGTCCACGACAACCACTTCTGCACTGTGAACCCGTACTTCATCGCGGTGGTGACCGAGTGTGCGGGCGGAGGGGCCTTCCTCGTCATTCCCATCCACCAGGTGAGCTCCATCGAGGCAGGCTGGCTTTCGTGAAGGCTGGAAGAGAGCTGGCATTGCAGGGAGGTGGATCTTGCAGAGGATATTCCATGAGTGCTGTTTGCTGAGCTGAAAAAAGCATGGATAGGGCTCCAGGTTCCCTGGCAGGTGACCTAACACGTCTTACATAGCTGCTTGCAGGTTTCCAACGCCTTCCTTCACTAGTATCTCTGTTGCCTTGTGTAATCAGCAGGAACTGTGGTGCTCAAATGTTTGTCTCCTAGGAGGAATGGCAAATCAAAAAGCAGTTAGTAGATACAGAGGGCAAAACCTGAGCGGTGCTTTAGTAGCATGGCTTCAGCTGTCACCAAAGGAGTGGATGATGTTTTGTTGTAACTGCTTTCTCCTTCGCAAAGGAATGCAGCTACGCTTATGAGATAATGAAGCTCTTGAGCTTCAAGCACTGATGCTAGAAAAACTTCCCTTTCAGAAACAAATCCCATGTTTGTGGGTTTTGATGACTTAGAGATTTGATGAGCTGGCCATCTGACATTTATGCTTTAGAAGAAGTCGGCATGCATTATTGTGGATTACCTTCAGGATGAGGTTATGAGCTCTCTGGAATCAGACCAGAAGAGAGGAAAGGCAGAAGTTCAGCCTTTAATTAAAAGTTAATTGATGGTATTATTGCAACGCCACTTTTTCAATATATATTTGCTAAGGATGAAAGTGATCTGAGTGCACTTTAGGAACATAGTACCATTCCTGGTCCTTCTAGACTTTGTTTATTCAGTGCTTTCACCGTTGGTGCTGTTCAGAGACAGTCCTATGATGAGCCACTGCCCTGTTTTTCTTGTCTGCCCCCTCGACCACAATCTGTTGAGGCTGAAGAGCTCATCTCCGTCACAGAGCTGCATCTGAGCAGGCAGCTGGTGAGTGCAGGACATGGTGTGGGACCCAGCTCTCAAAGCATTGGTAAAATGAGCTGAAGATGCTTGTATTGTTTACTGTCAGTTCTTCTGTATTCTCACTACTTCTCAGCTCAGCCCATCTTTGACAATTCTTCCCTTCTTAACACCTGCTTACACACTCCTCCCGGATATGAAATGTTCACAGAAGTCAGAAGCAAAGTAGAACTAGAAAAGATAACTAGAAAAGGATAATTAAAGTACACTGTGAAAATGTGAGATGGCTTTCATAGGAGGGAAGACTTTGTAGCATAGGCATCGACCAATCTGGGTGAAAAAGACAAATAAGCCAGACAGGTGAAAAAGTAAATAGGGTGGGGAAGAGGTCTGACAAGTAATTCTTAATTGCGAGTGGTGAAGGGGACATGATGGGGAGGAGCAGGGTGGTGGCAGGCAGAAGCCAACACTTTCACAGCTCAGATGTGGAGCTCACAGCTCAGGATGCTGATGAGCCTGAAGAATTAAGGGGTTCAAAACGGGACTGGTGTATGGAGAAGAGCTGTGCTGTGAACTGTGCTTATTCAGAGGCAGTTCCCCTAGCTGAGGAAGCCCCCTGAGGCTTAAGCTTTGGCAATGGATAGGGGAAAGCATCTGTATATGCAGTGCTTCTTACAGCCGTCCTCTGAGTACCTTCCCCTCACCCAAGCTGTAGGGGAGAGCTACTTCAGCCACCCTCAGAAAGGGGTTCCCTGAACCTGCCTGTTGTGGTCCCAGTTACCTTTTCCACAATAAGCTTCCAGACTGGTGCCAGCAGGTGAAAAGCTGCAGCTTTTGACTTGTATTCCTTAAGGTGGTCTTTGTGGCCACTGCCTTCTGTGGTGCGGTGACAGCATCCCTCTGGGCTCCTGCCCCGCTGCCGTGGAGCCGACAGCAGCCTGGTCTGGAGGTGTGTGTGGGGCAGTGCTGTCCCCACATGGCTGACTGCTAATCCGTGGCTATTTTTGACTGGATGCACAGGGAGCAGACACAGCCCCACATACCGCAGTGTGGAGGAAGAGCCTGGGAGCCAGGATGTCACCTCTGGCTGAAGTGGGAAATGGCACCCAGACAGTGGGGGCTGTGTTGGACTATGCTTTCTAGGGAGGATGAGCAGGCTGTGCGGGAAGCTGCTCCCATCCTGTTCTGTCCCCTTCTTGCAGTTTATTCTGTGTCTGCATGCAGAGGGGCTGCTTGTGTCAGCATGTGCTCTAATGCAAACTCAGACTTGATGGATTTAACTGTGTTTGTCATGTTACTGTCCTGCTGATTCATGGAAATGTGCACTCATTTCTCCTTGAAGAAATGCCTCTGTCTGCTCCTCCCCTCCCCTTCCCTCCCCTCCCCTCCCCTCCCCTCCCCTCTCTTCCCTTCCCCTTCCCTTCCTCTCTTTGGCTATGTGGACCTCTAAGACACAAACTCTGCTTCATTCTCTTAGATGACAAAGCTATGAAATGACAGCCGTGATGACCCCAGAGGTTTTAACTAACTGGGGCCAAAGGGGATGCTGCACCATTGTGTGATGGCAGCGTGTGCTCCTGTCCTTTGAAGAGCACTTGACAACTTGAATGACCAATCTAATGGTAATCTGCACTGTGCAAATCTACTGGGAGAATTTTAGCAGTCCTTCTAGTGAGCTGAGGTTTTTGTCAAGAAGCCGTGTCTGGCTACAGTGTCTCACATTCTTGAAAAAATGCTGGGAGCTTATAAAGCAAGTGTTTGAAAAATGAAACTAGTTATCAAGCTGTGCAAATAACTATGAAAGCCAGGTGTCTCTGCAAGGAGGACAACACATCTAGTTACTAAAACACTGCTTGGTCGATGGAACTAAATTTCCCAGCACGTGAAGACCTCCCACATACAGCACTTTGAAACCAACAGTATGTTTGTCTGAGGCTTGTCCTGTGTGCTGGTTGGCAGCTTGTCATGTTCTGCGGGCTCTGCTGAGTGCCAGAGCTGTGGAATTGCCTCAGGGCAGGTGGGATTGGTATAAGCACAGGGGGCTCCTTTTCTGGGCTCAGCTGAGCCTGATGAGGCACGCAGAGGGGTCTCAGTGTGGCATGATGGAATGGCTGGGTAGCCTGGGAATCTCCCAGCAGGAACCTGGAGCAGGAAAGGCAGGAAGCTGTGGGAATTCCCACAGGGATGAAGGGATCCCTGTGATGCTGGCTGCCCAGCCTACAGGATTGCTGGCTTCAAACCAAGCCCTGAATCCTGCAAAAGGGCACTCTGGGCAGGAAAATGCTGCTCATTAAAGCCCTTTTATGTCTTGTCTTTTCCCTTCCCGAGTCTCTTGTTATTGCTCCTATTACAAAAATGCTTTGTTTGAGACCGTAGTCCATAGAGGCACAGTATTTTACATTTCAAAGCCCTCCGGGTGTTTTGTTTGAAGCAGGTTAGTCCCAGTCTGTGTGACAAACTTTCCAGCGAGGCCAGAGTAGTTTTACATTGCGTCTGGTTCTACACAAAAAGCAGCCAGCCTGTAGACGTTTGGGGATGGCAAAATGACACGGCTGCCACATCCTGGCTATGGTCAGCACTGTGTCCTCTCCACCGCACACCCTGAGGGCCCCCCTCTGCAGCAGCATGAGGAGCTCGCTCCTGCACCGCCTGCTTTCCAGAAGTGCAAACCTTTGTGCTCGTGTGGTTTACGATTCCTCCAGCTGGGATAAAAGAAGGCAGGTGAAGCATGACCAGCTTGAAACCATCTCTCAAGTGACTGCGCTCTTGGCAGAGGGGCCTTGGAGCTCCTCTTGCTCTCCTGCTGTCGGGCAGAAGCCAGTGCTGCTCTGACTGCAACCCTATTGCACCTCAGGCTGAGGTGACTTTGTGGCAGAGGCTGTTTGCAGTACCTGTTATCCTGGAGCAGCACAGCCCCCATGTGGAATGAGGTGTGTTTCACTGTGGATGGCATTTAGCAGCGAGCCTACTGCCCAAACGTGGTGTATTTCTAGAAGGTCCCAAATGTTGATTTAAGGTGATGAACGATTGGATTTGAAAACCATCGGAGAAAAATGGATAGCTTGTGAAAGAAAAACTGAAATTGTAATTTGTGCTTGAGTGTGCTTGCTTAAAAAATCAATAAATTGAATAAATTCTACTTGAAGAAGTGAAAAAAAGGCAAGCTTTCCCTGCTTAAATGAAAGGCAAACTCAAGAAACAAATGTGAGATTTCCCTGCCCTCCCCAAATCTCTTAAAAAAAAAAAAAAAAGGTGAGACTCAGTTCATTCCCTTTTCCCCTGTGAATTTATTTGGCGTCTGAATACAGTAATAACTTCCGTAAGCACAGCATTCTTGACTGCTGTATGTTCAGTTCTCTTGGTAGCAGTTTGCTCTAAGGAGGGCCTGAGCAGCAGCGCTTCCCTGCCAGACAGTGATTTCCTTAAGACTTGCCTTGCAGGAGCAGCAAAACCCCATTCTCACAGAGACCGCCTGGGGTATTTGGAATGTAGCAACAGAAGGGGTTTCTCACTGGGGCTGGCTCAGGTCTCACTTGCAAACAGCCTGTGATTCCATGGCTCACCTTTGTTTTGATATTTGTTTTTTCCAGACAGGGAAGCTTGACCCACATTATCCCAGAGTATGTGGGCACAGAGGGAACGTTCTGGACATCAAGTGGAACCCGTTCAATGACTTTGTTATAGCATCGTGTTCAGAAGATGCCACCGTAAGTTTCCCAGCTTATCCTCTGTGCCATGACCTGGCCAACGTGCTTTTGGGGGGGAGAAATTAGAAGAGAATCGAAAGACCCAGGGATGGTATGTGAAAGTATCCAGATAAAAAGCCAGGTATAAGAGCGGGATCTCTGTGTCTGGGGGAGGCCGATGTGATCCCGTCTACCTGATGTTATTAAAATCATGACACGAAAAATATCTGGGTTTTCTTGGGCGCCTCCCATCTTTTTGCCTATGCTTATGTGAGAAAGAATATGAATTTAAAATCACTTCAAGGTCAATCACTACAAAATTCCTCCCTTACTACAAAACAAAAGCTTCGTGCAACAATTTGCAACAGCTATTTCAGATTATTTCCCTGCGTAGCAACTGTGAGCTTATTCCTGCCCTGAGTTTCTCTGTAAAGCCTTGCTGGGGTAGCTGAGGATCCCATGTCGTACTTTATTCCGCCCCAGGCAACAAAGAGAGCATTTTCCTACTGAAAACACAGAACTTCAGAAATGCAAATGTTAATGCTAACGCAAACAACTGATGTACAGCAAATACCACATGTCAGATGTACTTCACCGTAGATGCAGTTTAGTTATCAGGAGCAGGAGGATGTAATTTGTGTTCGTAAGGGACATGTTAGCCCATACCCACCCACTGGAAGGCTGCTTTCTGTGACCTATCAGAGTGTGGGTTGGTGTCTGTGACAGCAAAGAGCCTGACTACACGCTGTGCTTTTTATTCAGAGATCCCACCTGTGTTTCCTCCTATTGTGTTTATTTACCCCCTGCCACACAGCATGTGGCAGGCTTGCCTTGTCATTTTCTCCAGCCCTGCCTTGCTGGATATCTTCTGCCATTTCAGATCTGCCGGGAATCTCTCTTGAATTAGAAATCTATATGTGCTTTGAGTTTTCCTTCTTGTTTAGTAACTTTGCTTTCTTTAGGATCTCCATGTTTTGCTTTCTTTTTTTTCTCACACCTTCTTTCAATTTCCGGGCTGCCTTTGGGTGTTGTATTTTAACTTACCGATGGTATGCAGGTGCTCATGCCATCTCAGAAAGGACTTGGAGCACAAAGGCATCACCATGACCTTTGTGCTTACTCAGATGAGGGGTAAGCACAAGCTTTGAAGCTTCTTGCTGCAGTTGCGGAATACATTCAGTAAATGCAATCTGAATTTAAAGGGAGCTTGGGAAGCCTCTGGCCCCACCTCCTGTCCCAGTCTGTAAAGCTGAGTCTCAAAAATCTCCAACAGTGCAGCTTTCATCACCTTTCTGGGCAACCTGTTGTTATTCTTCACTACTGCATGGGGAACTTTTTCCTTACATGCAGTTAGAACCTTTCCAGTGTAGTTAATGACCACTGTATCCCATTCTCCCACTCTGCAGTTTAGTAACAAGCATTGCACTATTTGCTCTTAATAATCTTGTAAGTAATCTTACAAGATTTAGGCTAAGAGATAAGGCTTTTAGCAGATTCCTCTGAAGATATCTCTTCTCCACTCTGAACAAGCTCATGTCCCTCAGCTTCTTCTCACAGGACAAGAACATCCTGGTGGTCTCCACTGGACTCACATGAGTTTACCAGCATTTATCTTGTGCTGGGAAAAGCAGAACTGGATGCAGTATCCCAGTGGTTGTTTAATGGTTGCTGAGTAAAGGGAAAAGTCAGTTCCTCTGACCTAGTAGCTATCTTTCTGGATGTTGTTAGCTTTCATCTCTGCCTGGGTGTGCTGCCTGGTCGTATTTATTCTGTTGTCTGCCAGAACCTCAGAGCCTATGCAGAAGAGCTGCTCTCTGCCAGTTCTCTTTTCTGGTTTCCTACACCGGATCACTCTCCAGGGTGAAGAGTTGAAACACTCAGCTGATCACAGATCTTGGTAACAAAAGTTACTCAAAGAACTTGCTGCGCTGGGACTCTGCTCTCCTTTGTAGTACCTCATCATCATCATCTTGGCACCACAGAATGGGATCTCCCAGGATCTGCTGCACAGTTACACAGTGTAGGGACAGCTTTTCCTTCCCTCCTGAGTAATGAGGACAGCAGACTGTGTTTTATAACGTGACTGTCCTTCCTGTAGCTGATAGCTGGAAACTTAGCTGATGGCAGTCACCTAGTCCAAGCCCTGCTTAAAACAGGCCTTCTGGATCAGGCTGCCCTGGGCCTTGCCCAGCTGAGTCGCAAAGATCTCCAAGGTTGGAGACATCATAGCCTCACTGGGCCAATCTTCTCGGGACCCTTCTGGGAGAACAGTGCTTCTCTGATCCCGAGGGAGAGCCCACAGTGCCATTTGTGTCCATTGCTCTCTTTGCCCCAGAAGTCTGGCTCCATCTTCTCTGTGCGTTCCAGCCAGTTTCGTGGCAGGAGAGTGCATCGTTCATCCCAGTCAGTTCTTCACAGCTCCCCTTCCCTACTTCCTCAGCCCCGTTCATTTAGTGATAGCTGGTGAGGCTGTAGGTCTGATGCATTCTCTTACTGCTGTGGAAGTTCACTGCACTTCATAGTCCTTAGGTTTCCAACAGATTTGATTCTGCAGAGATGAGCACTGGTGAGAAGGGTGCTTGTCATACTTCCTAGCAAGTCCTTGAATGTGTGCCTCTGTTTCTTTGGTGTAGAATGTTGTGATCCTCATCAGCCCAACAGTGGGGGACTTGGGCAACTCTGGCTAATTTCCACCGACTGTGTAATTCAGAGAACATTTCCATCTCACAGAATCTTCTTACTTCAGGCTAAGTCCCAGAGAACTTAGCACAAATAGAGTCCTTTCCATTGACCCAAAGGGTCAATCTGTTATCATCCTAAACGCTTGTGCTTATAGGGTCAACACGAGAAAGACTTTTTCCTTTTACCTGCACAGGTTAATTTGTTTTTACAGGTCACCTTTACTGACTCCTTCCACACCAGTGGGGCATTGTTTATTTCTGTTTCTGTGTAGCATCCTTCCAGAACTGAGAGCAGCAAGCAGAGCTGCTACGAGACAGCAGACTCGCAGTGTGTGATGCTGCCCAGTGTCCCTCATCAGGGTGCCTGCTGTGTGCCCACCTAAGTAGGCTTCTGTGTACTTTAACCAACGTTGTGGTCACAGTGCTGCACTGTTTGCAAAGCATTTTGCAGTTGTGCACTTTTAATAGGACAAATGGTGCAGTAGTTGTTGTTTGTCCAAAGGCGTTTTCAGCTCTACCAGGTAGTGCTGACTGGGCGACTGCTTGGATCTGTCAATGCTGTAATATCTTCTAGGACCTTTTGCTGAAGTTTGTTTCATATTTGCCCATTCCTGCTGAAAGTTTGGTAGGAGACGAGGTGGAAAACTGTAGCTGCCGTGGTTTCATGTCTGTAAGATCTGTGGCTCACTTCTTACCCTGGACAATAGTTTTTTGTGAATGTGCTGACAGCATTGCTGAGTGTAAGTTTGATTGCCAATTTAAATCAAAACAGTGAAATTGCTGCCTACAGTCAGAAGATTAGACCCACTGAAAATGAAGTTACAGATTTGGAAGACTGGTAACCAATAAAGGCAGGAGATATACCAACAAAATGACACAGTATGAAGATAAATTTGCAAATTCCTAATTAGCACTGCACTCACTAATCTCACTAAGACCCATCTTGTGCCATTCAGGTTAAAATCTGGGACATCCCCAAGCCCATGCTAACAAAAAACATCACCACCCCGAAGAAGGAACTTCTTGGACATTCTCGAAGGGTTGGCCTCATTGAATGGCATCCCACAGCCAATAACATCCTCTTCAGCTCTGGCCATGATTACAAGGTGAGTCCATTGTCTGCAGAGCCCTCCTTGTGGGATGCTGCGTTTGTCAGGTTGTTTTGAAATTTCTTTCATTTGAAGCTGTAAGTGAATGATAAAGACTTTAGAAACCTTTATGAAAGGGAAATTCCGTACTGACCCCAAAGGCAAGAGGTCATTCATGGGCTTCAAAAAGCCTGGCTCATTTTCACACAGAATCACAGAATGGCCAGGGCTGGAAGGACCTCAAGGATCACGAATCTCCAACCCCCTGCCACACGCAGGGCCACCAACCTCCCCATTTCACAGCAGCCCAGGCTGCCCAGGGCCCCATCCAACCTGGCCTTGAACACCTCCAGGGATGGACGGGGCATCACAGCCTCTCTGGGCAGCTGTTCCAGCACCTCACCACTCTCACAGCACACAACTTCCCCCTGACATCCAACCTCCATCTCTGCTCCCTCAACTTCAAACCATTCTTCTGGTGAACATCAGCCTACTCTGTTCTCCTTTCCTAGCAATATCCAATGCCATATACCTTTGACTTCATTCTTGTGCTAGTGCAAATATCTGCAGTGACACTGGCCATTTTTTTGTATAAGCTATGATTTGCCTTACGTACCAGAAATAATTTTAAATTATTTTAAATACATGATGGTAAGACTTATACATGTAGAGAAGAGAGGAGGATGTGAGGAGCTTACATATACAAAGTCCCAGCTTGGCCAGGCAACAAGCAGATGACTTTTTGTTCTTTTGCCCCAGATAATGATCTGGAACCTTGATACCAGGGAAGATGTCCTGTCAAACCCAGTGAAGATCCTTGATGTTCACAAAGATGTGGTCCTCTCCATGTCATTCAACACGGATGGCAGCCTCCTTGCCACAACCTGCAGAGATAAAAAGATCCGTCTGATAGACCCTCGTGCGAGAACAGTCCTACAAGTAGGTTGACTTCAGGGTTTTTAGATCCAGCTGATCTCACCTGTGGAGCGTTTCCACTTCTGGGTAGACTAATTGCCATTAAAAAAGACAGATCTGTGCTCAGTGTTCTTCCAGGCATTTAATGGTAGTACTGTCTTCTATTTTTCATGAAACAATTGCTGCCACTGTTAACAGGGTTTCTGTATTTTCTTACCAAGCTGTTTGCTCTCTGACACCCTTTGTGAAATGCTCTAATTTAATAGCTTCCTTCTGAAGTCCTCTGGGTTCCTTGCTCTGGCTGACTGAGGTCAGGAGGTCAGCTGGATGCAAGTGAACATTTGTCTGTACTTTGTGTCTCTTGGTAAGATGATGCTGACTGCCTTTTGGAGGTACTTGCACACATCTGTGTGCACAGAAAATCCAACAGTGCAACTCCTAGGGATTCCCCTGACGTGAATATGTGAATCACTAACCAGAGAGTTGACTGAGTTTTTGCGAATGCACTTAAAGAGTTTTAAGCTCCTTTTCTCAGATCCCTGTGAAATCCTGCTTGCTGTAGTTTCAGCCCAATTGGGAAGATCTGTTGGATGTGAACAACTTCCCCACGTTTGAGGGTAGATGCTCTGAGAGGTGCTTTCATTCTCAACTGTGCATGGCTTCTTGGACTAGAAGTCTGGGGTAAAATGAAATGTGCCTACACAAAAATGAAGTGGTGTGCCTTAGCCTACCCAGATAAGCTTCACGGGCAGTGGAAGGGACCTCAGCGATGTGCCACGATGTGATTTCTCATGAAATTTTTTACTGCAACAAGGAAAGGCGCTGTCTCTTACTCAGGAACGGGTTTTCTCTTCCTATAGGAAGCCAGCTACAAGTCTCACAGAGCCAATAAAGTCTTGTTTCTTGGAAACATGAAGAAGCTGCTCTCTACTGGAACATCCCGGTGGAATAATAGGCAGATTGCATTATGGGATCAAGTAAGTTGAACCAGCATTCTTCATTCTTCTATCTTTTATTGTCACTTTAACTATTTCACCTGCTCAAGAATTGCTTTGTAACAGCAGTTCGGAAGCAATCTGCCCTATCCCTAAAGAGTGACAGGCTGTATTGTTAGGATACTATTAACTCAGTATGACTTTCTGAAAACGCTGTCAACTCTGTGTGCATAGAATCCACCAGAACAAAGATAATGCTGTGTCCAGTGAGGAAAACGGAGGTCAAGAAAGTTAAAAGCAGCTCTTAGTGGTCTTATTGGCAAAATTGTTATGGGTACTGGAAGTTAAGTGAATTCTAGATAAACACACTCAAGCAGAGCCCTGAAGGGAAGAAAATATGTGCTTTATTTATTATTTGTGATTGATTTATGATGATTCCTTACATTAGGTAGTATTTGCCTCTTTCAAGACATGCTTCCTTGGTGACTGTTAGCCTTATGAAACTCTTCTCTGCCCCCCTCATATGCAGCAAGACACTTTTCCTCTGTTCACTACATCACTGTGCCCTCTGCATCAGCTGACCTTGCAGCACAGTCCTGTGCCTCTTTTTCTCACCGCCATCCTTTGTAGCAGGCAAAGCAGGTAGACCAGCTCTCTGATTCGACCATTTGACTATGTTTGGACATGGCTTCTCTGCGTAGGGCAGAGCACTGTGCTGCCTCCCAGATGCTTCCCACAAAGCTGAGCTGTGCTGAGACGTACTGGTGTCATCACAGAGCAGCTCTCAAATGTCACTCCAAGGTGGGGTTCATGTAAGCTGTTCCTGACTAGAGGTAGCTGCAGGTGATTCCAGCCGTTTCTTTTTCCTGTGTCCTACACAGAATGACCTCTCTGTGCCTTTACTGGAAGAGGATCTGGATGGCTCCTCGGGGCTCCTGTTTCCTGTCTACGACTCAGACACGAACATGCTTTATATTGTGGGAAAGGTAAGTGCTTTCCGTGTTAGCAAATGCTGCCTGGTTCTTCTCTTAGTCAGTGTTGTATCACCCACATCACTGAGGCTGAAGTCATAGTTGCTTCTGAGTCACATTCACCTAGAGATATAGACCAATGGGATGGGGTCTAAGAATGCTGGAAAATCAGGCCACGTTTTCTACTGCAAACATGTCACTTTTACTGTGGGGACATGGTAGAATCCTAACTTCTCTGCATACAGGGTAAATATTTTGGTAGGAAGAGCTTATGTTCTTGACCTCACATAGCTTCTGGGGCCACACGCTCTCTTCAGACTCTGGACAAGCAGAGCCTGGCTTACGTTCAGTTTCTTTGCATTTAGGGTGATGGAAATATCCGGTACTATGAGATTAGCCCTGAGAAACCATACCTGAGCTACCTGATGGAATATCGCTCTCACTTACCACAGAAGGGAATAGGTGAGTGTTTGCCTAACATGACGAGAGGGTGCTGACTTCCAATCTTAGAAGCTGGAGTCCAAAATATCATTTCATGTGTAGAAAAGACGGTGGATTAATTTCAGTCTCCATACTGGAGTGGTGGTTGGCTTGGCCCAGTTCACCTATGTACCTCAGGTGTACCATGGTCACACCTTGGAGAGGTCTCCTTTGACCAGCAAAGTGTAGACTGAGGAGCTCTACAGTCTATACCGGTGCATCCCCTCCACGTAGCTGGTCTGGGACTGTAGACTGGATTTAGAGGTGGAGCATGTTCCTTGCTTTAAGACTTTGCCTTAAGATTTCCAGCTCCAAACTCTGTTGACATTGTTTCTACTCTGGGATTTCTTTGTGAATAACGCCTGCCACCCACTGCCCTTGCTCCTTCCACTTGCCTACCTTCTTCTGTATTAGCATTTCCCATTCAAGTTAGACCTCCTGCAGCTAGGTCACCTCCTCCAATCGAAACCTTTGCTCATTAACACGTACCCACATTATTCCAGTGTTGGACTAATTTAATTTATAGTATTTGGGTTTCAGCTCTCAGATCTCAGCTGTAACCCTTTTTTGAACATTTTCCAATCTGTCCTTTAGGCCACATTTTCCAACAGAGGCAGGTGAGTTTTTAGCACCATTTGCCAGCCCTACATGCTGCCTATAGACACTTTTTCCTTAAATACTTAGGAGCACTGGATTCTGTGCCTGCAGGTCTCCAGGAAACTGTTGTTAGAAGAGAATAAATTATTTAAAGCTGAACTGGAAGATCTCTCTGTTACTCAGTTTTTTCCACTGGCTTCTTACTAGAGCTACCAAGCACTCGAATATCTTAAGTGGCTCCATCAATCCCAGAAACACACATGATGCTGGATGAAAAATTAGATTTTCATACCCTTATACTCCAGTCCAGTTTGGGACAGTGTTGGGGGGATGATACTGGCCTGGAAGCACCCTTGGTCTGACCCATCGAGCTATTACTGTGGTATTTGGAGGTCCTGAACTCCATTCCTACTGATTATGATAATTAAATCCTGTGGCATCAGCTGCTAGGTCTGCTCAGTATTGGTCACTCCATTTGCAGTTTGTAAGAATGAGTAGTGAACAGGAGGCTCAGGTCAATCACTACAGATCCTGCATGTAACCTTGTGATCTGGAAGGAAAAAAAAAGATTGAGTTTTACTAGTAATTTGTAACACTGAGCCTGTTTTGTGTCAGGATTCCAGACCATGCTGCTGTAGAGCTGGCACTCTGACTCATGTTTGTTGGCCCTTCTTCCATGATGGTTGACGTTAGTTCTCCTATGAAGATTTATATCCTGTTTCTCTTATGCCTTCCCAACAGGAGTGATGCCAAAAAGAGGCCTTGAAGTGTCAGCTTGTGAGATTTTCCGTTTTTACAAGCTGATTCCAACCAAGGGCCTGATTGAGCCCATCTCCATGATTGTCCCTCGATGGGTAAGTAAGCCTCAGGTCTGGGATAAATATCAGCGAGTAAGAGTGCCTATCACTCTTACTCGCTGATGTTAGTGATATCAGTGAGTCACAGTGCTCCTCTCTGTGACTTCTGGATGGCAGGAAGAACAAGAGATTTTCTCTTTATTCTCTGAGGAACAAAGTTAGTCAGCTGGTGGGTCAGCCCTGCCACCAAATCGTGGGTTGGGTAACTCACAGTTAGATCTCTGTAATGGCCAACTTTACTTCCAAACTGACAACACCAGACTGCTCTGCTTTTGTGTAACAAAGGGTCTCTCTGACTATCGGGACAACTAGCTGGCTGTAAACTTCTAGTTTACAGATGCAAGGAGTTTGGTAACATAGGATTAATCTGTGTAACTAACTTCTCCCCAGTCTGTTGTCTGGATGTGAAAGGGCTTTATTGTCAGGAAGTAGAACAGGCCATCAGATGCTCTGCTCCTGAGCTGGGGTGAGGAGGAGAGTCTCCGGGCAGGTGAGAAGCTTTTACGTGCATTCTGGTGGCACACTCCATGCTCGTAGGTGGAATGAGCTCCTTCCTCCACCACCTTCTAGTATGGACAGTCTAAGCCCAAACCTCTCTGATGTTGTGACTGCTTTGTTTGCTTGCAGTCAGAGTCGTACCAGGAAGACATCTACCCCTTGACCACAGGAGGCCAGCCAGCAATGACGGCACAGGAGTGGCTGAACGGAGTTAACAAAGGTCAGCACATGGAGAGCTTCCCAGCCCTTCAGCTCCCCAGGGCTTGGGTAAGCTGCTGCAGGCTCTCTGGCCTGAGAAACAGTAATGGAGCTAAAGGAGAGATGTGACAAATATAGCTGTCAACTATAATAATCCAAAATGTTCACTACTGTGAACTGCAGACCTCTCCTGTCAAGCACCTCCATGTCCGTCCCTGCAGGTTGTTTGAATGAATTGCTTTCTGCTGATTTCTGAACGTAGTTTGTGAGCACTAACCAGTCACCTGACTTCCTCCATAGGGCCCCTCTTGGTATCCTTGAGACCAGGCTCTGGACCTGTGAATTCCTTACTGCAGCTTCCTGTGTCAGAGCCACCTGTGAAAAGTCCTGACCCGAACAAGAGTCAGGAAGAAATAATGGCACTGGAGGAGATGCAGAAGAAAAGTGAGATCAAAGACAGCAGAAACCAGCTGAAAGTAGAGGAGAGGTTGCCGGAAAATGAGCACATGCTTCTCTCCAATGGCTTTGACGTATTTGAGTGTCCACCACCAAAAACTGAAAATGAGGTGTGAAGGTGTAGGGTGAAGGGTTGGGGCTGTGGGGGATATTTAGAGATAGCTGGCAAAAAGATTCACAAGGTGATGGAATCTGGAGAGGGTTTATTTTGCAGAGTCTGGAAGAGCTTGAGAACTTTGTGGCAAGTGGGAAGCCCATTGGCAGCCCAGGGACATTTCTGAGTATGTGCAGGTTGTTTGCTTTTAAGAACCCTGGAAGGTTTTCATTCTCAATAGCCGTGCTTTGTCCCTTTTGCATAGGCAAGGCTTTAGCATCTGAGCTTGACAGGGCAGAAATCTGCTGACCTCAATTTTCCAGTGGTGTGAAGAAGGATAGTCTTCGTGTTTCTGAACCTGCCCCATGAGGTTACCAAAGCATCTCTTCCAGAGCTGGGTCATCTGCTGCGTGCACAGTGAAAGGTCATGCTAGTCCAAACAGAGAGGAAAGAGCATGAACAGAAGTAAAAAAGAAAAAGGAAAAAAAAATCCCTCAGGTAGGACAGTAGGAGATCCTGGAATGTAAAATGCGAATACTCTCCTCAGCTTGAGCCATCAGGAGGAAGGTTGTATTATCTACTGAATTAAGCAGATGTACCATTACTGACGAAGACCTACTTTCGTAGTGCAAGTGATCACTGCTGCTGCTCAGTCTGTAAGCTGAAAGCCCTCTCTTTAAGTGCTGTTTCTCCGAGAAGTTGACAGGATCGGTGGCGTTTGTTAGGATGTCTGTATTTCCTCACTGTAAGGGAAGTAAAATGTGACTTTTCTTACAGCTTCTGCAGATGTTTTATCGACAACAGGAAGAAATTCGTAGACTACGTGAGCTCCTAAATCAGAGAGATGTCAAAATTAAACAGCTGGAGCTGGAGCTCAGAAACGTCTACATGAACACAGGCAGGTACTGAATGTTCCGGCCTGTGGCTCTTCGCACCCTCAGCCGCTGCAGCAGATTTCATTTCCTGCACGACTCCTATTTTTTTTTGCTGGCGGAAAAGCTGATGCTTCATGCAGCATGGATTTCCCTGGCTTGTGGTGGTCACATTTCCCTAATCATAACCAGACAGTTGTTGGTGGACTTGCCGTGCTTCTTCAGTCTCTTCTTGCTTGCCAAGTCACTTGTCTGAAGCCCATGCATTAAGTAGTGAGATTTGGAAAATCTTCCTCTTGTTCCGGAGAAGCCACCTGTTAATCTCTAGGACCAAAACCTGTTTTGTTGCTCCTCCATATGATGGGAGAGTAAAGGCAGCTGCTTGCTTCTTTTCCCACCTCTGACTCCAAAGTGACCCTCGTGCCACCTCCTGCCTCACGACTCAGCCCTGCATCAGGGGGCTTGACAGTACTGCAGCTGCTCTCACCTGGTGCTGGGGATAGTCCTGCTCCATGCAGGAGGTTGCACTGGGGCTGCCAGTGGTCAGCACTTTGGCAGTAGGTGAAAGAGGGCTGCTCTGTTTGGAGATGCTACATAAAAGGGGGCAGTGATGCTGGCTGGTTCCCACCAACAAAGCTGCAGGTGCAACAAAGGTCTCTGGGTCCTCTGAGTCAGGGGCTTCTTTCCTTCCTTCCTTCCTTCTACCAAAGACTCTCAGCCCGCTGCAAACCTTTCAGCAACGGTGCTAGAAAAGCTGTCTCAGCCACAGGTGAATCATGGGACCATGGCTGGCCACAAATAGCCCTTCGTGTTTGTGCTCACAGCTGCTGCCTTCTTAATTCCCAGGTGCCACTGCCTTGTCCTGTTTTCCTGCTGGGCTCCTCCTTCCCCATCTACTGCATGTTCCAGCAGGCTGCCCCATCACCCCAGGTCCCACAGTTTGCTTATCTGTGCCCTGTGGCACCAGCTTGCACCATCCCTTTGCATAGGGTGAGAGCAGCTGCAGGCTTCAGGTCCCATCCTTGTTTTCAGGCTGGTACTGGTGACCATTTTTGTGCAGGTGCTGTCCCCAGCAGGGAGAGCTAAGCCAGCAGATGGACTCCCCAGCCTGGTTGGTGTCCTTGGGTCTCACGTGCTCATGAGAGGTGCGAGCTGATGAGGCATGGCATGAAGAGAAGCAGGCTGTCAGCAGCCCAGGGATCTGAATGCAGCAGCAGCAGCAGCTCCTGAGAAGGCATAATTTTCCCTGCCCTAAATGCAGAGCTCATGGAGATATCCCTATCCCCAATGAAGCAAGCAGACACTGATTAGTCTGTAACTGCTCATCTGTCGTGGCACATGTAATAGTGAATAGTAATGCCTTGCTGGTTCCATGTAGCCTGATGCTTTCCCAAATATTTTCTGTAATCAGTCTCCTGCAGACAGGCCCCTAATTAGGGGCTAAGCACCATCTGTGCTCATGTGAGACTTTCCTGATTCCCCAGCAGCAAGCTCAGGGGCACCAAATGCTCACGTATGGGAATCTTACAAAGACTGGCAGCTTGTTTTCTTTACAGCAAGAAGTTCACCCGGCTTTCAAAGTACTTAGTTCATTTCTACATAACAGAAACAGATGTGGGTGCTGAAAGTCAAATGTTGTTGTTTGTTTGTTCCTGCATTATTAAAGAGAGGGAGTAGTTGTAATGTTCTTCAGGAAAAGCCTTTAGCATCAGTCAGTGGTTGAACAGAGTATCCTGAGTTGGAGGAGTCTGATAAGGTTCATCAATTCCAACTCCTCTTTAACTTTTTGCAAAGAAATAAGGATTCATATGATGTTAAGAACAGCTTTGTTGAATCAAACTTTCATGTCCTCCAGAATAGGATTTCCTGCACCCTGGGCACACTCTGCAGTAAGCAGCTATGTGCAAAAACACACCACAGATACACAGCTTTAAACCAAACACGTGCATCTTACTCCAGAAGTGGTCAGGCTTTCTCACCAAAGAGAACAGCTAAATAAGAGATCTCAAAGCCCACCACGCCATGCCAAGAAAACCTGACGGCTTTCAGGCTTCAGAGCCATTTTCACAGTGTTGTCCCAGGAATAGGGTACTTTGTTCCCATGCTGTTATTTTCAAAAGGGCAAGTGCTTGATACGACTTCGTCAGTCACGGTATGTGTTTTATCTGTTGGGTTTTTTTTTCTTATTTTTCCTACAAAATAAATTATTTAAATTATTTCCTAGTCAAAATAACTTTTCCACGGAATTTGTACTTTCTCTTGAGAACTGTTTCTTCATCATGTTGCGACTGGATAGCATAGAAAGTTTTCAGCCACCACAGTTCTCATCTTAGGGTTGTGTTGATTTCAGCATTTCTAGGTAAAAGAAAAAATCATTTAGGCTTTGCTGGCAGGCTTTGGTAAGGCAAGACAGTGTAATCAAACCTGCTCTTTTAGACAGTATGCCCATAGAAGTGTAGACTGCGAAATACACCTTAATTTGGAGCTCAAATGTGACCCTAAACCTTTCACATAGAGGAAACAAAAAATGGAGAAAATGTAGTTGTGGGCAAATGAACTGTGCCTAAATCGACTTCCGTGATCATTTTAACAGTTTCTAAAACTCTTAACCGCTTTGTAAAAAAAATAAAAACAAAACAAAAACTGTAAAACATGGGGATAAAAAACAAATTTGTGCAATGAAAAGCAAATATAATTGAATAATAAATACGTTTAGAGGTTTTTTGATACATGCAAGGTTGTTGGCTTCTTATTGTCATTGTGTTTTTAAGGTGACTAAAAATTGGGCCAGATCAGAGGACGGATGTCCTGAAGAAGCTCAGAAAGGAGCATCGCCCGTTGTCTCTTTTGCTTGTGTGGAGGCACGGCCTTCTGTCTTTTGTTGACAGGCTTCTGTCCCAGATGCTGCAGGGTTCATCCGCCTCGCAGCATCCTGCACCACTCTGCCGTGTCTATGAATAAACCAGTCCTTTCTGGAAACCTCTTGCTGCAGGAGGTGTTCCCAGACCAAGTGCGCTCAGACCAGCAGATGTTACGCTTCAGGAGTGTTCAATATACTAATATTAAATTGACTTAATTAACAATGTTTGACATGACGTGGGATTTTGAAATTGAAGATGTTTGACATTTCGTGGGATTTTGATTTAATCGAGTGACGCAGCAATTGCTGAATGTTCCAATACAACAGCTGCAATGGACAGATGGATCAAAGTGCAAATGAAGTTCACAGTTCCACACCAACAGGGATTCCTTGCTCCCCATTCATAAATTGATTCATCAACCAGAGGTCAGGGAGCGATCAGCAAAACTTGCTCACCTTTTAACAGCCCCATATGGCCAGTGCGTAAAGGCAGTGGAGAACGGAGGCTGACGGTGCACCACCGTGGCCTGAATGAGGTCTCATCCCCACTGAGTGCTGCTGTGCTGGACATATTGGAACTCCAGTAGGAACTGGAGTCAAAAGCAGCCAAATGGTATGCCACCACTGATGCTGCCAACGCATTCTTTTCCATTCCTTTGGCCATGGAATGCAGGCCACACTTTGCTTTCACCCGGAGGGGTATTCAGTATATCTGGAACCATTTGCCCCAGGGGTGGAAACAGCCTGACCATTTGCCACAGGTTGATCCAAACTGCATTGGAACAGGGCGGTGCTCCTGAGCACCTGCAGTACACTGATGATATCGTTGTGTGGGGTGATACAGCAGAGGAAGTTAGAATAATCCAAATCCTCCTGCAAGCTGGTTTCCCTGTTAAGTGAAACAAAGTGAAAGGACCTGCCCAGGAAATTCAGTTCCTAGAAGTAAAATGGCAAGATGAGCATTGTCACATCCCAGCAGATGTGGTCAACAAAATCACTGCTATGTCTCCACTCACTAGCAAGAAAGAGACACAATCTTTTCTAAGCGTAGCGGTCTTTTGGAGGATGCACATTCCAAACTATAGACTCATTGTGTCTCGCTCCAATTTATAGGAGGGAGAGGAGGTTCTTTTATTATCTCTATACCCGGCGTGAGATTAAGAAGCAACGGTTCAAATGTTGGTCCGACCAGTTTATTACAAATCTTAATCAGGGAAATGGGGAAGGGGAGGACGGACGCTATTATGAATGAGGGTAATGGGGGAAGGGAAGGAGGGTGATAGAAAAGATAGAAAAGAAGAAGCAAGGAGTCTTTATAGGCAGCAAGAGGGAGATAGTCACCACCATGGATCCAGCGTGGTTCATAGTTCAGTCTTTGATCTTCAGTAGCGGTGGGTCGTCAGGCAGAGTTGTCCTGTTGGCAACGACGACCAACGAAGGACGACGACGACGACCATGGTGATGATGGCCCCTTCTCAATAGTTTCAGAGTGGTTGATTCAGCTGTCTTTGGAGTGACAGCTCAAATCCAAAGTGGTTGAGTCAGCTCTCCTTTGAGTGGCAGCTTCTGGCTCTGGGATCTCAGCAGAAACTCCTTTGTTCCCATCTTCCGGGCCTTGCCAGCAGATAAGAGGGTGCAGGGATGCCCATCTGCATCCTGTTTCTCACAGAACACGATGGTATCATTCCCCAATTTTCCCACACCTAGCTAGAGCTGTTTAGTCACAGGCCAGATCTTCCGGCAGTAAACACTCCTGAGCACTCTCTTCCGCTCTTCTACAGAGCAAGGAGCTCTGGAGGAAGGGGCTTTCAAATGTTCCCAAAGTGATATCGATTGTCACACAGTTAGCACCCATTAGTTGCCTCCTCAACAAATCATTCAGAGTCTTATCACAAGGAGTACCTTAGGAAGCAAGCTTTGAGCCAAAAAACAAAGAAGGATTCTCACACATTGTTAGCTCCCTTTCTTAGGGGAAGGCGAAAGAAGAATAATTTTTGTGGGGTCCTGAGCAGCAGCAGGTTTTTGAGCAGATGAAACAGGAGATAGCCCGAGCCGTGGCCCTGGGGCCAGTAAGAAGGGGACAGGATGTAAAGAACATCCTCTACACTGCTGCTGGAGAGAAAGGCTCCCTCCACCCATCATTCTTCTGATGCCACTCAGAATAAGTGGATTGCATTGGTTACACAGGAATCATAGAAATGGACTGGCTTGAAGGCAAAAAGTTTGGACCATCACCAGCAGAAGAGGTACCGTGTGCTAAAGAGGACCCACCATACAACAAATTACCAGAAAATGAGAGGAAATTTGCCCTCTTCACTGGGGGATTGTGTCATATTGTAGGGAAGCATCGCAGTTGGACAGCTGCTGTGTGGAGTCCCACACGATAAGCTGCAGAGGCCACTAAAGGAAAAGGAAAATCAAGCCCATTTGGAGGGGTAAAGGCTGTCCAGCTGGCCTTAGATGCTGCTGAATGGGAGAGGTGGCCAGTGCTTTATACTGACTCATGGATGGTGGAAAATGCCTTATGGGGGTGGTTACAGCAGTGAGAGCAAAATAACTGGCAATGAAGGAGTAAATCTATTTGGGCTGCTGAACTGTGGAAAGACATTGATGCCCGAATAAAGAACATGGTTGTGAAGGTGCGCCATGTAGATGCTCATGTGCGCAAGAGTCGGGCTACTGAAGAACAGCAAAACAACCATCAGGTAGACCGAGCTGCCAAAATTGAGGTGGCTCAGATAGACCTGGACTGGCAGAATAAGGGTGAATTATTTCTGGCTCGGTGGGCCCATGAGACCTCAGGTCATCAAGGGAGAGATGCAACATACAAATGGGCCAGAGACCGAGGGGTGGACTTAACTATGGATGCCATTGCACAGGTTATCCATGACTGTGACACATGCGCCACAATTAAACAAGCCAAGAGGATGAAACCTCTCTGGGAGGAAGGGTGATGGCAAAAGTACAAATATGGGGAGGTGTGTCAGATTGACCAGATCACCTTGCCACGATCTCGCGATGGAAAGCATCATGTGCTCACCACGGTGGAGGCAACCACTGGGTGGCTTGAAACACATGCAGCACCCCATGCTACTGCCTGAAACACCATGTTACGTCTTGAGAAGCAAGTCCTGTGGTGACATGGCACTCCAGAAGGAATTGAGTCAGATAACAGGACTCATTTCAAAACCTGCCTTGTGGATATTTGGGCCAAAGATCAGGGCACTGAATGAATTTATCACACCCCCAGTTATGCACCAGCTTCTGGTAAATTAAATAATACAATGGGTTGTTAAAAACCATGTTGAAAGTGGTGGAACATGTAAGCATTGGGAGAAGCATTTGGCAGAAGCCACACGGTTGGTCAATACCAGAGGATCGGTCAGTCGAGATGGTCTTACCCAATCCAATTCCCTACATACTGTAGAGGGAGATAAGGTCCCTGTAGAACATATAAAGAGCATGTTGGGAAAAGCAGTTTGGGTCCTTCCAGTTCTGGAAAGGGCAAACCTCTTCATGGAACTGTTTTAGCTCAGGAACCTGGGTCCACGTGGTGGATGATGGAGAAAAATGGGGATGTTCAATGTGTACACCAAGGGAATTTAATGCTGGGGGAGTGCAGGAATTCCATTCCGTGTATGCATATGCATATAGATATGTGTGATGTGTGTAATCTCTGTTAATTTCTGCTTGTTTGTGTATAAATATATGCTAAGCATGATGTAGTGATGTGGAATAAGCAGTGGAATGTCACAGTTTTGTGATTTTTGTCGTCATTATTCCACATCATATCATCATGTAAAGCAGTGGGAGTTAAAGAGTTGATGTTCTGGTTCTGTAGACTGCTTTTTATGGGCATTTTGGAGAGGAGGAGAGGAGCGGCATTTCCCAGAGGACTTCGGAGGAGGGGAAGAAAGGTGGAGCTTCTGCAAAGATGGCAGGCTCCTTCAGTGTCTGTTTGCAGCAGTGAAGCACGTTGTCCCCTGCAGTCTGTAGTGAGAGACCTCAGTTTTGGACACTCTCTCTCATTTTGTTTGATTTGTGGGCCTCAGTTCCACTTGTAACATGTTGTATTGTGTTATCTTAACGTTCCTCATCAGATCGTTGCCACTGCTCTTAGACCCATCTATGATCTCCCTACCCTTTCCCCTTTCTTCCCCCCACCCAGGCTCGGGCCCTGCCTCGTTACCGGCTGCTAAACAATTAACACTTTTTCTTGCTGTCTCTCTCTCAGTTAACCGCAGAGAAAGTATAAGATTCCCCTGGGGTCTATATAGCACAGCCTATTGACAATGCCCACATCCTTGACCCCAAGTCCTGCTCTATCACGGGGCCCCTGCTCCAAAGCGTCATGATCCTTCTGGTTGTGAGCCTGCAGCACCAGCAGGTGCCATCTTGAGGAAAGGAGGCCCGCTTGTTGGCCACAATAACCCCATGCAGCTCTATAGGCTTGGGGTTGAGTGGCTCGATGGCTGTGAAGAGGAAAGCAACCTGGGGGTTTTGGCTGGTGCTCGGCTGAACACGAGCCCGCAGTGTGCCCAGGTGGCTGTTAGGGCCAACGGCTTCCTGGCCTGCATTAGAAATGGTGCAGCCAGCAGGAGCAGGGAGGTGATCGTCCCCCAGCTGATCACCAGTACTCAGCACTGGTGAGGCTGCACTTTGAGTGCTGTGTCCAGTTTCGGGCCCCTCACTATGAAAAAGACACTGAGGCTCTGCAGCATGTCCAGAGAAGGGCTGGTGAGGGGTCTGGAGCACAAATCTTATGAGGAGCAGCTGAGGGAGCTGGGATTGTTCAGTGTGGAGAAGAGGAGGCTCAGGGCAGACCTCACTGCACTCTGCAACTTCCTGAACTTCCCTGTGATGAGGAGGGGTTTGGCCTCTGCTCCCAGGCAACAAACGGGACCCGAGGAAACGGCCGCAAGTTGAGCCAGAGGAGGTTGAGGTTGGACATAAGGAAGAACTTTTTCTCTCAGTGGTCAGGCACTGCAATGGCTGCCCAGGAGGTGGTGGAGTCGCCGTCCCTGGCAGTGTTCAGGAGGCGTCTGGATGAGGAGCTGCGAGATCTGGTTCAGTGCTTGTGGCGGCAGTGGCGATGGGAGGGCGGTTGGACTGGATGCTCTTGCAGCCCCCATTCCATGATTCTACGGTTCTAAGAATACTGATGGGCTCTGCGAACAGCTTGCATTTGGTTTGCATGCCAGCAGAGGTTGCACCTTCCCAGCCACGCGCCCTCCCGCGCTGCCGCTCCGCCGCAGAAGGCAGCAGAGGGTCGCTCAAAGAGAACGGCGCACGCGCAAACACAACGCTCTTCCGGCGCTGCGCCCGCCTGGTTGCCGGCCGTAGCTGCGCCGCTCCTCGTGCGCACGCGCCTGCCGCCACGCTGCGCCTTCACCTTCTTCCTACGCACGCGCACCGCCCCTCTTCCGGTTCCGGCTTCGCTCCTCTTCCGGTTCCGGCCCCGCTCGGCAGCCGGGGCAGCATGTTCCGCATCGAGGGGCTGGGGCCCAAGATGGACCCGGAGGAGTTGAGGCGAAAGATGCGTCGCGACGTCCTTACGTCTGTCCGCAACTTCCTCATCTACGTGGCGCTGCTGCGGATCAGTGAGTGCGCGCGGCTGCCGGCGGGTGCCCGGTTGCGGGGAGAGGCGCCGCTCCCGGAGCCAGGCCCGGCCGGGCACCGCGCTGCACGACCGCCGTGCCCGAAGCTTTCGGAGCGCCGCGCCGCTCGGAGACTCCCGGGCCGGCTGCCGGCTCGCTCATGCTGTGCTGCTTTCTCTTTTCAGCTCCCTTCGTCCTGAAGAAGCTGGACAGCGTGTGAGCTCTTTGCGAGCTGCACGGAAGACTCGGCTTCTGAAAACGCGCGGCGAACTGCTTTCCTCTTGTTGTTAGTTAAACGTTGTTCCGGAGGCGGACATCCGATCCTAAATATTCCTTACCATGGCCGTGCGGGCATATTCACACAGAGAGCGATAGCGCAGCGGGAGGTGTGGGGCAGATGTCCGTTCTGCGTGCAGGTACTCGCCGAGCACTGTGGAGCTTCAGCAGTGTTACAGTGGAACAATTCGGGTACTTTTTTAAAACACATTTGTCTTCCGGTATGAAGTCTGAAGCATTGGCAGGTTGCTCTGTTGTGCACCTGCCTCTAAACTGCCGCGTGCTATGGCTATCGATGTCCCCGAACCTGTCTGTATAATTACTTTGCTACTGAATCCAGTGCAGAGGGAGTTTGATTTTAAATAAATGGGAGAGCAGTTCTGTCATGTAACGAACAACTCTGGTACTGACTTATTTCTGGTAATGACCAGTTAAAGTAAAGGTTCTTCGGTAGTTTTTCCCTGGCTTTCTAAGGCTTACACTCTCCACCCTCAGTATCAGTGTGTATTGAAGAAAAGCGAGGGAAAATGAGAAGGACAATTATATATTTTTCTAGTTTCTAAATATGTGCTTACATCTGAAACACAGATGTGTAGTCAAGACGCAGAAATAAAAGCAGAAAGGGTTGGCTCAGCAGTGTCCAGCAGGCGTGTGCTAGTTTGCCATTCCTGTAGAACCTCATGGACATTGCATTTGTGCAAGGCATAAAGCTTGGGCAAGGCTGTACTACCATAATCTGTGAACTATTAAAGGATTTTAGACACAGCAGGTTTTCATAATGCCTGTCATATGCTGAATCCAGCTCTTGTCACAACTACAGATTGCCATGTACTAGTTGTTCAGGAAGAGTGTTACTTTGTGCGGGGATTGCAGGCAGAATTCTTATCTCTGCTGTTGCACTGACACAAAAAAATTGGTCAGCTTGCTTTGTAAAGAGGGTTGTAGTTTTCCTCTCTGAAAGAGTTTGTCAGCCCTAGGGCTGATACTTATTGTTATGAACCAGCCTTAGATGGACCTGACTTGCCACAGTAGGAGCTGGATTTTCATGCATTTTGAGTTACTTCTCTGTTTGGGTAAGTCTAAAGGCACGTATTTAAGATTTTGTTTTCTTAAATCAGACATGCAGAGAGATCTGGATGTTTCTGAAACTCGTATTTGATTCTTTTAAGCCATTTTGTCCTAGTGTTAGTAGAGTGCCTGCCTGTAGTGGAGGCACTGCTTGTTCTTCATGTATTGGGTGGTTGCTTGGGTGAAGTCTGTCACCTTCATGGTCTGGATTGGCAGGGTGCAGTGCTTGTAGGAAGCACAGTAGAAGTACTGCAGTGCCAAAGCTTTATGTGGAAAGGTTTCTAGCATGTCAGTCTCCCTGCTAAATCCTTAACGTCATGCATGTGGTATGCATTTTGTCCATTTGCAAACACTTTTCAGGGCTAAACACCGCTGACCTGTGAGCAGTGCTGCATACCTCTCATCCTGGAGAAATGTACTTGTTAAGAGTGGGCTTGAATTGGCTGTTAGGAGCTCTTAAAGACCGTCCTAGGGAAGTTTCTTTCAGGAATATAAGAGATGAAGCCATCTGCTTATTAAATTTGGAGAAAATAAATAGGTATTCTTCTTGACTGTGATCTTCTGCAGTCTCTAATTTGGCAGGCAGTTGCTTTACTTGACTGCCTCCAGGAAGGACTGAGATGCAGTAAGAAGCTGAACAGATGTCACTGCAACCTGGCTGATGACTGCTGTCTGTTGCCTCTTTACTTCTGTGGCATTCCTACCAATGTGAAGATACTCTGCTGTGGTGGTGTGTCTGCAGCCTTGGAGAAACAGCTACTCATCTTCGAAGCAGAAGTTGAGCAGGTGGTTTGGATGGCAAGACAGGCAGCAGCAGTAGAGTGTAGGTCTTAGTGAAGCTCAGAGGCTGGGATATTCTGTAGATACAATTTCTCAGCTGATTTTATTTTATTGGCAGTAGGAAGAAAATTTTCTCCGCTAATTTTAAGTTGTCATTAACAGAATTTTTCTTTGTGCTCTCTCGGGACTTCCATCATCCACCTGTGATGCAAGTCCTAGTGACAGGAAAAGCCCCTCTTAAAGGTCAGAACTTCAGGAGACCTCATCGTTTGTCTTGCCTTGATGCAGACCGGTTGTAGGCTTGTCTTGATAAAGGATTCAAGTCTGAAAGCAAAGAGGAGCAAGAATGCAACTCTTACTGCTGTTTGTGTGCAGCATCCAGAGGAAGAGGTTTTGTAGAATCAGGCAACTTCCCAAGCAAGGCTTTGTTTAAAGTTACTGTAATAGGCAAGCAGCACTGTTATGAGTTGCTCTTAAACTTAGGGGCTGCTTTTATGCAAAGAAAAGTAATTTTTGCTGGTGACTCCCTTCTGAGGGAAATAAAGGGCCCAGTGTGTGGACCGCACTCTTCTAGTAAGGAAGTGTATTGCTGCTCTGGGGCTTTGGTCAGGGACATTGCTAGAAAACTTCTTGGCCTGGTTCGCTCCTCTGATCACTATCCCTCCCTGATAGCTCAGGCTGGCAGTGGTGAGGCTGCCGAGGGAAGGCTGGGGGCTATCAAAAGGGGCTTCAGGAGACTGGGGCAGTTAGCTGATGGAGCGAGAGTACGGATGGGGTCTTCCTCTGTCGTTTCAGTGGTGTGGAGGGATTCCAAGAGGACCGGGAAATCCCATCTGATGAATACATAGCTAAGAGGCTGGTTCATGTCCAGCTTTCCATCCACACCTCCCAAGTCCTTTTCCACAGGGTTGTGCTCTATCCTTACGTTCCCCAGCTTTTACTGATAGCAGGTTTGCCATGACATGCAGGACTTTGCACATGGATTTGTTGAGGATTTCCTGGGCCCACTGCTCAGCCAGTCCAGATCTCTCTGGTTGGCATTCTATCCTTCAGGCATGTCATCCACACCACATAGCTTGGCATCCACAAGCTTGAGGGTACACTCAATTTCGCTGTTGATGTCACTGATGAAGATATTGAAGGCCCCAAGCACTGACCCCTGGGGGACACTGCCCATCACTGATCTCCATCCAGACATGGAGCCGTTGACCACCACTCTCAGAGTTCAGTCCTGCAGCTGGTTTTTTGTCCGTTGAACAGTCCACCCATCAAGTGCATATCTTTCCAATTTGGAGAGAACGATGTTTTGGGGACCGTGTAAAAGACCCTACTGGAGCCCAGATAGATGATGTCAGAGTCTCTTCCCTCATCTACTGATGCAGTCACACCATGGTAGAAGGCAACTAGGTTGGTCAGGCAAGACTTGCTCTTGGTGACACCGTGCTGGTCCTCCCATATCCCCTCTGCTCTCTTCCATGTGCCTTAGCATAGCATCCAGGAGTATCTGTTCCGTGATCTTTCCCAGTACGGAGGTGAAGCTGACAGGTCAGCAGTTCCCTGGGTCATCCTTCCTAGTCTTCTTAAAAAATGGGTGTGACACTGCCTTTTTTCCAGTCATCAGGGTCTTCACCTGATCAACACGAATGTTCAAATGTCATCGAGAGTACCTTGGTGACTACATCAGCCAGTTCCCTCTGGACTCAGGAATGCATCTCATCAGGATCTCAGATTCCCCAAGTGATCACAAACCTGATTTTCTGTGTGAGGAACATTGTCCCCTCAGCCCCTACTTTCAAACCCATCCACTCAAGGGATGTGTGAAAAACAGTTGCCAGTGAATTCAGGCAAAAAAGTCGTTGAGTACCTTTACCTTGTCAGCAATTACTGCCCTGTCTGTATTGCTTACAAAGAGGGGTGCACCTTCTTGGACTTTCCTTTTCCAGCTGATATACCTATAGAAGCTTTTCTTACTCTTCTTTACACCCCTTGCTTAGTCCAATTCCAGTTGGGCCTTGGCCTTCCCGACCCTGTCCCTACTCAGCCTAGCAGCATCCCTGTATTCCTCCCACATTACCTGTCCCTTCTTCCACCGCCTGTGCATTTTCTTCTTGCTCTCCAGCAGGTCCCAGCTCAGCCATGCTCTTTTGCTTTCCTTTCTTGACTTCCTGCACTTGAGGATGGTCAGCACTTGCACCCTAAGAAAAGTTTTCTTGGAAGATCTGACAGTTCTGCTCCTCTCTGTTGTCCTCCAGGACAGTTTCCCAGGTGGTTTTGTTGTCTAACTCCCTGAAGAGCTGGAAGTTGGCTTCTCTAAAATTTAGCATCCTGATTTTACTCTTTGTCCTATATCCTTCAGGAATGTGAGTTCCAGCATTGCATGGTCACTGCTGCCCAAGCAGTCTCCAGTCCTGATATCACCAACCACGCCACTTGCACTGCTGAGCAGCAGGCCCTGTATTCCATTCCTCCTGGTGGGACCGTCTATATTACTTGACTCAGAAAGTTATCCTCATTGCATTCCAGGAGTCTCCTGGATTGCATGCAGCTTGCCATGCTACTTTTCCGGATGTCAGGTAGTTGAAATCTCCCAGTGGTACAAGAGCCTGTGATTGTGATGCCTCCTGTATCCGGAGGAAGAAGGCCTCATTTGCAGGCTCTGCTTGATTGGGTGGCCTTCCCACCCAATTTGGTAGCAGGCACCAGCCACAAGGCTTCCTTTCTTGCCTTGGTCTCTGACTCTCGCCTTGTCTTGCTCATGGCCATTCTTAAGGGACATCTCTTCACATTCTGTTCCTTCCCTGACTTCCTCCCCTCCTTCCTTGCCTGTGCCTTCTGAAGAGCTTGTAGTCATTGATAGCCATTGATAGCCATTCCAGTCTTGGGAATCATCCCACCAGGGCTCAGTGTTGGCAATTACATCATGCTTTTCAAACAGCATCGTGGCTTCCAGCTTCTCCTGCTTGTTTCCCATTCTCGCTCCCTTTCTAATTGCTTAAGAGACGGACATGCAGCTAACTGGATGTGACAAACAATTAACGACCTTGTGAAGGCATCAGGGCAAAAACTGTACTGTAGCACTCTTAGCAAAGGTGCAGAACAAACACGTGTTGTGCCCAAGTGCAATGGAGAAGTCAGGAGTTAGTCGTCGTGCGTAAGGTGTCCTTGGGTGTCCCCCAGCCACGACCCTCCACAACCACCACGTGAAGGGAGAAGCAGGGCTGGTACAGCATGTGCACAGTGTGTGATACCAGGCACTGCACCAATTGGAAGGGACCACTGCATGGCATGAAAGGCACTGCCAACCCCACAGCTAGCGATGCTCACCTCCACACATCCTCGACCACCCCAGAAGAAGGAGGAGGATGGGGACCCTCAGGGCATCATGGGATCTGCTGTGGTGACTTGCTATTCTTTCCTTTGTTTTCCACCTCCTTCTCTTTTTTCCCCCTCCTCTCGCCCATCTTCTAACAAATAAAGGCATGCTCTTGCTCAGTCAAGACCTTGACTCTGTTCCAAGTCTGAATTCAAAGGGATTGGGATCAATGTAGTGAGCTGCAAGCCTCTTTGCCTTGCAGCACATTCTGAGACGTTGCCTAAACACGGCCCTGCGAGCTGCAGAAATACAGAGCCGTGCTTTCCGTTTTGATGGAGGAACTTGCGAACTAGTGTCAAGATTGCCAAAAAAAAAGACCATCATTTGTTTTGGTACATTTGCAACTCCATTTTCACTCAGCATAAATAAATTACCTGCGCATTTTCAAATGGATTCCATAGAGCTGCCGTTGGATATTCAACTCAAAAAATGGATCATCCCTCTTTGCCAGACTTTTATGAGAGCTCTCTTACCAGAGAGAAACGGCCCTTACTTCACAATCGCACCTTATTCACGTTGTTGCTTTTCAGCACTAGGTGTGATGTTTGTGAACAACTAATTTGAAAGAACCAAGTGCAACAGGAGTAAAACTGCATCAAAAATCTCCAAAGGACATCTTGGGAGCTCACCCAGAATTGCAGCTGCTGCTATTGAACTACACTGATGTCTTAGCTTCCTAAGGATGAGATCACGCTTCCCACTAGTTTACTGTTTTCGATGCACTCTTTTATTTGTGTTTTAATAAAAAATATTTATTTTAAAATAAGCGTTTTTTTTTTTTAGTTATATAAGTTAACTGTGTTACATATTTTATATGTGGTTCAAGACAATTCCTCTTCCCTCAGTGTGACTCGGGTGAGCCAGAAGGTTGGATGCTCATGTCCTATTGCAGCTTGGAGGAGCGTGCTTAATTTAGGCCCAGAAGATGAGGGTGAAGAAAGCTTTCTCCTTACCACCCTGTTGCCTGGGATCAGAGGTGATATGTGCCTTACCCAAGGCGCAGGCAGGAAGAGCTGCTGCCATGATGGTGCTGGGCACGGATGGCTGCACTGAGCTGCTGGGCTGTGTGTGGGCCTGCGGGCTGAGGACTGGGCATGCTTGATCATAGTTAAACCTACCCTCTTTCAGTTTAAAGCCCTTAACCTTTCTCCTATCATTACGCTTCCTGATAAAAAGTCTCTTCTCCACTTTCCTGTAGAGCCTCTTTAACTAGTAGAAGGCCACAATGAGGTCTCTTCCACCTTGGGAGGTTCTGTGGCTCTAGGAATGTACACAGGTGCAAACAAGCTGCGCAAGCCCTAGGACAGAGATGTCCAGTGAAAATGGCAGGGCAGAGGGATTGGTGGGAGGGCAGGGCAGAGGGATTGCCCCAGCAGTGCTGCCCAAGGATCTGGTTTAGGAGATGCTCGTGACAATCTGGATTTCTTACAGTTCAAGCACTGGTGCTGGGGTAAGACACAGCTAGTGAAGAAAGCAGGCAGGAAATAGTACTCAGAAATAAAATCTGTACCAACTATTCTTTTTCTCAATCGCGTTTGTGGGGGAGAAGGAAGGACCTCACCAAGGTCTCACCTCCATGATGAATATGTTTTGTGAAGGAGATCTTCATATCTTGTTCTCCAGAGTCGCACCCGCGTCCTGGAGAGGGATCATCAGCCACCTGAAAGGACAGCACTCCTTCCCCTTAGGGAATATCAGTTTTCTCTAGTTGCTTGAACATATGCCAACAAAATAGAGAAATACCAGGAACCTCCCCTGCTGGAATCAGGTCAGGATGTTTATCATTGGTGTGTACCAAAGGGATTTTTGAGGCACAGGGGAAGTCTTGCAGAAGCACAGGAGGGAGGTGAAGTAGATAATGCTGGAGCCTTGGTGCTACCTACCATGTTGACCCTTTCACCCCATCAGAAGAATCAATACTGATATGTACACTAATGGCTGTGTTTGTACAAACAAAAATAATTTCTCCATCTATCCAGTGCACTTCAGTTTGCCTCTCCAGATCCTGCCTCTATGGGCTCCACACCATCAGTCTGACTGTGCAAAGATACTTTTTCTGGGTTTCACCAAGCCAGCCTGGAAAAAAAATAATGCATCTGCTAATTGAAACTGAAGGAAAAGTTCTCCCTCACACATGTGTACTCCGCCCTGCTCCTCAGATTTGGTGTATGGCCATGTCCTCTCTCCCACCATGCACGTTAAATCTGGGGTGGATGCACTGCACTGCACTCACATGGCAAAGTTTTGCTTGGAGGGGTGGAATCTGTGAGGAGAGTCCAGAAGTTGACCCACGTTAGGAAAGAACCATCTCCAGCTGGCTCCAAAAGGGACCTTGTGCTGGCAAAGCTGAGGCAGTGAGTGAACCCAGTGGCACTGCTGTGAGCTCACTGTCCTACAGACTGCAAAAAAAATACACAGCTGTGCTCTCCATAGAGGATAAAGGACTTTGAGAATCGGTTTCAAGATTGCTGAAAACATCTTTTTGGTTTTGTCTATTTACATTTCTGTTTTCAAGTCAGTCAACACAAATGCAATACCTGGGAATTTCCAAATGGAGTCTGTAGAGCAGCAGTCAGGTATTCAACCAAAAAATCTGACTGCATCTCTTTACTTTTACAAGCCCTATTTTACCAGAGAAAACCATTCCTCACTTCACAACTCACCTCACACATGTCATCACTTTTGGCAGTATGTCCATTTGTGAACGGCTGCTTTCAAGGAGGAAGCACGGGAAGAGTAAAATTTCATCAAAAATCTCTGTGAGAGCTCACTAAGCTCACTAAGAATTGCAAACACGGACATCAAACGAGAAACTTATACGTCAGTTTCACACAAACACGATCACATATCCCAGCAGTTCCTGTTTTTGTATCTCTTGTACTTTCCATGGAAACGAATAGGAGGCACTGCTTCCAGGGCAGCCTTTGTGTGTGCAGCCCAAGGCAGTTCCAGTTCACTCAGCGTGATCCAGGCAAAACAAAAGGTTGGGCATTCGTGCCTTGTAAGATTTACTGGTTACAAATATTGGCTCTATGGTTACAGACTCAAGTTGGAGCAGTGCTTGAAGAGCTGCAGCCTGTGGGAAGCCCACGCAGGGTCAGCTCAGGAAGCATAGCATCCCATGCAGGTACCCCATGTGCAGCAGGGGCAGAGTGAGGAGGAAGGGGCACGTGACTGGCACCCTCTGCTCCTCAGCTGTGGAATATATAACCAGCAACAAGGCAAACAGCCATAAGCAGGATGTATACACCCATCCCTTTCTCCCTCCACCTCTCTGATCTCAGGGTGTGGGGGCACCCATGGGCATGGTGACAAAAGTCATCAGTGTTATCGAGACCCAAGTGCTGGGGACACCAGGAGGACATGGGGAGAACCAGCTGGCCAGGTGGTTAAGCCCATCTGCATTATCAGTCTGTGGAGGCTGGGTTGCCACGAGGAGGTGATGCCCACGCTGCAATAGCGAAGCGTAACAGCACAGGGAGCACCGTCAGTTAAGGTAGGGAGCAGCAAGTCCTAGGTGAGACTCTGACCAGTGCTGCTGCTGGACAACAAAACCCACATTCTCCTAGTGGCCAGGGATGCCTCTGCTGCTGTCTTCCCCTGGGGAGAGACTTGAGAGACCTGTGTACTTTAATGTAGTATTGTGTGATGATAGACATGAACGTGGCCCAGTCTGCAGAGCGCCTGTCCAGCTGGCTGAAATGCCGCGTAACCATAACTAGGCAGGTTCATGTGCTGCAGGCTGTGTCTCCCTTGCGTAGGAAAATGCTTGAGTAGACCTTCCCAGATAGGAGAGCCCTGGCAGTGTGTCACCTTGGGAGCTTGGTCAGCCAGTTCACTGCACGAGCTGTTTCTTTCTTAGTTTCTTCAGACAGTCACTACAGAATAACTTTCATTTGATGTGTTTTCTGGTCTGAATCTGTAGCCTTTGGAGGGAAGGTTATGGAACAGGACGAGGGCTTTTATGTAGGAATTCTGCAAGTTTCCAGTCAGTTTGTCTACTCAAATGGTACATGAGCAAATCCAGCCATTGTATGCAGTGCCTGGGACAGCTGTGCAGCAACACTGGTGTTCACAGAAGTCAGACTACCCCTTTCTATAGTAACAGATATCCAGAGGAGGCACAGCTTTCCCTCCGTTCAGTCTCTCACTTCAGTTCTGCAGCAGGTAAAATCATCCCCACCTCACTGAAGAGACAAAGTTCTGTCAGATAGGCATCTGAGTACGCACGGTTAGAGCTCTGCTTCTCACTGGACCAGACCTGAAGTCTGCTCCTTTCAACTAATTCCAGCCAGAAGGCCTGGTGTGAATTGCAACTCATGTTGGCTTTGTTGGTCCAGGAGAGTCTGCAGTGCCAAACACATCTGTCCAGCACGATTCTTCCAGTGCCTGTATAGGGTGGAAGACATCTTAGCACGGATAGCTTAATTGAATGACAAAATCCAAAATGGAAACGGCGTGGCTCCTTCTAACGCTGCTGTAGCAGAGCTGTCAAATGAGCAGCTAATCTGAAGGGGAAGCAGAATGCTAAAGAGCTTAAATGGAAAACAGAGACATTGGAAACCCTATGGTAATGACCTCTGTTAAGGACAAGGGAGGAGACTGCGTACATTCTCGCGCAGGAGTGCCTTCAGCAGAGTGCTGTTGGGGAGAGCTGCATCCTTTGCTGACGTCAGAACTGTGGGAGAGGTATTATTTTTCTGCAGATCAAGTAGCAATAAATAAAGCAGTGTTCAAACCCACAGGATGCTCTGGGTATTACATAAACTGAGTGCATGACATGGGGCAAAAACACACCTGAACTGATTCTACAGCAACATAAATCTGAATAGTGCTGTTAAGGAGAGCAGAACAATGCCAGCATGGGAGGACTCGTGCCCTCACCTCAACACTGCATCACTGTGGGCACAGTGAAAAGATGCAGTGTGGTCCAGAGAGACATGCATTGTGAAGAGACAGTGGCAAACACTCGAATAGGGCATCTTGGGTTGGGAGTCTCTCACTTCACAGCAGTGTCATACTTTCACCCAGCTCCCTGGTCCCCTCTAGGATGCATCTCCCTTTATCTCTGTGTCCCGTTGGTGGGAACATTCCTCTCTGTGCCTCTGCCAGACTGCTGCAATTGGGTTGTTAGCAAAAATATCCCTGGCTGTCCGTGCAGGACACAGCAGATCAGGAGAGGCAAGGCTGCTCCATCTTCCAGCAGCCAGGCCCAGGCAGGAGCAAAGCTCAGTTCGTCACCAGAACCTGCCAGCCAGGCTCAGGTCTGCCTCCAAGATGACAAGGAAGGTCAGACAGTCTGACAGGCTCCTCTTCTGATGCTCTTAAGAATGCCAGAATATAATGCTATATATGATGCAGCTTGGGTGAGTTTGAGCCCTTTGGAGAAATACTTCCTGCTCACGTGCATCATTAACAGAAACGTCTCTCCTATCTCTTTCTCTCCCATTGCAAGATGTAAAATATAGGGGCTCCCTACTGAGCTCTCTGTCTTTGAAATGTGTTGCTAAAGGTGTAAGAAGAAAATGAGAAGCCTCAGGGGCAGACTGTAGGCCATGTAATTTGGCTCTCATGTACTTGAATGTTCCTGCTTCAAGGGCCTACTTGCAAATTCCTTGCTGAGTGATCTGAAATTGTTTCCTTAAAAAAAATCTTGGTGAAGGCTGTCTGCATAGTGGGGTTTGGAGCTCCTTCTCTGATGGACCAAGCACCACAGAAGGGGCTGGGCAGCAACGTGCCTGCTCTCACTCAGAGGGCTGAAGGACAAAGCTGTGCTTTCTTTGCAGAGAAGAGAACTTGAGACATTCCTGCAGAGTTCATAGAGCCAAAAACTTGCAGGCGTGACCCGGCAGCCCAGCCATGGCACAGCAAGTAATTCTGAGAGATGGGCTGACGAGGCCACTGAAGTTCTCTTCTTCAGACATGCAAAATTTGAGGTCTTTTCTCCTCCGTGGTATCTGTCACTCTTCTTCACGAGGCTCAGCTCCGTGAATTCTGATGCCCAGCAATTCCAGAGCAATCTTCTGGGTCGCAGAACATGCAAGGTTCACAGATTCAGCTCATGGCAGGAACGGGCTCCCAGAGCTTTGGTATCTCTGCATTCCTTGGAACAGCTCCACAGGTGAGCAGCAATGGGTTGGAAGCTTCCAAATAGTGTTGAAATGTTTCTCCAGATGAAAAGCCTTCGTAGGTCTGCTCTGACACAATAAAAATGTGGGCAAGGAAGAGCACCATTTGTAGGCAACACGTCACAGCTTTCTGCATAAATGCTCCCAGGCTTCTCAAACTGGGGATAACCAGAGAGAAGAGATGTCCATGCTCAGCTCCGCAGCACGCAGATACAGATCTAATACATCTGGCAGTTTTGCATGGAGTTCTTATTCCTCTAGTTAGTGGCTTCTGCTTTTCATTCTCGAGACGGACAACTATGGCTTAATTTCTTTTTTAGTTAAGATTCTGCTCCTTGTGTAGATTGCTCTGCAGACATACCCAACAGCACTGGTAAGAATAGGGGTGTGATGTGAACTGTCTAGGAAAGCTGCATGAATTAGCAGTTGATGCAAAACTTGTTCTAGGGCACTGATTAATGGCATTTTAGGTACAGATGGCAGGCCCAAATCTTGTTTTTGGTGAAGTTCAGTGTTTGGTGAAGTTCAGTAATCACAAAACAATACTGATCAGATACTGATGAATGGTGCCAAAGTAATCTTTTACATCAGCAGGAGTGAAAAATCATCATAGTTTCTGTGGGTGTTGATCTGGGAAAAGGGCAATTCCTGGGCCAGGAGCATAGAGAGCATCAGAGGTAGAGGCAGAAGGAACTGCAGTGCAGAAATACTCCAGCTAATTAAGGAGTATGAAAAAGCAAAACCAGAAAGGCACAAAACAGAAAAAATCAATACCTTTCAGTAGGCAACTCTTCTTTTCCTGCCCAACCCAGTGCTAAATAAAGGGCTGCAGACAGAAGCAAGGGAGTTTAAATAGAGAACAGGACATTTTTTACAGCAGAGACTGGTGTCAGAGAAGGAGAGGAACTGCTGACACACTGGGTGCGTGTTCCTGTGGCCCCATTTGTGTAGTGCTGGGTAACCTCCAGGCGGACCTGTACCCATTTTCTCTGTCCACATCAGTGGAAAGAGCTCTGCACACTGTGCTGTGTAATAAAAGCTCCTTTGCATGCTCACAGAAGAGCACACAGAGAACCATGGCAGGAGCAGAACCCCGACGATACCCTGCTCCATTGGCTCCCAGCAGCCACCAGTCCATCAGAGTCCATCTCCACAAGCTCAGAGGAACACGGGGACACAGAGGCAGGCAAACTCAGATTAGGGACTCAGCAAAGAGGCACACTGTCCCAGCAGAGACATAAAACCTACGCTGAGGAGTCAAAGTCCAGGCATCCTCAGGATTCTGCCAGAGACCTGAGACGTGGAATGCAGGGGAAGAGCATTGCAGAACTGTGCAGAGCTTATGGAGAGCTGCTCAGGCAGGAACCAAAAGTCACACACTGAGGTGGCCCGAGGAGAACAAATGTGCAGAAGTGTGAGAAAAGGGGATTAAACAGGCCAGCAGCACGTAATTACTTTGCTGGTCAGGATGTTTGCCTGGCTGTGCCCTGTGGTCAGCACAGCTTGTCCTGCTTTCTTTCTGAGCTCCACTTCTAGCTGTTTTCCTGGGCTCTCTGTTTGGTACGGGAGTGCATGCATGGGGCTCATGTGTGAGCAGTACAACACCTGGAGCAGCACGGGTTTGCCAGTGTGTATGCAGGCTCTTAGATCCAGCCAGGATCGGGTGGGTGAGGAGCAAAGCGGTGGTCGCTGGAAGTGAGACCCTGCAGGCACCGGCAAATGGCTCAACAGGAGCCAGCACTGTGCCCTGGCAGCCGGGTGGGGAAACACTCCTTTGCTGTGGGGGCGATTCTCACTAATGAACTTTCACGTTAAGCGCTCCGGAGAGGGGAACAACGCGAGGCTGTTCGTGCTGTCTGCACGGACACTCGGTGAGCTGCTTGGTGTCTGCGTGATGGCCACAGGTACTGCTGCACACCTGTTCTGTGCCTGCCTTTGGGGAGCACGTTCTCAGCCTCGCTCAGAGTTGGACCTGCAGCCGAGAGAGACAGCAGCTTCTACCGGGCTGCTGGATTGGGCTTCTCAGTCGGCAGAGACTGAGCTCTGGGACTTGACTGGAAATGCCGTGCAGAGCCAGAAGGACTCCCCACAGAAAAACAAAACAAAACAAAACAAAACAAAACAAAACAAAACAAACAAACAAACAAACAAACAAACAAAAAACAACGGCAGCCGGCAGCGTGGGATCACCAGGGGGGGAGAGATTGGGCAGGACAGCCGCAGCCGAGGGGGCAGACAGCGGCCCGGCTGCGCAGCTTTCCGAGCAGGGGACCGTCTGAAATCTTTCGCGAAGCCGCTTTGGGTCCAAACGCACGGCTCCCCTGCGGGGATGTGCTCCAAAGGGAAAGAGAGCGGACAGCGGACGGAGCGAAGGGTCCCTCCTCCCTGCGATCCCCCACGGGGATGTGCGGGATGTGCGGGATGTGAGGGATGAGCGGGATGTGCGGGGTGATGTGCGGGGTGAGCGGGATGTGCGGGATGTGCAGGCGCGGCCCCGGGAGGAGCTGCCCCTGCCCCGCCCCGGCTCCGCCCTCCCTGCCGGACAGCGGCTGCCCCTGCCCCGCCGCCGTCGCAGTTCCGTGCCTGGCTCTCTGCGGAAGGTAACGGGGCGGCCCCGGTCCGAGGGATGCCTAGGGAGCCGGCAGCCCCGCGGGAGCCGCGGCGGGAGGAGAGGGCAGCGCGGGGCCGGTGCGGTGCGTGCGGGGGGTGCGGAGCAGCGCGGCCGTCGGGGCGTTCGGGAGCGATGGCTTCGGCCGGAGGAGGTGTTGCAGGACACATTGCGGCCGCCTTCGCTCTGCCTCGGCTATTTCTTGAAAGCCGTGCCAGAAAAAGGCTTTTTCTGATATCTGTCTTTCAAGTTGCATATTGGGAAAAATTTCTTTTCCGAAGGAATGAATGGTCAGGCCCTGGAACGGGCTGACCAGGGAAGTAGCGGACCTCCGCCCCTGGAGGTCGTCAAGAGATGTGGCACTGAGGGACGTGGGTAGTGTGCGTCGTGGCGATGGGTTTGGGTCGGGCTGGGTGATCTTAGAAGCCTTTCTCCAGCCATAATGATTCTGAGATACTATTGGAATTAATAACTGGCTTCAGCAGCTTCTCCTGTTATGCCTGACAATGAAGTGCTGGCGACCTTGAATGCTGAGGTCCTTGAATCCTCTCACTGCACGTAGCTTGTTGGGTGGCCTCTGACCCAGTCTCACACCAGACGCTGTGAGTTAGTATTTTGTTGCATAGGAGGAAGCTATAGATGCTTCCCCAAAAGAAAAGTCTCCGTTTTAGATTTGAGTTGATGATACCATCTTTTTAACCACAGTGGGAAAATATTAGGAGGAAATTTTCACAGGAGGTTGAGGGAGTCAAAGTCTGAGTGGTTTTAACACGCAGGTGATGGACGCAGTGTTCAGCAGAGGTCGTTTCCATGACCAGGGCAATGGTGTTGTTTTGTTTCTGTGCAAAACTCTGCCTGGGGTGGGAGGTGGGATCAGGGTGGCTGTGTGTGTTCCTCTGCCTGGGCAACCTGTTCTGAACAAACCAGCCGATCTGTGCCTCATGTTGTGCCATGTTCCTGCTGTGCCATCTCTGCAGCACCATTGTTGAATACACACTTAAGTAAGGCAGTGAGGGTGGTGAGGCACTGTTACAGGTTGCCCAAGGAGGCTGTGATGCCCCATCCCTGCAGGCATTCAAGGCCAGGCTGGATGCGGCTCTAGGCAGCCTGGGCTGCTGGTTGGTGACCTGCACACAGCAGGAGAGTTGGAACGAGATGATCATTGTGGTCCTTTTCAACCCAGGCCATTCTAGGATTCTGTGATTCTCCTTCCCATCAGATTTTTGTGTTGGATTTACCTGTTTGTGAGATGCTGATGAGGCTGAGTGAACTAAAGGGGGTGTATGACCAGAAATGTGAGGAAACCTGTTAGTCACAGGAACCTATTTCTGGAGCACTCCTACTATCAGAATGGTCTGCAAAACTGCAGATGGAGTGGCAGTCACCTTGGGAAGCCCTCAGTGAATCGCTTCTCGCATTTTTCCTTTGTTGTTTGTTGCACCCACTTTCATGTCAGTGCTCCCTGTAACACTACAGGGTGAAATGCTAGGAGAACTGTTATACTACCTGATAAAATCAAAGCTGTAGCTTTGATCTGGAATCCTGTGAGGTGGAACTTCATTCTCCCTGCATCAATTCCACATCACGCTAGCTGGGGAGGCATCTCACCCTTGCTCCATCTCTGCTTTTCCGAATTGGCCAGTGCAGCTCTGGCAAGCCTGATGAATTAGCTCGGGCATCAAACTGGGTTACAAGACCAAAAGCAGAGGGGCACTGAAACAATCTGAAGGAATGCAGCACTATAGAAAGGGAGGGGATGTCCCTGTTGTGCAAACAAGATGGTGGAGCTGGCCGTATGGAGACAGGTCTTTCCTGGATTGAACAGAAGGGCAGGAATGTTCAGGAGGGGAAGAAAGCTTAAAGGAAGTTGGTGATCCCTTCTGGGAAATGGCAGGTAAAGTTTGTTTCCACCAAGCTGGCACCGCCTGTGCCAGCTACAACCACTGTGGGAAAGGGTGGTTGGGCAGCAGAAATGCCAGCATATGAGTGCAGCTGGGCTTGCAGCCAAATGTGGAGCTTGCCATACAGACTCCTTTGCTTCCCCAGTTTGGCTGTGGGTAGCAGGTTTACGGCACATGCTTCCAATTGTAATGCTGTCTAATGTATCCTGGGTTTCACCTCTGTATTTTAGTAAATTACTCTCTGAGCAAGCTGCTAGCAAATAGAGCATCGCCTTTTATGGTGGAATGGTTTGAACTGAGGCAGGGGAGGTTTAGGTTGGATATTAGGAGGAAGTTTTTCACCCAGAGGGTGGTGAGGCACTGTTACAGGTTGCCCAAGGAGGCTGTGATGCCCCATCCCTGCAGGCATTCAAGGCCAGGCTGGATGTGGCTCTGGGCAGCCTGGGCTGCTGGTTGGTGACCTGCACACAGCACGGGGTTGGAACGGGATGAGCACTGTGGGCCTTTGCAGCCCAGGCCATTTTGTGATCCTGTGATTCTATGATTCTCATGTTTCCAAAGAGCCTGGCGTTAAAGCTGAAGGCAAGATCCTGGGCTTCTTGTGCAGTGGCTCCACATGCAGCATGAAATTCACAAGCCAGCATTTTTCAAGAGCACGTGCTTTCCCCTTACTCCATTCATGGCACTTGTCAAAAGGCTGTGTAGAAGTTGTTTCTCCATATACTGGCCTCAAGAGTAGTGACATCCTAAGTGCAAGATTACCTGCAGATGTGGGGGAACCCATTGCATTGCATATCCTGAGCTTGTCCACGAGGTCAGTGGTCTTCAGATCCATGTTTGCAGCTTCAAGGTCTGCACCACAACACGGAGACCAGTGCTGGTACATAGAGTTCTGCACTGAATTGTTGAATTTTCTTCCCTCCTGTTGTGCACACTGCAAGTGGAATGAAAGCACTGCTTGTGGGAGCTTCTTGATTGAGTGCTGTTGAGCACACAGGGGCTGGGGAAGGGGATCTGAGTGTGCTCCGTTGAATAGAAAGTTACTCTTGGAAAGCTGAGTCAGGAAATTAGAGGGGAACATTCCTAATACACTGGTGGCTCTTGTCCAGAGAAATACAGCTGAAGGGATGAAAATCTTAATGCTTCCACACAAATCTAGTTTTAGAAGTGAAGGCTATTCAGAGGAGAGGCACTGCTTTTTGTCCTTTTTTTTCGTTACACATTATCTTTATAATTTTCTTCCTTTCGTGTGTAATGGAGCATGAAGCTTTTACCTCTCCCCTAGGGCACTTGCTGATATGATTATTATTCAGCGCCTGAAGTCTATGCATAAGTCCACAATCTTGTCTTCTAGAGCTAATTCAGATGTGAAGCCTGTTAGGTCTGCAGAAGGTTCTTAAACTGTTGCAAATGTCTTCAGGAAGAAAGCTAATACCAGGCAGTTTGGCGGGGGTAGGCAGCAGCATGCAGCTTATGTTCAGCATAATAGCTTCTGGCCACCAGTAAGTCCAATCAAACCAGTGAAGTTGGTTAGTGTCTGGTAGCACGTGGTCAGCCTGCTTTTCTGATGTTTGTGCCTGTTCCTAGACACGCTCCTGCCTCCCTGCTTCCAGCCAAGCATTACTTGGATTATTCTTCAGGATTCCAAATGACAGTGATTCCCCAGGCCTCTTAGGGAATGGGTATACTCGAGATAACTGCTGTGGGTGACGTGGCTCACTGGAACCTGCAGGTGATCCTTCGGATGGTCAGCAGCTGCTCTGTCTCTTCAGTTGTTCTGCTGCAGCAGGGCCCTGCTCAGGGCTTGGGCATGGAAGGCACGCTGTCTCAGCTCTGCTGGTCCTGAGCAGCTCTGTGCCCCAGCAGCAAACAGCACGTCTGCAGGCTGAGTGGGTCACATGCATGTCATTTCTCTGCTCCGTGACTGCTCTGTCCCCGGGTCGTGCTGCTCCACAGGGCACGTCTATTGTAAGCCAAGATCCCCAGTGAGCAGCACCTGGAGGGAGGCTCTGAGAAGCCCTCTGCCAAGTGGCACGTCTTGTGTAATAAAGCCTCCATGGGTGCTGAGTGGCACGGTGGGAACAGGACAATCGGAGTGCTCAGGTATTTGGAATATGCAAGGAAAGGCAGCAAGAGAGCTGCGCCTTCAGTTACCCCTGATATTCCTGGAAGTCCGCACGCAGTGTTTGCATCAGGCTGCCTTCATCAGCAGCAAGGCTTGCGGTACAATCTCTTGACTTCCTGTGCTACCAAGCGTTCAGTTAAAGACTTTGCACTCAAAGCAGGTGGAGATGGTGTCATTTTTCCTTTGTTTGATTATCTTCCTGGCAGCAGCTGTTTTTAGGCTTTCATTAGGATTAGAAGGCAAGCAGGAGTGGTAATTTTTTTCCATGATATTAAAAAAAAAAAGTGCTAAACAGCGAAGATCTTTCCATTTCAGATGCCAAGTAAACCAGGAAATACTACAGCTTGGAAGTGCTCTATGGGGGCAGTAGCTGGGGCACATTGTGTTTCTGACACGGATTGCTGAGATGTTTCATATGGCTTTGTTTTCACATGATGGCTCAGCTTTCCTCCTTTCAGACTGTACGTTCTGGAAGGAGGACTCTGTGTTGGGAGTGTGGCTGCTGGCCCATCCTCAGAGCCAGGGCAGCACAACACAGGCTCTCTTTGTGGCTGCCCACGGCAGCAGATGAGCCACAGACTGTACAAGGGGCTGTATAGGATGTGATGGTGTGCCCCACGTCTCGGTGCACATCCACGCACCTCGAGCTTTTCATTTTCTGGGTCCTCACTGAGTTTCCCTAGCAGGGAGGAGCTGAGTGAAAATGCTCAGAAGTGTCACACAGGGGACATCAGCTCAGCTGCAAAGTCCTTGCTGGAAGTCAGGCTGTTCTGCAGCACCAAACCGATTATAGCCAGGGCTGATCAGACAAGCAGCTGACATAAGGGTGCAGGGGATAATCTAAATCCTGTTAGTGACATCTGGCAAGGTGTATATGATCGTGAAAGCTGTAGCAGTGACACGAAGCGATGATGGCAGCATGGTCCTGGAGCAGTCTCTGGTATCATCTTCCTGGCAAAGGCTTTCTTAGGTTCTGGTGGGAAGGTTTTATCCTGGTCCTTTGGTTCTGCTTTCTGTCCTGATCACATCTCAGAGAACACCTTTAGAAACTAGCACATGGGAGGCTGTAAAACTGTTTTGTCCCAGTGTCTCGTTGAGGGTGGCTGACCTTCCAAAGCTTTGTTGCGGAGACACCTGGTGCCAAATGAGTCTTTGGGGGCAGCCCAGGCTCACAATGAACTATTTTTGTCAGGAATTAGCTGAGCTTGCTCCTGCCTGCCTGGGAGGCAGAGTAGCCTTACCCTGCAGTGGTACTTGTAGGAGAGCAAGAGTTTAAGGAGCAGAGATAGATATCACCAGTTCCACTGATGCCTCTGCTCTGTAGATGATGCATTTTGTGACCCAGATCCCCTGTCTGGTGAACAGAAAGAGGAGTTTGGCAGTGTGGGATTTGCTTCTTCTGAACCAGCACCCACCTGGTTCTGTACCTGGTCATGCTGTCCAGGTTGGAGAGTCCTTCCCTGGCCGAGGGATCCCACAATGTCCTTCAAAGTCCTCCAGCTCTCCCGAGTTAGGAGTGTTCATTAGCTGCTAACAACCTCAGTGAGTGCCTGAGCAGAGTCCTTTTGGCTTCTGAAAACCACTGGAAAAACTGGGGCCTTCTGGCCGCTGCGTGTGAGCTAGAGGGTTTCTCAGTGCTGTTCTCCCAGCCAACGAGATGGGACACGTTGCGAAAGAGAGCACGGCTGCTCCCCTGTCTGCTTCTTAGATGAGCAGGCAGCAGACAGCTGGTCACTGGGGAATAGCATGCCTGATGAGTGGAGCCTCTGCAAGAACCAGCCCCACTTCATCTCAGCTGCAGTCTGAGGATCGATCGTTAGCTTTGCTGGTACTGAAATCCGCCTGCAAGAGCCCTTCCAACCACAGTAGCTGAAGTTCAGACACTAGCAGGATCACAGATTTCTTTGCCATGAGAAGACACCAAAGATGTGATGAAGAGCACAGGCCTGTTGTGTTGGATTATGTGTTGTCATTTGTTGTTGTTTTCTCCCAGCTTGGTCTGTAATGTGTCTTTCAGAGCTGTAGAATACAATATCCTCATAGCACTGCATGCAAAGCACAGACATCACTTTCTCCAGGGGAACTGCTTAAGTTCAGTATCACTGGGGTTAGTTTGCAGCCCAGGAGACCTGATTCAGAAGTAGCCATCCACCGAAGGATAAGAAAAAAGGTGGAACGTTTCTCCCCAGAGCTGCTGCAGAAGCTACGGCAGCATTGGGGCTCCTGGCAGGGAAGGGTCAGAGGCAGGGCTTGATTATCTTCCATGGCCAGACAGTCCTGTGCACACATCAAGGCTTTCTGTGCAGGTTGTGCAGCGCTAGATGAGCTGGAGCTCAGCTTCCTGAGCTGGTTGTTCTCATGGTTGTCTGTGCTTGTAAGCATTGCTTTAGAGTGGCTGGAAGGCTGGCTTGGGGTTGGGAGGAGGAAGACTTAAGGGCCTTTTCCCCCTCAGTAAATTCACATAGGAAGTAGGAATGCCGCATTAATCCTTGCGTAGCTGGGCTTGCTCCTTCAGCCCTCAGAAAGCGAGTTGGAATAATTGGGTCCCACCTGCCAAGTCTGACTTCATTCTGCATTGGCAACATCAGCAGAGCTGGCAGCTGGAGTGGTAAGGCAAATTCCAATCGTTTGCTTTGTGGGTACTAAAGTGTCTGCTACAAAGAAGAAAGCGGAGTGGTCTCACTGCGTCTGCCATAAATACACGTATTCTCAAAGCAGTGTGTGTCACCGCTGCTCGTTCCCAATAGTCAGAACAAATTCATGATAAATTTAGCCCCAAATTCCAGTAAACGTAAAGCAAAAAAAAAAAAAAAAAAAAAAAAAAGGATTCTTCTTCATTTGCCTCACACGCATGTATCTAGGATCGTTTATCAGGGGTGCTCTTATTGCCTCTGTGAAGGTTCAAAAATGCAAATCAGTTCTGAAACTTCAGTGGTACTGAAACTGCATCAGTGCCACTCTGGAGGGGGCACTCCAGGAGCATCCGTGCGGGGTGGTCGATCTGTAATGAGTCGGTACTGCTGATGTCAAGCTGAAGTGTTGCAGATGGGCCTTCTGTGCACTACTGCACGTTGTAGCAGGATGTCCTCTCCTGCTCTGCAGAGCCCGGGAAATCACTAGTGACCACAAGAGGTTTTGCAAGCTTTGTGGAGAGGTTCATGTGCAAGGGAGCCCCTGAAAGCAGAAGAAAATGATTTTGCTCAGCTAGTCTGATCTGATGGTACACATCTGATGACGCCTATGGGAGAAGTGGAGACAGGTTGTCCTTCCCACTGCATCCCAGCTATTGGAGCTCAGTGCAGTTCCACCACCCAAAGTCAGACCTGCCCATGGTCTCCTGCCTGCCTCCCCACAGGCAGTCTGTTCTAGATGCTCTCTGGTGGCCTGTGTGACAGTGGGGACAAAACTGAGAGGCTACGTAAGGAAAGGCACTGTGCTAAGTGTTATGAAGAGGATGGGGGATCGCTTACCCTAGGTGAGCCCTGTTCTGTCTGCTGGTTGCTCTGATGGTGTTTTGGCTTGGTACTGTCTTAGCAATGTATGCCATTGCAAGGTGCCAGTGTGTACTGTAACGCAGTAGAAGAGCAAAGGCTGCCATCCCACACAGCTACGCTTCATCAAACCTTGCAGGGCTGCTTACCAGCAGCACCATGGTGTGTCCTAAAGTTTGTTGCATGGGCAGTGAGAACGTGAACTGCTGGGGCGAACAAAGTCCCAGCCCTGTGTGATCACAGCAAGGCTGCTTTTTTTGAAGCAGAGGGAGAATGCATGGCCCTTCTTTGATGCTGTGGTAGCCAAGGGAGGCTGTGGGGAAGGAAGCCTATCCTCAACTGGGTATGTGGTGTGGGAGGGACACTTCTGCTGCTGTGGCACAGATGCATAATTTATGATGCTGGTGAAGACTGGCTGTTCCTGCAACATCTGTTCTCTGTGTCATAAGTAGACGTGCTCCCTACTCCCTATAAGTAGACACGCGGTGCCTACGCACTGAGATTAGCCTGGTCTCCAAGTCAGCGTTGTTCCCAGAGAGCCCAAACCATCCAGGTTTCCTCCGAGGCACCAAGCGTGAGTTGTCTGCGTGAGCCGGTGGTTGAGCAAATACACAGCAAGTCTGTTCTTCCTATAGCAGAGCTTAAGGGTCTGAGGTGTGTAGATCCTAGTCCGCTCAAGCTGCTTAATCGTGTGCTCAGTGGCTTGGCCCCAAAATATTTCCAAGATAACGGGTGCAAGTGGGAGGAAGATGCAGATCAGAGTTGGCGTTTTTGTTTGCTTTTGTTGTTGGTTGTGTTTGTTTGTTTGTTTGTTTTTCATCTTTTAACATTCTTTTTAGGGGATTCAAGCATTTCTGTTTGTTCCTGAAGCTTTTTGCCCTCACTGAGTAGGCTCAGAGGCTTTTTCCATAAATTCCATGTTGCGAAGCACAGCACAAGTATAGAGGGGATAGCCTGTCTTTTCTGCAAAGAAGGAAAATGAGAGTCAGCAATAGAGGATGGACCTGCATGTAGAGGTAACAAAACATCAGTGTGTAACTGGTCTTGATGCATCTGTAGGTGAAGCTGCAGGCATCTCGGCATCTGAGCAGAGGGAGAGCTTCTTGGGGCAGAGGAGTGGCTGCGAGCAGGACTTTCTCCGTAGCTCTAAGGGGAATTCTGAAGAACTCAAAAGTACGTTGGGATGAAGATTGAATCTCAAGAGAGATTCAAAGAGCGTGTCAGCCACACTGTTAGGTGCGTGTTGTGGTGTCTGGGGAGCTAACAGACAGAAAAGGTGAAGTACTGAGGCTGAAGAAGGCATGCGGAGCATAGGCGATGACTGCTCAAGCCTTGGTTTGATATGTCATATATATGTGTATATGTCTTCCTGGCTGCAGAACTGTTATCTTATGATTATTTCCCAGTTATCCATCCGGAAAAGGTACTTTTCCTTCTGAGAGCACTATTTGGTTGCAAAGATACTGATTTTCAGCTCAGAGATGCTGCTGGGTGTAGGAGCGGTGTGAAGAGGGCAGGGTTTTTTATTGTGTTGCCTCACGAAAAGCAGCCAAGAGAAAGCTCAAGAAGGAGCAGAGTGGCTGAATCTTATGACCCCCATTTCTGTTCATTGTTGTGTGGGTGAGTCGTGAGACGAGCCAGAATGGCTTCCAGGGAGGAAAGGAGATGTTGATGAATTCAGAGGAGTGGAGAAAGTGCTAAGGAGCAGGGGAAGTTCAGATTGTGTTCAGACACAATGCATCATACTTCATCTGACAGCTTCCGACCATCTCGTTTATTGTTCTGGTATGAACTTGATGATATTTTTGCTGTAATGGATCATCAACCACTGTCCTCTGCGCTGTCCCAGCATAAAAGAAAATGTCCCTGACGTGCTGGGCTTGTCGTCTGAATAGAAGACATAAGAGAAAGTAAAGCTGGGGACGCACAAATCTTGCAGTCTGAGCAGAAGACAGTGTAAAAGGTGGATATAATAATTCTGACTTGGTCAATATTTGACATACAAAGGGTTGATGATCTTCATGACACTTCGTAGGTGCAAACATTTGCAGATCTTTGCGTTTGGCTGTCCTGCAGCCCACAGTACTTTCCAGAGTTGGAACAAATCCTCAGAGTGGTGTGTGGCTGCAGGTTTTCTGTAACTTGAAAGGCACAGTGTTGAAGTTACAAATGAGCTGTTTTACCGGGGCAATGATAGAGTGATCAGTTGAGTTTTCCCTCTTTTACTTTAAAGCTGCTCTCCCTTGTCCTATTGCTACATCGGCTGCAGAAAGGACCCTCCTCATCTTTCTTGTTGACACCCCTTTAAATACTGAGAGACTGCAATGAGGTCTCTCCAGGATCTTCTCTCTGCTAAACACCTCCAGCTCTTTCAGCCTGTCTTTGTAGGAGAGATTCTCCAGCCCTCTGTTCTTCCACTAGAAGTCTCTGAAGACTGGAGGAAAGACAAGATCACTTTTATCTTCTGGAGAGGCAAGAAGGAATAGCTGGGAAACTACAGAGTGCTCAGCCCCATTTCCATCCTGGGAAGGCGATGGTATGGCTAATCCTGGAAGCCACTTCCAGGCATCTGAAGGACAAGAGAATCATCAGGAGCCAGCATGATTCACACAGAGCATTTGACAGCTTGGAAAGCTGCTGTGATGAAATGGGCTGCCTGATGGGTGAGGGAAGAGCAGTGGGTGTAGTCTGCCCAGACTTGGTGGGCTGCTCCTCATAGAGAAGCTGCTGATGGGTGGATCAGGGGCTGGCAGAATGGCTGTGCCCAGAGGGCACCAATCAGTTGTGTAAGTTCTGGCTGGAGTGATTTCCAGTCATTAGTGGTGAACATCTGGGGTCAGTACTGAGTCCAGACCTGTTCAGTACCATCATTAATAATCTGGATGATGGGGCAGTGTTCCCTCGGCAGCTTCACAGATGGCACAAAACTGGGAGGAGTGGCTGGCACGCTAAAGGACTGTGCTGCCATTCAGCACTTGGCAGGCTGGAGAAATGGGCTTTCGAGCCTTCTGAAGGTCCACGAGGAGAGGAACAGCCCCAGGCATCAGAACATGCTGAGACCACTCAACTGGAAAGCAGCTCAGTGGAAAAAGACCTGGGGTCCTGGCGCACACCAAGTTGAACACGAGCCAGCAAGATGCCCTGGTCCTCAGGCTGGCTACTGGTTTCCTTGGCTATATTAGGCCAACTATTGCCTGCAGATGATGGAAAGTGATCTTTCCCCTGCACTCTGCGCCACTGAGGCCTCACCTGGAGCACCATGTCTAATTCTGTGCTCCCCTGGGCAAGAGCTATTGGAGAGACTCCTGCAAAGGAACAGGACCATCTCTCCTACGAGGAAGGGTTAGGGAGCGGGACTGTTCAGCCTGTAGAACAGAAGGCTTGGAGGGAAAAGAAGGCTTGGAGGGATATACCCTCCCTATATACACCTGATGGGAGGGTGCAGAGGATGGAGCCAAGCTCTTTTTTGTATCCTATGGCAGCGCAAGACGGACTTGGAACATACTGCTCACAAGTTCCCCCTGTATGTCAGGAAACCCTTCTGTGCTGTGCAGGTGACTGAGCAGTGCTCTCGTTTTCCAGAGAGGTTGTGGTGTCTTTCTCCTTGGAGATCTTCTAAAGCTGCCTGATGTAGTCCTTGGCACCTTGCAATTTGTAGATCCCAGATGTGGTCATAGCAAACCTCAGTTTTTCCTTCTTGAGAGAGCTGAACCACAGCATCCAGAAACAAGAGAATGGACTGCAGAGATTGATAGGTCGTTCTCTCCGGTGAGCAGTTAATGCAGTGTAACTACCACTGTGGACTAAACTAAAGCACCAGGTAGGGGAGGTTAGATGGGCAGGAAGAATCATCGTAAATGTGAAAGGTGTTAACATCTCTGTGGTTTTCCCAAGGTTCTGGTTGATCTCTTTGTTACACAGGAGCTGTGAGTTGGTAATTCCAAACGTTGTCTAGAAGACGTACTCAATCTTTTGTCATTCTGTTTTCCTGTGGTTTCTGTCACTTTCAGATAAATGGAAGATTTGGAGACTAACTTAATCCATACACGCAAAGCATGTAGGATAGAGCAGATGGTAGCAAAATGGCTTCATCGCTCTCGGGATGGTGCATCCAGGTAAACATGTCTTTTGTGAGTGGGATATCTGTTGATTGGTTTTGATCAGAGACAGCACAGGCTTGTTTCCAGTGAACATGGAAAGCCGCTGCTTGCAGATGTCTCCCATTTTCCCCTAGAAAAAAAGCAAAGTGTTCACCCGTAGGTACTTGAACAAGTTCTGACCTCTCTGCGCATTTGTGTAGCCCATTGAAAGCAAGGGGTCTGTGTGCTCTGAGCCTTTTTGATAGGGTGTTTTCTGATTATATCTTAATTAATCACAGCTTCTTGTCTCACAGTGGCAAAGTGTCTGTGACAGATGTCACCAACGATGGCGGTGGCCAGACTGCCAGCCGTGTCAAACTCACCGTCACAGTGTACAAAGACTTGGTCCTCCATCACTACGGCTTCGAGATTTGCCCAGACCTTCCTCTTACAATCGCATCTGTCACTGCAGGTGAGCACCACTGTCCTCTCCTTACAGCCATGGGTTTGAGACCCGAGCTGTCCCAGGTGGCCCTTCTGACACCCTCCTACCAGGTACCTCTGGTTAGCATGTGAGCCTCGAGCACCGAGGGGAAAAAGCTGCATGCCTTCACCGTGGAGCCTTCAACTTCACCATTAGTGTATTGTCTGCACTCAGACTCATCTGACCTTGAAGGGCATGAGATGCTTGAAAGCCAAGTTCTTTCTGCTGTTGAATCTGAAATGCCAAGAAATAGTTCTATCTAATCTTACAGTGCTTAGAGTTCTTACGGTTCTTACACTGAGGTCACCTTGCTGAAAACTCTGTCTGCACTAAAAAGCTGCAACAAGGAGAGGATCACTGCTAGTACAGGCAGTCCTGTACCCCAGGTTCTGCCTAGGTCAAGCAGATCAACTCTTCCAGTTATAGAACACTGGGGCTTGACTCTGTTTTTAAGCTGTTTTGGCAGTTTAGTATCAAAAACTATAACTCTATTTTTTATTATTTTTTTTAAATGGGTACAAACTGTTGGCATCAGTGTGACAGACAGAGAAAGGATGTACCCAAGCTGGGCAGAGTAAGTAGTGTGGAGAGGGTAGGTGGGTTCAGCCTCAGGCAGGCTGTGTCAATTCTGTGACTTCCTCCTGTCAGCATCCCATGGCTAAATTAGCTGGGAGTCTTTGGGGGTAAGAAGTGGAGCAGGAGAATTTCTGTTAGATTTTTCTTTTTTCCCTCATCAGAAAGCACCAGTGTTTTGTTAGAGCTGAGGCACAAAGAAATGCATCCTTGTAAGCCTTATGTCTAAAAGCCCTGTGTATGATTCCAAACATTTGCCTTTGTGTGCCACATGTGCACCCTGATGCCAGAGTGCCCAAACAGACAGGTGGTGGGTGCTAGTTTGCTGTATGTGCAAACCTGTCTCATAAAGAAATTAAGCAGTGTCTTGACCCGCAGGCTGATGGTGACAGGGGCTGCTGGCATATACTCCTCTTCCTCAGACCAGAAGTCCACCTGCTGTTAACCCTTTTGGTCAGGTGTCTGCTGCACTTTGGGAGTCCTCTCAGCAACCAGCGTAGTTGAGGAGGCTTTCGCTGTGCTCTCCTGGTGGCAGAAGGGTGTCACCATGCCAGTAGTGCAGCTCGTCTCAACCAGTGGTGCAGCAGGCAGTGTGGGAATCCCTTTCAGTCATTCTGCAGCAATCCAACCTTTGTGAGCATTCCTACTGCTCCCCAGGCACATGCATGCACCACAAGAGCACTGCTTGGTGGCTCAGTGGCAGCATCTGGGGCCGGAGACAAGGTGGCATGGACGTGGGCTGTGTGCATCGGCTGGCAACAGAGCCCCAGACGCCTTCCCTTTTTATTTTACCATCCAGAAGGAGTTGTTGCAGCAATTGGGTGCTAGGCAGGGAGAACTTGGTGGAAGGTCCACTGTGTGTGATTGACAGCAGGCTGGTTGCCCACAGGGAGCACCGCAGATGGGAAGCTGCTGCCAGGTGACCAGCTGATCCGGATAAACTCTACCATGGTGGAGGACATGTCCATTGAACGGGTGTCTGACATCATCAGGTACGGTCCTGCCCGTGCTGTGCAGACAAGGGGAGGAATGCAGGAGGGGAGGTATAGGAACCCGCTTTTTCCAGGGGTTACAAAGGCATGTGCAGGTGCTGACCCTGGCTGACTGCATCCCTGTGTGTTACAGGGATGCCGGTGATGAGCTCCTCCTCACTGTCCTGCGCTGCACATCGGTAAGTGCCTTCTCTTCAGCACTATCAGCAGCTCTGCTCCCTGGCCTGGGCAGCCGGGCTGGCACACGGGATGCTCCCCTCTTGCCAGGGTTATCCAGGGCATGGAGAGGCCAGGAACTACCTGCATCCCAGGATGCTTTAAGGCCAGTGTGGACCAGCCACCCTCACCCACCCAAGTTGTTCCTTGAAAGCTCTTGATGTTCTCTCAAACCTCAAATGCTTTCTGTGTGTAGAAAAACAGTTATCTCTTTTTTTTTTTTTCCTCTCTGGGCTCTACCTGGCTGCTCATTACAGCCTGAGGATTTCCCCTTGTTTAGTTCAGCAAGTCTGGGATCGTGGTGAGCAAGGCAATGGCCTGTAACTTCCTCCCTTCATTTTTACTCCTCCAGATCTCCCATGAGCAAACAATCCTGTCTGTGCTAGCTGGGTTGTCCTCCCTTCCTCTCTTAAGATCTGGGACCCTGGTATTGGTCCTGCTTTGGGAAGAAAAGCCTAATTTCAGTACAAAGCTTTGGTGCTGGTTGCCTGTTCCTATTGTATAAGCATCACCAGCAGAGATCTACTGCTTGCACAGTGTGTGTCAGCATAGACTTCAGTGTGTGTAAAAGCTGAGTTGCAAAACAAGATGATCAGATGATCAGAGAGCTGCAGCACCTCTCCTATGAAGAGCTGGGCTTGTTTCGTTTGGAAAAGAGAAGCTCCAGGGAGACCTCCCTGTGGCCTTCCAGTACTTGAAGAGAGCGTATAGATAGGATGGGGAACAGCTGTTTGTGAGGGTGGATGGTGACAGGACAAGGGGGAATGGCTTTAAACTGAGACAGGGGAGGTTTAGGTTAGATATTAGGAGGAAGTTTTTCCCCCAGAGGGTGGTGAGGCACTGGAAGAGGTTGCCCAAGGAGGCTGTGGATGCCCCATCCCTGCAGGCATTCAAGGCCAGGCTGGATGTGGCTCTGGGCAGCCTGGGCTGCTGGTTGGTGACTCTGCACACAGCAGGGGAGTTGAAACTACATGATCACTGTGGTCCTTTTGAACCCACACCGTTCTAGGACTCTATGATTCTGTGACTTGTTGGACAGCTGTGTTTGGGCTCTGAAGGCAGTCACTGTCCTGATAGCTGAGAGTCCTGCAGCGAGCCTGGATTGCCTGGGAAGATTATTGACTCCTACCATCACCTGCTCCTGCAGGTGTGAAGTAACGTGATGTGAGCAGCGCTGGCATCAGCCCTGGTCCTCCACGAGCCACTGGCTCTTCACACAGCTGCAACAGGCTGAGCTGCCAACAGAGTGCTGTTATTTTTTCAGGGTGGCCCTAAGTCATCGTTTCTCACCGAGGAGAAGAGGGCAAGGCTGAAAACAAACCCTGTGAAAGTGCGTTTTGCAGAGGAAGTGCTGGTGAACGGACACGCACAGGTGAGTGGGGCACAGGTGCATTGTGTGCTGGGAAGAAACAGGCAGTGCTGGGCTGGGTCAGTGCAGCTGGGAGCCACAGAGTGGCTGCACCCTCATTGTGCACCCAGTGCTCTGCCCCGCGTATGCATCCCATCATCTGGTCCCAGCTGGGTTCGTGGGCCCCTGGGTGATGGGGGGAGGTGCTGGCATCTCCATAGGGATCTGCTCACTTTGGCTGATGAAGAGCTGGTGTGAGTACTGCTTCTGTCTTTTTGGCACTGTGTGAACTTTCTGCCCAACTTTCTGGTGAATCCTGACCCTAAAGATAATTGGTGAATCCCACTATAGACACCTGTTATTTTTCTGCCAAAGAATCTAGATCGCCTCTCCTGGCCTTCAGTAGTTCCCTGATACCATTCACTTCAGAGCATTTGGTGCATGTGACTTCACTTTGCAGTTACATTTGGCATCATATGTGCTCAAGCTAGAGCTCACTGTTTCCTGGCCGCTCAGAGAGCTTTGCAGAGCATTCATGGCTGCTTCTGTGATAGACCACCTATAAGAAGCTGAGACAGTCTGTTCTGATGTGAAAGAAGACTGTGGCTCACTGACAAGATGCTGCAAATTTATCACTGGGTTTCTGGGGCTGGTAACAAATGAGCTGGGTAGCTGTGAGTCTACAAAAGGACATGCAGTGAGAATACTTGCAGCTTATCCTGAAGGAGGAGCAGCTCTTAAATTTGTGTCACTAAGCTCAGTGATCGGGATGAAATGCACCTCATCCTTATCCCTACGGGTTGGTGCTGTTCAGATGATAAAATTGGATCAAATCTACTTATATCTACATACATGTTTTTAACTTGGCATGGTGATGAACAGCCTCTAGCCCCTTTTCTTTCCTCTGGGCTCTCCCATCTCTGGTCATAGAGAGCTGACCTGCCCCAACTCAGGCGGAGCATTGAGTGGCAAGCATTTCTTTGCTTTCATCTCCAGTTGCATCAGGGCTGAGGGGCAGGCTGCAGTGAGTGCCCTGGATGTCACGAGGCTATTGGACAAGCACAGTACAAATGGTTCTTGCATGTCCTGACTACAGGCATGTCAGGACCCTTTCTCCTTTGCTGGCCTGGTCCTGGGAGCAGGAGAAAATTTATTGCCTCTTTCTGGAAAAGCAATATTCACCATAGACAACAGCTGCTCCGTTTGTGTGAGTCAGAACCACCCTCCTTTTGAACGAGGGCTGTATTAAGGCAAGCAAAAAAGACATTACAGTCCTGAAAAAATCTGCAGAGACTCCTGTTTCATTAAGTGATCTTAATGGAGCATTGCTAAATGATCTCTGTGACAACTGGAAGGAGCCCAAGGCTGCCTTTTGCAGCTGAAACCTGAAACCGTGGTTTGGGAACATAAATTGTTGATGAGGCTCAGTGCTATTCAGCCTCCTCTTTATGCTGTGAACTCAGTACATGTTTCCATATAGCTGAATGATACATAAGAGCAGGGTCCCCTAGGATCATGAGGTCAGCATCAGTGTTTTACTAGAAGACGTAGGCCTGTTTGTAACCTGGAGTAAATCAACCACATACCAGACAAAACAGGACTGGGATGCAGGCTTAAGTGGTAGCAGAAGCTTTCAGAATGAATTCAGAGTGGTCTATCAGAGCCTGCACAAAAGGAGAAAAGCCTCACCTGGATATCCTGGCCAGTTGATTGGATCTGAGTGTAAAGTGTTGATACTTCATCTCAATACGAGAATTTCTGTATAGCTGTAAAGTTCTGCTGTGTGCTGGCTGTACAACATGTGCAGCTAACAGAAAATACGTGTGCTAGGTGCAAATGAGCATCACTTCTCTGAAAATGATGAAGAACCCAAAAGCTGTCAAAGTGTGTTTGTGCTTTTACGTGAAGGAGTTAGAGCTCATGTTCAGCAGCAGTGGCAGCCTTCACTCATTTGTCGTGGTAGTACTGTCAGAAGCTTGAACCTCACAGAACGGAAAGGAAGAACAAGGAACAAATCACAGAAGTGTCTTTATGTTCTTTCTTGTAGTGCTGCCGGGGCATGTGGACGGTATCAAGAGCAACCAAAGATGTGAGATTTATAAGATGTTGCAAAGCAAATGAAACACGGGAGAGATAATCCTAAAAATGCTGTTCTCAGCCTTGAGACTGTCGTGACAGGCAGATGAACTGTTCTAAGATTGGAGAAACGTACTGATTCAAGAACATAACAAAGATGTGCTGCTGATTGGCAAGTCCAAGGGTGAAGGAGTAAGCCTTTTCAGTGCCAAAGAATAACAAGGCCAAGGCTGAAAGCAAGAACAAAGGTGCAGATGACCTCTCCTAAGGGAAAAATGTGGAGGTCTGAAGGCTACAGCTCCAGACAGCTCCAAAAAGATGGTGTCTTTCCCAAAGCACCCAAGGGAGCTGCCTTTGCAGTGGGAGCCATTGTCTTGTCCAACACATTTAAGACATACTTCCAGAATCTCTGGTGACACCTCCTCCTCTTTGGGAAGTCGCAGTGATGTATCTCAGGGGGATGCTCAGTACCTCTGTGTGTTAACTGAATCCTACAGCCTTCCCCTGCCATGGAAGTTGTATTTGTCATAGGGTTTGAGTAGCTCTTGGGGTGGAGGCACGGCTGCTGCCAGTGGGGAGGTGTCACTGTGGGGCCTTAGCACAGCCTGCTGCTGGTAAAGGGAAGATGTATTTTCTGCAAGCCACAGAGGACATATCTGAACCATCTATAGCTGTTGAACTAGGTGGAATTTTATCGTAAAGGTATTTGTTTTGCTCTTTTTCTCTTGCTCTATCCCAGGAGCATAATGAGGGAATAAAGCTTAGTGCTATAAAAGAAGGCTGCAAAAGCAGAGCAAGATTTATTTTAATTTGACAGGCTTGAGGAGTCGGCCCATGCGAATCTCATCAAGTTCCAAACGGCCAAAGGCAAAATGCAGCCCCTGTGGTCTGGGGCATTCACCAGAACAGACTGGGTGATGAATGCAAGCCTATGGAGAAGCACGTGTGGATGTTGATAGGTGAAGAATTACATATGCAGTGGCAGTGTTCACTGCAGCCCAGAAGGACTGCGGTGTCCTGGACTGTAGAAAGTGAAGCATGGTCAGCAAGTTGAGGAAGGTGATTCTCCTTTACTTGGCTCTTGTGAGACCCTGCCTGGAGAATTCAGTGAAGCTCTGGTGCTCCCAGGGAGAGAAGAATATAGACTTCTTAGTGCAGGTCCACAAGAGGGCCACAAGTGATCAGAGGGCTGGATCAGCCCTGCTAAGAAGAAAGGTTTGAGAAAGTTATGGTTGTTCAGCATGGAGAAGAAAAGTTTCTGGGGAGACCTGACAGAACCCTTTCCCTGCTTAGTGGGGTTTTAAAAGAAAGATGGAGAGAGACTTTTGCACCAGAGCCTAATGGTTTTAAACTAAAAGGAGGTAGATTTAGATTAGCATAAAGAAGAAATTTTCTACTATGAAGGTGGTGAGACACTGAGCAGGTTGCCCAGGGAAGCTGTGGATCAGCGTCCACAATTGGAAGTGTTCAAGGCCAGTTCGAAAGGAGCTCTGGACAAGCTGATCTAGTGGAAGACGTCACTGCTTACTGCAGGGAGACTGGAGCTAGATGATCTTTAAACGTTTCTTTCAACGCCAACCATTCTGTTCTTATGTGATTTATATCAGGATGTGCTGCGTCAGGCAGAGCAGCCTGGTGCCAAGAGGCCTGATGTCCAAGGATTAATTAATGCTGTTTCTTTTGTTCCACAGGGGAATTCTCTTCTTTGTATGCCAAATGTTCTCAAGGTATACTTGGAAAATGGACAGACAAAAGCCTTCAGGTTTGAGACCAGCACTACTGTAAAGGTAATGATGCTTGATGTCTTTGTTCTCCCACCTCTATTCAATCCAGTTGCAACGATGCATGTAGTGTAACGTACAACCTCTTGGTTGCATTGGCCAGCTGGTGCCCCTTGGATTGCTGCCTGCTGATGATCAAGGTGGATTTTCTTTGCCATTCCTAAAGGGGAAGCATTACTTTGATTCTCAGCGTTCTTCTTAGTAACTGATTTTCACATAACTTGTAGGAGCTCGGCTGTGAGACCACTACAACTTTGTGAGCGTGATTAAAGTTGGGTGTCTTAGCTTCAACTGGGACAGAATTGTTTTCTCCAGAGTGTCTGGTGCGATGCTATGTTTTGGCTTTAGGAGAAAAGCTATGTAGATGACACAGCAGTATTTATAGTTGCTGCTAAGCAGTGTTGTACAGAGTCAAGGCCATTCTCAGCAAATGGCTGGTGGAGGGTGGCCCAAGAAGGTGGGAGGGAGCAGAATCAAGACAGCTGACTTAAATTGGCGAAAGGGTTGTGATACAATGTGGAAGGAGTTTTGAAGGATGTAGGAGTTCATCTTGTGCTCTTCCACTGCTCGGGGAGCTGTCTGGGCACTGGTTGGGGGGTGGTGAGCTATTGCTTATGCATCACTTGCTGCATACATTCATATTCTACTTTTTTTTTTTTATTGTTCTGTCCCCTGTCCCACTGGAAATGGGGGGAGTGAGTGAACAACTGTGTGATGATTAGTGATCTGCTCAGTTAAACCACTGCATTGGGCAGGAGGACAGCTTGCTTGGAAGACTGACCAGTCAGCATCTGTCCATGCAAACTTTGCTTTCCTAGGAAATTACTTGGCTAAATACATAGGAGAAAGTTGTTTAATATAGCTTTGATGATGTGCGTACCTGAAAGAGAGAGCAAGTCTCCTGACTTGCACGTGGAGAGCTGAGACCAGGTTTAAGTATCGTGTGAACTCAGAACAGTGCAACTGGGCGCTGTTATTTAAAGCTCCTGTCCATATTCCAGCCTCATTTCTGCATTGGTGGAAACATCTTCCCTGCACAGACATGAAAAGTGATGACTTCCTTCAGATGGAAAAGTAGTTGTGCTTGGAACCCTTGCAGACAAGTTGATAATAATTCTCTTCAAAATACGAGATGCTGGTTGCTAGATCCATTAATACAACAGTTTCCATAATTCCCATGCTTACAGTAAGGCCTACAACTATGTTTTTGTAGCCTGTTTTTACTGAGGTTCATGGGCTTTGCTTGTGCACCTTGATGGTAGGCCATAATTTGTTTAAATGGTACGTAATGTTGTGCAGTGGTACAGCTGCTGAGGAAAAGATATTTAATAAACAGACATTCTGGAATCTGACTGAAAGAATACACAAGGGCAAAGTAAGGAATTTATATTTGTAGTGCAATGAAATGTTTCTTGAAAAAGAAAAGGTTTCTTTTCTGCTTCATCCAGACTTCAAGAACTGTTGTGATTTGCCATGCAATAAAGACCCAATTCTGAAATTCCTTTTATCAGCCCCCCCAAAAAAGAAATAATGAAATAAAGCAAGCTAAGGAAGGTGCTAAGGAAGTAAGGGAGAGTTGAAAGGAGAGATGTGAATTGCCCCTCTGTGAGGAGCTTTCTTGTAAAGGACAGATTAATTCCTCATGTTTGGCTTACCTCTAACCTGGAACAAACTTTTCTCTATGAGAACTGAGTGGAAACCCTCATTGCCATCCTCACAGAAACATTCAAATTTGTGAAATACTTTCTGAGATAAGCGTTTCCCAAAGTTGCTGTGCTGCTTGAGATAACAGATGAGTGAGATATTTATGCTCACCCCAAGAGGAGTGAGCGAGTTATGGGAGTTCTTTCCCAATCTGTGCACAGTAAAGCCATCTGTAATGTTTGCTATCTGCCAAAAACACACACAGTCATTTCCACAATGCTTGGTGTAGCAGAAGAATTCTGCACAACTGAAACAACACATCAAATTTGCTATGGGCTTTACTAACGATGGTGGTCTCTGCTTCTTGGGCTGCGGTGGGGAAAATGGTTTTTCACCAGGTCTTTGCCCTTTCTTTGAAAAGTGTTGGAGAGTTTTAGAAAGCTGGAATATCTCACAGCAGATACGTGGATTGAAGGTGACAAAGTGCTCCAGACTGTGGGGCAAAAGCTTTGGACCTGAGGCACCTAGGCCATGCAACTGTAGGAGATGCATGCGATGCTTGTCGCACCTTGCAACTTTGCATCTTGCAGCACTGTTGTCACAGCAAGCTGCAGTTTCTCTCCCTTGTCCTTCTGCCCTACAAAAAAAATCGATCATCCTCCATTTCTCTGCAGTTCCTTTGGCTCCCTTTGTTGCCCACGGGCTGGCAGCAGTGGATGTGGGTATGTGTGAATGCTGTCCTGCCTGGCTGACAGAGTCCTTTATTACTTGGCTGCCCTGCTGGGATAACACGGCTGGTAACCACCAGGCTCGCAGAAAGGCTTGGCTTTGGCTGTTCCCTCTCAGTGCTGCCCCACGCAGCTTCCCAAGGCTGGCCAGAATTGTCTGCACTCAGACAGCATTCATGCCATCTACAGCAACTGTGCTGAACTTCTGTTTGACCACCTGTGTGCTTTCCTTCCCCAGGACATTGTTCTCACCTTGAAGGAGAAGCTCTCCATCCGGAGCATCGCGCACTTTGCCCTTACTCTGGAGGAGCAGTGCAACGCAGCAAAGATCCATCTGCTGCATGAGGAGGAGCTCATCGAGCAGGTGTGGAGAGCCCCTGGCACGGCCCTGCAGCCGTGTGGGCAGCCAGCACCAGAGAGCTGTGGCTGGTGAGGTGCAGAGGGGCCGTGCTCTGCAGGTGTCACAAGTGGGCTTGGATATCTTCTCTCTGTGTGAACGCCAGCCCCCTGAGGAGCATCACTTTCAGCAGCACCTCTGTCCCTGTAGAGAGCCCTCAGGGCAGTACTTGTGGGCTAATGCAGCTCAGAGCATGTAGAGCAAATTGTGAGACAAACGTGGTTTTTACCACCTGTCAGAGAGCCCGCTGACACTGAGGACAGAGACTGTCTTAAAATGACTGGTAGTTACAAGATTTAACTCAGCCGTACGCCAGGTTTGGTTAAATTCCTAACAAACATTTGTGTTCTACAGACAGAAGGGTAGCTCTATTATTAGTTCTGGGCTAACCTAATTTAGGAGAACGTGGCTGCTTGGGAGCCAGGACCGCAGCCGTGACACTGTGTTGGCTGATGATCCGCTGTGATGCAGAGGCTAGAAAGCTGACATCATCCCCTCGAGCGTGTGTGCAAGGCTGTGTAGGTTCTGTTGATGAGCCTGCACTGGGTTTGCTCAGAATAAAATATGGTAATGTGCAGTCCAGGGGTCTTAAAGCTCTGTTAACGTGATGATTAGGATCCAAGTGTCTGCTTTGTGCTGCTGTATCTTAGGACAGAATCGCAGAAATTTGCCCCTTCCTTTGTGGTTACATGTCCTTGAAGCCTCTGTCATGGGTGTGCTACAAGCATATGAGATTAATAGACGCTAATTAAGCTGTGCTGTCAAATGACTTTGAGGCTACCACGGGGGGGAAGAGAAAAAGAGAAGAAGAATCAAAGATAGAAATACGGACACTGTCAACATCTCCTGGCATTTGCTAAGGACAGCAGCTAATCCACAGCCTTCCACCTGCCAGTGGCTTTGAATGCTTTCTTTGAGCTCATGCTGGATGCTGAGCGCTGTACTTATGGGAGGACTCCAGCAGTTTTTGTGGCTGATGATGTTTTTCCCTTGCAGATTGTCCAGAAAAGAGATTCCCATGACTGCCGATGCCTCTTCAGAATTTGCTTTGTCCCAAAGGACCCCTTAGACCTGCTGCAGGAGGACCCAGTGGCCTTTGAATATCTCTACCTGCAGGTGAAATCGAGGCGTTCCATAACTCAGGAATAATCATTATTTTTCTATCCAGTTTACTCTCAAGTGTACTTGCAGCCTGTTTAGTTACATGAGTACGAGACGTAGAGCATAAGCATTTGGGTTGAACTTGCATCAAATTCCTAAATCAGCTTGGATTTTTAACAGAAAGAGATTGAAATGAGCTGGCTGATTCCCTCTGCTTGGTCCACTGCAGTCATACCAAAGGCCTTATTCTGGCTTCTTAACCTTCGTGCTAACTCAGCTCTGTTTGTTTCAGAGCTGCAGTGATGTGCTGCAGGAGAGGTTTGCTGTGGAAATGAAATGCAGTATGGCATTACGTCTGGCTGCTCTGCAGATACAGGAACGGATCTATACTTGTTCTCAGCCACAGAAAGTCTCTCTGAAATACATTGAGTAAGTTCCAGATTTTCTCTGTTATTTTGTGACCAAGCCTGGCAGATGTAGGCAGTTAATAGCAGCCCTGTTTTTGCCCAGTGCTTGGTTCTAGGCAGGAGTCCATCTCTGACCCAAAGAGACCTCAGCCTGTTGGTTTTGCCAGTTGTTTTAAGGCAAGGTAACCGCATGAGCCTCCCTGTCTTTAACCTGCTGAGCTGCTTGGGTAATATGGACAGTGTAACGTGCTAGGCCAGTCCCTAACAGAGGGAATTTCTAGCCTGCAGCTGCAACAGGGGCAGAAAATTGCAGATCTCTTGTATAGTTGTGTTACCAAGGCTGCTTCTGCCAGTACAATAAGATCTGCATGCTGTCGTTCAGAGAGGGAATAATCACTGAGTTTGCATAGCTGTACCCTACATCCATTCACCTACCAGGACCTTGTCAGAAATACTCAATTCCAGTCCTCGTGCGAAGTAATGGGGTCTGAAAAACAGCACAGAGAAAATGTTTTGCAAGCCTCAGGTGCGTTGAGCTGCCTTTTGGAGCTGTTAGATAGCACGTGCTATGAAAAGCAGCCCTACTTTAAGAATTTGTCATGGCTTCTCATTCAAAAATGGGCATTTGTGCCATAACTGCTCCACAGAGGCTCCACCAGCTGATGCAACACCACTAATTCCATGTGTACAGCCAGGGACACCCAGCCACATGTAGTCAGTGCAGTGCAACAAGCAAGTCTGGATAAGTGCAGCATTCTCAGCTCCTAATATTTAACACCTCAGCTGAATAAACTCTTGAGCAAAATGTATGTGCCATATTTTTGGGTCTGAGGTCTACAAGTGTTGAAATGTAGTAATCTTGTAACTTAAGTGAAGTGAGTGCAAAACCAGAATTTTCATCCTCTCCATGTCAAAGACAGCCAGGACTACTGTGCAGACTGAGATTGTCCGTATAGCAGTGGAAAGCAGGGCATTCTGCATGAGGGCATGTGCTGCAGTCCCATCTCCTCATGCGCTAGCAGCCCACAAAGGAGTGAATTTGAGTGTGGCAGTCATGTTGAGTGATCCTTTCTGACACATCTCAGCATCCTAATGCTGCGAGCACCTTGAGCCTTTGTCCTTCCTTGCTGCTGCCCTCCAGCATGCCCCTTGTAGCTGAGGGACAGCACAGCTAGGTCTTCCTCAGCTCCCCTTCCCTGTGCTGGTGGGACCTCACCAAGAGTGCTGCATCCAGATGTGCAGTCCTCAGTACAGGAGAGACGTGGAGCTGTTGGAGTGCATCCAGAGGAGGGCCACAGAAATGATCCCAGGGATGGAACAGCTCTCCTACAGCACGGGCTGAGAGCTGGGCTGTGCAGCATGGAGAAAAGAAGGCTCTGGGAGACCTGATAGCAGCCTGTCAGTATCTGAAGGGAAGCTGTAAGAAAGAAGGGGACAGACTCTTTAGTAGGGCCAGCTGCGGTAGGAAAAAGGAAAATGGTTTCACACTAAAAGAGGGCAGATTTAGATTGGGTATAAGGATGAAGGTTTTTACACTAAGGGTGGTGAGGCCGTGGCACAGGCTGCCCAGGGAGGTGGTGGGTGTCCCATCCCTGCAGACAGTCAGGCTCTGGGCAACACAATCCAGCTGCAGGTGACGTTATTCACTGCAGAGGAGTTTGACTAAATGACTTCTAATGGTGCCTTCCTGCTCCAAGAGTTCTGTGATTCCATCTTTCTGGCAGGAGGGACTGGGGAATTGAAAACTTCATCTCACCAACTTTGCTTCAAAACATGAGAGGAAAGGACATAAAGAAAGCCATCGGCTACCACATGAAGCGGAACCAGGTCCTACTGGACCCTCGGCAGAAGGTAACGTGCGTCGCCTGGTTCCAGGTGCCTCCTGGGATGCCAACTGCATTCCTCAGTACCAAAGAGGGCATGTCTTTCCTCCTCGGGTCTCCTCGTGTGTGACCGTTGCTTTTTTCCTTTTTCTTTCGTAAGCTCCTTTGCAGCACACGCTCTGATTTCCTTGTGTGGTGTGTTCTGATGTGGGTTGCTTGTACAGTTGCCAGGTGTTAATAGTGGTAATGTAGTACTGTCCTGTTCAGATCTGTAGCACATGCAAAGCTAATGCACTGGTCAGATACTGAATCCTGTATGAAAAGAGCATTGTCTAGTTTACACTCTACCTTTATTCTTCTGTCATGTTTCTAAATAATATTTCTTCTTTTGCAAAATGAAGCATATGCTTGCAGCAGTCCAAGTGCGCCTGAACTACTTGCAAATACTGGAAGACCTGAAGATGTACAGTGGGAAGATCTTTAATGCCACCCTGATGGTACGAGTGCTGTTAATCCTTGCTGCTGAGGTTTGACATACTGTCTGTGCATCACTCATGCAGTGTGCAGGGGCAGTAACTTGAAGGGCAGGGCACCAGTTTTAACCCTTTTCCTTCACATCTGAACTGTTACACGGCTCTGCCTTAATCGCAGCGAACCTCATCCAAAGCAGAAATTCCCAATTATAATCTGAATTGATTGTTGATATAAGATTAGCAGAGCTGTTCTGGCTGGGGGGTTCTTGGTTTCTTGCTGGTCCCAGTACTGATCCATAACGAGTGGTGAACCACCCCCTGTTTGGGTGTGTAGCAAAAGAGGACCTTGCTGATCGATTGCACTAATGCTGCTATTTTTACACATCTGGCCCAGTGCAGGAAAATGGGTTCCTGCTTTGGTTCCATCTTAATACTTGACCTTTTCCCTTACAGCTGCAGGACAGGGAATCCTACGTTGCCTTGCTGGTGGGTGCCAAGCACGGGGTGAGCCAGATAGTCAATAGTAAGCTCAGCATTGTAACCAGTCTGGCAGAGTTCACAAACATCAGCAGGGTGGAGCTTACAGAAGAGTCAGACAAAGTGAGCACGGTGAAAATCTACCTGCAGGACCTGAAGGTGGGTGTTGCTTTCACATCAGCCAGCACATGGCAGAGGAAAAGGGGGGACTGTTTTTTTTTTTGTTTTTTTTTTAATAATCTGACACTTAGCTGATGGTATCATTAGTGCAAGAGGCTTAGAGCAGACCCAGAAGAGAAGGTTCTTAGGAAGTATACAAAATGACTGAAGAGAAGCAATTATTTTTGCTGTGCATTATCAGTGACTTACCAAAAAAGCAAAATGCAACAAAAAATGTGTTCCTCATATGGAAACAGAGTGCTGTGCAGCTGTGGCAGTATGAGGGAGAAAAAAGTCTTTTCAGTGAGTGGCAAATGGTGGTGAAAGCTGTGTTTGTTCTAAGATTGTGTCTGCTTTCTGTCTCTCCCTCCCTTCTTTCCCCTCAAAAAGCTGCTGACTCTGCTGCTGGAATCAAACAGTGCGAAAGATCTTGTCTGCCTCATCGTTGGCTATTACAGGCTGTTTGTGGATGCCAATGTCTCCATATTTACTTGGGGAGAGAAAAGACAGCAACTACACCGTGTCTCAGCCGAAGAAGGTTAATTTGCCAAAGAATGGGGAGGAAGTGGGTCGATCATCCAGTGGAAGCAGTGTCATTCCTTCCTGGGAACGGCGTCATGGTAGCCTGGGAATGCTCGGTGACATTGCAGAGAGCTGAGTGCCAGCCCCTCTGCCAGCACTGCCAGCTCCCCATTAAACCCAGATGTGTCAGGCTGGGGCAGAGCGGCAGCAACCGACAGCTCTTCCCTAGAAGGAGAGGCCAAGTGCCTGTCAGCAAAATGGCAAATGTGTTTCTGGGTGCTTGTGCTCTTTCACCAAATGCCTGAGCAGCCTCCAATGCGCTCTGGCCAGGAGATGGCAATCTGTTTGCGGTGCTGTCCCGTCCCTTGTCACGATAGCTCTGGTCCCATAGGGGTTGCAGATGGTCATCAGACAGCAAGTTTTCTGCAGCTCCCCTTGTACTGCCCTGCAGTAAAACTAGACAGAGCAGGCAGGCAGGCAGAGCAAGGCCTCCGCCTGCAGGTTATGGCCCTGCAGGTCAGATTGCATCTTTAGGTGGTTTGCTGATGAGCAAGTGAGGGCAGAGCTCTTTTGGCTCTGAATCACTGCTGTGTGGCCAAGTTTGTAACCCTTTTCTGACTGCTCCTCTGTGCCACCACACAGCACAGGCTGACAGATGTGTTTTAATCACAGGGTATGAATCTCGAACCTGCAGCGATTCTGAAGATTCCTGGGAGATGGATTCGTCCTCAGAGCACTGCTTGGGCACACCTGCAGCATACAGCAGCACCCATCCTGCCCCTGAGGAGAAGGTTGGAGAGCTTCAGAGCCTGGAAAAGGGCAGCACAGAGCCCCAGGCTGGAGGGAATTACCAACGCAACAGGGGTGACAATGCAACAGACAGCACATCTGATGCTTCTGATTCAGCCAACACAGAGAGCCGAGGGTTTAAGACGAGTGGCTCGAGTGACTCAATGGATGCACTGGAAGAAGATGAATTGGAAACTTGCTCTTCCTCCAAGCCAGAGTTTTTCCACTTCTGCACACCCACCGTGCCCGAGATGAGCAGCTTGGACAAGAACTCCTTACCCATTTGTGCTGCAGGAGGCTCTGGCAGTGCAGAAGCCACAGACTTGTACTGTTTCTTGCAGGTACCAGAAGCAGAGAAGCATGGGTGTAAGCACAGCCCCTCTGAGCAGAAAGGAGCAGACGCTGATGTGTCAGTGTTGGGGACCAAGCTGTCTGAGAGAAACTCCATGGACTATTACAGCCTGTGCTGCAGCATTTCCCCTGCAGGCAGCACGGAGAGGAGCAGCATGAGTCACAGCCATGACAGAAGTCCTTGGAAAGACGAGTCTGCCCAGGAAGAGGTACCCCGGGGAGCAGAGCAGGTGGCAGAAGCGAGTGATGTCATTCTGGAGCCACCCCTGGGCTTTGGTGACACCAGCTCTGAGGAGGAGTTCTACGATGCTGCCGACAGACTCAGCCCCCCCTCTTCCCTGGCAGGTAAACCCTCACCCACCCGCTGTCCTCTTCCTCTGTCCTCCTGGGCTGGGTGATGCCTGCCTGCCACGTCAGCCTGTTGGTAAGGATCGTCTTGTGGCAATTCATCCTATTCATGGGTTTTCCCAAGGTTTTTGTGGAACCTTTGAACATCTGTTCTCCAGAAGCTGCTCTTTCTCAAGTACACTTTGCAAAGCTGTCAGTGAGTATGCATACAGGGGTCAGAGCAGTGGCAGATTTGTCATCACCTCCAAGCACTGGATCCAAGAAAAGAGTCTGTTTTCAAATGAGTTTCAAATCCTGGAAAGTCTCCAGGTTTCTGCAGGAGTTCCAGACTAGGAAGCTATGTCACTGCCTGATCTGGAAGCCAACATGCTGCAGGACTAAGTTCTGTGCAGCCTTCTATATAGGCTGTCTTTGGTTTTGAAGAGGGTAATGCATCCCAGAGTCAGAGTGCAGGAGAGATGCGTGCCTTTGAACAGGCAGGTGCCTTGATGACAGGTCCTTCTGCTTCCAGGCTCTGCCTTCACTCCTCCTTCCAGCTGTGGGACATCTTACTGCTCCGTGCACCCCAGAGATCAGAAATAGAGGAGGGGTCAGAGGCTTGCTCAGCTATATGGCTTGCTCCGTAGTAGTTGTGTTTTCTCATAAAAGTTAGGACTCCCACTTCTGAATTAACCACCTCTCTCAGTGTTAAATGCATTTCAGAATTTGTTTTGTGTAGTTGTAACCATGTTGGCTTTTGAATTAATGCATGGTGACAGTATGGTGTTCAGGCACAAAACTGCATCCTCTGGATATTTTTATGATCTACATATCCAGGCTGGGAATTTCTGATAATGTTTCCATTCAATCTGCCCCTGTAAACAGTAGTTCCCCTAGCACGTTACTTGTGTCACCAAACTTAACTAGAGAATTGCAGCTGTATCTGCAGTCAGATCAAGTCACTCTGGCAAAATCAAAGGGAAAGATTACCCAGCTCCCTTTGTAGCTAATCCTGGACTTCAGTATTTGCAGCCATGAGTCAAAACTTTTTTTTGTTTCTTTCTGACACAGCTCATTCCAAGTTGGTACATGACCATAAGAGAGACTTTTCCTTTGGCACTTGGGAGGCAGGCTCTGCTGCCAAATGCTCCTGTCTGCGACTGCAGGACTTAAGAGCTTTTTGGCTCCTGGGAGAGATGTACATGTATTCTGCTGCCTGGGGTCATTTCCTGACTTACATGTTCTTTCCTTGCCAGCAGGCTGCCAGACAACATCCCAGGAGAATACAGAGGATAACTGCATCCTAAAGAAACCAAGATGTTACAGCTTGGGAGAAAACTCGATATCAAGGCAGACATCAGGAGAGAAATACGAAGAGGAGAAGCAGCTGATATATTCCAAGAGCCTGAGGAAGAGGAGATCTTTTCTGAAAACCAATTACACCTCACAGGTCACTTTCCCATTGGCTGTACCAGGCTCTCTGCAGAGCTGCTGCTCCTGTCCACCCACCCCGCCACTCCCTGCTCAGCCCTCAGATTCACCTTCTTTGGAGAAGGATGCAGAAATGGGAGCGTCTGCCCCCCAGGCCCAGAGAGACGCTGCTGGCACCAACTCATCCTCCGGTGTGATGGAAATGGAGCCTGACACCATGGAAACAAAGTCAGTGACTGATTTGGTGGTTTCTTCCATTTCAGCTGTTCGCTTGCAAGGTGACCAGAGGGAGGAGAGTGCAGATGTTGCTGCACTCTGTCCTGCACATGCTGTACACCCAACTTCCTTGCTCCAAGAGGAAGCCGTGCACCTTCCCCAGGAACAGAGCAGTGCTATCAAGGAGAGCCCCACAGTGAAGGGGCCAAGTGACGAGGACTGTGCGACCACCAAAAACCAGCTAGCCCAGGCAGCACCGAAAGGGGAGCGTGATGTGATGGAACCCAAGCACAAGGCTGGCAGGTTCCAGGGCCAAGAGATGGCCTGCTCTACTGATGAACGCACTCTGCCGCCTTCATCTTGTAGTGCTTTTCCCCATGGGGTGGCCAAGGAGCAAGATCTGCTTCCCACAGCTGGGAGGCAAGTGGCATGTGAGGAGCCTGTGCTGGCTCCGTGTGGTGAAGAAGGAAAAGCTAATCTCGATGGCTGTGCTGAAAGCCAGAGTGACAGTGCCTTGTCACAGGCAATAAGCAGACAAGCAATAAGCAAGGAGGCCTTAAAGAAAGTGCATGATAAAAACCACGTGGGTTTTCCAGATGCAAGGCAGCTGTTAGCAAATGGCAGCAGCAGTTCAGGGGTTATAGCTCACCTCTCCTGGCTCTCATTTCAGGTGAGGTCAGACGTAATACCGCCCAACCCATCTCAGAAGAGAGGGCACGACCCTCTAGAGCTTTTGGACTCTCAGGGGACCACTGTGTGCATGGGGGATGATACTGTCAGAAAGGAGATGCAGACATCATCAGCTACACCAGCTCTTGAGAAAGAGTTGGAAAGCAAGCATGGGATGGTTGAAGGGGAGCCCAGAAAAGACACAGAAGACGTGGCTCATGAGCATTCCCGGCCTGTTCAGACTCCTTTTCTTAGAGAACAGTCTGCCACAGTGGGGAAAGACACTCTTCAAACCAGAGAGCTTTCCACCTCCTCAGACCCAGTTCCCTTGGGCTCATTGGGGAAAACAAAAGGAGACAACGGGGATTCAAATCACTCCTTCCTCTGCTTTAATCACAAAAAGGATGAGCAGGCTGCTGCCGGACCCATCCTGACCAGGTCTGCGGGATTTTCTGTGATGAAGAAGACCTCGGCACAATTTGGGATGGACAAGTGCAGCTGTCAGCTGTCCTATGTCAGCTGTTTCCATAGGTCCAATGAAGATAGAAAGCAGGAAACCACCAATCCCACGTGCAGCATGTTTCTGCAGCCTGTCACTACTCCACCGTCCACCAGCTCTGGTAGTTACCCCATTGCCATTGCTTGGGACGGAGCGCTGGGCCCTGAAGTCCAAGCCCTCAGCCAACTGAAGGACCAGGCATGGACGAGCCCTGCAGATTTCCCGGGCTTCCTAGCCTACATTACAGAGCTCCAGGAAGTTGTGGGGAACCTCTCCGGGAACCAAGCAACCCACCTGCAAGACCGATGTGCAGAGCAAGGTGCTGAGAGCAAAGATGCCCTTGGCCAGGCCTCTCAGGTCCTGCTGTCCAGCTGCAAGGAGCTTCTGAAAACGGAGCGTCCGCTTGAAGAGCTGCAGGAGGTGTTGAGGGTGACGTTTGACCACCTTGTTCAGCTGGCAGTGGCCTGCTTCCAGGTGATGCACTGCCAGCTATGCAGGCAGAGGCAGCAGGAGCTCAGGGCTGCGCTCGTGGATGTGGTGGGCACCTACCACCAGCTAGTGCAGGCTGTTCACCAGCAGCTTTGCAGGCAAGGCTGCCCAGACCTGGGTAGCACGCTCCTGACACGCCAGCACACAGCCCTTACTGCTGCCACGTTTCGCCTCCTGCAGCAGTTCAGGGTCCCCCCGTTGTGACAGGGCAGTTGGCGAGTGCGGAGGAGCCTCCCCACATTTCATCCATGTATCACTAGGCTCCCCCACATGAGACGTTTAACCCCCACAGCTCAGCAAATGGTCACGAAAGGACGCCTCTGTGTGTCAAGTGACTTCCACCAACAGCTGCCTAGTTCAGGGGTGGCCATGGGACAGAGCATGTGCCCCCCCAGCCTCGCTTTATCTAATATACGCAAGCTCTGCATAATGTGCAAACTCACAGAGCACTTCATAGCTTATCTATGTAGCCTGGGATTTGTCCTTCAGCTCCCCAGCACCTTGCAGATAGCCAGCCAGATAAGTGTTGTCCTAGGCTCCTGTCACCTGTGGAGCACACCCCCCAGGCAGAGAGGTGACCAAGTGAGCTCTGAAGGGGAGCGAGATCAGAGTCAGTCTGGTCCACCAAAGAGAGCTGGGCTGTTCTGCCTACCCTCTGTGGTTGACCTGTGATGGAAACCACTTTGGGAAAAAGAATTATTCTGTTTCTCCTTGCAAATATAGAGAAGGTTGTCCCAGGCTGGGGATGCAGCACCATATCCTGTCCTCCTGATGTACTTTCTGTGTGTCAGCCTTATCTATTTACAGTTGCTAATGCTGAAGAAAGTCCCTAATCAGCAGCCTCTCCCTTGCTAGCCTTGCCACAAAATAGCTACCTACCGATCCCTGTCTTCCAAAAAAGGGGATAAGTCTTGAAGACAGAAGTGCCAACTTTGCAGCTGTTGACATAACCCATTACGCCAGCCTCCCTTGAAGGCACGCTGCTTTTCCTGACCTTCTCATCAATAGCTGCACAAAGTGCTAGGTATGCCTAGCTAGATATGAGCTATTAGCCCTTAAACCTATCCTAATTGAGCACCTCTAGTGAATGTGTGCTATCCAGTGCACATCCTCAGCAATCTGGTAGTAAAGAGGGTTGCAGCATGTCCCTGACTGCTGGTGCCTGACCCGGGGACTTGTTTGGGAAGGGTGATGCTTGCAGGTCAGTCCCTGCACTGTGTGTTTGGGATGGAGGGCTCTGCCCAAGCAGCAGGCAGCTTCCCAGCCTCCTTGTTCCAGGCTCTGGTAAAGAATGTTCCCCACATGCAGCAGTGAAAGATGGAGGCAGCTGAGGAGGGGTGGGGGGCAGTGGTGGTGTGCTGGATGGGTGCTCTAGCAGCACTAAGAGACCCCGAACCAGGGAGATCGTAGAATCACAGAATGGCTTGAGTTAAAAGGAGGGGACCTTAAAGCCCACTCAGTTGCAGTCCCATGCTGTGGGCTGAGGCTGTGCAGCATGTTGTTCAGCCTGGCCTTGGGCACCGCCTGGGATGGAACATCACAGCTGCTCTGCCTAACCATGGGCAGCCTGCTGTCCAGGCTCCAAAGGCCAAAGTGCCTTCAGCCACATGGCATGGTAGGTGAACAGTTCACCCAAGGAGGATTTCCTGACACTTCATCAGTGGCAGATGGTTTCAGCTAGTATATGGTGTTGCCCTGCAAACTGAGGGGCTGAATCAGGAAGTTAAAATCTTACACTGAAGCCAAAATGCTGCCCTTGCTATCCCGGCAGAGCTGCAGTGACATCTACCTATCTACTAACAGCTGATGAGCATGGAACACAAATACAAGGAGGAAGCCCATAGCAAATAGCAAAGCAACAGGCACCTGCAAACACAACTGCAGCCTCTAGGGGAGGAACCACCTTCTGACAGTATGTCTCATGAATACCAAATTCCTGGTGGTGTCAAAGGCCCTTGCTGTGAAGGGGAGATGAAGATGGAAGCAAAGGTGACAGGAATTTACCTGCAAAGCCCTCTAACTCCTTCTTGGACAGTCACTGATAGTAGGTTTGGCTTTTCTGTGTACTTCTAGGATTTTTTAACTGACAGTGGCTGAAGTAACATTCTTTTATGTGCATCAGAAGTGTTCTCTGCTCAGGCCATAGCGAGTCAGTATGTGACTATGGACAAGACATCAGTTGCTGTAAGGAGGCAATAGAAATTTAAATACTTTATTTTAGATAGACTGTGACCAGCATGCATAAGATTCACTACAGCCTTCAGCAGCACAGCAAGACACCAACTCTTCAATACAAGTAGGAAGAAAATATGATGCACCTGGGCACTGTTTCTCTATTAATTTTGGATTGCTTCCCATTCTGTGCTCAGTTAGAATAGTACTGTCCTTTTCCATGGGAAGGACTGTTATTAACTGCTGTGCTCTATGATTCTTCCTATTTAATCCTGTTAAAAAAAAAAAAATCCTACCAACTCTGTTGATCTCAGGGCTCAGCTGGCTTCTGTTTTCTGTTCAAGGTGCAAAGTCATTTCCAGCACTGTGCTGCTGAGGCAGAATTTGTCACTCTTGCCAAGGTCCATACGTAAGTAAATTTAGGCAGAGCTGTTTTCTCTGCACACATTCACACTGGTGCCTCTGCTTGAAATATGCAGTTTGCTACTCTTGCTTGCAAAGCTCCTTAACTTTCAGGAAATAAAGAGTTTTCTTGTGCGTTGTCATGCTGAGGTATTTTCACTGATTTCTCTCCATCTGGAAGCACGTAGCCTTTTCCAGGAGAAACTCCAGCTTTCAAAGCATCTGGCCAACTTTGGGTTTTGTAGTAAGTCAATAAGACATCAAAGACTGTTGGGAACAAGAAGATGTACCGTGCTCTCATACTGTTACAAAGGCAAGCTGTAATAATCCTCCCCTAGCCGGGAAATATCAGGCGATGCCAGAGGAAGGTAGCGTGGAGCTTTTGCTGCCTTTAATTTTAAATCTCATGAACAAACGTGTGAAGTAGCTTATCTGAGAGAATATAATGTGTTTTAATGATGACTCTGTGAAGCTGACTGGGGAAAGCAGAGGCTTTATCAACCAAGCAAGCTGCCTCCAGTTACCCTGCTGGGTGCCATGCCTTGCTTTGATTCAGATTGACATAGGCCTGTCTTCCCTTGCCTGGAACCTTAAGCGACTTCTAGTAACAGCACACTCCTTGCACTGTTAATTGTTCTGTGCACAGCTGGAGTGGTGTAGCCCTGCTCCTCTCAGAAAAGGCCAGTACAGAAAAACAAGACTTTTAACACGGCAGTAGCAGGCACAAGGCCTCAGAAAACAAGTGCCTGCTATCACAGTTTCCCCCACTACTCATTATCATGCTTCCATTACTGATGACTCTTCAGGATGCAATAGCCTCAGCCACCCGGGCAGCGGGCAGGACACAGCTCAGCCCCTCACCTTGATTAATTGCCAGTGTCTCCGAGTAGTAGTTCTTGGTGTTCGTGGATTTTACCATATACTCACGAATTGGGAGGCGGGCTGTTTGCAGGGACTGCTCTCGTGCCCTTTGCAGGGTCAGGTTCTGCAAAGGAAGCAAGGGCAAGTTACACAACAGGCAAGGGCAAGTTACACATCAGAATCATAGAATCACCAAGGCTGGAAAAGACCTCCAGAATCATTCAGTCCAACAGTTCGCCTATCACCAATATTTCCCACTAACCCTCACTACAACATCTAAACATTTCTTGAATACTTCTGGGGACGGTGATGCCAGCACCACCCTGGGCAGCTCATTCCAGTGCCTGACTGCTCTCCTGGAGAATTATTTCCTAGTGTCCAACCTGCACCTCCGCTGGTGCAACTTCAGGCCATCACCTCTCATCTTATCACTAGTTCCATAGGAATAGAGGCTAACCCCCAGTCACCACAACCTCCCTTCAGGAAGCTGTAGAGAGCGATCAGGTCTCCCCTGAGCCTCCTCTTCTCCAGACTGAACAATCCCAGCTCCCTCAGCTGCTCCCCATAAGACCCCTCACATCTCCATTGCCTTTCTCTGGCCAAGCTCCAGGGCCTGAAGGTCCTTCTTGCAGTGAGGGGCCCAACACTGAACACAGCACTTGAGGTGGGGCCTCGATAGGGCTAAGTACAGGGGGCTGATCCCTCCTGCTCCTGCTGGCTGCACTACTTCTAGTACAAGCCAGGATGTCATTGGCCTTCTTGACCACCTGGGCACACTGCTGGCTCATGTTCAGCTAAATGCCAGCTAAAGTACGCAGATCATTCTCCTCTGTGCAGCTTGCCAGCCACTTTGCCCCAAGCCTGTAGCACTGGGCTTGTTGTGGCCAAAGCACAGGTCCTGGCATTTGGTCTTGTTGAACTTCACCCCACTGGCCTCATCCCAGTGATCCACCCTGTCCAGATCCCTCTGGAGGGCCTGCCTGCCCCCAGGCAGATCAACACTTCCTTGCAGCTGGGCGTTACCTGCAAACTGAGGATGAACTCAGTGCCCTCATCCAGGCCATCGCTAAAGGTGCTGAGCAGGCCCCAGTACCAGCCCCTGGGGAACACCACTGGTCACAGGACACTGGATGGCGCTCCATTCACCACCACTCTCTGGGCCCAGCCCTACAGCCAGCTCCTTACCCAGCCATGAGTGCACCTGTCCAAGCCACGGGCTGCCAGCTTCTGCAGGAGAATGCTGTGGGAGACAGTGCCAAAGGCTTTGCTGCAGTCTATGCAGACCCCTCACCCACCAGGTGGGCCGCTTGACTGTAGGAGATCGGGTTGGCCAAGAAGGATCTGCCTTTCATGAGCCCATGCTGGCTGGGCCTGACCCCCCGGTCGTCCCACACACACAGTGTGATCTCCCTCAAGACAATCTCCTCCATAACCTTCCCTGGCACTGAGGTCAGGCCTGTAGTTCCCTGTATCCACCTCATGACCCTTCCTGTAGATGGGAGTCACACTGGCAAGCCTCCAACCCTCTGGGACCTCTCCAGCTGACTGGCAGATGATGGAAAGTAGCACGGCAATCACTTCCACTGGCTCCCTCAGCACCCCTGGGTGGATCCCATCCTGCCCCATGGACTTGTGGCAGTCCAGGTGGAGTAGTAGGTCACTGTTTCCTCCCGAACTGTGGGGGTTTGCTCTGCTCACCATCTAAGACTTCCAGGACAGGGGGTAGAGCACCCCAAGGATAATGGACAGATGCAAAGGCACTGAGAACCTCAGCCTCTTCCTTATCCTCAGCGCTCACATTCCCCTCCACACCCAGTAAAGGATGGAGATTCTCCTTGGTCCTCCTCTTACTGTTAACATACTTGCAAAAAAAAGATTTTCGTTCTCTTTTATCCCAATGGCCAAGTTGAGTTCAAGCTGAGCTTCTGCCTTTCTGATTTTCTCCCTGCACATCCTAACAACTTCTCTGTACTCTCCCCAAGGTATCCATTCCTTCTTCCATAGGAGGAAGATTCTTTTTCTCCTGGAGCCTCAGGAAAAACTCCCTGTTCATCCACACCTGTCTTCCCTGCCAGCTTGTCTCTCAGCACAGCAGGACAGCCTGCTCCTTTAAAGACTTTGTCCTTGAGGAGCTTTCAACCTTCCTCGACCCCTCTATCCTCCAGGGCTGAATCCAATGAACTCTCCCTATAATGTCCCGAACATTCAAGTCTGCCCTCCAGAAATCCAAGGCAGCAGTTCTGCTGTCCCCTTTCTTGGCTCCACCATCAGTAACTCTACCATTTCATGGTCACCTTAACTTTAACCCTCCCCCTGTCCAAGACAGCTCCTGACCTCCACATCTCCCCGCCAGTCCTTCTTTGTTTCTGAATAGCAGATCTAGTGGGACATCTCTGGTAGGCTCTCTCACCAGCTTCAAAAGGAAGTTATCATCTCCCACACACTCTAGAAGCCTCCCAGACAGCTTCTTCCACATTGTGTTGTATTTCCAGCATGTACCAGGGAAGGTGAAGTCCCCCATGAGAACAAGGGCTGGCGACCACGCAACTTCTGTCAGCCGTCTGCAGAACGCCTCAAGTCTCTTCATGCTGGTTAGGTGGTCAGTAACAGACCCCCACCAGGATGTCTGCCTTGTTGGCCCTTCCCTTGATCCTTACCCACTGGGACTCAATCCTACCATCTCCAGCCCCCAGCTCAACATCAAAGAGCTCTCCAAAACAGAGAGCCACACCGCTGCCCCCACCCTTCCTTGCCTGTCCCTTCTGAAGAGCTTACAGCCATTCACTGCAGCACTCCATTTGTGGGAGTGATCTCACCCTGTTTCTGTAATGGCAACTAAGTCATAGTTTGCCTGCCACAGAATGGCCTCCAGCTCCTCCTGTCTGTTGCCCATGATGATGTGCTGGTGTAGATGCAAATCCATAGCATGCACATCACTTGTGGAACATGCAGCTGTGAGCCTGGAAACTGCAGGAGGGTTGATTTCACCAGACCATTCTGGCCTCAGCCTGGTGCTGGAGCCAAGCAGAACCTTGGGGTTCTGTGGGAAAATGGATAGTGACGCAACAGCAATGGTTCCAAGCAGCAACTGTGACTGCTGCCACTCGGATGTCTCTGCTCTCAGTCAAGAGTGAGGCAGACAAGACCTTCAGGTTTCAACAGCTTTCAACCCACCTTATGTATACTTTCATCCACCAGGCCTCCGAGCACGTACACTTTTTTGGGATCAATATCTTCAAGGACTAGAAGAAGATAAGCACATGCTCATGCAACAGTAAAATCATGCACTGCACCATTCTTCAGGAAAGGCCCATCTTACACAGGGAAGCCCAAGCCGCCGTCACCCTTCACCCTGCCTGCAGGAAGCTGAGGCTTCTAAGGCAGCAGCATCTGCCTGAATCTGCTGGCAGTGTGACAAGGCGAGAGCAGATGTGGGCTGGAAGCAGAGTGCAGATGCAGCTCTAGAGGCAATGCACTGCTCCTTTCATCGTTGTCCTGGTGAGTGCAATCCTAACCGGCCCCACAGGCCCTCCCCACCGCCAAGGTCACCTGTGGAAACCTCCCCCCACCTCTGCCAGATCCTTATCAGAGCTGACCCTTAAACCAAGAAAAGGATCTGTGTCCCCACAAACACGTGGCCAGGTTAAAAATGGAAAAAAAGGAGAAAGTCAATTACAGCAGCAAATGAACCAATAAAAGGAACGGCGCAGACATCACATCATTTCAAAGAAAGATGCCCTTCACACCACGTACACAACCACCACATCTGCACTTCTCTGCCGGCAGGATAACAATCTGCAGGCATCTAGAGAGTTTTTGCATTGTTTTTGCTGCAGATGGATGCAGCCCTCACACAAAACCTCATTTCTTCCCAGAACAGACTGATGCAGGAGTACGCTGAGCACCAGGTCTAAGAGAAGCCTTCCTCGGGTAATGAGAGAAAGGGAATGATTGGAACTGAACCACGTGATGCATGAGAAACTCCTAAAAATAACGTCTAGAGGATCAATCTTTGCCTCCATTCCCTTGAGGCAAGTGAAACACTTACCGTTCTCAGAGTCAGGAGTGAGATAAACAATTGCATCCAAAGGGAACAGATCCAGGTAGCTTTCTTGAGTCGTATCCATCTGAAAAACACAGCACAGTGAGAAAAGCCCATGAGCCACAGTCCATCTGCCACCTGCCCCTGCCCAGACAGAAGCACTCTAGAACCAACAGCACTGATTTGGGTGTTCATTGCCTACAGCTAAAGGCAGAATAGTGGAACCGAGAGGCCTTTATTTTTTTTTTTTTTTTCATTGAGAATAAATAGCTTAAGAACCATTAAATTCTCTCCTCGTGAAAACCTCTAGAAGTGCTTTTAGATAGTTATGGCGTATCTTTCTCCTTTTAAATAAGACTGCAATACCTGAGAGACTCAGGAACCTCGCAGTCATTAAGGCTGGAGAAGAGCCGTCGCCGAGCCCCCCCTTAGCCCCCCCTCCGTGCCAGCGCCCTTACCAGGTATCCGGAGAAGCCGTCGTTCATGCGGAGGCACTCGCGGTGGATGGGCGACCCCGGCACCAACTCGGTCAGGCAGAGCCAGAAGGGCCGCTCGGCCCGCCTGTTAGCGCCGTACAGCCGGCGGATCTGCGCTGCCAGCCGGCTCGTCTCCTTCCGACAGAGCGGAGCGCCGCGTCACGGCAGCCCCGGGGCGCAGCGGGGCTTCCCAGCGGCGGGCCGGCACTTACCTTGGGCGTCATGCGGTCGGCCACGCCGAGATCCACGCACAGCCGCGGGCCCGCCGCGCGGGCATCCAGGAGCCGCTCCTCCGCCAGGGCCCTGCCACGCTGCCGGGCGGCTCCTGCGGGGCACAGCGCGGAGGGCAGCCCGGCCCTGCCCAGCCCGGCCCTGCCCTGCTCGGCCCTGCCCCGCCCGACCCTGCCCCGCACCCCGCGCCAGCCCACCTCGGCCCTCGGGTCGCCGCGCTCTGTTCCGCTCCCGCTCCTGCGGCCGCCGCCGCCGCCGTGCCGCCAACACGCGCTCCCAGCGCCTCCGCTTCCGCAGGACGTTCCTCTGCGGGGCGGCACGGTCAGGCTCGGGGACGTCGCCGCGGCCCCCGCTCCGCTCCGCTCCGCTCCGCCCCGCACGCACCGAGCACGGAGCCTCGCCGGACCCCGTCGGCCCGAGCCGCAACAGCGCGAGCGCCCCGCGCGCCGCCTCCATCTCCGCTTCCAGCTCCACCGGCGCGGCTTCAGCTGCCGCGCTACCGCCCTCCATCGCCGCCGCGGGGCGGGACGGGGCAGGACGGGGCGGGGCCGGTTCGGCTCGGCCTCCCGGCTCGGCCCCCAGCTGCGCTCCGCGGCGGCGACGGAGGACGGCCATGAGCGGCTCCCGGCTGCTGCGCGGCCTGCCCGTGAGTACGGGAACCGACCGACTGACAGACCAACCGACCGACCCCGCCGCGGGGCCGTTTCCTCCCTGTGTCCCGTGCTTTGTGTGTGTATGTGTGCAGCTGTGGGCCGCTTCCCGCAGGCTGTGCTGCAAAGCCCCGGCACTGCTCGGTGCGCAGGAAAAGCCCTCCGGCCCCGCGCCGTCGCCCCGCCGTGCTTTGGTTCGGCTGTGTTGCCTTCCTGCTTAGTGCTTTCATGCTGGTCGGTTTTCCCGTGCTGCGGTCCCGTTGCGCGCACGGACGCTGACCTCGCTCCGCTCTTCGGTTCTCCCCGTTACTCATTGACGCTGTGGCAGGACACGGACGTTTCTGGAACGGCCCTGGGCTGGCACCCAGCTGCACCCGCAGCTGCGCGGCCGGCAGGGCTGGTAGCCATCAAACATCGCCGCGTGTCTGCACGGACTGCAGGCGGCAGCTCGTGTGAGCACCGAGCCTTTCTTCCCCATGGCTTCGGTGTGACAGTGGTATTTGCCTTTACTTTGGTGGCCCGAATCTGGAGCCGCTTCCCCTCCTGCAGGAGGGAGACTAGCTTTCTTGGAGTGAGATGTATCAGAGAAGAAGAAAAAAAAAAAAATCCTGAATCCTGTAGTGCTGTCAGCCACTGCAGAAGGAAAATTTCTCAGGGTTCAGGTTCAGTGGTGGTGCAGAACGAAGGCCTGCAATCAGCCAGGACTGCATGCAGCCCAGTCCACCCTCTGACATGGGCATGCAGGAAGGCGAGGCTCATGCAGGCCCGGTGTCTGCCCCGTAGCACAGCGCTAGGCCAGAAGCAAGGCTGGGTTTTCTTTCCCGTGTGCCAGCTGCCCTGCCAGCAGAGCACAGAGGGATGCGGGCACCCGCAAGTCCTGCTACAGCACCTGAGAAACAGTCTTCCCCTACCCCCAGGATGATGGATGTCCTTCTGCATAACAGACTTTCCCCCCTCCTCTCCCAGCAGCATCTTCCTTTCCTGGCCTCCGGGGGACTCCTGAGAAGGCCCCCCGTGGCTGCCCAGCGCCATGCGTACAGCACCAAGGATGACAGCTCTGTCAGACCTATTGGGCGATACCCAGTGCCAAATAAGAAGGACATGCCGTATGATATCGTGGAGCTCATGGAGGAAGTGGAAGTGAAGGTAAAAAGCTCTCGTGCAAAATTCTGTCAGTGGCAGACATCCACTGACATACGTTGTCGGAGACCAGTGCTGGACCACTTGGATACTTAGATGTCTTAGCTTTGTTGCATTGCAGCAATCTCAGGGAAGTTTGCATATGAGCAAAAGACAAATACAGTGTAGTGAGGAAGAGTGAGCACTGATTTCAGATGCAGTGAAGGTTCATAACAGAGCAGTGGATGGGATCAAATCAGCACAGAAGACTTGGGATTCCAAACAGTGCTGCCAAGAGATTCCTAGACAAACCATTGAGCCATGGATTAAAGGGAAGGAGCCTCCCCATAGTTAATTAATAACTAGCACAAGTGTGAGGCAGGAGGAATGCACTGGCTCTTGTTCGTGAGAGGAGACTGCTGGAGGAGTCTGTTACACTTGAGCTAGGCTGTCTTTTCAGAACACCTTCCAAACAGCAGCATATAGGCTGGCAGGGCCTGCGGACAAATGGAGTAATCACAACAAAAGTGGAATTTGCAGAATTGCAGTGGAATCTCGCATGCCTGGCCATCAGGGTGGCTGCAATCCTGCACTGAGTGCAACAGCACTGTGCCAGCACACACCTTCAGGGTGTGCTTGTACCTCAGACAGCATGGTGTTTGGCTTGGGTTGACTGTCTCATACCCGTAAACGTGAAAGGAAGAGGAAAGCTCCAGGAACTGTTAGGCAAAGGGTCGTAGCAGCTGTTGTGCAGAGTTGGAGCAGATTACAATCTTTCGGTTTGGAAAGGATTTTGTCATGATGCCTGAGGGCTGTATGACTGTGGTCATTGCTGGCATGGCTGAAGTGATCAGGGCTGCAAGAAACTGCAGCAGCGCTTAATTAAGGACAATATTATTGCATGATTTTTAGTCATGTGTACAAATAGGCTCAAAGCCCAAGGAGACTGGGTCTGTGGAGATTCCCTAGGACTGCAGTGCAAACTACTTGTTCTCTAAGCCTAATGTGTGAATGTGGCCTGCTGTGCTCCATGTTAAGTTGCAACTCTTGACTGGTTTCTCCTTTTCCTTGAACAGACTGGATTTCTGCCCAACGTGTTCAAAGCCATGTCTCACCGACCTGCTGAATTCAGAGCTTTTTTTGCTTATTACAATGTCATCATGAACAAAGAGACAGGTAAACCATATACAATCACCCCAAAATTGCCCTTTCCTCTATAGATGTAAAAAATGCTGGAACCAACTTCTCTGACATCCTCAGGTTTATTTCCTCACCATTGCTTATCCCAGCTCACAGCTCATAGTTAAGAAGCAGCCCGTGAGAATAGCTGAGCTACCTCATGACACTGTGCTCTGTGTGACAACAAAGGAAGGACAGGCTGCTTCCTGAGGGAAAGTGGGTCAGGAGCTGAGGGCAGGCACAGGCATCAGGAATAATGCTGCAGTTTCACACCGCTTGAGCAAAGTGAGCACAGTAGGTCTGCCAGTGGTGAGCATGCTCTGCCAACAGTCCAGATTTCCTAGGTAAGGCCTAGTGTCTGGTCCAGGATCCACATCAGCATGGTTACACAGCCAGGCACTGCAGCCATATAGCTTGGGCTAAGGCCCTAACACAGAGACAGCTCCCTGGGGGAGGGGAGGTGTTCCAAAGCTATTGCTCAGGCTTCCTCCAGCTCTTTCTTCATGATAAACGTTACCTGCGAGCTCGCCATGAGCCAGATGCAAAAGTCGCTAGAGGGTATGCTTGCCGGGCCCTGACAGGCTCTGCTGTGGATATGATTCCAAATGCAAGTGGATCTCCGTATCCTGCAGACACAGAAAGAAGACTGTTCTGCTTTCATATACATGGACATCTGTACAGCAGGTCTTTAGCAACTGACGGAACTGGGGATGTTCAGTCTGGGGAAGAGCAAGCTGAGGGGAGACCTTATTGCTCTCTTCCAGCATCTGAAACGTACTTACTGCAGAGCAGAGTTAGTCTCTTCTTACTAGTGACAGGTGAAATGGCCTCAAGTTGCAGCAGGGAAGTTTAGGTTGGATATGAGGAGATACTTCTTTACAGAAAGGGTTGGTAAGCACTGGAATGGGCTCGGTGCTTGAGTCACCATCCCTGGATGTGTTTAAAATCCATTTGGATGTGGTGCTCAGGGACATGATTTAGCAGAGGGTTGTTAGGGTAGGATGGTTGGGTTGTGGTTGGACTGGATAATCGCGAAGGTCTTTTCCAACCTGAGCAATTCTATCATTCTGTGATTCAGGTGGCCTCCAGGTGTCCCTCGAGTATGGAAGGGAGGGAGGTTGCAGCAGTGCATCTGGGGAAGGCTTCATGCAGGGAATGCTGCGCAGTGTTCGAGCCTTTCAGAAAACAGTTGAGGACTGCTTGTTCCTCCCTCCTGCTTCCTGTGCTGTGGGGCACTGAGCAGCTGGTTCTCATTGCTTGTGTTGTAAGGGTCTTACATCAGTAAGATCTGCGTTCTGTAAAACAAGCTGCTGAGCAGACTGCTCCTTAGCCTTAAAGTAGATGGGAGCTTGCAGGGAGAGTCCTTGTGGGCAGCAAAGTGCAACTTTTTGTTTCTCTCACTGTGATATGCGCAGTTTATGCATGAAGGTTTCTGCTCTGCTTGCACTGCTGAAGTGAAGCCCAAGCTATACAAGGGTCTTTTTTCTGCTCTCATTCCTGTGCTGCTTTTTGATTGACTCTGGAGAGTCACATGGAACTACCTGGCATCACACCCTTTTCAGCACTTACCCTGAAGTATCAGGAGTTGCCACTTTCTATAACTGAATTGTGTCAGAGCAGGAAGTTCTCTTCCCCTGAAAGGTTTTAGTAGTATTTTTCACTGTCCTGGAAGATACTTGTCATGTGCAAATATTTGTCCTTCAGTGTGAACTCCGGTTTCAAGAAATACTGTTTCTAACGATCTGATAAAAAGGCAGAGTATAAGAGCTGACATCGAGGTAAGGTAAGTTCCTCAGGTGCTGTGGACAGTCTTGTTGTGAAGCTGTTTGTGAAAATGATTAGTACTGATTCCAAGTATAACAAAGCACAGCCACCTTCTCCAGAGATTCTTTGGAGAATCACTGAAAAAGTTGTGTTTCATCTGTGTGGTGGTCACTAGAAGTTCTCAGAGGCACAGTCCTAGGGTACCTCATTGCTCCTCTGTGCTTCCTTCTCTGCCTTCAAAAGCTGCAGCGTTTTCTTGCTTGAAACGTGATTTTAGAACATTGCAGTAGAGTTATTATTACCCCAATGTGTTCCTTATCCTAATGAGATGCCTCCCAAACAGCGATCCAAGTTAACTGATTCTCTGGATCTGTGGTTGAAGTCTCCTCGTGTGCTTTAAGGAACTCTGGCCATAGTGCCTGCTGCCTGTCCCCAGAGACCCGTCTTCCGTGTTGCCCCAGCAGTACTTGCTGCCATGGATGTTTTTTTTTCTAACAGAGTGAGCTTAAATCCTTTTCTGTCCCTGTAGGGCGACTCAGCAAAGCGGACAAGGAGCTCATCATTGTGGCCACAAGTGCTGTGAACAGATGTCCCTACTGCGTGGTCGCACACGGGGCGCTTCATCGGATATATTCCAAGCAGCCGACGCTGGCTGACCAGGTCAGTGGAGCACGGTTCTTTTGGGGAGTAGGGATGATGCTCTCAAACGTATCTCTCCTCGCCTCAAGCTGTGACCATTAAGTCTGTGTGGCTCCCAGCGAGAGCAGAGAGAATCACAGCGTCACAGAATTATTAGGGTCGGGAAAGGCCACTAAGATCACGGAGTCCAGCTGCCAGCCTGTCCCCACCATCCATCAGTGCCGCAGTTCCTGAGCACGTCTGGGACGGTGCCGACTCCAGCACGTCCTGGGATCGCCCTTCTGACAGCTGACCGCTCCTTCGGAAAAGAAATTCTCCCCGATGCCCACGGAGGGACTGACGCTGGCATGCCGCCATCGCAGCACCGCATTCTCCCATTTCACTGTGCTCTGCCTCCTCTCAGGTCGTGGTCAACTGGGAGCTGGCGGACCTGAGCAGCCGGGACCTGGCGATGTTGGAGTTCGCCCTCGCAGTCTGCCGTGCAGATAACATCACGGAGGAGCACTTCCAGAAGCTGGAAGCGCACGGATTTGACCGCGAAGACGCGTGGGACATCGCCACCATCGCCGCCTTTTTTGCCATGTCCAATCGCATCGCCCATTTTGTCGATTTGCGCCCCAACGAGGAGTTCTACAACATGGGCCGGACGCCCCGCCAGGCGGGCAGGGACGGCGCCTGAGGCCGCCTTGCGGCACGGTTCCCTCGCGTTGTTTTGAACGTATATAAAAGCAACGAATGCCGATGGCGGCCGCGAGTCTCGCTTCTTCGCTTCTCTTCAGCGCCGGAGCGCGGAGCGGCGCCTCGGCCCGCTCGGGGTGACCCGCGTGCGGTACGCGCTGCAGCCGGCGGGGGGCGCCGCGGCCCGGAAGGGGGCGCCGGCGCAGGCGCGGAGGGCGGAGGGAGGCGGGAGGCGCGGCCCGGCGATGCCCGGCCCGGGCGCGAAATGAGCGCGGAGGCGGCCCAGGCGGGGTCCCGCGCCGGCACAGCGGCCCCGGGGCCCGGCCCCGGCATGCGGCCGCCCTCCGCCGCCCTCTCCCCGCGGACGGCGCCGGATGGCGGCGGTCTGTTCGGGTGGCTGCGCGGGCGCTGCCTGGGCCGCAGCGCCGCCGTGGACCCGGCGCGGGACAGCTTCCGCGCCATGACCGGGCTGTACGGCTCCATCCAGCCCGCCGACTCCGTGTACCTCAGCACCCGCACGCACGGCGCCGTCTTCAACCTCGAGTACTCTCCGGACGGGTACGGGCCGCGCCCCGATCCCCGGCCGTCGCCCGGGCCCGGCGCTCCGCGTCCAGCCTTGCGGCGCGGCCTTTGGCTGGTCTCCTGCTCTGCCGGCCTTTGGGGCGGCTCTGGAACGGAGCTGTCCTGGTCGAGGCCTCGGGGGGCTGCAGCACCTCCCCTGTGAGGACAGGCTGAGGGAGCTGGGCTCGTTCAGCCTGGAGAAGAGAAGCTGCGGGGTGACCTCATTGCAGCCTGCAGTACCTAAAGGGAGCCTACAGACAGGAGGGCAGTCAGCTCTTGGGAAGGGGAGATGGCAGCAGGACGAGGGGAAATGGTTTGAAGTGGAGGGAGGGGAGATTTAGGCTGGATGTCAAGGGGAAATTCCGTGCTGTGAGAGTGGTGAGGTGCTGGAACAGCTGCCCAGAGAGGCTGTGATGCCACGTCCATCCCTGGAGGTGTCGGATGGGGCCCTGGGCAGCCTGGTCTAGCATTAAATGGGGAGGTTGGTGGCCCTGCATGTGACAGGGCGTTGGAGCTTCGTGATCCTTGAGGTCCCTTCCAACCCTGGCCATTCTGTGATTCTCTGAGGTTTCTCTGGCGCTGCAGGGGATGGGAGTGGCGCGGCAGCCCGAAAGGTCTGTTCAGGAAAGTGTGTGTAACTGCAGCCTGCTGTGCGGTTTCACAGTGGGCTTCCTTGGCAGAAAGGCTTTCCGTCTCACATTGAGCTCAGCGGTGTCCTCGTTCGCACCTGAGATCTGTTACCTCTGCTGTAGCTTAACATTATTTTTCATGCAAGTTTCTGGCGTGAGAAGTTCTGCCTTCTTGCTGTCCCCTGTGCGCCTGCTGTTTGTGAGGCTGCACTGTGGACTGAGCCACAGATCTTGTCTGAAAATAAGCCCAGCAGTGGCACGGGGATGTCTCCCCTGACTCGGCCTTTTGTTGGCTGGCTGGCACGTTCTCAGCAGGCCACAGGTGCTGTTAGGCAGAAGATAGCAGCCTGGCACTGAACCCCAGTTGCCTTAAGGTCAGTTGGAACAGCTCAGACCTCGTTTGCTTTTGTGGTGGTTCGATTCAACTCAGCAGTTGCAGAGCAGTCGCAGACCTTCTCTGACCTTTGGTCTCTTGGGATTTCTTTGTAGCCTTCCTCAGCAGAGCTGGCTGTAGTGAGCAGAGCTTCCTGTTCTCTGCCCGTTCTCTTGCTGACACAAAGCAGTGCTCTGAGCTGAGGACCAGGATTGTACCTGTGAGCTGTTTGTTTGGCACTAGTGAGATCTGCCCCATGAGCCATAACAATCTGAGTTGTTGCGCTGTTGGGGGAGCATCTTAGCTTTCCTGGAGGTTGCCTTCACTAATTTAGCAGGGCAGGCTTAACCGTCACTGTAGTGATGGTGTATCAGACTTTTCCAACACATACAGAGCAAATAAATATTGGTGCTGTAGGACAGGCTAGACAGCCTTCCCAAACTGGATGGCTAATGATCTGATGCTAAATCTAGACTGTGCCTTCCTCTTGTCTTTGACCAGTAACAACACTGCTGTATCTAGAAAACTCTTTTTGTCAGAGAGCTCCCTTTTCTTTGTGCATTAGTATTGTGTCTGACTGTGATTCCTTACAGTACTGCTGTGATGTGAAGAGAAGCCAAGCTAAGTAATGTTGAAGTTATGTTTCCATGAATCTTAGATCTGGAAGTTTGCTGTGCGTGTGCGGGCGTTGTGTTCGTTCGTCAGATGCAAGTGTTAATGTTTTGTTCTCCCCTGCAGGTCTGTGCTCACTGTTGCTTGTGAACAGACTGAAGTGCTGCTTTTTGACCCAATATCTTCAAAGCACATCAAAACTCTCTCTGAAGCTCATGAAGATTGTGTAAATAATATCAGGTTGGTGAAAAGGAGGAAAAGATATCATTTTTCTCTTACTGCAGTTACTTCTCTACTAGAATCACAGAAACTTCTGTAATCTACAGAAGAAATAATAAATAATAATAAGGGTGCAGTAAGTTTCCATTGCTTTGGGTAGAGTGGTTTTTTGTAGCTGTTAGGCTGCAGTTTTGTGTTGCTTTCTTTCTGCATTGGAGGCTGCATAAGGCTGGGAAGGGAAGGAGGAGAAATCTGAAAGCAGCGATGGTGGTATGTAATGCTGCCAGGTGTTCTTGTTGGTGGAAAAGCTGCAGTTCGTGATGGGAGAAGGGTGTTGCAGTACTGCTGTCTGATTTAATTGGTCTATGGAGTGAATGAACACTAAACACGTAGTGAGTACGCATGACTTCTGTTTGGAGTGCAGGTTCAAAACTGTAGTGAGAGAAGGTGCTCGTGTGAACATGGTTGGTATTTTGATTTGTAAGAGTAATTGCCTTAGCTGTGTGGAAATGTCCAAAGTTTGGGGTCTTAAAGAACAATTACAACATAGAAGAGCCAGAAAATTGAAATGGCTTCTGTGGTTTGAGTGAATCTCAGCAGTTACGTCATAAGTCATGTGGGTGTTTCTCAAGATGCAGTAGGAAGCAGCAAACACAGGAATCTGAATTATCTGTCTGTTTGTCACGTGACGTTTTTCCTTCTTAATTCTGTTATTTTTACTTCTTCTTTGTCTGAGGATAGACTTTCACACGTGAATTTGTTCTCGAGACAGTTTTGTGACCTGGTGAATGACACTGCTGCCTCTTTCACTCCTCAGAGCGAACAGACAGCATTCTGAGCATTTCCCTCCTGCAAAGAGCCAAATGAAATGTGAGGTATTGATGCCTTCACGTGTTCTTTAGACACAGAGATGTTTTTCACAAAGCACCCATCCTTTTTAATAGAGGCTGAAATTTTACATCCAGACATGCATTTTACTGCATGTCTGTCAGAAAAGCCGAGGTGAGAGCTACCTGGCACAAACAAAAGAGGTGCTGAGAACGCGCTTTTCTGTGATGGAAATGCAGCTTTTTCCTCTGTCTTTGTAGGACATTGGTGTCCTGTGTTTTCCTGGATGTCTGCATTTCTTATCATAAGCTTAGCTACAAGCAAGCTCGCTTAGTTCTGTAGAACTTGGTTGGTGCAGCACTACGGACATCCATTGTAACTTTCCTTACAATTGTTGAGTTGTGCAGGCTGGAAGAAAACCTTTGGGATCATCAGGTCCAGCTGTCAGCCTGGCTGCTGAGCTCCTCACTAACCTGCCTCTTAGTGCCAGGTCCGCACATCTGAAGCACCTCTAGGCTTAGGGTCTCCACCACTTTCTGGACAGCCCATTCCAGCCCTGTAAATATATGAAGGGGCACCCTGTGCCAGATGCCTTCATACATATGTCAGAACAGGGAAGTATGTACTGATGTCTTCCATCACCCTTCCCTGTGCTGAGGATGTGCGTATAATCACGTAAAGTAGACGTGTTTTGCATGTGGATTTGGTCAATTTTTGAGCTGATTTAAGTGTAGTTGTTGCCCTTTTCATGTCAGAATTCCAGAAGTGTTGTTCTGGTCATACCTAAGAAGGTTTTGAAGACTTGGTAGACTGAGGCCCTCTGTTTTATGCTTGTTTTTGTTCTTTAAACACCAGAGACAGTGGACCATTAATCTCTATATAACTTTCTCTCTGGCAGTTGGTTTTATGTGACTGAATCATATGCACCTTCTGTTAGGACTTCATCAATTGAAACAATCTGTCTACTTTTTCATTCCAAACTAGTTGTAACTCCCCATGTCTTTTCCATTTCTTCTGAAACCTATTTGTGGTGTATGAAACAAGGCTGCATGCAGCATTCGAGACCAAAGGAAATGGTAGATTTGTACAGTAGAAGAGATGTAGTTCGTTTCACTCTCTTCTTAAAAACTGCTGTCTTTTGTTTGTTTTTTTGTGTTTTTTCCTTTCCTTGTAGCTACTTGGCATTGAACAGGCATGTTGCTGTTGTGATTTAACACTGCTGGGTTGCCAGCTGCTCTCACTCCACCTAAACAGTAGAACAAGGGGAGAAATAAGATGAAGAGTTTGTATGCTGAGATAAGGAAGGGGAGGTTGCTCGCCAATTATTGTCGTGGACAAAACGGGTTCATCACAGAAAGGATACATTTATTGCCAGTTAATGACAAACTAGAGCAATGAGAACTGAAGGCAAACTAAAATCACCTTCCCCCTGTATCCGTTGTCTTCTGTCTGCTCCTCAAGCAGGGCAAGGGAGTGAGGAACATGGCTGTGGTCAGCTTCATCTGTGCTGCTTCTCTGTGGCCACTGCCCCTAGTCCTTTGCTGTCCTTCCCAAACCGATCCTGCAGGGGCTTCCCAGGAGCTACAGCTCTCCGAATGCTTCTCCAGTACATAGCTCCATCTCTCAGAGGTGGAGAGCTGCTCTGGCACAGTTCTGGCACAGGAGGCAGCAGCTCCCCCAGATCTCTGCTGGACCACAGGCTCTGCTCTGTGAGCTGCAGTTCCAGCTCAGGATCTGCTCTGTGCGATCCTCTGTGGCTGCAGGAACTTCTGGAAAGCACCCTGCCGTCCTGCTCTCACCTTGGTGGCTGCAGGGCTGCCTATCTGATAAACTTTATTTTCTGTAATGCGAGCCAAATAATTTTACCTGCTGATTTTCTCAGCCAAGTAACTTCTGTCTAAATATTCTTTCAAAATGAAGCTTTTTCTTCACTTGGTGTTTTTGAATATAGACCTGCTTTGTCTTCAGTAAGCTTCTGACTCGGTTTGTTTCCTAGTAATGATTAGTGCTGATTTTTGTTCTTCTACCTTTTTGTGTGGTAGTCTTTATGTCAGGTACGAAGTCAGCCTTATGTGCTGTTTCATTTTGGAGTGATAGCTTGCATTCAACTTTATCTGGAGTCAGGATGGTCAGGATAAAGAAATGCCACCTGATCATATTAAGACCTTAATCTGGTAAATGCATTAATCCTGCTAGTGTGACCCAAGTTCATTCCCACTTTCTCATCTTCTTACATGACATTGTGACAAGCCTGTTACCTTTGAGGTGAGCAAGATCTCCAGACCCACAAAATGCAAAATGTTTGGTGTGCTTGGAGCACCGCACGTGGGATACACATTCATTCCTGCATCAGGGAGTAGAGCAGAGCTACTCTTTGGTGCATCAGTGCTTTGCAAATATCTTGTGAAATACTAAGCACTACACCTCTGATTCTTGCAGCATCTTAACAGAATGTTGCATTTGTATTGCACGTCAGAATTTATTCTCTAATGCACATCTGCAGTGAAGGAGTCAGTAAGTTTGGGTAGCTTGTGTCACGTCTGCAGTTATTTCCAAAAACAGTATTTTTGATACCTGCTTTTTTTATTTGAGAAGCACAATTGCATGTCTTTAGATTCAAATACATGAGCTGTACTGAGGGTAAACGAAAATAGGAGCAAAAGCCTCTTCTTTGTCTATGGAGACTGTTGAGACTGCTGCAGGTGGTAGGTAAAGTTATGGGATGCAGGAGGCTTACACGGCTCAGTCCCCAGGCTCTGCAGCTGGCAGTGAGCAGTGTCCTAAGGCTTTGTGAAGCCAGATGAGCTCTCAAGCAAAAGATGTACAAAGAAGGACTGAAATTTAGGTAAGGTTCTTGGGAAGTAAGCAAATAATGGCTGTGTTTAGGTTTTAATCTCATAATATCCAACACAGCAGTACTGTATGTAGTGTAAACCACATGATTAGGAGAAGAAGCCACACGTAGCACAGTTAACTCCATTAGTTCTCTCAGAAAAGAACTGTTAAACACCCTGTGTAAGACATTAGGGCCAGTGTTCCAGTGTGTTCAGGGCAGGAGTGCGGCTGGTCTCAGCAGTCTGCACAGAGTTGTAGTCATGTCACAGATAAGTTGGAAAGGGTGTCTGGAGATCATCTGACCCACACAAGAAATGAATAGAAAAGCAGGGTATTGGGCTTGTTTCCGACTTGTTCACCAGCATGCTGGGATGGCGACCCCAGTTCTCCGTGCAGCTCAAGAGGCCACTTTTGAAAATGGGCTCCTGACAACCAGCTTCTGTCACAAGCCCTGTGGTGAGGGCTGTGTTCTGCCTGCTGTTGTGAAGTCAGGATCTTACGAGACATTTCAGACGTGACTGGCTCAGTCGGGTGCTGTGTGAAGTGAAGACAAGCCTTCCAAAGCGAGGAGGAGTTTGGAGGTTTGTCTAAAGCTGGTGGGCTCAAAGTGTTTCAGCAAAACCAGTGGGCCAGTAAGGGATTTCCAGTGGGAATAACAAAAAGTGCCATTTGTTTCAAAAATGTGGTCTCAGCAAAAGAAACTGAAGTGTGTGGTGGGGAGAAGGAAGAAGTTGTGAAGAGTGCCAGGGGAAGAGTGAGGGTAGGTGTGTGGATGGAGATGAAGAGAGTCAAGAACGTGTCTTGATTTCTTACAAACTGATAGGATTTTGTGTGGTCTGAAGCACGCCTGTCATCTGTGTGTTTTCTGGTGTTGCTCCTTCTCAGTAGCAAGGGGATCTGGTAAACAGTGGGGAGGTGAAAGGCATAAGGGGCCGCCAGATCAGTCACTTTGAACGTCTTCCCAGGGACCTCAGAGCTGGCTGCTCTTAGGACATTTGTGCTTTATAAAGACTTTCTGAGTTTCAGTACAGGTGAGTACTGTGCAGGTGGGTAAGTGCTCTAGTTGCCACAGGGTTTCTTTGTGTGCCTTTGTGCTGCTGATGGTTGTGCAATCTTTAAACGATCTGTAATAAGGGGGGAGGGAGGGGAAGAAAAGAGGCTGCTGCTGTACTGCAGGTTGACTGGCTTGTTACTGGAGATGTCCAGATGTGTAGTAGCACAGTGCTGTTTTTTAACTATTTTTTTTCTTTTCGTTGGCAAATATGCTTCTGCTACGTGTTGATTCTTTTCTGCAGCCTCTATTGTTTTTCCTGTGTTGGCTTAAGTCCTGGATGACTCATACTGAAATTAGCCACAGTATTTCTCTCCCATTTTCAGGTTTCTAGATAATCGGCTTTTTGCAACTTGTTCTGATGACACTACAATAGCACTTTGGGATCTGAGGAAGCTGAACACAAAAGTGTGCACTTTACACGGTCACACCAGCTGGGTAAAGAACATTGAGTATGACACCAATACAAGACTGCTGGTGACATCAGGATTTGATGGAAATGTGATCATCTGGGACACAAACAGGTGTGCGGGCATACTTGTGCTGTTACATTTCTAACCCTTGTCAAAGCTTTGCACTGCCTTGATATATAGTCCAGAAAATAAAAAAGAGTTTTCTGACACTTCAGAATGTAGGTTTTTCCGTTCTGGAAAGGATTTCCTCACCGCTGAGATAAGTCTGAGCTAAGTAGGGTAAAGACAACATAGAAGAAGAGTTTTAGGATTGACCAAGGTGCTGGGCATGTCCTGGGCTCCTGTAGGCACTGTTAGGGATTTGAGTCACAGTCCGACTATTTCTTGGTTGTATTTTCTGTTCCCTCCCCTGTGCAGGTGCACTGAAGATGGGTGTCCCCACAAGAAGTTTTTTCACACCCGTTTTCTTATGCGAATGAGGTTGACACCAGACTGTTCCAAAATGCTGATCTCCACATCCTCTGGCTATCTTCTGATTTTGCATGACCTTGATCTAAACAAAACTCTAGAGGTTGGCAGCTACCCCATTTTAAGAGCTAGGAGGACTGCATCAAGTTCAGGTGAGTACTTGTTGAAATGTCAGTAACAGCTTCTGTGATAGAATTCTTGTGTTTTCACTTGGCAGGCAGCTAAATACTGCGCAGTCACTTGCTCACCCCCAGTGCTTTGGGGTAGAGAATAATATTAAAAAAAAAAAAGGTAACGCTTGTGAATTGAGATAAAGGCAATGTACTAAGACAGAAAAGGAAGGGAATATAATTGTAGCAGTAATCCCGTGTGTATATTTGCAAACAAGTGATGCTCAAGGCAAGGCAATTTTTGGTATCAAGACTTTAGCACTACAGGACATAGTCTGGAATTTTGTCACCTCAGGCTTGCATGGTGGTGCCCTTGTTGTCAATCAGCAGACCTGATAGAGTCCTGTGCTCTAAGACTTCACTGCTTCCTGCTGTTGTGTGACAGTAACGGCAGAATAGAGACAAACTACACTGTGGGGTGTCTGAGAAGCTGGGAGGAAAGTTCCTGCCCCATCTCCTAGTAGTAGGAGCACATCAGAAGCAATGAGTGCAGCTTCCCCCTTGCTCCCCATAGTATGATATGCTGGCATTTAATTTGTGTGAAGCACAACCAAATGGTGCTTGGTGACTGTAAGCAGAGCTTTGAAAGGTGTTCTGTTAACAAGATGCCTTTACTTAGCATGGCAAGGGAGAGCTAAGTGAAGGATGTGTGTAGTACACAGCCTGTTCTTAGCTTCTGTGTTCACGTGGCTGATGCTGTGTGCAGATATAACATCCTCGAGTCTGTCCAGTCCTCGAGCCGTTGGTTCCCCATGTCACCAGAATGATTCGAGTCCACTGTCTGAGAAGCAGATGTCACGGTCCTCACAGCGAGAAGGTAAGAAGACATAAAAACGAGCAGAACAGGATAGCAGGAAAACGCTGTTTTTCTTTGTAGCCCTTATTGGTGTTATATGAGCTCTGATAAACCAGTGAAGTATCACTGCATGCCGAAATCGAGAGTTGTAATCATTTTTCCTCCAAGAAAGCTGAAAGCAGCAGTGAGATTTTATTACGTATTAGTACGTTATTTTTGTTATGCAAGTGTGCTGCCATTTCCTTGGTTGTTTTGTTTTCTTGTTGTTGTTTTTGTTATTGTTGTTTTGTTTTTTTCCTAGCACCACTTGTGTGAGTGACCTTCAGGGGGGAAAAACCAACAGAGCGGAACATAGTTGTGTTTTGCTTTTTGTTTCCCTTAGTGATGGCGATATGCCTGTGCTGTTTCTCCATGAGAAGTCAATAGCATAGGAAAAGAACAGGCACATTCATCCTAAACGTTGACAGAATGGTTTTAGAAGTTTTGTTACAAAGCCAGCCCTGCCTAAATTCAGAACTATGAACAAAGCTCAGCACCAACTTGGCAAATTCACAAGTGTTCAGAAATCTTTAGTGAATCGCTTGCTAATGTCAAATAACAGCGATGGTAAACTTCAGTTACTTGTGGCTGTGAGTTGTTCCAACAAACATGAAAGAAGGGAGCTTATCTGGACCCCAAGGCAGGAGTTACCTGTGAAAATCTCTTTAAAGCAGGCAGGGGAGAGGAGGCAAGATACGCACAGCTGAGCAGGCTTAGCAGAATTCGAAGAGGCCACTGTACAAGTTTGAGAACGGGTAGTTCTTAGAAAAGAGAGCATTCAGGATTTTCTTTAAATGATGTATCTGTGTGGAAGTTAGCCCTAACTTCAGTTCACAGCATGGGATGATTTGACACACACCCTGGAAGGTAAATTTCAGAAAAGGACCCTAGTAGGAATCGGGGCTGAGCACACTGGTATTAACTTCAGTTGCATTTCATAAAGCTGCAGTCTTTGCCAGCAGTCAGACGAGGCTGACATGGCCTTCACCTCATGTCAGCAACAGGGTGAAGCGAGGGTTGAAACAATGTGTAGGCACTGAACGGGCTGCCCGGGGAGGCGGTGGAGTCACAGACCCTGGAGGTGTTGGTTTGGATTTTGTGTTGAGGGACGTGGTTTAGTGGAAAATGTTTGTTGACGGGTGGATGGTTGGACTGGGTGATCTTGGGGGTCTTTTCCAACCTTGGTGATTCTGTGATTCTATGAACGTGCAGAGTTCCTTTGGACTCACAGTTGACTTCCCTTCCTAGGTGGATCACCTAGAAATAGTTTGGAGGTCTTAACACCAGAAGTTCCTGGTGAGAGAGACCGAGGCAACTGCATTACATCCCTACAGCTACATCCGAAAGGGTGGGCTACCCTTCTTCGGTGCTCGAGTAATACAGATGACCAGGAGGTAAAACAAAAGGTTTTGAGCAGATACTTGTGAGTAAGCTGTATCAGCTGTGCAACTGTATGGGAAAACCTGACTGTGGCATAAACTTGCGTTTGAATAAAGAAGTTTGATGGTAGGCAGAAATTAATAGTTTTTAAACCAGGATTATGAAATGTTTTTCTGATTGAAGAGTTCTTGTACAAGACTCTGTGTCCTTTGTGCAGCATTCCTTTTGCCAAGCTTTAACGGAATACTTTTTATAGCGTACAGCTTGGCTAAATGTTTTCAAACAGTTCTTGGCCTCTCAAGCATGTGACTTAAAAATATGTACCTCCCAAATACAGGAGAAACGAACTTGGAAAAAACAGAAGACTACACAGTTGTACAGTGGTGGGCATGGTTTAAGTAGAGCAGAGAAGCTCCTCTGAATTATTCAAATGCATATCCATCGATGTCATCTGGTTAAACATCTGCTGTGCTGACAGACGCTTTCTAGTGGCTATGAAAAGCTTCCAGAGCATATTTCTGCATTTGCTTAAAACTCCCACACTGTAGGTTTGAACCTTATTAACAACAGTGATATTTAATGTAATTTTTAAAAAAGTGATCTCAACTCCTCTTAAAAACTGTGGTGTGGGCATATTGTGCAGCAGAGTAGGAGATCCTCCAAAGTAGTGCAGATGGTGTCAGTGACAGGTGACTGCATGCTGAGAGGAGGCATGAGGGACCCTTGGCCTCCTGGACAGTCCAAGAAGTTTTTTTTTCTACCAAGTGCCTGCATTCGAGATAAGAGGAGGCAATGGTTGGCTGGAGGACTGCTACCTGTCCTTGCTTTTTTGAGTAGAGTCACATGAGGCTGCATCATGGAGACTGCAAAATGTTTTTAACATTGATCAGAGACTTTATGTCCCTGAAGTAGCTGGCTGAACGTTGGGTGCCCCAAAAGTAATCCCCCCCATTAAGTTCCATGGGAGCCACAGCAGCTACTAAAAGCACAATTCCATAGAGCAAACTCTCAGCTGCAGAACACTATTCTTCATCAGACTCACCGTGATCAGCTGTGTGTTTTTGCCAGCAGTGCAAGAGCCTGCATGCCTCAGTTGCACACATCTGCACAGGCAGAGGTGACCCACTGTTGCCACTGCTGAAACGCACCACCCAGTGCCTCTCTGTGCCCACATCCACTTTCTGCTCCCCGTAAACCTTCAGCAAGCATTGATGAATGCCACTGGGTGCCATTTTTGTCTGCATGGAGGAATTAAATTGCACACCTCATTGTGGTCTCCCAGTGCTTGAGATTCCACTGGACAGTCATCTCGTTATCATCTATTTCTCTGAAGCTTATTTCGGTATTGTTATTCTGACAGTTGTGCAGATCTCCTGTCTAGCCTGCCAAGATGCAGATTTTGCATATATACTTTTTCAAAATTACAGATAATTCTTTAAATACCTGTTACACACGTGCTTAAGAAGTTCAGTCAATCTGATAATGACGTGAGTTACTTGTTTATTTATTTATCTTGCTTTGGAAAGAAGCCTCGCTTTGTACTGGCAGCCTACAGATGTGTAGAGAGCCGAGTGGAAGCATAGGAGACCTGTTTGACATTTCAGTGCTGGTTCTGTAAACTCACCACCAAACCACTGTGCAGTGTAGGATTTTCTGAAAGTGCCATTGACCGACCCAGCTAAACCATGCTGGAGTCCCGGTGTCTGCCTCACTCTTCTCTGTTAATGTTAATTTGCACTGTTCCCTTTGTCTTTACTTCAAGAGAGGGCAGTGAACAAAACAAAGAACTATCTTCTGTCTTGCTGTGGAGAACTCAGATTCAGACACAGTGTAAATTTAGCTGGTAAATGGAGTGGATTTTGCATTTGACTTGCGATTAAATAATTAGATTAAGCACTAAAATCCCCCATTGCCTCACGGGCAACAAGCTGGATATAGGTCTGGTAATAGCATTTCTTCTAATGCTATTTTTGTCTTGTTTCAAGATTTTCCTCCTTTTGAAGTCAGGGGCATAAGGTGTCCAAAGGCCATTCTAAATTGTGTGAGGCTGAATTCTGCTTTTCTATAGATTTCATTTGAATGTTCTACTACATCAGAGCAAAATCCTGTCTGGAGGAGCAGGCTTTGTTCTTTCCAGGTGAAAGAGATTGTATTTAGACACTAAAGCAGAAGAAGTTTTGATCTGCTTTACATAAATTGTTCAAAGGGAAGAACTGGCACAGGTTGCCCAGTGATGCTGTGGATGCCCCCTCCCCGAGGCATTCAGAGCCGGGCTGGATGGGCTGTGAGCAACTGGTCTAGAGGGAGGTGTCCTGCCTGCAGCAGGGGGTTGGGACTGGGAGATCTTCAAGGTCCTTCCAACCCAAAGCACTCCATGGTTCTGTGATAAGGAGATGCCAGACAGCCTGGCGGTGCTCGCAGTAAGTGCTTGTGGAGGAGCAGATAAGCAAGAGCGTTGGTGGCTGCTCTGTCAGACGCTTAGCGTGCAGCCAGGTGAACGTGTCCGCAGTGCTTCACCGTCTTTCCTTTCTCTCTCTCCCTTCAGTGGACTTGTGTCTATGAATTCCAGGAAGGCGCCCCCGTGCGCCCCGTCTCGCCTCGCTGCTCCCTGCGCTTGACTCACTGCATCGAAGAGGCCAACGTGGGCCGGGGTTACATCAAAGAGCTCTGCTTCAGTCCCGACGGCCGGATGATCTCGTCCCCGCACGGCTTCGGGATCCGCCTGTTGGGCTTCGACGCGCACTGCAGCGAGCTCGTTGACTGCTTGCCCAAAGAAGCCAGTCCCTTGAAAGAAATCCGTTCCCTGTATTCTCACAATGATGTGGTACTGACAACAAAGTTTTCTCCAACCCACTGTCAGATTGCCTCGGGGTGCCTTAGCGGACGCGTTTCTTTGTATCAGCCAAAGTTCTAGGCGCACTGTACATCAGCGGGACCTTCACGTGTTTGTGTTCTAACTTCAGCTTAGTTGAAGTGTGCTCTTTTGAAATCCCGTAAACCCGGACGAGATCATAGTTCGCGTGGTCTCAGTGATAATGGTGTGAGTTCCTGGTGCAGCACTGTATGCATTCTCATACTGCATCTGCAAGTCAGGCTCCATGCGTTGTGTTTTCGGCCTTATAGGCAGACCTTAGCTGCTTCTGACCCTGTGCCATCAAGTCGTCGTTCTGTTTGGTTTTGTACTGTAGTACTTGCTGGTAATTTTCTTCAGCATGACTTGAAGTGGGCTGTCTGGAAGAAACATAGGTGGGATGCAGGTAGGAGCTCAGCCACCACTCACCCAGGCTTCCCTGGTGCAGCAGCTCTCTGTTCCAGAGGACCTCTCCCTTTCTGAAGCTGCCATACGGTGATTGTTAGATATTGAGCAGGCTTTGTGTGTGCTAGATTAGTTGGCACAAAAACACAGAAAGAAATTGTTTTGCATTAATTTGTATATTTTTTTTGTGGTTGGCTAGAAAGTTGGTCAGCTTTCTGTAATGTTTTGCTGTACTAAAAAAATCTCTGTAGACTGCTTTTCCTTGAATTATTAGTAGAAGGAAGAGGCTCCCAGGTAACAGCAGTACAATTAGGTGACAGCACCAAGATGCACCAGGGGAGGTTCGGGTTGGGTGTAAGGAAAAACAAGTTCTCCAGAAGAGTGGCCGGGTGTTGGAATGGGCAGTGGCCCAGGGAGGTGTTGGGGTCACCATCCCTGGGAACGTGCAGGAGCTGTGGCACTAAGGAACAAAGTCAGTGGGCACGGCAGGGCTGGGCTGGGCTTGGGATCTTCGTGGTCTTTTCCAAACATAAGGATTGTATGGTTCTACGGATTCCTCAGATTGAGTCAGAAATGCCTGGAGCAGAGCAACAGGAGCTGAATAGGTAAAACTCTTCAGCTGCATCCGCTGCACATGAACCTTAGGGAATGTTTCTTACAGTGTGTAAGATTAATTGGCAACTTTTAGTCCTCAGCCAGTAGGATTTCTTTTGTGGGAAGCTTTCCACATCAGTTACATAAACCTTCATCCTGTGTTGGAGAATGAGCAGCACAGAATTCTTGCTTAGGGCCATTAGGTCTTCTGACTGCTCTGCACCTCATGTTACAGCAGGAGTTCCTTTTGGGAGTGTCTGTAGTACAACCAGGCAAGTATTGCTTCACAAGTGTAGTCACTGGAGCAGATTAGAACCATTCCTGTCTAAAGATCTGTGTGGATTTAACTGGGGTAATTATAAAATCTGAAATGTGATTTAAGGGAGTATGAATGCCAAGGTTTAACCCTTAGGTTCATCACAGGCTCCCAGACAGGTGGGGGTGGGGGTTAGGGTTGGGGGGTGTCCCCATGGGCTGGCACAGGCTGCTGCTGGGAAGGAGCCCTGCCCATGGCATGGTGCTGGGCCCTGGTGATCCTTAAGGATCTCCGCTACAGTATTTAGTTTTTGATGAATTTTTATTTAAAAACAAAAAAACAACAGGAAAAAAAACTCTTCAGCACTGGGTGTTTGATAATCTGAGGACTGTTAGTTACCTCCTGCACTGGGCTTTCAGTACCTCCAGCGGCTGGCTGCTGAAGGGCTGCCTTCAAATAGCTTAATGTATTGACAGAACTCCCATCAAATTATCATCTCAGCTGGAGGAGCAGAGTGCCCTTAACCTGATGTGCAGCAGCCCGTGGTCTTCTCAGACAACAAAGCGGTGGAACATTTTCAGACCTTCTGGGCTGCTCTCTCATTGCTGCCTTGAACTCAAGAGCACGGATGAAGTAACAGATGAGGACATGCCTTATTTTCCAGGGCAGAGCATCAGCCTTGGTTTCAGACAGTTGTCACTTTAGAATGCTTTTGGAGCTGTGTGCGAGGAGCACGGTTCTCCAGAAGGATGCTGTTTGTGTGTGCAGCTGAGCTCGGACATAACTACTCTTCCCATTTCTCTGTGGTGAGCTTTATCTGGAACTGGGAGATTGCAGTCATTTGACTACTCCTTTTCTGCGGTACTCGGAAGTTTTCAGTCAAATCTAACATATTTCACCTGTGGGTTTCAGAAAGCACTAGTAGAAACACCAGTGAATGATTTATGACTGGGATGGGTTGCTGTTTCACTGCTTGGTGGAAGCAGTGTTATTCAGGTTTTGTCTCTCTGAATCATTGCCTTGTGAAGAAATGTGTTGCTGAGCTTTTAGATTCACTCTAATTAGCCAAAAACGTTACCGTGCTGAAAAAGACGAATCCCTAACCTTGCACTCGGAGTGTCCCAGCTACATCAACCTGCCTGTCTCAAGCATAGGAAATTGTTTTATTTGATGTATTAAAGTCTGCACTAAGAGTGAAGTACAGCAGTGGCTTCAAACGTGTTTACTTTTGACCTCTCAAGCGTTACAGCGCGTGATAGATTTTGCAGTCTTTCTGAGCAGGATGGAGCTCCTTGATTGTAAAGCATGCAGATATGTTTTCTAAATGCATGGTTTCGTATTTATTGATTTCCACAGTACAGAAATTCCCTCGTTCACGGCACAGCTGGTCAGCAGAAGCGGATAGGCTGCGTCGTCGAGGTCTCTGCGTGGCACTGTCAGCTCTCAGCGGTGCGTATGGAACCAAACCAGTGCCCAAAGGTAGCTCTCCTTTTGTAATAGTCCAGTGGCTGTTGTAGGAGTAAATGCATTTCCCACCTGTTCCATTGGAGGTTAGTCTTTGCATCGTTGTAGGTCTGTTACGCGTTTGTAGGAAAGGAGGAAGAAACCTTTAATGGGACTGTGAAACGACACCCACGTCTGTGTACTTTTCCTGTGTGTGAATTTCAGTGTATCTGCATCCACTGGGCATCATCGGTCCAACAGGGGTAGTTCAGGGAAAAACAAAACCTCCATCAGAATTACTGGGGATAAAGCACAGTGATACTGACACTCATCTGTTTGCACTCTTTGAGACTTGGTAAGGACAATTTGCCTACCACCAGAATTGGAATGTAAACGTCAGGTTTTTTCTGTGTTTGTTTTTTTTTTTTTGTTGTTAATTTGGGCGACACTGGCGTGCAGCAGGTCGCAGCACTGCAAAGTGTGGACCTCCTGCTCTGTAACTTGCCCTCTTGAAAGCTTTTAAGAATTCTAGTTTACAAGATTCTAAGAAGTAGGAGTAAAAGAAGGTTGAGAACCCTAATATTTTTGTCCTGCAAGAGAAAGAAACTTCTAATTTCCTGATCTCGGTCAATGGTGCATTTTCTTATGCACTAGGTATCTTCATTTAAGTGTAAAGTTTTTAATACTAGAACAAATTGTGCATGTAAATATTTTGAAATACCTGAGATTTCGTAGTATGAAGTGTAGCCTTTTCATACAATATAAAAGTATCAGAACTGCTCTGAATATATTGTACTTACAGCCGTACAGTAACTTACTATTTGTGGAACGTTTTCCTTGCTTGCATAATAAATTAAACATTTAATAACTCAGCGAATTAAAATCTATTTTAATGTATTTGTCTGACACTGAGCTGTGTTCTGTAACACTCACTGCTTCTTGCCCGTTCACTGGAACTGAGGGGGAAGGAGCCACAGCTGGAGTGACATCTGCATCTACGTGTTTCCCTCTGGTGTTGGCCGAGCTTGAGCACAGGTGTAGCATGATGTCCTTCCAAGGGCCTATAAAGCCAGGCTTAGGGGCAGCTGCAGTAATTGCAGATGGTAATTACACAGAATGGCTTGAGTTGGATGGGACTTTGCAGCCCAAGCAGTTTCATAGATTTGGAGCAGTCTGGGTTGAAAAGGACCTTAAGAGACCACCTGGTTCCAGCTGCCCTAACTAGCTGCACGTGGAAGCGCTGACAGCTGGTGCTGTTAGGAGATGAGCTCTCCTGGCCTCCAGACAGCAGCCTTTAAGTCACAGACCATTTCCACTCTGGAATCTCAGCATGGTGTAGTTACTCCTGGTTGTGATCAGTTTGATAATACTGGAGAACAGCCTTGAACCCAGCCCCAAGTAACTGAAGCAGCACAGCTGGCTCTGAGCTGTCTGCCAGGATGGCAACACAGCCTGCTCAGTGCAGTTTCCCACATCGCCTTGTGTGTGTAGCCTTTGCTGTGACAAAGCTCTCTGTCTTTACTCCATACGAGTTTGTTCTTTTAACAAGTAGAAGATCTGTGATTTGTTAAACAGACAATCACTGTTGCTGTGCTGCAAAACCAACTGTAGTTACAAAGCAAAACAGACTGTGCTGGAACAACGCTGCACAGCCAGACAGCAACAGATAAGAATTGCGACTGACATTTTCCCAACTGTAATTAACACCATCCATTAGAGACAGCTTATTTCAAACTGTAAGCTCTTCAAATTACATCTTCCATGGGGAAAAAAATCCACTTCCTTTATTCCATCAAGAAGAGATTAAATAAAGTCACAACCGTAACACTGGTAAAAATCAGATTCTGACAGTGACAAACATCCAGTAAACGTTTTATTTCAACGCAAATAACCACAACATTCAGATACAGCAATGCTCATTTGTGCTGGGCCCTTTTGGGCTGTGAAGCGAGGGACCTCATTAGGACCATAATCATGACACACTGATTAGAGCAAGTATTTTGTGACAGTTCAGCAAACAAAAAATAACCATCACTACAAAGCTTACGAAAAGAGTAACTTGGTAAAAGTTTATCCCCATCTTTCAGAATAGGTGGTGAGGTTGTTTTGTTTTAATTTTTTTTTTTTTTGTCTGTTTTTAAATACAACATAATGACATAAAGTTCCCAGGACAACCAAGTTCTTCATTAAGACCCCTCTCCTGGTCTGGCTATGCCTATCCCCCTCCCGCTCCTTTCTCCAAGGCCTACAGCCTCACATCTCCCCCCGCTCACATCTGTAGGACGCAGAACACACATTTCTGTACACCTTTATCTGCACTTGCCCACAGAAGTCCATCCGTGCTTCCCCAAGTGCTGCATCATTCCAAAGGTCATCTCCGTCTGCCTCCTGGTACTACAATCACAGACTTCCCCCCAGTGGGTATTACCAGGAACTTAATGATGGTGCCACAGTGCAGCTCTGTCTTACAGAACTGTTAAACGCACACGTCAAGGAGGCAGAGCTCCGGCTTTCCTGTAAGAAGTCTCGTTGTGATCAGTTATGGCACAGCTCTGGTGAAACGCAGCCATCTGCGAAAGATGAGATACCTCTGTAGAAAAGAGCTGCCCGAGAACTACTTTCACAACAGGAAAATACAGGAAAATGAACTCTTATAATAAGCACTACAAAAAGAGACGTCTTCTTTCTGGCCTCACAGCTGTAGAATAGAAAAAGAAGTAGTAGAAAAAAAAAAAAAAGCAGAACAAGCTCCGCATTTACAAGTAGAAGGATTGTAACAAGGAAGGACACTTTAAAGCTTTCTCATCTCTGCTGTTTCTCTCCTTCCACTTTTCCCTTTTCACGTTAAACCACGTGCGTACATACGTGCACACAAATGTGAGTCAGGGCACACCGAAGGCAACATTCAGTACCTGCTTTTATGCTGCCGAACGAAACGTTCTGCTTGAAGCCGAGCACCCAAGCGGCCAGCAGGAGCCTTGGCACAGGCTTCATTTAAGCACAGCACTCAGGAACTCTGTCATCCTCCTCTGGGGTCGGTGTCCATTTGGCCACGAGCAACGGTGAGCACTGAGGAGCCTACATCTGTCTGAGCACGTAATCTCACGTCAGCATTCTGAAGTTCATCACATAAGGGAATGAATTTCCATCAGCCTCCCCCTGACTTCCGTGTTCTACAGGGCACACAGTGGAGCGCGCTCGGTCATGGAGTGTTAGGAACTTCTGGGAGTGATACTGAGCCAGCCGCTGGGCTGAGTGATGAGTTCGTGGGTTTTTTGGTTTTGGTTTTATCTGTTCATCTTGTAGTTTCATTACGGGTAAATCCACCTGCCAGCAAATAAATAATATAAGAAGCTACTCGTAATTGCACCAAGGTTTGGATGTACCACCGTTCACCCCATATGCAGTGAAGGCCAAGACTGAATGCCCTTCACACTATGCAGGCACTGCTCCCAGGGATCAAGCGTCATCAAATATGGCAAAAACCAAATGAATTGAAGGGACGAAGGAAATAAGTGTTCTCATAACAGCTTTAGCAAGAACTCATAAGTTGCATTGATTATGCCCCAGGATAGGACCGAACGATGGTAATTCAGATGGGCTCCCCTGAAAAGATTGATCAATTTCCTGTCGCGCTCCAGCCAGATCTTCACAAAAACTGTCGAGAAGGACTGAAATTCACCCCCGATCTGAGCTTGCATGCGAGCTTTTACAACATTCATTGGGAAGAACAAGAATCCCAGCATGGCACCCAACAGCCCGCCACAAATGAAGTCATTGACCAAATGAGTGCTGTAAGAAGTTGCTTCAGGCAGACATTGTTTAATAGGTCCTCTGAGGCCAAAGAAGAGTACGTTACTGGGCCCATTGCGGAGCAGAATAGGCACCAATCCCCGGTAGTACTCTCTCATCCCATAGACTTTCAGTACCTTGAAAGCCTGGTACGTGTTTGTGAACTTATCGTGGTGTTTGTAGTCCTGAAGCAAAGTCTGCACTCGCTCAAAAGGAGTAAGAACAGCTTCTGTGGTCCCTGCAAGCACTGCTGCCATGCTGCGTGTCAGGAGCTCGGGAGCAGTCGTGTGGCTGTGGAGCAAGGAGGAGAAATCCTCATACAAGCCGAACATGAGAGCCAGCGTGGTCGTCTTCTGCATTAAGGGAGGGAGGATGCCACGGTAGAGATTTCGAATTCCATCCTTCTGCAGCTGATGTATCGCATCCTTTGTTTTCAGACCATACAGCTGCTGTCGAAAGAGGACCTTCTGGATGGGAAAAGTAACTGCTATGTTGGTGAAGGCCGCACAGTAACCACACAGGTAATGTTTGCTGGAGGTAGCCGTAACGTCACTGCTTGGATCTTCCTCTGAACTTCCTGGGGAAAAGCCTTCTGAACCCATCATACTGTCTTTCTTATTGCTGTGTACCTCAGTCCTCTTTTCCTACATCAAAAAACAGAGAAGAACGCACGTGAGCAGAGCTGCGGATGGCCCAGCTGCTTTCTCTCACACCAGCACCCAGCACGGCACATCTGAGCAGAGCCCTTAAAACCTGAAGAGCAGTCAATGCCAAATCTTTCAGATGTTACGCCCTTTTCTGCAAGGGTCTTGGAAGCACAGGTTTTCCTCCTGGTGTTTTCTAATTGATACAGAAACAAAGAGGGAAACAAAATGACGTATGAATCTCTTGTGTGCTACATGACAGCTGACAGAGGGAAGCTCACCCATTCAACCTCCCACACTGCACGCCAGGGAATTCAGATAGCACACGGTCTGCTCTCAGCCTGTTAACAGCAAAAAACACAGCACTGAGGGTGGAGGCAGAAGAGAGTCAAAGGAAAAACAAGCAAACCCACCGACACACACACTATTTCTATATAGTCTGATCCGCAATCATAGGATTAATTTAAAGGACAGGCAACTTCTAACACAACTTTGAACATTTCTAGCAGGTCCAGGTAGTCAACCTGCAGGTTCATCTGCAGAGGAAGATGCACCTGTAACCCCTGCTTGATTTTAATGCAGAGAAGGCCTCAAGCTACGGCAGCTCTGAGGGACCCCTGAACAGAGAACGCCTCTCTACACTGAGCAGAGAAGCTCCAGAGTGACCCTTAGGAGGCAGTACTTGAACATCATTTAAACAGGGATCGCTGACTCAGCTGTTACAAAGTGCTGACAGCCCCTGGCAGCAAAGCGCGTGCAATTTCAGAGGCCTTAAAACCATACCAGGAGTCAGTCCTCCAAGTAGGCAAGAGCTGCCACTTCTCTCACTACAGAAGCCTGTACAAACGTGAAACTGTTTATCTTCAGCACTGCGGAGGCAAACTGGACTCTCGAAGTCACATGATGCTTTACTTTGACCATGTGCATTTTCTTCTGAAAATGAGTTGCATACATCTCTGTGGACTGACTTTTCTCCTGCACACACTATGTAATGCTTTACAGTCTGACACGTGTCCAAATCCTAGAATGGCTTGGGTTGAAAAGGACCTCAAAGATAATCTGGTTCCAACCCCCTGCAGGTCGCCAACCAGCAGCCCAGGCTGCCCAGAGCCACATCCAGCCTGGCCTTGAATGCCTGCAGGGATGGGGCATCCACAGCCTCCTTGGGCAACCTGTTCCAGTGCCTCACCACCCTCTGGCTGAAAAACGCAGTGTTTGTGTTGATGAGAAAGCTCACGACAGAGAAAGAATTCAGTTTATGTGGCTCGTGCACTACGCCATATACACACCAGCTCACAGCACCTTGTGGATGACAGCAGCTCTATCTGCACGCAACGAAGCAGCCACACCTGCAGGTACACTGGTCTCCTCCACTGGAAGGGGAACAGTGGGACGAGAGCTCAGCTCACAGTGCGGAGGTGCCACCAGAACACCGCCGTTACACTGAGCATTCAGAAGCCTGTGCCCAGGACATCAGTTTTCCCCTAGAAATAAGCTAATAAGAGACGTTTGGTTGACTCTCATGGCCCCTCTGGTGGGGCTGCTGGACGCAGAACAATGCACAGTGCAGCGACACCCCCAAAGGTGAGCCGTATGGCTCAGAGCTGGGGAGCAGCAGGTGTTGGGCACTGCGAGTCTGCCCGGCAGTGCTGGGGGCAGAACCCTGTCTGCAGACAGCCTGCAAGCACAAACCACCTACTGATGATACACAACCCACTTTGTTACAAGCCAATATCAGAGTTCAGCTCTTAAAAAGACAGCGAGAGGTTTGGGTCTATTGTACTGCCTCCACACAGACCCCCAGAGCTGCAGCAGCATTCTGTTTCCATGCAGGATGTTCCCTCCCGCATCTGAGGGTGGGGACACACGCAGTCCTTTCTGACTGTGTGCCACCCCTCGACCCCCACTCCCCTGACACGCACACGTGGCTCTTCTGCAGGACAGCAGCCCACCTAGCCTCCAGCTCACTGGCTCAGAAAGGCACAGGGGAAAGAAAGCAAAACAACAACTTTTTATCTGATACTGCCTTTTCACAGAATCAAATTTATGTTGAAAAAGAACAGAAACAATATTTTAATTTTTAAATGGAGAAGACCTAAGATCACAGAATTGTATGGACTAGAAGAGGCCTCAGAATATCAAATCCAGCTTCCCTGCTGAAGCAGGTTTCCTACAGCAGGCCACCCAGGAAAGCATCCTGGCAGGTTTGAATATTTCCAGAGAAGGAGACTTCACCACCTCTCTGAACAGCCTGCCCCACTGCTTTGTCACTCTCACAGTAAAGAAGTTCCTCCTGCATTCCAGTTTCTGCCCATTACCCTTTGTTCTATCACACCACTGAAAAAAAAAAAAAAAAAAATATCTATGTTTCAGGCCATTACTACTGCTATGCTCCACCTCATCCCTTTGTCTCCCACCTCCCTTCAGATATCCACAAATGTTTACCAGATCCCCCCCCAGTCTTCTTTTCCCCAGGCTGAACAGCCCTGGTTACTCAGCCTTTCCTCACACAGGAGATGCTCCAGGCCCTTTACCCTCTCTCTAGCTCTCTGCTGGACTCCTTCTAGGAATCCCTGTCTTTTTTGAACTGGTGAACCCAGAACTGGACACACTATTTTAAATGTGGCCTCACCATGGCAGACAAGAGAATTAGGATCACCTACCGCGACCTGCTGGCCATGCTCTTTTAATGCACCCCAGGCAGCCTGCAGCCTCTACTGGTGCATATGTAATTCTCAGCCAGGTGTAGGACTCACACTTGTTCTTGTTGAAGAGCATCGGGTTCCTCTTTCCCACTCTCCAACCCGCCCAGGTCTCACAGGAAGGCAGCACAGCCCCCTGGTGCGCCAGCCACTCCTCTCAGCTTTGTACCACAGGAAACTTGTGCACTCTATCCCTTCCTCCTGGTACCTGATCAAGACACTGAACGAGCCCGGCCCACCCCTGCCGTGCCCACTGAGCTGCGTCCATCAGCGCCACACCTCCACGGCTCCGGGACAGCTGCACAGACGCTGACCCCACCGCTCCCTGCACATTCTGTCTGACCGCCCTTCGGAGAAGTTTTTCCCAGTTCCCCACCTGAGCTTTCCCTGATGCAACCTCTCACAGAATCACAGAATGGCTGGGTTGGAAGGGACCCCAAGGATCACGAAGCTCCAACTCCCCACCAAGCTCCCCATTTCATACCAGACTCCATCCAACCCGGCCTTGAACAACTCCGGGGACGTTCGGGGCACCCGCAGCCTCTCCGAGCAGCACCCCTCTCTCGTCCCGTCGCCGTTACCCGCAGCAGAAGCCGAGCCCCAGCTCACCGCAGCCTCCTTTCGGAGAGCCGCAGAGAGCAGCGAGGTTCCCCCCGATCCTCCCGTCCTCCCGCCGCAGCCATCGCAGCTCCCCCTCCCGCCCCCAGCGGAATTCCCGACCGCCCGCACTCCGTTCTCCGGACTCGCTCTCCGCCCAGCCCGCAGCCGCAGCCCCGCGTCCCTCACCGCATGTCCCGTCATGCGGCGGCCGGTGCGGATCCCTCGCCCCGCGGGAAGGCCTCAGCGAAGGCGCGGCAGCGCAGCGGGCGGCGGGAGGCTCCCGCGCCGCCGGACGGACGAGGACCTGCTGGCAGAGCGGACGCGGAGTTACGGGGAGCGGAAGCCTGCGCGGCGCCTCCCGGGCCCGCCCTCAAGGTCAGGCGGCGGCGCGCCGAGCCCGGATTCCCGAACCGCGCCGCCCCGCCCCAGCGCCGCGCCGCCCCCAGAGCCGGGCCGGGCCGAGCCCAGCCGGGCGCGGCACTCGCGGCCCGGGGACGTACCTGCAGCTCCAGCCATGGCGGGGCGGGACCGGCCCGAGCCGCGCGTCGCGGTGTGACGTCCGACGCTGCGTGATGACGTCACCGGCGGCGCCGGGGGGAGGAGCCCGCCGAGGGAGGCGGGGCGGCCCCGCCCCTCCCGCAGCCAATCAGGGCGTGGCGCGCGGCGGTGCGGCGGCACGCGGGGTGCTGAGCGCGTCTCGGTGTGCCGCGTGTGCCGGCGGCCGCGGGACGACCGCGGGTCTCCTGGGTGAGGCTTATGGCATCCTGCTACGAGACCCTTGGGTCGGTGAATGATGCTAGCTTGCAAATACGCGCTCCTGGGGGAGAGGAAGGCTGCAAGCTCTTCCTGTCACAGAGTCACAGAATGGCCAGGGTTGGAAGGGACGTCAAGGATCACGGCTCTCCAACCCCCTGTCACGTGCAGGGCCGGCAACCTCCACATTTCTTAGCAGGCCAGTACTGTCCCTAAGGAGTGCTGCTAAGCTCCATCCGTTTGTTGAAGGAACGGTTGGATTTTGTGTGCAGGGACGTGGTTTAGTGAGAGCTATTGGTGATGGGTGGATGGTTGGACTGGGTGATCTTGCAGGTCTTTTCCAACCTTGGTGATTCTGTGATTCTGTGATCCTCTAAGTTCTGCCTGCTCCCGCAGGTGACTTCTGGCCCATGATAAGACTGCAGAAGTGCCTAGAAGTAACACTGTCAGCAGGGAAGAAAGACAGCAGATGTAACTAATGAGACGTGATCCTTAGAATCATTGAATCGCTAAGTTTGGGACAGACCACTAACGTAACTGAGTCTTCCCCAGCCCACCCCCATGTATCTATCCACATGTCTCAGCGGCATGTTCCTCGAACACTTCCAGGGACTGTCACTTCATCCCCTCCCTGGGCAGCCTGTGCCAGTGCCATGCCACTTCATCAGAGAATAAAATTTTCCTAATACTCAGCCTGAATCACCTCTGAATTGTTAGCACTTGTTAATTCTTGTTAATTAATGCTTGCAGCGCCGTGTCTCTGATGCCTGACTGCTGTTCTGTATGTGCATACGAGCTTCTTTTCTGTGGAAAGACTTCATGGTACTTCCAAGAAGTCCTTGTCATGGACAATGACCTCACCATGTGCTCTCACTTTCCAGACAACCTCAGGCTATGTCCAGTTAACAACTGCAGCTTCAAAACTTGAAGCTGTAGATCCACGCTCCTGGGACACACCAAGTGAGGCTCTGCACCTTCAGCTGGTCCAGCATCCATTTACACAGTGTGCCAGTGGGGCAGTCACTGCTGGGGATAGGAATAGCATGCAAGGGCATCATAGGGGAAGAACAAAGCAGTTTCCCTTCTCTGGTTACTCAAGACCTGCTGGGTTCAGCCAGGGAAAGCACTGAGTTTGCAGAAGACCTGTGGGCAGCAAATGAGGAGTGCTAAACCCTTGCTTCAAGTTCTGGAGGCTGTGAGGTAGGTAGTAAAAATGAAGAGGATGCTCAGGCTGTGTACATGCTGCCATACCAGACCCGCAGCCTGAGCCCCATGCTTGCCAGTATTACATTCAGCAGGCTTCAAAGCAACAGACTGCATGCCCTTCAGAGGACTCCATGCTGAAGTCACAGAATCACAGAATCAGGGAGGTTGGAGACCTACAAGATCATCCAGTCCAACCATCCACCTATCACCAACAGTTCTCACTAAACCACATCCCTCAACACAAAACTCAAACGTCCCTTGAACACCTCCAGAGTCGGTGACTCCGCCACCTCCCTGGGCAGCCCATTCCAGTGCCTGACCACTCTTTCAGACAAGCAGCATTTCCTAACATCCAGCCTAAATCTCCCGTGGTGCTGCTTGAAGCCATTCCCTCCAGTCCTATCACTGTTACATGAGAGAAGAGGCCGACCCCCAGCTCACCGCAACCTCCCTTCAGGTAGTTAGAGAGCAATGAGGTCCCCCCTGAGCCTCTTCTTCTCCAGACTGAACAATCCCAGCTCCTTCAGCTGCTCCTCATAAGGCCTGTGTTCCCTGCAGTGGGAGCTGCAGCAGAACAAGGAGCCGAGGCTTTGGCCAGCTCTCTGCAAGGCTGCATCATCCAGCAGTGCTTTCTCAGGGTTGAGAAGGGAGGAATCTTCATTTACACATGAGGGCAAGCAAAACTGGAAGGAATCATCTTCTGGGATCTGTCCCACGCAGTGCTGTGTGTTCAGAACAGTAAGGTGCTGTGAAGGCTGCTGTGGGAACTTCACTTCACTTCACTTGCTGCTACTCCCCTTCTCTCCCAGGCACAGCTTGGTCTGCCTGCCTCAACAGAAGGCTGGTTGCTGGCAGCCCCTGCCTTCTGCCTGCAGTAACCTCATGATCGGGATTGGAGACATTAACTTGGTGGCACACTGGAGTTGTGTAGTTAGCCTCCTCCGCCTGTATATGCAGCTCTCACCTTGCAAACACATTCCAGTACCTAAGTGGGAGGCAGAGCAACTTGTTACATAGGCAGAGAGTGGCAGCACAAGGAAGAACGCCTATAAACTAGAAGGGGAAATATAGGTGAGATGTCAGGAGGGAATTGTTTACCCACAGGGTGGCAAGGCACTGGCACGGGCTGCCTGCAGATGTGTGGGAGCTCCATTCCTGGGGGTGCTCATAGCCAAGGCTGGATGAGGCCTGAGCAGCCTGAGGTAGGGGTGGCAAGCTGCTGGACACAACATCCCTTCCAGCCCAGCCATTCTGTCACTCCATGGTGACAGTCTTCTTGACTGTCAAGAGCAGCAGATGGAGCCTTGCACTGGCACAGCGTCACGAAACGCAGGACTTTCTTTGCATTATAGCATTTTGTTTAATGCAACGAGTGCCCCTGCTTCCTTTCCAGAGAACATCTGGTGGGATGAAGGCTGGCCAGGATGGAGCTGCTGTGAGGATTTTGCTCCCCTGCACTGCAAGGCTCTGTCAAGACAAAGGGTTTGGGTCCAGGAACACCTCAAGTTCAAAAAATACAAATGAATATTTTCTGCAAGGTGTGGGTTACATTTTTCTGATTTTGCTGTAACAGTGCTAGTTCTATCTCTGGGTCTTCGGTCCCTGCAGAAGGACTGCAGGATGCTGCTGCCCAAGCAGTGCAGGAACATGTGCAGGAGTGAGCAGGCACCTCCAGGACAACTTTTTCAAGCTGTGCCCTACTGAAATGACAGGATTCGTAGGGCAAACCCAGCCTGTCCCCATCGTGCCTGCTGACCACGTCCCTCAGTGCCACATCTCCACGGCTGGCTGGCTCCCATCTCCAGGGATGGTGACTCCACCACCTCCCTGTGCAGTACATGGGTATCCATCCAAGAGGACCTGTTTGAATTAAGAATGGCCTTCAGCTGTGGCTGAGCTGCCGTGAACCTACCTGACTGGCACTTCAGGTTGTGATCGAGGCAGAGAGGTTTCAGAGATATGATGGTGGCAACAAGGACAGCTGTGCTGTCAGCTTCCAGCTGTATCCTATCCTTCAACTGGTGTTTCTCCTTGCCCCTGCTGGTGGTCATGCTGAGGAATGGCATCCAGCATTGCAAAGCTTCAGGGACATTTCTGTGCCTTTCAGCAGGGTGCCTGATAGCAGACAACAGCATTCATTCGGACTGTGAGGAGGGAGTGGGCATTTGTAAGGGAGCCAATCCCTTGTTCTGGTGCCATGGTGGAAGACAGATTTCTTTACACTGCTCCTTAATGAGTGAACTTTTGCAAGCAAGGTAATAAATCAGCACCATGCTGTAAATTGTTTGCCCCACACCAGGCATTGTGTTCTTTGCCCCAGTACTAGGGCAGGGTCTGGTCTCTTGTTCAGCAAGCTGCAGTTCCTGCTGGCTGCCACCCAGGTCGTTTGCTGGCGGTGGCTATGGGGAGGAGCGGCCTTCAGCCCCACTGCAGGCTCATGGTGCTCCCAGTGCCGTCCCATGTCAGAAAGGCTTTGGAGAGCATCGTTGTTCGGTCCAGGCAGCACTTTGAGCAACAGCCGGAGCTGTGGGAGGGAGAGGCTGCAGGCATGGTAGGAAGGGAGAGTTGGCACTGTGTACCAGAAACCCACAGGAGGTAAAATCTCAGTGTGCCTCAGCCCTTTGAGAGTGATTTCTTAGCTGCTGGATTAATGACCAGCTTACCCTCTTCTCCAGCACCTGGGAGCAGTTGTGTTTCTCTGTGGTCTCCTCTTTCTTGCTTGTTTGAGTGACCTTCCTTTGCTTTTATTCTCTCCACTGCAGTGCAGTAAGATACACGGTGGCCTTTGCTCATGCACTGTGGTCCTTGGCAGAGGAAAAGGCATCATCCTTAGCAATCAGATCTAAAGGAATAAAGAAGCTGGCATTAATATTCTGCATAATACAATGCCTACATCTTAGCTCGTATTCTCTTGCCTTCATCTGCTAGGAATGATTCTTCCCACTGTGTACATTTTTGTTTGGTATCAGTTGCAGATGTTAAAAGCTTCTTCTCTGTTTTACTGCCCCTTCTGCTCTCACCATTCTGTGGGTGGTAGAAATAGGAATGGCACAACTCACTGCTGTATCCTAGGATGGACCAGAGGGAGGGATGAGCACAGTGCTGCCCAGCAGTGTGACACACCACCTGCCTGCCTGGCCTGGTGAGATGGCAGCACCAGGATGGCGCTGCTCCTGCAGAGGTGGGATTTGTGCGGCAGAGACTCCTGTCTCACATTTCTAGGAGTCTGACTTGTCTTAGCCACCAGCTAGGGACCTGATGGTGGGGTAAAGTCTCCTGGGCTTCATTCCTTCTTATTTATAGTGACTGCTGCCATTTGCCCAGGAACCCTGGGGACAGCACACGGTGATTCTGCTGCAGCATGGGGCCTGACGCATGCTCCCTGGTTGCCTTTCCCAGCCTGGCACTGCCCGTGCTCCTTCCACCCTGTTCAGCGTTAGCACCATTGCTGCCTGCCTGCTTGCTTTGCATCTTCTCTATCCAATGCGGTGCAGCTCCAGCATGTTTCTGTGGGGGCACAAACCTACGCCCCATGCTGCTGCCCACTGAAGTACAGGCACCACAGGGCTGCTGCAGGTGATCCACCACCTGCTGAGTCTGCTCAGTGCACAGCCTTCTTGCTGTGGGACACTGTGAAATCCAAGCACACAGGACAGCAGTAGTCTGTAGGAGTAGGAGGTAGTTTCATCCTAAGGGGATGCAGACTCCATCAGGTGTAGCTATAAGCAGGAGGTTGGGTAAGAGGTGGAGCAGAGAGGCCATGCTGCAGCAGGCAGCACCGTGTGCTCCATCTCCTTACATTTCCCTGCGTGTGCAGATGCAGCTGTTCACCGCAGAGGACAGGATACTGTTTGGACAAGCTGTATGCCCATGCTGGTGGCCACGGGTTCATGAGCCCCTTCTGCTTTTCCAGTGGCTCTTATTACGTATTTCTCCATGCCTCTTCTGTGCTGTTACAAAAGTATCTCATTGCCATCATCGGGCTCACTTGCAAATGCCTCTTCCACATCCACACAGGTTAAGCTCAAAGCCATTAGCAGTTCCATGTAATCACTGCCTCCCTCTGTCATGAGTGTAAGGCAAAGTGGAAAACCACTCTCAGCAGTAGAAAAAAACCACCCTCATTAAGAGTATTATCTTGTTAAGCAGACAGCATGGGATGGAGAAGCTGCATTTCATGTGGCTGCAAGACCCCTTCCAACCCAACCTTGTGGTGATTCCATGAAAGTTATGTTGCCTTCATCAGCAGCAGAAAGGACAACTAGGAAATGCAAACTGGGAGACAGTTATACCTGGCATCACTCAAGAAACACAACAAAATAAATTCGGCAATCAAATCAACAGGACACTTGGGAGAAATGAGCTGGCATAACAAAGCCACTTTCATTTATCTGTCATTTGCTCTCTCCCATTCTCATTCACTGCAATCCCAGCAGCCTGTCCCTGGAAAACATGGTTCCCTCTGGTAGGAGACAAAAAGAAAACTGTCACCAGAAATGATGCCTACCTGTGCACAGTTTGTACAGATGCCAGAGCAGAAACAGAGTTGTTTCCCTCCAAAAGTAAACAGGCAAATAGAAATAAACTGTTAAAAATAAATATAAGTAAAGAGAGATAGCTCTGATACTCAGTTCTGCCTGAGCTGCACAGAGCAGGTTTGGGTGCTGGTGGATCCTTAAGATCCCATTCAGAAATCCTAGCATGACAGAACCACCGTGCCTTTCAGGAATAGAAACAGTTCTGACCTTCCTGGCAGAGCCTGTAATGCAGAGGTGACACAGTGACAGGCATGCCTGTACGCCCATGCTTTGCTGCTGCCCCCCCAGAAGGAGCTTTACCTCTGCAGACACTCTGCCATTCACTTTCAGCTGACAGTGCCAAAAAGTGATGACACGAATAACGCGTGCCTGTGAAGCAGGGGTATTTCTCCCTGGTAAGAGAGGGCTTACAAAAGTCTTGTAGAGAGACGTGACCCAATTTTTCTTTGGGTTGAATGTATGTTTACAACTCTATTCAATCTACCTGAAAATCTGCACATAATGCATTTATCTCAACTGAAAATGAAGTCCCAAATATACAAAAAAACAATGATTTGTTTGGAAACCTTGGAATCTGTTCTCAAATTTATCAGATCTGCTCACAAGGCTGTGGCTAGCCGGCATACCAAAATGCATGGAATGATTTTACCATAACTGGAGCTTGCCCTAATTTAAGTCCCATTTCAAGTGCTGTTGTTGTCTGAATCACAGCACAGATAAGGCGATCTCACCTCGGGGAAGCATGTTTAACTCACTTAAACGAGCAGTCAACAAAAATGCCAAATCTGTCAGCCATGTTTAACCTTCAAGTTCTGGCACAAGTTTTCCTTCCAGTTCCCTAAAGGACTCGATTTCACTTGGCAAATCATAAAGATTTTTTAGTATCTAACCCTGACTTTGCTGCTTTCCTTCAGGGAAGCCAACGATGACCTGCAGCAGCATCCACACTTTTAAGGACCCCAAGAACTGGCGATGGTTGGACTTCACCAAGTTCTAGCTATGATGATGATTTGCATGACATCAACCATTTTCTTGATGCCTGATGCAGTGACATTTTGTAAAAGTGGAGTTACCAGTGGTAGCTACGTCACCTCCTATGGATTTTATACATCCTCTTTGCACTGACCATTGCTGGCTCACCATCCGCAGCTATACCACATGTGCTGACAAGAGTTAAAGAAAATCACTCTTATGTATTTTTTTTACTGCTTCTTACAAATCAGAGATATAGCTGTGCCTCTCAGTGGCACCAAAGGAGCCATTTCTTCAGTGACATTGTATTTGTTATCAACATCTCCAATGAAAACAACCAGCAGTTATAAATGTAGCATCAGGACTTTTACCTACTGTCAAAACTTAATATTTGAAATTAGCATCTTTACTCTCCAATTGCTTTTTTTTTTTTTTTAATACAGATTTTTCCTGTTGCCTCAGTTCAACCAGCAACAGACTAGTGAGATAAAATTATTTTTAAAAAATTTTTTTGTTTTTCAATCAGGACACATTATATCTACCATGCTTTCCATTGCTTAACAAATTCAATGTCAGGAAATGATTTTGAATTTTTCTGTGATCAGGCTTCCTGTCAGGTAGCTAGCTTTCACAGTCCAGTTTAATTAAAAAAAAAAATAAAAAAAATGTAGAGGTGACTTTTTCCAGTTCTACCACTTTATTTTTACACAGCATCTCCTGATATGTGTGGAATGTGGCAGCATGTTTCTGCATATAATGTCTTTTGAAATCGTCATCTCTGAAAACTGACACACTTTCTTCCTAGCAAATTAAGCACAGTGCCATATCATTTGTCTGTGCTGCACTGCACCCTCCCCACGTCCTGGGGCCAGGCTGCTGGGAAGGGCAGATCTTAGGTTGAGGGACGAGGTTTAGTGAGAACTGTTGGTGATGGGTGGACTGGGTGATCTTGCAGGTCTTTTCCAACCCTGGTGGTTCTGTGGAACGTCTGCTCCCATCAACTGAGAGACTTCAACAGGGCTGTGCTGTGATGCTGGAAAGCCAAATCCAACAGAGAAGAAGCATCCCCGTGATGCTGTGTCTGCGGAATAGCTGTTGAGAATGAAACTGTTTCACCCCTGGTTTTTAGTTAATCTTTCTGCGTTTCCTCTGGCTTCCCGAGGCTTTCTGCACAGGCAAAGGGAGAGAGAGGGTGCCAAGCTTGTGATTTTGATCATTCTCAAGTCCTGGCATCCCCTTTGCCTTGGAGACCTTCAACCGCATGGCCCTTGCAATGTCCATCATCCTGGAAAACAACAGAAAAACACTGTGTTACTGGGGCAGAGAGGCCCTTTGAGGAAGACACTGCAGAAAGAGAGACAGCTTTTTCACCTCGAGAGAAAAGCTAAGAGGCAGAAGCAAGCAGGATGTCTGCTTGCATCTCAACACAACAACGACAACATAAGCTGGAAGTATTTAAAGACTACAAGGCAGAGCCTTGCTGTAGAGGCTAAAACACCACCAAACTGGACACAAGCACCTCAGAGAGTATTATAAACCCATGGTGCCTTACTCAGTGTACACCAGGCTTGGAAGAAAAAAAAGAAAGCAAGCAGCCTGTACTAGTTTCCCAATGGAATCTTATACTATGAGTGACAGGATGGAGAGAACCTAGAACAAAGGAAGCATCTTCTCTGGAATGGATGCCCAGGGAGGTGGTGGAGTCACCGAGCCTGGGGGTGTTCAAGGAAAGGCTGGATGTTGTGCTGAGGGACATGGTTTAGTGGGAGCTGTTGGGAATAGGTGAACGGTTGGACTGGATGAGCTTGAGGTCTTTTCCAACCTTGGTGATTCTATGATTCTCTTAACTGCTGAAATACAGCAGTCCTAGATGTGAACGGAAGGTCTTGGTTGAGATCTGTACTAAGTAGGGCTTGGTCAAGATGTCACAGGCCAGAACATACCTGGAGACTTGTCAAACACAGAACAAAGCATGTCTAAGCAAACGTAGCAAGGACATGAAAGTCTGGGACCATGAGGACACATCTCAGAATCCTCTCAGCTGACTTTACATCTTTGAAAGACAAAAAGATTCAGATGGCAAGAGATATCTGGTGCTATTCAAACAAACCTCCCACTCTAAGCTATGATCATTCCAAGGCTAAATCAAATGGCTTTTGGCCAGATGCCTCATCTTCATTTTTTCCAACAGGTTGCTGCTTCCCTCACTGTTTTTCTTACCACCATGCTACAGTCTATGCTCCCAGCTCCAGTACAGCACTTAAAAGCAAAAAACTTTGGTATTAACTGCAGAAAATGTCTTTTATTGAAAAGCTTACTTGCAAATAAAATTTTAAAAAGTATAGAAAACCAACACCAGATTACACTGTTAAAGCCACTATTAGGCAACAAAGAACAGAACTGGAGGCAAAACCCAGAAATCTTTGCAACAGGTTTGACTATAGAGCTTAAAAGAACAAGAGGCAGCTAACAGCTCTGATAACTTCCAGTTATCCCAGAATCTCTAAATTAAATCCTTCTAGGAGAAGCCCCAGCTTCTAGAATGTTTTTCACAGTGGTACTGAAGGGGCTTTGTCCTTTCCGTTCCTTCCCAGCGGCATCACCTCTAAACAACCCCAGTGGGAAAGATAAACGCAGTGGAGCTAGGCAGCAAGTGTCTTTGGAGTCACCACAACTTGCAGAACAGGAAAGGCTGGGACCCTATCATACACAGCTGAGCAGCTACCAACAGGGCCACCCGACCCACTCCCAAACAGAAATAACAAGCTCAAGCATCATCTGCCTGATGAGCTAATGTCTGCTGGGAGATTTCCCAGCAAGCTCAGCAGGCTGGCTGATTAGTTATGATCAATTCCTGATTTATTCTGCAGGAGCCAGAGAGATGTTACAGTGCAAACTGCAGTGGAAGAGCTCTCAGTGCCAGAGAGCTGTCAGGCTCTGCCTGACACCTGCAGGCTTACGCACGTCTTGCAGCTAGCAGCACAGAGACACCACCTGGCAGGAGAAACGTTATTTCTCCACAGAAAAGTTAAGCCTAGGGAGAAACTTCCCCAAAATTGAACATGACAAGCATTGTTTGCCTGGATGCTTACACTGCAAGTTGTTTTCTACCCGTTCACCTTCACTGAGCTGGCACTGGGAGGAGCAGCCAGAGCGCTGTGACATCCAGACACTGTGACAAACTGAAGAGATGATGTGAGCAGAGCCTCATGAAATTACATTGCAAAGTCCCACACCAGGGGAGGAGCAGCAACTACATGCCTGCAATCTGCCTGGGAGACAGAAAATCTGTTCCTAGCTTTCCAGCTACAGTTGGATACAAATCTGTACTTGCATCCAAACTGGTAACTAGCTGACACAAGATCTCTGCAGAAAGAAGGGATACAGGGGACTGCTCAGTGAGGAACAACGTGATTTAGCAGACAAGAAACAGCACTGGGTAGCACCTGGATAGGTTTTCTGCCATTTTGATGCTGCCTGCCTTAAGTTTTCCCACTTTCAAATAGACGAAAAGCCTTACAGTGCACCTGACCAGCTTTGTGAAAGCACCCTTTCAAAGCTCCGAGTTGTTTAACCACCCCATTACATGTAGCAGGGCTCGAATTTAAAACTTCAATACAGAGTCCAACTGCAATTTAGAAATCTCACAGCAGGTATCACTGCACTATTTGGGCACAGAAGAGGCTCCAGAACTCTCTTCCCACAGATTGCTTGCACGAGGACCATAGGCATCTTAACAGGTGTGAGCAAATATAACTCACCTGCTTTCATGGAGCTTCAAGTCATTCTGCAGGACAGTGAGGTCTATTTGGAAGTTTTTAATGTGCAGAGCCAATGCAATGACATATGCTGCAATTTTAGTCTTCAGTGATGCAGAGATTAAATTCTGAACACTAAACAGCAAGAGTGAGAACAGATGAAATGCAGAGAGTTAACAAACCCAAAAAATAACCATTTATGAGGTGCAGGCAGAAATGGAGCCCCAGTTAGCTATGACAAGCATTTCCTAGGCATGAGAAAAGAGCTTTAAGCAACACACATCTCTGATCACAGGGGCCTTCAAGGTCTTCCTCACCAACTGCCTGTTTCTGTTCAAAAGTGGAAATGTTTACTGGCTTACAGACCTGATTAAATCACTATCTACTGACACTTCTGCCTCCCAGGCACACTGGCAAGAGGACAGCAATGTGAAGCTGAGCTGAGGGTACTCACTGCAACCATTAATGGCACCTGAAATACACAGCACACAAAGCAGGTCTGAAAGCACTTATTTTGACTGTTCAGCTCTGGTCTGAGTCTTTACAGACAAATGCTCCCTCTGGCCCATTTGGACTCAAACTTTCTTCTTAACGTCCGGTTCACAGCAAATAGCAGCTGTATGTTGGCTGAACCATGGCAGTTAGGCTTGTTTTGTGCAGAGGCTGTTGGATTCTTGAGGAAATGCACTGAAGCAACAGCTATAATTCTTCTCACTCTTGCTGATAAAGTCAGCCTGGTGATGCTGGCTAAATTCACAGGCACAGGCTTGTTTATGCACACATGATTCTGCCTCTCCCAGTTACATTTTAGACCTGCATTATTCATGGATGAACACCAGTCATAACAGAATATTCTACCTGCCCTGGTCTGCTACTCAAGAGAAGCTTCTGCTGTTTCCACTTTGGTGCAGTGTTATTTGATAATGACTCTGTGGCCCTTCAAGCTGTATTCCACACCATTTGAACATCAATAACATCAAAGCAATCACAGCTCCTTACCTGCCATTGTTGTAGGTGATTGAAGTGAAGTTCTTCATGATTTTCCTGCTAATGATGTGAGGGCATTCAGGACCCATCGGATCTAGGATAGAAAGGGGTTTCACAGTGAGCACCAAGACTAGTTATTTTCACATCCATTTCAAGCCTTCTGGACTAATTCCTGTTGGATGACTCCTGCATCTCCACCCATGCAGAAAGATGTTTACAGACAGACTTACCTTCCTCACCCATCTTCCCTGTCACTGAAAATGATAACGTTGGAATTTTTGTATGAAACAGGAGCACAAGGTCTGTGAAATACAGCAAGTCCTGAAAACTACAACCAAAACATCTGTGTGGTGCTTTTGAGAAAAGCAGTTCCTGCCATTTCATAAGCAACATTTTGAAGACTGTCATTCACATACTGAGATATTAAGCAAAGTCTGACATGAACCCCCATTCTTGAGAACACAGAAACACCTAAAGATTGCACTGTGTATGTATGTCTCTTGCAGCTAAAAAATGGAGGCTAGATGAGGGAGAATGCTGATAGTTTCCCGCCTCCTGGCTCAGGAGTAAAGTTTGATAATACAAAACGTGTTTTTGGGTACAGAAACCATGAACTATCAACAAACGAAAAAAAAATCTCAAATTCAGATCTAAGCTATTTTATCTCCTACAGATAGGATCTCACAGCAGAACCCTGATGTGTGACAGTTAGAAAGGGACTGAAAAGAATGACACTTGTATCTCCCAGCAGATGCAGATCTAAAACTCCACAGTGACATGGAAATACTGACCCTCATCATAGAATCACAGAATCCCAAGGTTGGAAAGGGGCTGCAAGAGCATCCAGTCCAACCGCCCTCCCATCGCCACTGCCGCCACAAGCACTGAACCAGATCTCGCAGCTCCTCATCCAGACGCCTCCTGAACACTGCCAGGGACGGCGACTCCACCACCTCCTGGGCAGCCATTGCAGTGCCTGACCACTGAGAGAAAAAGTTCTTCCTTATGTCCAACCTCAACCTCCTCTGGCTCAACTTGCGGCCGTTTCCTCGGGTCCCGTTTGTTGCCTGGGAGCAGAGGCCAAACCCCTCCTCATCACAGGGAAGTTCAGGAAGTTGCAGAGTGCAGTGAGGTCTGCCCTGAGCCTCCTCTTCTCCACACTGAACAATCCCAGCTCCCTCAGCTGCTCCTCATAAGAACTGTGCTCCAGACCTCTCACCAGTTTTGTTGCCCTTTTCTGCACACGCTCCAGGGCCTCAGTGTCTTTTTCATAGTGAGGGGCCCGAAACTGAACACAGCACTCGAGGTGCGGCCTCACCAGAGCTGAGTATAGGGGACAATCACCTCCCTGCTCCTGCTGGCCACACTGTTTCTAATGCAGACCAGGATGCCGTTGGCCCTCATGAAACAAGCTGAACTGCAACTGCTGCAGGTAGCCATTTATCAAACGGGTAACTCCAGGTAGCTTCAGTATTTGTTATGATAGTAACTACAAACCACGTCCCAGCAAGTAGTTGAAAAGGGGAACAGCTGAAAATTCTCTTACGCTTCTTCTTGATGATTTTCAGAAAGCTGAACTTAATAAGGATGTCCAGAAACCACAGGCATCGAGCTATGCGATCCCTGCTCTTCTCATCAGCAGGCAGGAACTTCAGCTCCTCTAAGACAAAGGAGCAATGGCTGAAGAGGAAAGAGAGGAAGCATGAGGACCAAAGAATCAGGGACTAGCTACTTATTAGAACCGTACACAACACACCCTTAAATTCAATGCACAGCTCTTTCAGGTTAGAATAGTTCCCTGGATACTAATACTAATGCTGTGTGCACATTTTCTTTGTCCACCAGTCAGCACATTCCTGCTTGTGGCACTACACAGATCCCTGCACTGCAGAAACCACAAGTTTCTGCCTAGGCACAGAAGGGAAGCAGTGGAAGTGAGCTCCTGCTTGTGCTTTACCTGCTTACTTCAGCACCAGGACTTAACACAAGTCCATGTCCATTTGCAAAGCCACACCAAATTCCAGTTACGACAGTATGTGGTGCTCAGCCACAGGCATGCCATTCTTAGCACAGATCTGTGCCCCATACCTAGGCATCTGCCTTCATCCCACACTTTGGATTTACTCCCTATCTTTCCCTATAATCAGTTCCCAAAAGGACAACTGCACTGTTGCACACAGCACCTTTTCTCCCATAATGTTACACCTCCACGCTTCCAAAGATAAGCACAGAGAGATGGCTGGACCTAATGTCTTCCCTTTGGACTGGAGACTGTAACTATCCATACTGCGGAGCTGCTAAAGCTGCTAACAGCTGCCATCCTGCCTGTAAGAAGAACCACATTTTCACAACGCCAGCTATTTTAGCTATTAAAAAGCTGCTTGTGTAAGTATTACCTTTTCTCTTCTGTTTTCTTGGTGATTTCTTCTGGAGTGATGTTAACAAAAGCTGCTGCTGGATTCTGCAATGCTTCATATTCTGCTGGGGACAGAACTGGATGGACTTTAAAGAAAAAAACACGAGGACCTTCTTTCTTTACTGGTTCTGAATAGCTCATAGTGAGATACAGTCTGTCAGCTCTTGCTATAGGAGGTGTGGGGCAGGGAAGTGGGGAAGAAAATTATAAATCAGCAGGATGTGACAACAGAACTTGCAAGCGAAACCAAACGTCTCTGAAGTATAGTGGCTCAAACACAAAGAATTTCTCATACTTTTGGCCTCACTGCTATGCTTAGTTGAATGGCTCCCAGCAGGCAGGCACAGTATCCCCCTCTTTATAGGAAGGAAGAAGAATACAGAACTGAAGGCTCAGCTCTGCTGTCACATGCCTAGCAGCACTTTCTCCCACATGCCAGATTACCAACAAGGAAGTTTACAGGCAATGGAGACCACACTGCCTCAGAAAAAGATACTGTCCTCAAACTTGTAAACATTTTCTGGTTTGTCAGCATCTTCATGACATGGTGGTAGGAAAATGGACATGTTCTGGTCATCATCTTGGGCCACATCCTGGATCAAAGCTTTGGAGTGAAGAAGAAAAGAAGACAACATTTGGACCATGCAGACAAAGCCATAAAGAATACAATCAAAGTCCATGACTTCTTGTAAATACAAGCCAACTCAATGGGGACTTTGGATCAATGCTAGTTGATAGCCCCTGCTCCAGAACAGGTAACTGGAACTGTTTAGTTTGGAGAAGAGGAGGCTGAGGGAAGATCTTACTGCTTTCTACAAATACCCAAGAGGAGGTTGCAGTGAACCTGGACTCTTTTCACACGTATTCAGCAACAGAATGAGAGGTAATGGTCTCAAGTTGCACCAGGGAGGTTTAGGTTGGATATCAGGAAAAATTTGTTCTCCCAAAGTGCTCAAGCATTGGAACAGGCTGCCCGGGGAGGTTTTCAATAAATGGGTAACTGTGGCACCGAGGGACGTGGTCTAGCAGGCGTGGTGGTGATGGGTTGATGGTTGGGCCAGATGATCTTAAGAAATCTATTCCAAACTTAACTGATTTTGTGATCTTGAGTTGGAAGGGACCCACAAGGACCATCAACTCCAACTCGACTCCTGGCTCTGTACAGGACCACACAAATCTCATACTGTATTGCTCAGAGAGCGTTCCAAGTGCTTCTTGAATCACTTCTGTGAACTTTCTGCTACTTAAGATTCAGAAATGCCCTAGACTAGAAAAAAATTCAAGGCAAGAAGTGCTCCAATATGAACTGATTGGTACAATAGCACCTCTTGTTTCTACAGTGTGTAAAAACATTGTTTTGACACCTGGTGTCCCAATGGACATCCATTTGGCCCAGAGAAATTCGTCAAGCACAGCAAACATGGAGTATGGAACACAAGGGATAAGAGTTCTGAAGCTGATGAGAGATGATAGTCAGCAGATGTCTCTCCCATTCATAGCTAACGCAGGTTAGAATCCCACAAGCACTGCAAGAAGGGAGCTCTGAAGGTCTCAAGTCCAGCTATCTGTTTGGACTAGGAGTGCCTCCAGCACTACGTCAGAGGAGCCCTGGCTTTGTACAGGCTTTGGAGGTCACCTAAAGAACAGTGATCATACACCTCCCTGTAACCTGTCACAGAACTGCACTACCCTTCAAGGCAACAAGTCTCTCTCTCCCACAGCCTGGAGATTACTGCAACTTCTGCTGCTAACACTTTCTGTAAAGCCTTACAGTGCTGGGAGAGGTTAGGCTCTGACTGCCCTTTCAGGTAGCTGTGGACTGTTGCAAGCCTCCCCGTGGCCTCCTCTTTACTGGACTAACCAAACTCAAAATGCTGTGATACTGCTTAAGTCAAAAGATACTATTTAGACCATTTTCCATACGCTGTGAACCTTTTTGAACCTTTGAACCTTTTGTTAATGAACAAACAGTTAATTAGTGACCCTTCTCAAGCCAGGTGAATTTTATGTTGGTAGAGCAATGGATCTACTATCTAATGTTGGTAGTCCATGGATCTCTAGAACACCAACAAAAACAGGCAGAGATGGACACTGATAACACAGGAGCTTTCCCTCACCCGTGCAACGCCCGCACTAAGCCCAGCCAGATAAAAAAGCAGCTCCTTTTCCAATAAAAATTGGCAAGTTCCTCAACACGTGCCCATCTCAGCAGTTAAACCAACCACCTACCTTCTTAGTCAAGGAAAACACCTTTCTTCTTCCTGCCATATTTGGCAAGGAATGGACAGGAAGAAGGTAATTGTGATTGCCTTCATCAACATCTTAGACAACATTCTTACCTGTTACCCCCTTTGCATCTATCACATCTGCTGCTGCTTTTGTCACAGCTGTATTGAGAATATCATTGCCCACTGCATTCATTCGCCGAGTGTTCAGAGCTCGCTTCTGCTTGCTGGTACCAAAGGCTTCAATGCACAAATCCACCTGTGCGTAACAGAGAAGCAAATGACAACACACTGCTGAACTCCAGACACTTTGCATGAAGGAAGAATACCCAGATAGCCACTGCTTGTTCCACATTTACACTTTTACAGTAATCTCAAACACATCACTGGGTACAACCCAAGCATACCACAAAAAATGCACGAGGGCGTGTTTTGCCTGGCACTGTGGACAAGGCTAATGTAGTCAGGAAAACACTGCTAAGCTAGACACTAACAACATGCTGCCTCAAAAACTTTCAACGCACGCAAGAAGCGCCGGCCCTGCAAAGTTTGTCCTGCAGCAACCAAACATCTCAGCCTCAGACAAATATCTACCGCTGCACGCTGGATAACTACAGCAGAGTGTGATACTGGGTTTCAACCTTACCTTTTCCCTGTAGGATTTATTCTGATAATCCCTTGTGTCATCAGGAATTGCATTATCTACAAAAGAATAAAAATTAGTATGCTTGGCTTGCAGCAGGCAGGAAAGTGCATGTATTTGGTACCCCTTGAGCTCTAGAACATTACAGAAGGACTAGGTACTCCACTTCAGGATCTTCTCTACAGGATTTTGTTAATAAAAGAATATATTGAATACAAAAGATCGTGTACCTGAAAAAAAAAAAAAAAAAAAAAAAGAGGGAGAAGCAGGACAATTTTTGCTACAAAATCTCAAAGTGTAATACACAGATTGCAGCAATACTAAACTCCTATTGCCCACAAAAGAAAACAGTTTCTTAAAGATCATATTCTTAGGGTTATTTCAACTAGATTCTGTAGTTCTGCTGGTGAAAAGCTTCTCTCTTTTCCCCCCCCCCCCCCCCCCCATCAAATGACTCAGTCTGATGATTTCATTATTTCCAAGCTTCCCTCAGCAGGAGAAGGCTGCAATTATTCCAGGCAGTGACAACTTTTTTTCTAAACCTGGTATTCCCAACCTCCCACCCCAGAGCTCTCTGCTTAACCCCTTCCCTGAATTTCAGCTATGATCTTGCTCCCTTCCTTCCCTCTTCTTTCATGCCATGCTATTCCCCAGGTGCAGAGAGAGTGAAGCATCCTCCTTCCCTCATTCTAAGACAGTACAGCAGAAATGAGGAAATAAGAGTCGGAGGAAACAGAGGGCAATGCTGTCAGTAGCCAATTAATTAGTTGCTGAATGCATACATATTTCCAGGATGCTGTGACCTTGATGCCAGGGTTAAATACAGACTTGTCCTACCTGACAGTAAGGGTTGCATGTTGAATATTTCAGCATTAAAGACTTCCATTTGCCCAGAATCCTTGTTTAAAACGCCAAGAAAATACCTGGGGAGAACAGGTGCGAATGATTACCAGTGACAGACTCAGAGCTGAGAAAAATGAATTTGCCATCTCCAAAACAGGTTAATTTCAATCAAGTCAAATCCTTCTCATTTCACACTTCAGAGGAGCAAACCCAAACAGTTTGCGCTGCTCCTCACCACAGAATCATAGAACAGATTCACAGAATCCCTACAAAATGGAAGGGACCTTTAAAGGCAGCTCCATCGTGCTGCCCAGGGCCTGACTCAGCTTTGTTCTGAAGGTCTCCAGGGACGGGGCATCAACCACACCTCTGGGCAACCTCTTCCACTGCCTCACCACCCTCACCGTACAAGATTTTTTCTTTATATCCAACTTAAATCTGCCCTCTTTAAGCTTGCAGCCATTTCCCCTTTTTCTGTCACCACAGACCCTGCTGAAGAACTCTGTCCCCTTCTTTCCTGTAGCTCTGCTTTAGATATTGAAAGGCTGCTACCAGGTCACATCAGAGCTGTCTCTTCTCCAGGCTGTACAGACTCAGCTCTCAGCCTGTCCTCATAGGACAGCTGCTCTATCCCTCAGATCCTTTTTGTATCCCTCTTCTGGATGTGTTCCAACAGCTCCATGTCTCTCCTGTACTGAGGACTCCACATTCGCACACAACTCTCCAGGTGAGCTCTCACCAGCACAGAGTAGAGGGGCAGGATCACCTCCCTCACCCTGCTGGCCACATATCTTTTGATGCAGCTCAAAATGGATGCAGTTCGCTTTCTGGGCTGAGGGCACATTGCTGGCTCATGTCCAGCTTCCCACCCACCAGTACTCCCAGCTCTTTTTCAAAAGGGCTGCATTCAGTCCTTTCATACCCCAGCTTGTATTGGTAGTGAGGGTTGCCTCAACCCCGGTGCTAGATCTTGCATTTGGATTTGTTGAACGCCAGGAGGTTCACCACTGCTCAAGCCTGTCTAGGTCCCTCTGAATGGCATCTCATCCCTCTGGTGTGTTGACTGCAACCCACAGTTTGGTGCCATCAGCAAACTTGCTAAGGGTGCACTCAACTCCACTGCCAGTGTCACTGATTAAGACATTAAAGACTACTGGCCTCACTACTGAACTGTGGGAGTCACTGATCTCCATTCAGACATGGAGCTATTAACCACCTCTCTCTGGACTTGATTCTGCATCCCGTTCTTCTCTCATTGAACAGCTCACCATATATTTTCAATTTGGAGAGAAATATCTAATAATCCATATCATGACCCTCTCAAAAGAACAAACACAAGGACATTAAATGGCTGGAAGTCCCTCCCCTTAAGAGTTCTCTGTAATTCTGCTTACTTTTCATTGTGTCACCCCACTTTAAGAAGTCCCTGTAGTCAGAGTAGAGATAAACCATGAGCAAACAGTGCAGGACAAGTGGAGCACATTCACAGGGTACAGCATTTGCTAACAGGAGCCTGACACACACGTTACAAGCACTTCACAGCTTTGCAGGTTAGACATAACAAAGTAAGATGGTTTTACGTTGATTTTCCACCTACTCAAGAGGTTCTTCTACCAGAGGATGAGAAAGATCTCCCATACAAAATAATTCTCACGAATTCATGGGATTTGCCTCAAGGCCATAGAGATCACCTTCGTAAACCTGGACATTTCACCAAGGCTTCCAATTACAGCATGAGGCACAGACAAGTTATTAATTCATACAGCACTACTGTACTGTGGCCCCAAGTTGAATGGTGACTAATAATCCACTGGGTTCCTGAATAAAAGATGCTGATCTTGGAAATTAAGAAGGAATAAAGCTGTTGTCCCTAGGTTTCAGCTATGTGCAGACATCTTCCCACCTTTTTCTCAAGCAGAGCTATACTCCACTTATGTGTAAGCAGCTGCCAGGAGCGCATGTCTACTGCCCAAATCCTCTGCATTCACATCATGGGCTCAACGAGAACTCATCAGCCAGCTCTACAGAAGGCTACAAAAATATTTTATTTGTGCAGTTCCTCTGCCTTCACCTCCCTGTTTCTGCCAGAGTTGCCAGCTACCCATACCTGCATAAGGAGTTACATTTCATAGCTCCACTGCTGAAGTTATTCCCCACATATGAAAGCCTTTCAGTTTCTGAAACCTGAAAAACAAAGGAAAATTGAGTACATTATTTAAAAGTGCATATTTCCCTGCACAAACTTTATTCTCTCTCGTGACACAAAGCTTGACATTGCCACAACCACCATATCTTAAAGCAGCGGAAGCAGTGTGTGAAAGAATCAATAGAAAAGAGCATTATCTATTAGTCAGCTTCAGATACTAACTGCAATGCTTTAGGTTGCTTAACACAGTTACTTAAAGCTTCTCTAAGTCTACAAAACAAGCCTTATGGATATCAAAATGTGCCAAAGGGCAAAGAACTGTGGAAAGCCATCATCAGAAGGCAGGGGAGCTCAGTTTACAGCAGTTTTCCACGCTGCATTCAAACCTTTAGTATCATGTGGTGGCTATGATTAGCCAGCTGAAAACAGAGCTGGCACAAACGGCTCTGACATACACATTTTTAAGTATTTGCGTCTCTACTCGGGCGTAGGATATTCCCCCTGAGGATTTTGGCTCAGAAATCATTTATTCGTCCGCTGAACCACGCATGCGGACAGCCGCAGGAATTAACAACGCGCTGCCGCGCGCCGATCACATCCCGTGAGAAGGTACGCGGGGCCGCCCAGACCGCCAGGCCTTACCAGGATCCTCCGCCTCTTCTTCCGGGGATTGGCCACATCGCTGCTCCGGTAGAGGGAGAAACGCACGGCGTCGGGCCGCTGCAGCCGCCCATTAGAGAACGTCACTGCGGGCAGAAAAACAGGCCGTGAGCCTTGCCCCGGCGCTGCTCGCCTCCTAGCCCGGCCCCGCGCTCTCCTCACCCAGCAGTGCCGGCTGCTCCTCCTCAGGGTCCCCACGGTAGCACCACGTCGCGGCGGCCATAGCGCGGTGCTCGCAGTAGCGCGCCCGGCTCGCTTACCACACGGCCCGAGTGCCCGCGCTGCTCGTTGGCTGCCGCCGCGGCGTGATGGCGTCACTTCCGGCCGACACGGTGAGATCGCGTCGCTTCCGCTCGAGGCGCAATTACGCCTCATTTCCGGAGGTCGAGGCGCGATTGCGTCATTTCCGGTCGACGCGGCGAAAGGGTGGGAGTGGGGGTGGAGTCACGGGAGCGGGCTACGGGGCCGCAGGGCCGAGGAGCAGGGCCGCGCCCGGCCCTTCCCGCCGCCCAGTGCGCCGCTGCTCCCCTTCCCACAAGCCGTGCGGAGGCAGCGGCTGGGGGCGGGGATCGCGGGTGAGCGGGTTGCCTGCGAGAGGCGGGGTGGGGGGGCAGCTGGGGGCTCGCGGGGCGGTGGCGCGCGGGGCGGGGCGCGGCCGGCCTCACGCGCGTGCGCCGGGCGCGGCTCCGCCCCCAGACAGAGAGTCGGCGCGCGGCGGGTTTGGTGCGCGCAGGGCCCGCGCGGACGGTGAGCTGGGAGCAGGGCCGGGGCGGCCGTCTGCGGGAATTCCCGCCGCTGGGATCTTCTGCGGGCCTTCTGCGGGCTGCCGGTGTCCGGCCCGGCTCCGCCGCAAGCATCGCTTTACCGGCGCCGGAGGTGGAGCCTGGAGCAGAGCTGTTCGGGTCTGTAACGGCGGCGGTGCGCAGGAGCGGTCCTCTGAGGGAGGGATGCAGCGCCGGGATGTTTTAACGGGAGGGGGGGGGGAACGTAAGGGACTCCTGGCGTGCAGCCTTGGCGTGTACGGGAGCCGTCTGCAGACAGCAGCCGTTCCCCGGAGTTCGTGTGACGGCCTGGACCGCGGGGAAACGGATCCTGAGGTGGAGTGCGAGAGAGCAGGCCTTCCTGTCTCACGTTTGTGTAGTTACTGCGTTGCTTGTCGTAGCTGTGCTGTGGAGGATGGCGCTTGGGAGGGAGGTACTGACTGCACTGATAGCACACGGCAGCTCCCTCCCTACCTGGCGTTTCTGGCAAACGGCTCAGGGCGTCTGTTACAGGCACCTCACAGCTGGTGGGTTGTGTCTCATGCTGACAGACCCGTGCGGTGGATAAGCTGGGAGCCATTCTGCTGCTGTGGCACTGTGCTGTAAGTCTGTCTCTTACAGGGGAAAAGTCAGTCGGCACTGATGTCTGTATTAAGCACAGCACGCAGTTCTGTCTTGGAGCTGACTGAATGTGCTTAATTTCTTCCTCTGCCCTTTTGGAATTGTTCAGAAGGACTTTAATTCAGCATCCGCAGATGAAAATTATGGCAATTGTTATTTAATAAAATATTTCCATTTCACATCATCATGTGTGCTGCGTAGGTTGCTCTGAAAGTAATGCCTCCTGTTTATTTCCATGGAAACTACAACAGATAGATCACTTTGGTTTGGCCATTACCAAACACCATTTTTCAACACTCTCACCACCATTAGCAAGTCATTCTCTCCAGTGCTGAGCAAGGACTCACATGCCACCCTCATCTAAATCTGCACCAGTGGAGGTGACAGGTGTCACCACTGCTGAAACGCATCATCCATCACCTCACTGTGATGGATGATGCACATCCATCACACACACCCTCTCTTTGATCTCCATAAAAGTTCAGCAAGTGTTGATGAATGTCGTTGGGTGCTGGTTTTTCTGTATGGAGGAATTCAGCGGTACATTTCTGCTTCATATGCGCTTCCATGTTGCCATTTTGTCAGACTGCCCCTCTACCTGCCACCTGTCACATGGCTGTAACAGAATGTTGGTGTGAAGGTTCAACCTCTGCTGCCATCCCACCAACATCCAGCTATGGCGTTCTGGGCCAACACAATAAAATAGAAGGCATTACTTTTGGAACAGCAGTCATGAAATACACGGAGCCTTGTAAGTCATTCGTGTAGACTGACTTCCTTCTGTAGGTGGAATGACATGGTTAGAGTTTTTTAAGTGAGTTTTGGAAAACCATAAGTAGATAATTCAGCCATTCTCAGATAAAATCCAGCAGCCTTTGGTTGGATCAGTTACGTGGATACAGTTACATCCTTAGGTTGAAGAGAAGATACTAAGGCAGCCTTTGTGGAGATGACAAGTAGTTTTTATTATTCTGATACATGGCAAAAACAGTTTTCCATGGCAAAAACAGTGTTCTTCAGCAATTGAAACTAGTTTCTAATTCTACCAAGTATTTAAAGCCTTTCACCAAGGCGCTGTGAGAATCATCGGGGAGGTAGGGCAGAGTTTGTTTAAAAACTTTTAGTAAATAGCGAACTGGAGGAGCTGGCATTAGAATCATCATACTGAGCGAGCAGATGTGATGGTGATGCTGAGCTGCCTGTGCCTGCTTTCACCTTTGGTGCTCCGTGCAGCTCTCTGGTTCTGCCCGTTGTTTGTAATTCCTGTGCAGTGAACCGAGATTCCTGTGTGGAGAAGGTGGCAACCGAGTTTTCTTTTCAATGGCCGTTCTCTGAGAGCAGGGTGGTTCCTGGTGCGTGCTGCCACGGAGTCGTGAAGCAGGAGGAAGGTTGCCTGAGCTGGTAACTGTACATTCAGATTCTCACTGATGGTAGTTCATGGCAAATGGGATCCTGGGCTCCATCAGGAGAGGGGTGGTCAGCAGGGACAGGGAGGTGATCGTCCCTCTCTACTCAGCTCTTGTGAGGCCCCATCTGGAGTACTGTGTCCAGGTGTGGAGCCCTCAGTACAAGAAAGACAGGGAGATTTTGGAAAGGGTCCAGAGGAGGGCGACTAAGATGATCAGGGGGCTGGAGCACCTGCCCTATGAGGACAGGCTGAGGGAGTTGGGCTTGTTCAGCCTGGAGAAGAGAAGGCTGCGGGGCGACCTCATGGCAGCCTATCAATACCTGAAGGGAACCTACACCCAGGAGGGGAGTAAACTCTTCAAAAGGGCTGACAATAGCAGGACTAGGGGAAAGGGATCCAAGTTGAAGGAGGGAAGATTTAGGTTGGATGTTAGGGGGAAGTTCTTTACAAGGAGAGTGGTTAGGCCCTGGAACGGGCTGCCCAGGGAGGTTGTGGATGCCCCGTTCTTGGACGTGTTCAAGGCCAGGTTGGACGGGGTCCTGGGCAACCTGATCTAAATGTGTATGTTTGGTGGCCCTGCTAGACAGGGGGGTTGGAACTACATGATCCTTGAGGTCCCTTCCAACCCGGGTGATTCTGTGATTCTGTGATTCTGTGATCTTTCCATGCCTTTACACGCCATTGTTGCCAGTTTTGTGCAGCAGCCTTCCCTGCTGTCCCCTGCATAAAAAAATCAACTAATGATGATGATGATACTAGTTTTGTTAAAGTGTGTCATTGTGTCACTCCTACAAAGCCTTTGTGTTGTTGGGAAGTTTGTTTTCTCATATCTTGATACAGTTTTCTGGCTTCCTAGACTGAAGACCAAAAGTAGAATCCATCTTTTCTTCTTTATTGATTTCCTGGAACCTTGCTTTCGTAACTTTTAAAGAAACTGTTGTCTTTAAGTCAGTGGTACTGACCTTGTAGCTGGAGCAGTAATCTGAAAGAAGTACTGTTTAGTCTGTTGAGAGGTCTGTTGCACTGTCTGTGCAGCACTGTGTGTGTGCTGAGGAGCTGCAGACAGCCTTCGTGGCAGATAGGATATCAGAGCACAGCCACGTTCTGTTCTCTTACTGAGCCTTCTGCTGAAGTGTGATGATGCACCCTAGGGTCCAGAGAGCGGAATGTGCATCACAGAGCTGGGAAGTGGTGAAGAAAACCATGACGGCTTTCACAGCCTGCCATCAAGATGCTATCAGTTCTTCTGGGTAATCAAGAGTGTCTAAGAAATACCTAGCATTTTTTAGAAAGCTTTCAGGTGTTCCATTTAGAGCTGCTGTTTGCAGCTGACAAGGCTAGGCCGTTGCTGCTTATTGAGAGGCTAGTGTTGCTATAGATTGCAATATGGGTTTTTAATACTTTTCAAATGATGAGAGAATATGACATTGTAAAGTAAACTCTCCTCTGGAAGGTGGGTGCAGTCAGCAGCAGCTTTTGCAGTGCAGTTTTCTGATTCTTAGGCAAGTGGTAATTCATCCTCCCTGATTGTATGGAGACAAACGCTATGAGATGAACGATGTGTGACACCTGGCAAAGCAAAAACTTAAATGAGCTGCTCTGAGTTAAATTGTCAGTCATCAGGATTGTTACTTGCTGATGTTTTTCTGTGTCATTTTCACACACAAAGAATGCTTTTCACAGCAGGCATTTGGCATATTGGTGCTGATGTGAAGGTAACATGGTGGCTGCTTTAGTTGTACGGAACAAGGCCGGAATTCATTTAAGCTACTGCTAAGTAAAGATCCCCTTTTTCCCACAGTTTGGAAATGCCATTAGGTCAGAGAGTGAGTCATGCTTCAAAGTGGTCAAACTTGCTCAAAATGTTGAAGAAACTTAGGGTTTCTATTTCTTTCTGTGTCTGGTTTACTACTATCCATCCAGCCTGATTTTCTTATTTTTATTCGAAAAGCATGACTGCCCGTGGGGGGCTAACTGCTGTTACCAGTTATTCCTGTGTAGATCCAGATTTGTGCTTCAGACTTTGCAAAAGCTTTTTCAGAGATGCTTTAATTGTAACACAGTGGTTAAACACGGCACAATTCTATGGTAATGTTTTGTAAAATGTGATTTTAAGCTAATTGCTCAACAGTTATTAATACTGTATTGGCACACTGTCAAGTATTGGCTTTCTTCTAGGAATTCCTGCAGGTTTGGCACTTTAGAATAGCAAAAGCACCTAAATACATAATTTTTTGTGAATGGGCTCAGAGATGCAAATATCCTTTGTTTATATGATGGAAAAAAACAAACAAACAAACCAAAAAACCTCAAGGTTTTTTTTTGGTCTAGCTCTTAATTGCGTATTTCATGTGTATCTGTCGAAGTGGTGCCCCTGGATCAGGGTAATCACAGACAGGAATACAGTCTAGGCAATTAACTGATTGAGAGCAGCCCTGCAGGTGAGTTGGGTGCTGTGGTGGGCGGAAAGTTGGGCATGAGCCAGCAGTGTGTGTGTGCCCAGACAGCCGGCTGTATCCTGGGCTGCAGGGGGTGGCAGCAGGGCAGGGAGGGCACTGTTCCCTCTGCTCCGCCCTGCTGAGGCCCCCTCTGCAGCACCGCGTCCAGGCCCGGGGGCCCCAGCACAACAAGGATGCGGAGCTGTTGGAGCAGGCCCAGAGGAGGGCCACGAAGGGGGTTGAGCACTTCTCCTGCAGTGAAGGGCTGAGGGAGCTGGTCCTGTTCAGCCTGGAGAAGGGAAGGCTGAAGGGAGACTTCGCTGTTACCTTCCAGTTCCTAGAGGGCCCCACAGGGAAGCTGACTTTGACTCCTCTGCAAAGGGTGTAATGGTAGGACAAGGTGTTTAAGCTGAACGAGTGGAGACTTAGGTTATGTATTAAGAGAACATTACTCATAGGGTGGTGAGGCCCTGGCTCAGGCTGTGCAGAGAAGCTGTGGGTGTCCTGTCACTGCAAGTGCCCAAAACCAGGCTGGATGGGCCCTGGACAGCCTTGTCTGGTGAGACACGAGCAGTCCATGGCAGGGAGGCTGGAAACACCTCCACTACCTTGAGCACACTGTGAGTCCTGGCTGCCTGAGCCAGGCAGTGCCGGTGAGACACAGGCAATGCTGTGGGGATGGGCTGAGAACTGAGAACATCTGCCAGAGGCACACAGCATAACCCAAGAACATCTCAATAGGTTCATACCTCACAGACACACTCAGCCAGAGGCCAGGTACAAGCTGAGTTGGGCTAGGCTCTGCCATGACTCAGTGTATGCAGTGGAGGGCCGTGAGGTTGCATCCATTGCCTGGTGACATCACACACTGTTAAACCAAAAACTCTTGCTGAGTGCTGACACCCGAGAGCTAGAGAGGGACACTGTCAGGAGGGAATTGGCAGGACAAGGAGCACTAGTTTAAAGAGAGTAGATTTGGACTGGATGTTTGAAAGAAATTATTTCCTATGAGGGTGGTGGACCACTGACTGGTACAGGCTGTCCAGGGGAGTATTAGTGCCTGTAGCAGGGGGTTGGAACTGGATGATATTAAAGGTTCCTTCCAACCCAACCCATTCTTTGGTCCTATGATATGATTCTAGAAATGTGATTCAGCAGTAACATTCATCCAACATTCCCTGGGTCCCTAGAAAATGAACTGGAAGCTGTGAGCTTCATGAAGGCTGCAGAAACTGGCTGCTGGATCCATTTCTCACAGTCGGAAGCATCCATGTCCTAAATCTGGATAGATGCTGGTCCATTGATGGGATACCTGACTCAGTCATAGAATCTTGGCACTGTAGGATCATGGAATCGTTTGCGTTGGTATCTGCAGAGAGACAGTTGGTATCTGCAGAGAGACGTGTAGTGCTTGGAGTTGTTCTGAGTGGAATGAAGAGGGTGTGCTGCCCGTGAGTGCTTCAGGGGAGTCTCTGTGGCCAGGTTTTGCTGAAAGTTGAGGTCTGACTGAGACCTCAGGACCGTGTATGCCAGAAATAGACCTATCAGAAACATTTGCTATTGACTTAGATACTTTGCATATATTTACTAATCTGAAGTAGTCCATATCTCACACCGTACTGTATGTGTATGATATTTAATATGTATATGACTCAAACTTAGCTTTCTGCTTTTCAAACGAATCTTGTGCAAGACCTCAAGTGCTCTGTGGGGTCTGTGTTTGTGGATTTTGGTTTGAGGACTTTAGCCTTTATGGTGAAATAAAAAAATGTGAAGCCAGATTAGCACTACTTGAAGCACAACTGGAGGTTGTCTTGTTCCAGGTACACTGAGGGCTCAGTCATTTTTCTTGGTGGCTTCAAGCAGGAGCATTTTCTGATTCTGAAATCACATCTTTCCCATCATCTCTGGCTCAAATGTGTTACTTTTCTTTTTCCAACCAGTGTGCACTGCACATTGGTTTGAGTGCATTATTGCACCATCTGGAGAAGGAGGCTGTTTCCTCAGACTGTTTGTTACAGGCAATGCGTGAGCTCCGTGTTTTATATGTATTGCAGTGCCTGAAGCTCTGTGAGATGACCTGGAATTACGCAGACTGGGGAGTGCTTGGCTGCCTGTCCTGCTTTGCACCTGATGACCCTGGGAAATGAAGCAGTTTTTGCTGGGTCCTGCACTTCTGTGCATCTGCAGTGAAGGTGCAACAAGAACAACCTCTTTTTCAGTTGTAGGTGCAGCACACTCTCCTGCCTTGGCTGCCTTTGCAGGAGGTGGTGGTTGTGGTTCAGTGCTGATACATTTTGTGAGGCTGTTGTAGCTGAAAAGCAGTGTTGATTCCAGCCTTCAGGAGAAGGAGCTTCTGTGTCTTGTGCTGGTAGGTTCTTGGTGTTCTCTAGGATCTCCTGTCTACAGACCACAGCACTGGACCTGGGCAGGTCATCCTTGAATGTTAAATGGTTGACTGGAGGGAGAGTGAGTTGAAAGGAAGTTGACCAGGATCCAGGTCCCTCAAGCATAAGCAGTGATGGTAGCCTACAGGGAGAGGGAGAAATAATTTCTTTGGTGTTGGGGCAATTGCAGGGCCTCCCTGTCTGCTTCTCCTCCTCTTCCTAAACTCTCCCTAGATCTTGTTTTTAACTCCTGAAGCCATGGGCAGTGTTCTCTCTGGTGTAACACCTGGCCCATCTCAGAAGCAAGCAAAGAAGACAAATAAGGAGGTGTTTAGCAGTCCATTTTTGACTTTCCAGAGAAGCCTTCCTCCAGGCTGCAGAAGAGGAAGTCGTAGCATGGTGGTGGATGGAACAAAGCAGGCCATTAGTTTATCCTGACGTGCGAAGGCAGACGGCTGTTTGGCAGCACTGGTTGCTAGAGCAGCAGTGTCCTCTACAAATGTTGTATTCTGCCCCTGGGGCTTGTAGCTCTTTTTGCGTTCCCTCTATGATCCTTCTTTCTTGTTGCCTGATGTCACTAAGTTTCAGGGTCTGCTGCCTGGTTCCTCTGCTATTCAGAAAGAATGCAGAAAGGATTTCCTCACTTTTCCACGTGTTACACTTCTCTTAGAGAAAATGTGCAGAAATAAAAGCTGTGCCATTCTAAAATCTTTCTGTCCTGGTACCGTTTCTGTTTGAAGATGCCCCGCTTTACTTTCAAACATTTGTAGTGAGAGAGAAATAAAATCACTTGCTATCTGTATTATTGCATCTTAAAAAAAACAGTTTTGTTTCAAACTCTTCCATTTTATTACATATCTTACTCTACAGGGATAAGGGAGATTGACAGAATACTTATTTAATCTCATTACAGTGCTTACTTGGGGCATTCAGACATCGTAGCCTTTGTGTTGCTGAACTAAGGGATTTTTGATGCCTCAGTAAGGCTGGACCCTCAGCCCTGTTGGAAGGCATAAAATGCAATTTCCTTCAGCTTTTAAAATACCTAGGAACCAATTAAGGTCTGAGGCAAATGCTTCTCAGCCATCTCTGACTTCTGCTGGCAGGAATTCCTGCTTTTCTGTGTTTACGTAAAGCTCCATTCTTTTTGTCAGGGAGCAGGGTTCCCAGTGTAGTGCAGTACATGGCGAAATCTTCCTCAGGCTCGTAGCTGTGGTGTGTGTTGTGTGCCGTGGAGAAGTGGTAGGCAGGTGAGTGCAGCTGCACCTTTGGCTTGGGAACGTCAGCTTGATGTTTTTCTCCAGTCTGACAGCTGGGAAGCAGGGGGTGCTTAGTCACATTTTGCATGACCTAATGATTACAGGTTTTTTTGTTGTTGTTTTGTTCTTTTAATTAAACCAGGATTAAATATTTTACTGAAGAATATCTTACAGTTTGGATGGCAGTTAACAGGAGGATGAATGGCGTTGCGCAGCTTGCAGTGGAGCTGCCCACAACAAGTCTGGCACTGGGGTAGCTGTTGTGCCGATAGCTCCATGACAGTCTGTTTTTCTCTCCCATGTGTTCCTTTGGGAGACGGCTAGTTCTGATACAGCAGCGGTGTGGCAGTTGATGAATTGGTTACTGTGCATCTGCCTTTTAGCCATCATCTTTCGTTGTTAAACCCAGTCCCTCTGTGACTTAGGTAGAACCTCAGCCGTTTTTAATATTATTGTCTCTTCTCTTCTGTTTTATAGGATCATGGATTTTCCGGGACACTTTGAGCAAATCTTTCAGCAGCTCAACTACCAGAGACTTCATGGCCAACTTTGTGACTGCGTCATTGTGGTGGGAAACAGGCATTTCAAAGCCCATCGCTCCGTTTTAGCAGCATGTAGTACACACTTCCGAGCTCTCTTCACTGTAGCAGAAGGAGATCAAACCATGAATATGATTCAGCTGGATAGCGAAGTGGTGACAGCAGAAGCTTTTGCTGCCCTCATAGACATGATGTACACTTCCACGCTTATGCTCGGAGAGAGCAACGTTATGGATATCTTGCTGGCTGCATCTCACTTGCATTTGAACTCCGTTGTTAAAGCATGCAAGCACTACCTTACTACCAGGACGCTGCCGATGTCTCCGCCCAGTGACAGGGTTCAAGAGCAAAACGCACGCATTCAGAGGTCTTTCATGCTTCAGCAGCTTGGGCTGAGCATTGTGAGCTCCGCGTTGAATTCCACTCAGAGCTCAGAGGAGCAGCCGAGCGCCATGAGCTCCACGATGAGAAGCAACATAGAGCAGCGCTCCGCTTTTCCTATTCGCCGTCTCCACAAGCGTAAACAGTCCTCTGAAGATCGGGCCAGGCAGCGAATGAGGCCTGCCATAGATGAGGCTGTTTCTGACGTGGCTGCAGAGAGTGGGCAGTCGGTTGTTCATTCACGGGAAGATTTCTTCTCACCAGATTCACTGAAGATAGTGGACAACTCTAAGGCTGATGCTGTCGCTGATAACCAGGAGGACAATAATATTATGTTTGACCAGCCTTTCGGTGCTCAGGAAGATACTCAAGTGCCCAGCCAGTCCGACAACAGTGGAGGAAATATTTCACAGATGTCCATGGCATCACAGGCAACACAAGTGGAAACCAGCTTTGACCAGGAGGCCGCGTCTGAGAAAAACAACTTCCCATGTGACAATCCAGAGGTCAGCATAAATGAAAAAGAGCACATGAGGGTGGTGGTTAAATCGGAGCCCTTGAGTTCCCCGGAGCCTCAGGATGAGGTGAGTGATGTCACTTCCCAAGCAGAAGGCAGTGAGTCTGTTGAAGTGGAAGGAGGAGTTGTGAGTGCAGAGAAGATAGAGCTGAGTCCTGAGAGCAGCGATCGTAGCTTTTCTGACCCGCAGTCTACTACAGACCGGGTAGGAGATATCCACATTATGGAGGTGTCAAATAACCTGGAACACAAGTCTACTTTCAGTATCTCCAATTTTCTGAATAAAGGCAGAGGTGGCAGCTATGGAGCTAGTCAAACTACTGATGACAACATTCCGAATACAACGAGTGACTGTAGAATGGACAGTGATGCTTCTTTCCTGATGAGTCCAGAGTCAGGGCCCGCTGGCGGTCACTCGTCTGCCACAGTCTCTCATGTTGAGAATCCCTTCAGTGAGCCTGCGGAATCCCATTTTGTTAGACCAATGCAGGATGTGATGGGTCTTCCCTGTGTACAGACTTCTGGGTACAGGGCTGCGGAACAGTTTGGTATGGACTTTCCAAGGTCAGGCTTGGGCCTGCATTCTCTGTCGAGGGCGATGATAGGCTCTGTAAGAGGGGGAGCCAGTAGCTTTCCTGGCTACCGCCGCATAGCCCCCAAAATGCCTGTTGTAACCTCTGTCAGGAGCTCCCAGCTGCAGGATAACTCGCCTGGTTCCCAGCTGATCATCAATGGGACCACTTCTTTTGAGAATGGGCATCCTTCGCAGCCTGGTCCTCCGCAGTTGACACGGGCGTCTGCAGATGTTCTTTCGAAATGCAAGAAAGCCTTATCTGAGCACAATGTCTTGGTTGTTGAAGGTGCACGCAAATATGCATGTAAGATCTGCTGCAAGACTTTTTTGACCTTGACGGACTGTAAGAAACACATCCGTGTGCACACAGGAGAAAAGCCTTATGCCTGCCTGAAGTGTGGCAAACGGTTCAGTCAGTCCAGCCACCTTTACAAACATTCCAAAACAACCTGCCTGAGGTGGCAGAGTAGCAACCTACCTAGCACTTTGCTTTAACTGCTTGCACCTCCTAGCCTGAATGAGAGTGCCAGTACAAACTCTTAACTCTCTGAAGCACTGCAGGAGCATTAACACTATTTTGCTCAAGCTAAGAAGCTGCTTTCGTAGGTCTGTGAACAGTTGTGTGTGGTTGTGCCACACGCTAAAGTCTTGATTCTATAAATTGGGGATAATACCATACCTACCTCACAGGGGTGTTGTGAGGATTAGACAACTGTTAGCAAATAACTTTGAGGTCCTCAGAAGTCTGTAGGTATGTAAAACATTATTGTTACGTACATGCAGGCTTGGGGCTCAATGGGGATACGGTCCCTACATCGAATTTCCTTTGCAAAACAGAAGGGTGGAGGGAGTGAGAGTGTAATTGTCTCACAGAATAACGGAATGGCATGAGTTGGAAGGGACCTTAAAGATCATCGAGTTCCAACCTCCTTGCCGTGGGCAGGGTTGCCACCCACTTGATCAGGTTGCCTAGAGCCCCACCCAGCCTCCACAAATGGGGCATCCAGAACTTCTGTGGGCAGCCTGTTCCAGTGCCTCACTACCCTTGATAGTGAAAATTTTCTTCCTCATATTTAATCTAAACCTATTCTCTTTTAGTGTAAAGCCATTACTCCATGTCCTACCATTACACTCCCTGAGGAAAAGCCCCTCCCAAGGTTTCCTGCAGGGCTCTCCAGGTATTGGAAGGCTGCAGTGAGATCTCTCTGGAGACTTTTCTTTAGGCTGAACAATCCCAGCTCTCAGCCTGTCTTTGTCAGAGAAGTTCTCCAGCCCTCCAGTATCTTCGTGGCCTTCTCTGGACCCACTCCACCTGCTCTTTGTCTTGTACTGGGGGCCCCAGACCCAAATACAATACTCTGGCTGGGGCCTCACAAAGGCAGAGCAGAGGGGGACAGTCCCCTCCCTGCCCTGCTGCCACCCCCGTGTTGCTGCAGCCCAGGATACAGCTGTCTGTCTGGGCTGCAGGCACACACTGCTGGCTCATGCCCAACTTTCTGCCTACCAGGAGCCCAAGTCCTTCTCCACAGGGCTGCTCTCAAGGAGTTCTTCTCCCAGTCTGTATGTGTCCTTGAGATTGCCCCTATCATTGTGCAGCATCTTGCACTTGACCTTGTTGAACCTCATTAGGTTCACACGGGCCCCGATCTCAAGCTTGTTCAGGTCCTTTTAGATGGCATCCCTTCCTTCTGTTGTGCCAACTGCACTGCTGAGCTTGGTGTCATCAGCACGTGTGCTGAGGATGCCCTCAATCCCAGTGTCCAGGTCTTTGAAAAAGACGTTAAAAGCAGCGGTCCAAAGATGGATCCCTGGGGAACGCCCCTCGCGACCGGCCTCCAGCTGGACGCAGAGCAGTGGACCGCAGCCTTTGGCTGTGACATCCAGCCGATTCCTTATCCACGATATAGTCCACCCTTCAGGATCTAATTCAGAGATAGGGATGTGGTGAAGGACCCTGTCAGGCATTCCAGAAGTCCAGGCGTCAGTCTTTCCCTGTTCACTTGTTCTGTCACTCCGTCATCCAGAGTGGTCCAGGCGCAGTCTGCCCTTGTTGAAGCCATGCTGGCTGTTTCAGATCACCTCCTTTTCTGGCCTGTGCCTTAATGTAGCTTTCAAGAGGATCTGTTGCATGATCTTTCCAGGCACAGCTGTAAGGCTCACCAGCTTCTAATTCCCCCCAGTCTTCCTTTTGATCCTTAAAAAATGAGTCACCAATCACCCGGGATTTCACCTGACAGCCTTGACTTTTCAAATACGATGGAGAGTGTCTCAGCAACCACATCACACAGCTCCTTCAGAACCCTGGGGTGCCTGTCATCCGGCCGCATGGACCTGTACATGTTCAGTGTCATCATGTGGTCTTGTACTTGCTCTTCTCTTACAGCAGGAGGAATTTTGTCCCCCCAGCTGCTGCCCGGCGGCTCAGGGATGTGAAGGTGCACAGATATGAGAGACACGGGAAGCCTGGCTGCCAGTGGACAGGCCAAGAACTCACTGATTACCTCAGCCTCTTCCATCTCAGTTGTAGGCATTTCTCCCTTCTTGTTATTCAGAGATGCCCTCTCCTTGGCCTGTCTCTTCTGACCTATGTACCCCTCTTGCTAATGTTCCTTGTCCCTTGCCAAGTGCAGTTCCAGCTGTGCCTTGGCTTTTCTGATCCAATCCCTGCACATCCTGACAGCATCCCCGTGTTCTTCCCAGGCCACACGTCCCTGCTTCCACAGCTTTTGCATTCCCTTTTTTTCCCTCAGTTTGACCAGCGGGTCCCTGCACAACCACGTCAGTTTCCAGCCTCCTCTGCTTGATTTCTTGTACTTGGGGATGGAGAGATCTTGCGCTCTCAGAAACGTATTCTTAGAGAGCTGACAGCTCTGTTTTGTTCCTTTCCCCCCCCCCCCCAGGACAGCTTCCCAGAGGATCTCATCCAATAATTCCTTAATTAGCCGGAATTTTGCTCTCCTGAAGTTCAGAGACCTGCTGTTCTCCAGGTCTGTGTTCCTCAAGACCATGGACTCAACCAGGGCATGGTCACCACAGTGCAGGCTGCCTGCAGTCTGAACCTCTTGAAGGAGCTCCTCTGCGTTAGAGAGCACAAGCTCCAGTAATGCTTTACTGCCGCTTGGTTTGCCTAATGCCTGGGCTGGGAAGTTGTCCTCCACACGTTCATGAAGTAACATATTTCAAGAATGAGAAACTGAAGTGCAAATTTCCTTTTTTGTTTTTCTAAAATATTTTGTAAAAGTGAAAGCATTTAAATAAATAACCTGCAGAAATCAAGTTGCTGCATTAGGTGTGAACAGTAATGCAGGGAGCTGTTTGCTCCAGCTAAGGCAGATTGCGTATCTTGAAAAGAAAACCAACTTTGGATGCATCTGTTTGACATAGAATGCTTTAAAGTATGCTAATTATGAAAATAGTTTAGGGTTCTGAATGTATGTTTGCTTGTTTTGTAGTAAAAAACACTGTGTAATGAAGGTGCTTAAATTAAATCCAAGAAAAAAGTAAATTTTGGACTTACATATCCGGATGTATATATACTTGGAATACTGCAAGATCTGGATGTTTCACCAATATTTTTCTGTAGAAACTTGTATTAAGTGATAAGTGAAGTATGTTTCTTGTTTGTGCTATTCTTAGCAGTATTTTAACCAATTTGTATTTCCTATCTTAAAGTTCCATACACACAGAAGTCTGGAAAGAGCTTGTCTTTGTCTGCTTTGTTGTTTTCAACGAGAGGGAGTTAGTGATGGTGGTTTTTAGTGCGTAAAATAGGCTCTTGCTGCTTCCAGGCACGGCCGTGGTCAGTCCGGTCCGTGCCACTGCCCGTGCTCACTGTTCTTCTTTGGCACTCTTCAGCTGCAGGCTTTAATTTCCCCTCCTGCACACTCACTTCCCCTCAGCAGCAGATTGTCCCTCGGAGCAGAGCAGAGGGATGGAGCCTCGTTTTCCGTGTTTACTTACATCTCTACGTAAGGTGTAGCTATCAAATCCAGTCTTTCTTTTGAAGTAGTGTCATAAATTTTCTTTCCAACAACGAAAAAATCCCTAGCATACACTTAATTTAAAAAAAGTAGCACTGTACACTTTGTAAAGCAGAAATTGAGCAACCTTTATTCCTCAAGACAACCACATGTGTGTTATAACTTTCTCCCCTGCCATTGTAACTAATAGCATTTGCAGTCTCTTTCCCTTGCTAAAGGTGCACATGGACTGCCAGCTTTCACGTCCTGGGTTTCTGCGAGACGTTTTGGAGCACTTCTGCTGACAAATGTTCTACCATGAAGGAGCTGGATCGGGGCTTCAGCACATCATTCCGCCCAGGGGACGCAGATGTTTGACGTCACAGAGGAACTGATTGCTGTTAATTTAAATGTATTTTCAAGCTTTCTCTTTTTTCTTTTTAAATTCTGTGGGTAGTAAATGTATCCTCTGCTATGGTACTCAGCAGTCTTAAGGAGTTTGTGCTCCTTAGCGAATAATCTTAAACGTTTTGGATTTCCATCAGAGTAAGCAAAATAAAATCCTCCTCCAGAGTCCCGACAGTCATTGAAGAGGATGAGTTACGAACATCATCGAGGCTTCCGAACCAGACATTGTCAGACCAAAGGAAACACAGGAAGCTTTCTGCATTTGGTTTATATGTGCAGCAGCAGTAAGCTGAAGGGGGAACGTGTGGGGACACCTCTCCGCGTGGAGAAGATTGCCACATGTCTGCCCGCGTGTCATTGGCACCTTGAGCAGCCCAGGTAAGGAGGGGCGTGGAAACACCACGAGTGATTGGCTGAACTCCCTTACTTAGTGGCTGTACTCCCAGCCCGTGATCTTCAAGGACGTGCAGAAATGTGCCGCGTTTCTAAATGGAGCAGGATGTGCCACGTGCAGTTTGATAATGTTGTGGTGTAAAGGGACCGAAAGCACTGAGGTATGCTAACCGATCTCACTGGAACATCAGTAAAATGTAGAATTTTGTACCTTAATCTTCTCTTCTTGTCGCGCCTTATCAGTAGCATTCTGGCTGATTATTTATCCTCCTTGCATTTCTACCAGTTTGTTGGGGATTTTTCTATTATTTTTTTCACTGTTTCCTACAGTGCTTCTGAAATCCTACAGCAGGTAGGAGTAAAGAAGCGGTGTGAGTAAGGAGGTTAATTAGGAGCTAATGTTGAGCAGGTAAACATATTAAACTGTACATCTTGTCTATTTTTTAATAATAAACTTTCATGCTGTGAAGTATCAGACCTCGTGTGGGAGGACTCCTTTCTTAAACAAAGGGTTGCATTTGGAGCATCCTTGAAAGCAGCAACCTCACATTTTATTTCTTCATCCCCACCCAGCACTTCTGGAGGAGCACACGCAGGAGTGCAGCTGGCTTGCTGCTCGCCCTGTCTTCCAGTGTGCAGCAGCATCTCAGAACAGCAGCTCCACTTCACTGTCCTGAGCTGCAAAATGCGGAGCTTCTCACCTCCATGCCTGATAAACAGGCCAAATATCACCCTGACTTCTGTTCAAAACTTTCCAGTGAGGCCCTGCCTGAAGATGTCAGCATCTTAGCACTGTGAAACCTCCAAAAATCATTTCTGTGCTGCTGTGTTCTGCTTGCTTTACTTGTTATCCTGGTGCATTTGCCAGTGGATTGACAGAACAACATTCGTGTGTTATCAGGTTGGGTTCTTACTGCAAAACATAGCAGTGCAGAATCAGAATGCAGGCAGACAAACATTCTTGTGCTCCAGTGCTCACAGCAGGCCTGCATTTGCCATTTGAGAGGGCACATATTTAACCAACGAGCAGTGGGGCAGTACTTGAGCCAGCAGGGGTCCTGCAGGATGGTGGTCTCCCATCCATTCATTGTGAGCTGCTCCCCCTGGCTCACATGGCTGCACTGCTCAAAGCTGGGCTCTCTTCTGCCTGCCTCTGTGCTCTGGAGGCAACATTAGGGATGCTCCTGCAACTTGTTTTAGATGCCCTACTACCAGCCAGCGGGCTGCCAGGGCTCCTTGCTCCTGCCACAGCATCGAGGTGGGGGGATGTGTTGCCTGGATCTCCTTCCTCAAATGGAAAGTTGGCAAAGGGATCACTTGAAAGCTTTTGGATTCTGCAAGTATTCCCCCCTTTCCCATAGAAACGTTTCACATTATTTTCAGCTGGATCATATCCCTGATGGAGTCCCCTCCTGGCAACGGACCGAGAATAAGTGGCTGGGTAACAGCAAGATTATTTTTGGTAGCAGCATTGAATGCCCATCCATGACCTTCCCGGCTTACAGCAGGAGGCAGCTGAGGTATTTGAGCCTGCAGGACTGAAGGCTGGCGTGGTAGCTTGCTTTTCGAAATCTATCGATGCTGAGGAGCCTGAACTGTTGTGTGATACAACAGCTTTAGGTTTGATGGGCAAAGGGAAAGTAGTGCTGAGGAGGGCCAGGGAACACCATCACCTTGTGAAGCACTGGGGAAAAACCTCAGCTTTGTCCCAGAGGAGGTTGGGAGGGCTCTTCAGAGGTAGCACAGAGCTGTAGGAGGATTTGCTGGAAGGTGCTGCTGCTTTCCAGTGAAATGCAGGTAAAACCTGACTTTCTTTTTTTTCAACTTCAGCTCTGGCCAGTTGTGCTCATACCTGTCCATGGGATTCAGGCAGGGGTGGAGGACAGGGCTAGCGTTTTCTAACTGGCAGCTTCAAAGCATTTTTAGAAAGCAAAACATTTTTATTAAAAGGACAGAGTGACAATTTGCATGGCTGCCAGAGCAAAAAGATCCACGGCTGTGGAAAGTGCTGCTCTTGAGGAGACCCCATGGCACAACACCTGAAAAGTGCTTCTCCTACTCAGGCAGTCTCCGGTGCAGCTCTATCAGTGCTCCTTGGCACACGTGGGGAATTGGTGCTCGGGTTTGTATAGCAGCTCTCTTGCACTGAACTGTTCCTTGTCTCCTGAGGGATCACGCTGAGCTTTGAATAACTCTGTCAGAGTCCTGAATTATGGCAGTAACTGCACCAATGCCAGGAGCATTCGTGCAGGCCAACAAACTCGCAGACGCTTTTTCATCTGACACAGCAAAGGTTTTCAGTGTTCAAATAAATCCTGATGATTTCTAGGAAGTTTCCAACCACCGAAGTGCCCAGAAACATTTTCTTTCTGTTTTCCAATAGCTACAAACAATTCCCTGTCAGGTAGAGGTTTGGGCAGAGGCCTCCCTCCCCCGGGGTTGATAATACAGGCACTGTAACAAGGTCAACATGATAATTAGTCAAGCACTGATCTTTTGTGCATAATTTCCTTATCAAGTATGGGGCCTGACCCACTTAATGCACGACATTTTGCACCTCCCAGTGGAACTCACGACCACCAAAGGCCCCTTGGAAGAGCCCTATTTTAACACAGCACACACACGCAGTATTTAATCTGTACAGCAATTCTAGGAATAGGGGGACACTTGGTGGGAATTGTGTGAAACTTCACAAATGCTGGATGTAAATCATGTGTGCTTTGCTCCTGGGCACGCTCATCAGGTGGAGCAATCACCCATGCACCTGGAGCTATAACAAGGAACGCCTGCCTCTTCATGCTACACTGCTGTTTCATTCGCTTTGCTTGGTAACGTGACAAACGCATCGAATGCTCTCTGGGCACGAAGCACAGGTCTTTCTGCAACTAGCCAGCATTGATAACTAATTAACAAACATCTTCCAGTAGCTTCTATTACTATCAGAGTATGGCTCATTGAGCATCAAGAGAAAATGAAGCACAGAATCTGGCCTTCCACAGGACAGAATGGCAGCACTGTGCGTACAAGGAGAGCTCAGCAGAACTCCCAAGCACAGGCATCTCTCTTGGTTTCGGGTTTTGTTTTTAGCTCAGCACCCTGCAGCATTCCCTCCCATCTCATTCTGCAGGGATTTTGGATTACTGTGCAGAGTGGGGGCTTAGAAAACAGTTCCTGGTTGTCTTGGAGCTACAGACTCGAGCTCTTTCATTCACACTCACTTCCCAGTGCTGAGCACTAACAGAGAGCGAATTAAGCAATTGAGGCACACTACGGTTCATTCCCATCCCAGACCGCCTCTGGGATGGCTGGGCAATGGGAGCAGGATTGTTTCTGGGCAACCTGTGGGTGCATGGCTGAGGCCTGGAGCTGGCTGGAGGGTGGCATGAGGATGGGGACCAGCTGCTGTGTTGGCAAGGGGTGATCACCCTGCTGCAATGTAAGCTCTGAGCAGAGAGCCAAGAGCTGGCAGCCACTGTTCAAGCTGCCCCATCTGCCTGGTGAGGCTGGTGGTGATAGACAGCACCTGGAAGTGGGCAATGGGCACTGAGATCCCGCTGTCATCACCATCACCGTGCGGTGTGTGCACAGCAATTTCAGTGCATCAAAGTACTGTGTAACACCAAACACCCTCAGCAAAGTGTTAAACATTGAAACCTCCCTGTATGGGCTATCTAGAAGATCCTGGTCAGTGTGCTGCTGGACTTTGATGGGTACTGGCCAGGGAAGAAAGGAGCTGAGTGGCACAGATGAATGGGTACAAGAAAAGCATTCAAGCAAAGCCACTCTCATCCTCATACGTGTGTCACAGATGGGGAAGATGAAGATGTGGTCACAGAGATGGCCAGCTGAGAGCACCCACTCGGAGCTGGGGCAGGACCAACCCCTGGTGGCTCCCAGCACTTTGCACTCAGTGACCAGGTGGCTGCATGCAGGGAATGCACTTTTTGATCTTAGAGGTCTATTCCTACAGTAACAATTCTGTGATGCTCTAATTCCAAGTATCCAGCTGCAGAACCCACAGCACTGTTGTCTTCTGGGGCCTAGTCTCATGCTGTCTTGCTCTGCTTGCACTCATGGCTTTTTCCCTTCCCAATGCTCTCTCCAGTCCTCCTGGGGCAGCGGGTGTGCAGCTGGGTGGTACTCAGCTGATCTCTGGGGTTAAACTGCAGCACTATTCTCCGTGGCCACAAACTCAGTTTGCCATATGGGCATTTAAGGTGAGGTTTTGTCTACTCCCATTTCCCTGGAACTAGGAGCTTCAAAAATGCTGAGTCTTGCACAGCTCAGGTCTATCAGCATCTGGCTGCCCTGAAGCCAAGCTGCAAGGCAAGTGTGCTCACTGACAAACAGAGCTCACGGAAAGGATGTAGAACAGCTCTGCTGTTCCATCCTTTCTGGAGTGCCAGCAGCACCTGCAAGTCACTTATGCCCTTCCTTCAAGGTTCTCTAGACCAGCTTAGCACCTGTTGGGCAAACTGGTAAGCGTGCTGCCTGCCATGCAGCCCTGTGCACTGCAGCTGTGTGGCAGCTGGCAAAGGAGAAATGCCCCTGTGGACACCCAGCACACATGCCTTCAGAGAAAGATTTCCAATGGACTGTTTTCAAATGCATGTTGAAATCCTCCTTCCAGTGCCACACAATGACACAATGTCTCAGACACCATTTGTTCCTCTGAAGGAAACGGTATCATCTTGGTACACTTCCCCAAGCGTAAATTCACAGCTTGGGCAGGGTGCTGCTGAGGGCAGGAGAACAGCACTCCAATTCTCCTGTATGGGAGAGACAGACTACAGCACAGTGAAGCCCCAGATCCTTGAAATGTGCTCATCAGTGCTCCTCCCGAGACTTGGCACCTGCCCACTTCTTCTTTTGCACTAACACATGCCATCACAAGCATGAGTGAAAACTGAGGCAGGAATTACAGAGGGCAGGAGAACTTCCCCCTGGCGGAGGAGGCTCTGGAGAAACACTGCTCTCTACAACCACCTGCAAGGAGATTGTGGCGAGGTGGCGGTCGGCCTCTGCTCCCAGGTAACAGTGATGGGATGAGGCGACGGCCTCAAGTTGTGCCAGGGAAGGGTCAGGTTGGATGTTCTCAGGAAAAACTTCTCAGACAAGGTGATCAAGCACTGACAACGGCTGGTGGGGTCACTGCCCTTGGATGTGTTCAAGGAACACATGCAGATGTGCAGACTGCCACTGAGGGACGTGGTCAGTGGTATAGTGAGGGTGGGCTGGGTTTGACTTGGGGATCTTAGGGTCTTTTCCAACCTCAACAATTCCATGGTGCTGTGATTCTGGATGAAAGCTGAGAGCTCCAGTACAAAGCTGAGGGGCCATTCTCACACTCACCAAAAGCACCAGCATTCACCTGCCCCGCTTACAGGCACTCGTGACGCCAGCGCCTGGAGGCCTGTCCTTCCCAAGTGAAAGGCACACACCACTGTCACTGCTTCTCTTTAATAGCTACAGCGCAGTTCTCTTGCTGCAGACACTGTTGACTCCTCAGCTGCAGAGCAGGGGCGCAGTACCCACCCGCCTGCTCCGCCAGGCTGGCCCGTGATGCTGCATCCGTCATGGCGACCTGGTGGCGATGCAGGCGCAGCCCTCACAGCAGCAGCTCGTGGGGCATGGACTCGCCTCGCAGGCCGGCCAGCAGGTTGTCAGCAGCCAGCACTGCCATGGTGCTCCGTGTAGCATAGGTGGCACTCCCGATGTGCGGCAGGATCACTGTGGGCAAAGAAAGGGTCACGGCGTGGCCGCACGCTCGCTGCCCTCACGCTGCTTCCCACTGCCCCAGGGGTGTGCAAGCAGAGGGTCCTCCATCAGCTGCTTTGATGGAGCTGGCAATGAGCATGCTGCTGCCACACACATCTGACAAACAAAACTAACTCATTTACGGGTGAAGGCCAGCAGGCAGCAGCGCTCCTCCTTTCTGTATTCAGACGTGGTACTCAGCTTCCTGTACCATAGTTTGTGGCAGATGACAGAGAAACATGCAGAAATTCTCACTCTGCAGCCTCACTACTGAGCATCTCCACTTTCCTACAGGTACAAACCAATGCATACGGGGGCAGAAGCCCGAGAACAGTTCAGAATATCGGGACCTGCAGGCTCCTGGGTATGCAGGAAAGGTACGTGTGATGGCAAACAGCCCCTACAGACTGCAGAGCTATGGCACAGTCAGGGCAGGGATTTTTATTTTAACAAAGCTCAGAGACAGAAAAAAGCTGTGTGACAGAAACACAGGATGGGTGAGAGCAGCACGGACCTCTGGGCCATCTGTCCCAACCCCTGCTGCAGCACAGACTCCCAGGCGGGTTGTCCAGGCAGCTTTTGGTGATCTCTGGGGACGGAGACCTCCACAACCCCTCTGGGCAACCTGTGCCACTGCTCTGTCACCAGCAAAACACAGCCCACTCCTTTTAGCAGTGGTAAGAAACATGCCAAAGTTGCTTTAATGGCACATGATTAGAATAGTAGCAATGATTGGGTTCTTGCTCAAGTTAGAGAAAAGCCTGCACTGCAATCTCTGTCCATTTTATAACAGTCAGCACCTTAGGGGATGCAGAAACACAAATACCTGACACACTGCTGAGTGTGGGAGGTGGGAATTGGGCTCTGCCCCCAGATAACAGTGACAAGATGAGGGGTGGTGGCTTCAAGTTGTGCCAAGGGTGGTTCAGGTTGGATATTAGGACAAACTTCTCAGAAACTAATGGAACAGGCTGCTGAGGGAGGTGGTAGAGTCACCTTCCCTGCAAGTGTTCAAAATGGAGATGTGGGACTGAGTGATACGGTTTGGTGGGGATGGGTTGATGGTTGGACATGGTAATCTTAGTGGTCTTTTCCAACCTTAACGACTGTGCGACACTATTATTTCAGAAATGGACATCCAGACATGGGCACGTCCACATTTTCCTCCTGACCTCCCAACGATTTGTTTACTGAAGAGATTTTTCCTCATCCAAAAATGTCCTTCCTTGACAGAGGCATTTTGCTGCCGTCTGAACCCTCACACAGAATATTGGTCCTTCAGATGAAGGCATACACACAGGGTTTCAGGTTTAGGCTGCAGCATGACCAAACCAAGCACTTGGGTGCACAACAGGATATTGTCCATTGGCTCGGAGCAGAGCAGGTTGACTGGGTGAAGCACGGACAGCTAGGTGGAAACAAGCACCCTGCCATGCTAACAGCAACAAAGCTGGAAAAAAACAGAGTTACTCTGTGCTTAGAAACCATTCTTTCCTCTCTGTTCCATTTCTGCCTGTTTTCTGCCTCTAGGTCTGCCTTGCCTGTAACTGACAGCAGCACCTGCTCATATTAAATTCCTTTATGAATTTCAGCCCAGCTCATGGAATGCATTTGAAAAAGGTTAAAAGACACGCCAATCTCAATTGCTTTCTGGACTACTGAAATACCTCCCTAGCTTATTTTAGATTGCATTGATAAGGTCTTTAACAGCTCTCCACACTGCACAACTGTTACCTAGAAGCTGCTTAAATACATGATTTTCCTTTCTGCCACAAACACTGAAGCTCTTGTTCACCATCTTCAAGCCCCCAAGGAAATGAGCCAGCAGGTCCTCCGCCTTGACAGCAGAGGTGGCTCCCCAAGCAGGAGGAGGCAGGGCAGGGCCAGGGTGGCCAAACACATCACTTACCACAGTTCCTGAGTTTGAGCAGAGGGTGATCAGTGGGCAGCGGCTCCGGCGTTGTGACATCCAGGCCTGCAGCCGCAATTTGGCCACTGACCAATGCATCATACAAATCTTCCTGGTTCACCACAGCCCCTCTGGAAAAAAACAGGGAGATGGGCTCGCACAGCTCCCACGTGGTGAAGCAAGTCCCTGCGGTCATCTGCACTTCCATCCACTGTGGCTGGACACGGGGCCCTGGGCAGGCACAGCGCCTGTCCCCCCCAGTCAACTTATCCTGACTCTGTCTGGATCCCAGAGCCCTCACAAAGGAGGGGGTGGGCTGCAGGGTGGGCAAACGGCCCTTCTGGCTGCAGCACGCTGACTGCACACGCTGCCTGGCCTCACAAGGTGCACCCTCAGCTGGCTCAGCCACCACAGCCACAAGCAGGCTGCCACAAGACGGGGCTGCTGTCACCTGCTCGTGTTGATGAACACAGAGGTCTTCTTCATCTTGCTGAAGAAATTCTTGTTGCACATTCCCTGGGTGTCGGGAGTCAAAGCACACGTCACGATGACGAAGTCCGACTCCTGGGCCAGCTTTGTGACTGGGACTGGGAGGAGAAACACAGATCACAGCTCTGCTCACAGCCATCACCAGGATGCCTCTGCAGCCCTTCTAACACATAAGGAACACCAGAGAGAGAATGCTGCCCTGCAAAGGCTGTGCCAACCTTTTTCTACAGATGGAGAGACACAGGTCAGGCAGACATGAAATGAACTGCACAGAGATGCTGCTACAGATACAATTATGGTGCTTTGTTTTCACATCAAAATTTATCCAAAGTGAAATCTAACAACTTCAGATGTCTGTCCCAAAGGCGGGCTCAGACTGTTTTTCATGTTCACACAACAAAGTACTGCCATGACAGTTTATACCAACACTAAATCTCTTTCCACATTACAAGCTCTGACTCATGCAACTTCCACTCTTGGGCCAGAGAGCAACAGCTTCCTCTGAGCAGTGGAAAACACAAGGAGCAGAACAAGGTCTAGCAATGACCATGCAACAAGAGTACAAACTGGAAATGTGCGAGCTTTGGATTGAAAAATTAGCACTTGATGCAGGACTTGGGACTCCAGCAGGCCTGCAGAGAGGTCCTGTGTGCCAGCTGAGGTACTCCCAGGATCTGCTGGACCGTCACATCCGCTTTAGAGCAACAAGTTAAGGACTGTGTTTGTTTCCAGCAAACCATCCGCCATCAGCAACCAACAATGATCAGTCCCTGCCCACCCTCCCTGATGGGGCACATTGCAGTATCTCACAGGGTCAACCGTCAGACTCCTCTGGTACCTTTGCAGCGGTTCAGCCCAGATATACTGAGCACTCTGCTGAGCACTGACATCCCCTGTGACTCATGTGCTGCAGGTGGCATCTCCAAGCTGTATCAGACATGCTGCTTCCTGCCCTGCATTTGAGGACTGTTGGTTTCATTCATTTTTCTTACCAAACTCAGCTTGAAACTCTGCAGCATTCTCTGGTTTCGGCTGACTTCCAGTGTACAAAAAGTTCTTGACCCCAAATGGCTTCAGACGGCGGGCAACTGCCTGCCCTAGAAACGAGAAAGAAAATGCTGTGCACCCTTCAGCATGCAGATGGTTTAGCTGCAAGCCAAGCAGCTCGTGCAAGACAAATCTTGCCCAAGGGTCTCTGCGGTGTGCCTAGTCAGGACTGCTCCTGTGAGGCTGCTTTGTGTGGTACACGTTGTGTGTGGGGTGGATGCCTTCTGCAGCTCCTCAAGGGAGCGAATGCTCAGCCCTAGGATATCAAACCTGAAGCCACTTTAGGCAGCAAGCCAAAACGTGAGGAAAGAAAGAGCAATCTGCTGACAAAGTGAACAGCTGAACGGGTCCTGTACTTTGTCAAGCTTTCTGTTTGCTTAACTGAAAACCAAGAGGCCAATGTCCAGTTTGCTGTAGCATTTGGGTATGGTGGATGCATGTGAATGAGTAAAAAGCTTTAAGAGTCATGCCTGATGGATCAAGAGCTGCTCAGAGAGGCTCCACCAAGCCTTCCTTGCTGTTCTAATAGATTCCAAATAAGTGAGCACAGGGAACAAACCTGGGCTGAAACTCTGAAAGCAGCCTGATGTCAGCAGGGGCACACACCTGGTGCAGGACACACGCTTACCTATTCTTCCCAGACCTATGATGCCCACCGTACTTCCAGACAGTCCATAGCCACACATCCACAAGGGCTTCCAGGTTGTCCAGCCACCGCTAGTGGAGAGAGTGAGAAGGAAACTGATGTTAATAAAGCAGCAGTGGAAGACCTGCCTCAAAACACAGGACTTGGGCAAGAAAATCATGAACCACAACAGTGTAGAAGGCGAACTTGACCGCCACTGGCGGGTGATGTGCACCCTGCTTCAAGCCCGTGGTCTGCAAGAGTCTGCTCTAACTGCAAGTATGCAGCAGCAGCCTCAGGGCTGGCTGAAATGACGCTGCTGAGCACAGCCCTGGGACAAATGCTGGGCAGTCAGCTCTGGCCACGTCCCCAGGAGCCCAGAAAGGACAGAGTGGCTCTCAACCACCGATCACCCATGTATCCACAGCATGCACAAAAGTGCTCGGAGGACGCTTCTGCCCCTTTAGCAGCCCTTGAATGCAGGACTGCTGTGGGCTCTGTTACCCTGCACGACTTTCAGTGCCAGCGTGGTGGAACACCAGCTTCAGCCCCATGCCATTTGTCGGGCTTCAGGCGCATTCTCCCACAGTGCCCGACTCTCTGCAGCCCCGCTCCAGCACACAGCACGCACTCACGTCTTCACCTCCGCGACAGCCTCGGGCAGCCGCCGGCACGTGGCGAGGAGCAGAGCCACCGAGAGCTCAGCGGTGGCATCGGTCAGGACGTCAGGGGTGTAACCCACGCGGATCCCCCTGCAAGGAAAGCACCGGGCTCAGCTCCTCCACGTCAACGCTGCCGACTCTAGCATGCAACCTCTGTTCTTCTGGGAAGACCCCCCCCCCCCCCCCCCCCACAGGAGCGTATGCAGCCGCGGGAGGGCATCCCTCCCGAGCCCTTCCGGCTGGGGCCTCACTGCAGCACAAGGGCACAACCCCCCTCGGGGCTCCAAGTTCTGGGGTGCAGGGGATGGACCGCAGCCCCCCGCCCTCCGTTCCCGGCTGGACAGGGAAGGGCGCAGTGACGAAGCCGCGCGCACCCGACGCGGCCGCACGGCACCGAGGTTACCGCTTCTTGATCTCGTCCAGGGCGAGGTGATCGAACCCCACGGACATGGTGCTGATGACTTTCAGGCTCGGCCCTGCAAAACACCGCCGCTGCAAAACAGCTGCGCACCGACTCCCCCCGCCCAGCCCCGGCCCGGGGCCGCGCACCCACCGGCGGCGTCCAGCACCTCGGCGTCGATGCGGTCGGACAGGAGGCACAGCAGCCCCTGTTTGCCCGCAACCCCCGCCAGCAGCTCGCGCCGCGGGACGGGCTCCTCCGAGTCCCACTGCTGCACGCGGCACCTGCGGGACGCGGCCGTCAGCGGAGCCGGACTTCATCCAGCATCCCGCATTCCCCCGGCCCGGCCCGGCCCGGCGCTCACCCCGCCGCCTCCGACAGGACCCGCATTCCCTCGGCCGGGATCCGCCGCGTCACGAACACCGCCATGGCCCGGCGCATGGCCGCCCCGCAGCGCCACCGCACGGCCCGCGGGGAGCCCGGCAGCACAGGAGGCCGGGCAGAGGGCTCGGCGAGCAAGTGAGCGGGCGGGCTCCTCCCTTCGGCGGTGCGGGAGCCCTCGCTGAGCTTGGTTAAGAGGGCCGTGGCCGGAACTTCCCGTGCAAAACAAATCCCGGGGGGGCAGAAATATCAGACGTTCTGTTTCTGTGGTGTGGTGGTTGTGCAAATGCACGTGAGTTCTCTGCTCCCGATTGATGGCAGAGCCCGCGGAGAGGAGCAGGGATAACTGTTAGGAGCCCTGCGACCCGCGGCAGAGCCATCACACCATCGCATCACAAAAGGTCACTGCAAAGCCGGGCTGCTTGCGACGAGCACACGGAGAAGCTGTGCAGAGCTGCCCGGCTGCGGGAGCTGTGGCAGATCTGCGGTGCAGATGGCTTGGTGAGCAGGGTAAGCAGATGGAGGAACAGACTAGGCATGCAGACACACTCACGCACGTGTCTATCTATACGTGGCCTTGGGCTCCATTAGGATCTCCTCGAATCCCTTGCTGCCTCCACGAGCCCGAGTGTGCTCTCTGGAAGCTCTGAGGCTGCCACCAGCTGCTGCCCTCTAGAGCAGTGAGCTCTGTCTTTGCCGCCCCAGTGATGGTGATGATGTCCTTCACGCAGGAGGGACTCCTGGAGCTGCTGTAGGATGTACATTACCACCCAGCACCACCCCCAGACAGCACCGCCTGGTGCAGCGGGATGCTGTGTCACCAGCGTTAGATGATGACAACCTGTGCTGCTCTTGGTGGGCCTGGGTGCATCCCTGTGCCACTTTGCTGCTCTCATCCAGCCCTCCCCACACCCAGGTTGCCTGCTGGGCTGCATCTTCCTCGCTTTTCAGCTCCCGAGCCTGCGTGCAAGCACAGCTCTGTGATACAGGAGGCACGGCGGGGCTGTGGGGTGGACCCAGCCAGTACCTGTGTCTCCTAGCTGAGCACACCCAGCTCACAGCAGGACTGGAATTATTGGCTGAGCAGAACAGACGGCTCCACCTGCAGCCCCAGCGTTCATCTCCTACTCCCCCTGCCCAGATGCCTGAAGCACTCAGGGCACTCCAGTCTGACACACGGCCTGCACAGCAGGGCTGACCCGCTGCCTGCTGCCTGCATGGAGGAGGATTGCTGCCACTGGCAGGGCTTCTGCCCTGCATCACCACGTTGGAGATACGGGCTGTCACTGCCTGATGGAGGCTTAGCGAGAGAGCTGGAGAGAGCCGGAGTGTGCAGCTGTCTGATCTCAATGGCTGTTTTGTAGTAAACCCAGAGAGCAGAGACTCGCAGTGCTTTTCTCTGGCACAAATCATCTGTGCTGTGTGAGCTATCAGCTTATCTAACAAGTCTGTATTCTGCCGGTGGGATTTTCCTTTATCACGATGCACGCCTGCTCCTGCCGTCAGCATGCTGTCAGATTAGGCCAGCAGAGGCCATTGTACTTTTTCATAATTGCTTGAAATTTCATTGTGCCATGTGGAGCTGAGTTATCATTAGCACTGACATCTCCCTCTCTTATCAGGGAGAATTCATGTCAGCATGTGTGCTGTCCAGCATATCCCTGCACTGCCGCTGCTGCAGGGTGCTGGATCCTTTCCCTTTCCCCTCCGGCCACCCTGTCCTGCTGCTGGAGGTGATGTGTGGCTGCTGTGGGGTGCTGTGGGCAGCTACTGAAAATAACAAAATTTTGGCCGGGTCATTCCATACATATGGAATGAAAAGTTTCACATATGTATGTGCAAAACTATAAAGGCTGTAAATAGAAGAGTTCTGGAATTGGCTTTTTGCCTGTTTTAACTGCAAAAGCATACAGGTCCTGCTGAAATGCTGCTGGGTCCGGCTGTCCTGCCCAGCACGCGCAGTGCAGGATGCATAGAACGCAGTTCTGTGCACATCCCTCAGGAGAGCTCTGCAGGGCACTGCAGCCCAGAGTTGCTCCCACTGCTGTGTCCCACCAGCACTGCCCACCAGGCCATCCTGCACAGCCCAGCACTCTGGCTCTCTGTGTGACCACCTGCTGCCTTCTGGAGGATGCACCACGCGGCCCTAAGCAGTGCAGGAACCCTTTCCTCTCCTTGGTTTTACCCAGATGCCATTCAGCCCAGTGTGTCATTATTCCTGTCCCATGAGACAACCTGGACAGAGGTTCCCAGTCTCTTCTTCCTGCTTTTACAGCAGTATTGCACACAGGTGTGTCTGCATGTACACACCTGCTGGTGCCGGCGTCCTGCCTGCACCTGGGCACCTGATGGGTGCAGTCCTCTCTCTCTGCCAGTTCTGTGTTGGACAGTTGCGCCTCAGGAAGGCTCTGAAGCAAAACTTTTCTGAGAGGTAAAATGAGAGAGAGGGGTGGATGCCAACTCCTTTCCTGAGCTGTGCTGGTGGACAGAGCAATGAGCACTGCACAGCACAGCCCATCGGCAGCAAGACGCGTGGTCTTGCTCCATTCTGCCTCACTGTAGGGCCAGAGCTGTCGCTTACAGGGCTGCACCATCCACCTTCTCTGGTAGCAAAGGGGATGAGCTCGGGATGCCAGCAGCTTGCTCTGTGAGTCGTAAGCAGGAGAAGGGTCACGAGGACCGCACCGCTTGACATCGCGGCTGTGAGAAGGGTCAGAAAATCAAAGCCTGTGGGTTAATTTGCTATGCAGCTGCCTCTGGCACTGCCGGCCCTTTGTCCTTTGGTTGCCAGGTAGGTTGAGGGTTTTGCAGAGCTCCCCGGGGTGCTGCAGGCCTTGTAGGGACCCCTTGTAGGGGTGAGGCACAGGGTGAGGGCCCACAGAGGTAGGCTGGGAGAAAGAGCTCTTTGTGCTGTTGCTCCTTCCTGACACCGTCATCATCTCTGGTGGGGTCACTCCACCAAACAGCTCCTGGCTCCCCGGGATGGCATGCCCATTTTGCAGCACAGGGAAGCACATCACCCCCTCACCAGACCAAGGCTGGGCTTCACCTGCCCTGCAAGCCCCCATCCAGTCCCTGTCTGAGCATTTCCTGCTGCCGTCCTGACCCCTGGCACTCAGCAGAGGGAATCCTCTCCTCCATCAGTAAGAATCCATCCATGTGCCAGGGCCGGTTACCTGCGGCAGGGCTGGGGAGAGGGACTTGACGCAGCACAGGAAACAGGCTGCTGCTGACAATGGAGCAAAGAGAGAGCAGCAGGCAGATGGCGTGAATATTAGTGCATGGAAATGACGAACACTCTGAGAATTTCCCAGCGCACTCCTGGCTGGCTTGGGCCCGCTTTTATAATTAATTTATGGAAAGCACCTAAGTTGGGAATAAACACCATCTCACAAATCCCTCCTAATCTCCGCCTGTATTTTGGAGCGATACCCTGAAGGTATAGTTTCTTACAATGATTAAACTGTTTTCCTTTTCAGAATTAAAAAGGGCTTTTTTTTCATGCGATTGAACAGAGCATTAGTTGTCAGGACCAAACGCAGACCTGTTTTAGATGCAATCCATTGTTGCGAATGCCCGGATGGGGTATTTCTCCCCCAGGCTGCCGGATGCCAAATCTGTCACTGTTTCCATTTTGGATTCATGTATTTTAAAGCAAAATGTGATTTGATGCGTTGCCAGTCACCTGATGGCTCAGAAGCACTCTGGCATTAGCATAAATCTGGGAACTTCCTTTAGAAAAGAGATGTAATTTTCATTGAGCTGTTGCTTCTCATTGGTGATGGAAGCAAAACCCCCTCCCTGGGGCAGGATGTGCAGAACATGCCTGGGAAGGTGTCTGCGATGAGGATGTGGGACGTGTGCATGCCACTGGGTCTCTGGGCTCATGCAGGCACTGCAGCACGCTGTTCCATGCAGCCTTGTGTGCCAGAGGAAGCCTGCAAAGACCCAGGCTCAGCTCTGCATTTGGCTGCTGCCTGCGGAGAGGCTCCCACCACAAGCCTGAGGGGCTTCTGATGGCTGCAGCCATGGGCAGACCAGGGCATCTGCATGGAGCTGGGAGCTGGGGCTCCTCCGGCAGTGAGATCCAGGCAGCATCTGAGGGCATGGGGTGGGTTCTGCAGGGAAGGAGAGGCCTTTATGTTACCTTGTGTGCCTTATCAAGTCCTGACACGGAAATCAAGGTAGGAATTATGCTGGGCGCAACCTGTCCCTCTGATTTGGCCTCTGTGGCTCAGTCGTGCACAGGGAAAGCCTTTTCCTTGTTCCCTCCAGCACCATCTCCTTGTAATGGCTAATGGAAAAACACTGCAGCAGCGCAAGATCCTCTTACTCTCATAAACACAATGACAAGGCTAATCTGCAGCAGGAGCGGGTGCCCAGCCGCACGTCTCGGCTGAGTGCCTCCCTTGGATGTGCTTTGAGTCGGGCAGGTGTCAGAGCAGGAGGCAGCTGGGAGCAAAGCCCAGGCCTGGGTGCCCGCTCTGTGCTGCCGCCTGTGTGCGCTCGGCTATGGCCTTGCAGGAGCCCAGCGGCTCTGTTCTATGCATAGGAGTGCTGGGTTTTAAGGCGCCTTTTCTGTTGCTTTGGGAAAAAGAGAGCACGAGGAAGATCAGGTGTGGCCTTTGCATCTGGAACACCACAGCCGTAATTAAAATGCTCTGGAAAGTGTTTCACTCCTACAAAGTAAGAAACGGTTTTGAATATTTTGCCCCATTAATTGCACGTTAGTTAAACGCGTGTTTTTATAGCATGGATTTTCGCCCACGTGCAGTTCACAAACCTGCATGTTTAAAAATGCATTATACCCTTTAATGCACAGTAATTATTAGGTAGAAAAAGATGTTTTCTGGGCTCAAGAGGCAACAGAAGGAGGTGATGGCAGGGTGCTGCACCGGCCCTGCCTGCATCGGGACAAGTGGTGGGTGCCTTTCCGTCAGGGTGACCGTGTTGTGTTCAGCAAAAGCTTAAATCTGATCAGGCATGGGAAGCAGTACCACCAGCATTTGGGATAGAGCAGGCCGTTCCTGCCATGGCTTCAGTGCTCCAGCAGGCTGTGCTTTTCCCAGTCTCCAGCCACCAAGGCAGCCACGAGCCTGCTTCTCCCACAGCGTGGAGGGGGCAGCCAGCGTGCGCGCAGCGTCCTCCACAGCTGCTGTGCCTCACTGTCTGGGAATCCAAAGGATCTCCACATGGCAGCGCCTGGGGGAGTGCAGGAGAGGCAGGAGGGAGCGGCACTGCAGGGCGTTCTCTGGGGCACCAACATTTAGCGTTGTGTGGGTGATACGCCTGCTCTTGTTCCTCTTGGGAAGACCTGCCTTGATGGCCTTCCTGACAGAACAGCCAGAGGTCCAGGTGACTGCAAGCCACCGCATGAGCTCAGCTGCCTCAGTCCGGAAGCAATACAGTCATGGAATGGTTTGATTGGAAGGGATCCTTAAAGATCATCTAGCTTTGAACTCCTGCCATGGGCAGGGACACCTTCCACTAGACCAGGCTGCACAAAGCCCTGTGCAACCCGGCCTCGAGCCCTTTTAGTAAAGAGACTCTCTGGGCAGCCTCTGGGCCTCACACTTACGGTGACTGTTTTCCTCACATCCAATCTGAAACTACCCTCTTCAGTTTAAAACCATCACTCTCTGTCTTGTCATTACAGATCCTGGTAAACAGGCATTCTTCAACTGTCTTACAAACCTCCTTTCCGCACTGAAAGGCCACAGTGAGGTCCCCCCAGAGCCTTCCCTTTTCCAGGCTGAACAAGTCTCGCTCCCTCAGCTTTTCTCTGCAGGACAAATATTGAATGGTATTGGTCCCAACACAGACCCTTGAGTGACAGCACTTGTTACTGCTTTCCATTTGGACGCAGAACCTCCGACTCATTGGATGCAGCCATCTAGTGAATTCCTGATCCATCTTACAGTCTATCAATTAAAATAATCTCTCTCCCATCTAAATACATGAATATTGCAGGAGACCACATAAAAGGTCTTGCAGAAGCTGAGTTAGATGACAACCAGCTCTTCACTTTCCCACTGATGCAGTCAGCCCATTGTGGAAGGCGGTATATGAATCAGGCATGATTTGCCCTTTGTGAAGCCATGCTGTCCCTCTCTAACCATCTCTCTGTCTTTCATGTGCCTTAGCATGACTTCCAGAAGGATCTGCTGTGTGATCTTACCAGGCACTAGTTTAGTCTGGCTGTAGTTGCCAGGACCTTCCCTAGGAGCCTGTTACAAATATCTGTGACACTCCCTTTTCACCTTTCACTGGAGACTTCACCTGGCAGCTGTGAGTTCTCAGATATGACGGGGAGAGGTTCAGCAGCTACATCCGCCGGTTCCCTCAGGACCCTAGGATGTACCTTGCTGGATGCCACGGAACGTTGTGAGTTCAGGTTCCTGAGGCATTTTTTGAATCTCATCTTCTCTTGCAATGCGATTCTTGTGTTGGTTCTCATCCCTCACGGGATGGGATGGGCAGCCATCCCTGGTGCCTTTTGTTTTGAAAGGCTTTGGGGCAGGAGGTCCTGCACCCTTTGCCTGCTGAGAGCTAGGGCAGCTTTCCTGGACCCAGAGGGAAGGGGGCATGAGCCCCACACATGGGGATTCCTGCATGTCCCAGCAGCAGGGTCCAGAGGCAGGAGTGCAGCAGCTCCGTTCGGATGTGGTGCTGCTTTCAGCAGTTGGTCTGTCTGCGGGCTTGTCAGAAACAATGCACTTACTGTACTGTACCAGATTGTACATCTCTGGGTTAATTGTTAAACTATAATACAAAGGACGTTAGGGGTTTGCTGGAGTTAAATTTTAATAGCAAGCCAGCACCCCTTTAATGACATTTTATACATTTAAATTGGGCATGATCCCTTTGGGAACAGTAATTTTATTCATAGAGATTATGTCTAATTTGAATATAAAAACACCACTAAAAAGATATTGGATTTGCTATTTTTCACTTGCAGGAGCTTTGGATTCCAATCTTCCCAACTGACTGGAATGCAGTGGATTAAAAAAAAAAAAAAAGTTAAGGAGAAATAAAAGCCAACAACTCTCATCAAGCACCATCCGTTGCTCCTTGGCACTCTCCACACAGACAGAGGCGTTTGCCTGTTTCCTTCAGCAGAGGAGGTGTCTGTCATCAGGCCTTTCACCTCCCCATCTTTTGGCTGAGCTGCTGCCTCCTGGCAGGTGTCTGGCACCTGTACATCCATCAGGCAGTGCCAACAAACGGCCATAGGCTCAACCCTTTGAAGCAGATTCCTGACAGTTCAGTCAAATTGTCAAGGTAGTTTGGGGAGGGTTAGGATTGGGTTGGTTCAGAGTTAGGCTTTGGGTAAGGGTTAGAATTACATTTAGAATTAGGGTTGGACTAGGATTGGGTTTGAGTAAGGGGGCTATTGTTAGAGTTAGGGCTCACTCCCCCTAGGAAAAGGCAGGGAACCCTGCCGACCCCTTGTTTTGTGAGAGCAGACTGTCTCACTTGTCTTTTCTTACTACTGCAGACTCACAGATTTAAAATCTACTTATGCTGAGGTCACTGCCCACCATAAGTAAAGCAGACTTGCACACAACCAGCCCCAAGGGGAGGGCACGCAGGTGCACCTGGGTGGCTTCTGCAGGCTGCTTCCATAGATCTCTGTCATTCTTGCTCCCAGAGGTGCTGCTCCCAGAGAGCTGTCTGTCTGCTATGCAGTCCATGCCATCAGATTGCTGCTGGGGATGCTGAGCCAGTCTGTGCACGCCCCTGTTCTGGGTGACCCTTGCTGTGCAGTGCACATGCTTGCCCTGCTCAGTGCTGCGGGAGCTGCTGGAGGAGGAGGGCAGTGGGCTCACCAGGGAGGTGTGCCAACGGAACACAGCCCCCCTCCCACCAAGAGACACGAATGGACCAGCAGGGTTTCACCCCCCCTGGGTCCTTGCAAAGGCCCTGAGCACAGCTTGTTACTGGAGCACAGCGCTGTGATGTTGCGAAGTTAGCACAGCGGGTTCTGTTCCACCCTCCCCGAGCAGGGGACATTCCCTTCAGCACAGCGGAGGTGATAACAGTGCTGACACTGACGTGAGCCTCCGCAAGGCTGCAGCCTCATCTCCGAGACAGGATAAACTGTTTGGCCTTCGGACAAGATTATTTCTGTTCGGAACAGGATTGTTATCACTTAATTGAAAATAATTATCCAATGCAAATTGACTTCAAGTTGGCAGGCTGAGTTGAAGAGATTGCACGCTTCCAAGCTGTCCTGAGCGGAGCTGTGCCAGGCTGCACGGGGCAAGGTGAGAGATGGGACTGCCAGTGGAGCTCTGTCTGCACTGCACAGGGTTTTGCCTGTCTGGCCTGCCCTGTGCACCCACCAGGGACACGTGCAGCCCTGTGGCGGGCTCTAGGCCCCCTCACTGCGTGCTGTGAGTTCCATCTGCACAGCACTGCCAACACTGTGCCAGAAGGGCTCCGGTGCAACCAGTGTCCCTGGAGACTGATCCCAAAGGTAATGGGGGGGGTTAATGAGCTGGCACGCTGTCCTTGAGTCTGCACCTGAATTGCTGCATACTTGTGGGGTGTCACAGCTGCACCTGTGTCCTGGGAAGGGGACAGCTGGTGCCACAGGCAGCCTAGTCCTGAGCTGGGGATACAGAAGCCCTCATTGAACCAGACAGAAACAGAATCATAGAGCCTTTTCAACTGGAAGGGACTTCTAAAGGTCATCTAGTCCAGCTCCTCTGCAGTGAACAGGGACATCCACAGGTCCATCGGGAGCTCAAAGCCTGCAGTGCCTCCAGGGGTGGAGCTTCTACCACATCTCTGGGTTCTGAGGTTGCAGTGCCTCACTGTCCTTACTGTACAAAATCCTTCTTCCTTATAGCCAATCTAAATCTCCCCTCCTTAATTTAAAACCATTTCTCCTAGTTCTTTCACAGCAGACCCTGTTGAAGAGTTTGTCCCCTTCTTTCCTTTAGTTCCCCTTTAGAAACCAGCAGGCTGCTCTCAGGTCTCCTGGAGAAGACTCCTGGAGTCTTCTCTTCTCCATCTGTACAGCCCCAACTCTCAGCCTGTCCTTGTAGGAGAGGTTTCCATCCCTAGAATAATTTCTGTGGCCCTCCTCTGCATGTACTCCAACAGCTCCATGTCTCTCCTGTGCTGAGGACTCCACATGTAGGTGCAGTGCTGCTGGTGGCTTTGCACATCCTGCTCTTCCCTCCCATGAGTAAGCAATTGGCCATTGACAGTTCTGCATGTCAGTGTGCTTGCCTGGGAGTTTCCAAGTGTGAGCAGGGCACCCTGCACTGCTCTGCTCCGCACCCTGCACTCCAGGCACGGTGTTCACACTCGGCATGTTGGGAACCCTGTGCCTGCTCTGCTCATCTTTGGCCTCTCCCTTTTCTTTTTTATTTCTGCCTGAATGGGTTCGGATGAGACGAGATCCTCCCTCTGCAGAGGCACAGATCCACTGCAGAACGCCGAGCTTCCGCAGCACCCTTACGTGCTTTGACCTGACTGCTCGGTGCAAGATTAATTAAAAAAATATTTAAACGCAGTTTCATCAGGAGTGCAAAATACTTCTGTGGAAATCTCCATCAGGAGCCAGCAGAAATGAGAGTGTGCTTTACCTGGCAAAGCACAATTAGACAATTAGACAGTCAAATATTGTCCCAGTTAAAGACTATTAATTTTCCTTACATTTGTCATGAATTAATTTTTTTTTTCTGGCTGTATAAACAGTGTTTCATTTATAAATACAACCGTTTCCTTTACACTGAAAAATTAAATTTGCTTTGATAATGAACTGAGGCGCTAATAATCATTTTGCAATGCAAAAAAGTGCAATTACTGCCCGCCATGCCTCACATCAGCACCGACACAAAGCCAGCCTGTGCTCCGGGCAGCACCTGCTCCACGGGAGCTCAGCACAGTGCTGTGCCTCTTCCGACCCTCACCAAAGCCGTGGGTAACACATCTGAGCTGCAACGCCCATACGGAGGGGCACAGGCTTTGCACAACACGTGCAGGCAAAGCTGTGGGACAAAATGAAGGAGCACAGAGCACAGAAAACACAGCAGTGTCCGCTGCAAAGCTCTGAGCACACAGTGGGAGGAGGAGGAGACAGAGCTGTCTTTGGTCACGGGCCGGTATGGAGGTATCTCCTATAAAGTGGGACCTTCAGAGCCAAGCCCTTTGGAACAGAACAGCAACGCATTCTTATGGGACCTCGTGCTTGGGAAGTCTCAGCTCTCAGGAAGAAAGGTGGAGAACAGCTGCAACGAGAGAAGACCCGTCTGCCCGAGGCAGGGCCAGGAGGGCACAGCAACGCTGCCAGCACAGCCCCGCGCTGACGGCACCTCAGTGGCCTCAGCAGTGAATTCTCAAATGTTGGATGCTGCTCCTGCCTGGCGCTTCCTCTGGATGCAGTGTGACGTTGGAGCACATCCCCTTCGTGCCTGTGGCTCAGAGCACTGCTTTGGAGCAGGCATGGCAGCTCCAGGCAGGCATGCAGCACTCTGGCATTGGCAGCCACATTAGGGCAGCTTCCACTACCTGGAATACATCGGTGCTCCCACAGCTCCACGCAGTGCTGCTCAGGCATGCCTGATCAGGTGAAATCCCGGGTGATTCTACCACAGTATGTATAAAGGCATGAGCTATTGTGTGTGCATACGTGTCTAATACGTATGCATATCAAACAGACGTAACCATATATTTTAGGCAGACGTTGGTGAAAGGAAGGATTCAAAGAGGAGCCCGCCTATCTGCTCCACTCTTAAAAAAAAATCTTTAATTCTTCCCCAGTGTACACAGGCATCCCACAGAGACTGCACCTCAAATTGAAGCACTCCTTCTTTCTTCAGCCTTGCTGCAAGAAATCATAGACCAAACACTCCCTTCTCCCCTCTTACTCCAGGGACGGCTGCCCCCATTACCAAACAAGACTGCAACCTTTTGATCCATCCATCTTGTCTCTTCCACCCAGCCCAGGCTGAGCTACAGCCACTTATTTATTCACGCAATGTAGGTTTCCTCATGCTGCTTCACCAGTGCACATCAGCTGTGACCTCGAGTCTCTGCCCTCTCCAGGGATAAGCATGTTTTTTAGTCCCAGGCATCTCTGGAGTAAAGAGTGACAGTTCTTTAAAGGAGGGAGTAAATAGCAGGTGGGAGGAATGACAGGCTGAAGCACATTTTAGTTTAATAGGATAGAATGGAGCTTGATGAAAGTAGCCCAGTCTGCAAGTCATCAGGTCCAGGACAGAATTTTAACGCTGTGCTTTCCTTTAAATAGCTGCTAATGCAGCAATGTGTTTTGCTAGTAGAAAATGCATCAGGCCTTCTTGTTGCTTTCAGCGTCCTGCCCTTCCAATCTAAAGCAAATTCAGCTTTACTGTTGCATTAACTTCTGTACAATTAACTAATTGCTCAACAGAAAGTCCACTGATAGCTACAGGAGCCTGCCAGGATTAAATGCTTTGGTTCAAGTAGCAGAAGGAAGAGATCCACGAGTGGAGCCCAGCACTGTGGTCAGGGAAGGCTGAGCACCTGGACCAGATGCATGGCACGGTAAAGCAGAAACAGCTTCCTTGTCTGTGCAGTTCACTGATAGGCAGGGCACAGATTTGCTCCTGGGTGTATGGAGTGTCCAACACTGTGGGATTCCATCTCCTGGGAAATACGGTTCCTACTACAGCCCTGCTGATTGACATTAGGGCATTAGGAAGATCGCATGGGTATTGGGAAGAATTTCTTCTCCAAAAGAGTGTTCAGGACAGGCACAGCTGTCCAGGGAGGTGGTGAAGTCACTGTCCCTGGAGGTGTTCAAGAACCCTGGGGATGTGGCACTGAGAGACATGGTTAGTGGGCATGGTGGGATGGGTTGGGGTTTTCTTTGAAGCCTTTTCCAACTGAGATTCCATGCAACAGGTCCTTTCTGTCTTGCTGCATGGTACTTCTCCCACATTTGTGAAGGCTGCAGCACTCAATGCAAGGTTTACAACGGTTATGTTAATGTAGGGCAACTGAGCAACAAAACTGAGACAAACAAATGGAAGCCTTGGTTGGAGAGCAGTTAGTGCGGGTGGAACAGGACAGCCCAGCACACGCAGTGGCACATAACTGTCCTGGTTCTTTACTCCCCTTAACGCCAGCAGTGCCTGGACCTGGTCACGTTTGACACCGCTCCACCCAGCAGTGGAACAGGACAGCGATGCTTATATAGTAGAGAGGGCAGGACCAATCTACTCAGAGATACTGCAGAATGGGCCCTCAGCAGCCCGCTACCCATCTGCTTCCTCAGCAATCTCTTTTCATCTGCAGCTCATGTTTGTTCAGCTCATCCTCAAACCCTGCCAGCGATTCTCCATCCCAGCTCAGACAATCCGCTGCGGTCCTCTGCTATCCTTACCATTTCAAGGCCTGTGTTCTTAGTGTCTTATCCCCACCTGCTGTATGTTGACCCTGGGCTTTGTTGCCCTGCTCACTCCATTAAAAAAAAAGTCCTCCAATGAATGCTATTTTCACACAAGCTTTCCTCTAGGAGGAAGAAAAAGAAGAGTCTCATCCATTTCCATCTTTTCTTGCCGGCTGCGTTATCTGGAACCCCTCTGATTCTGCACGCTGCACAGCAGGTTTGCTCAATCTGGAAGTGTCATGCCTGACAAAAGTCAGACATGAGCTTGTATCTTACTGCGCCACAGCCTAAGAGGGCTTGCAGCTAACACCCTGCTTTGTATACACTGCTGCATTCTCTTTTTCCATTTACCACAGCTTTGCTGCCTCTCGGTCAGCCTGGGAGATTTGCTGCAGCCTTGCTTCAGCAAAGCAAGTTGATTACTTCCTGGCCTTCATCTGCAGCATTGTGCTCACTGGCACAGAGGCCACAATCTACAGTCAGGCTTCTGAGGATCCACCCAGCCACTTGCAGCAGTTACTGACTGTGCTTAAATTCTTCATCATTGGGTTCCCAGGACAATTCAGGCACATACTCAAATCTGAAAAAAAATCCATAAAAGAGTCCAATGTCAAACAGGACTGGTTAAGGCCACTGAACTTCAGAGGAACTACTCAGTTTGGACTCCTGGCCGATTTAATTCCTGTCAGAGTAGCCAGGTACCTCAGATGCAAGACTTAGGAAAACTCACCTGTTCCACATCACATTGCACGTGGGCCACTAGAAGACATCAGTACCTCTGAAACAAAGCGGCTACACTACTGCCATGACTTGTACATCAGAATCTGCAGTATTTATTTATATAATTATCTTGTAATTTTTAATATGCATATATTATAAATAACTGGTCTGACTACAGAAGAAAAGAAGGCACTGAGAACCTCAGCCTTTTGCTCATCCTCAGTGATGAAGTTCCCCACCGCATCCAATAGATGTGGAAGATTCTCCTCGGCCCTCCTCTTGCTGTTAACATATTTGTAAAATCATTTTTTATTATCTTCAACGATGTTGGCCAGATTAAACTCTCATTGGGCTTCCCTCTACATACTCTAGTGACATATCTGTATTCCTCCTGAGTTGCCTGATCCTTCTTCTAAAGATCATAGATTCTCTTTATCTCCTGGTATCTCAGCAAGAGCTGCCTGTTCAGCCGGGCTGCTCCTCTTCCCCGTTGGCTCATCTTACAGCACAGGAGGGCCTGCACCCTCAGGATTTTCTTCTTGAGCCACATGCAGCCTTCCTGGACCCCTTTGCCTTTCAGGACTGATTCCCAAGGGGATTTTCCAGGTCAATGTTCAAAACAATTCAAAGTCTGTCCCCCCTGGAAGTCCATGGTTTTGCTGACCCCCTCCTGACTTCACCAAGAACAGAAAACTTAATTTCATGGTTGCTATGCCCAAGACAGTTCTGACTACCTCATCTCCCACCATTCTTTCTCTCACAGGTCTACAGGGCACATCTCCTGGTAGGATATTTTACCAGCTGTGTCAGGGTTGTTTCCCACACACTCCAGGAACCTCCTTTGCACTGCTTCTTCTGAGCTGTATTGCATTTCCAGCACTATCAGGGAAGCTGAAGTCCCCCCATGAAAAAAGGACTGGTGATTATGTGACTTTTGCCAGTTCCTTGTAGAATGCAACATCCATCTCTTCATCCTGGTTGTCTCTAACGGAGCCCCACCAGGATTGCTGCTCCTGCCTCTGCCCCTTACCCACAGGGACTTGATCTTATCATTCCCAGCCCCAAGCTCAAAACACTGAAACACTCTCTTCCTTGCCTTGTCTTGTCTTCATTATCATGGAATCATAGAATGACAGCATGGTTGGGTTGGATTAGACCTCAGCCCCCCACCAGCTCACTGTGTCATGGTCCAGCTGTGGCTCGGGGCACTTCAAGGGATGGGGCACCCACGCTTCTCTGGGCAGAGCCTCACCGCCCTGCAAATAAAAAATTTCCTTCTCACGTCTGGTCTCCCCTCTTTTAGTTTAAAGCTGTTACCCCTTGCCCTATCTCTAAACTCCCTGAAGAAAACTGTCTCTCCAGCTCTCCTGTAGCTCCCTTGAGGCATAGGAAGGCTGCTATAAGGAGCGTTCTCCAGACTAAGAAGCCCAGGTGCTCCTGTTCTGACTGCAGTACTTCAGGTGGCATCTCATAAGACTACACAAAGGAGAACCACCTCCGTCTCCTTGTTTGTCACCCCGCTGCTGATGCACTGCAGGATACAATTAGCTTTCTGGCCACAGTATAAGCCCATGTTGAGTTTCTCATCAACCAATGTGTCCAAGTCCTTCTCCTCAACGCTGCTCCCAGTCCACTCAGTGATCTACCTTTGTGAGTGCTTGATATTGCCCCAGTCCACGTGCAGAACCTTGTACGGAGAGGTTCACACGGGCTCACCTCTCAAGCTTGTCCCAGTCCCTCCTGATGGCATCCCTTCCCTCCAGCGTGTTGACCGTATCACTCAGCTTGGCGTTGTCAGCAAACCTACTGAGTGTGCATCTGATCCCAACGTCCACATCACTGACAGATGCTAAAAGTGCTGGTCCCAGTATGAAGCTCTGACTTGTAACTGTGTTGACCACAGCTCTTGAGTGTCCCCATCCAGTCAGCTCCTTGTCCACCAACCGCTCCATCCACCAATCCATCTCTCTCCAATTGAGAGACAAGAATGTTGTGCAGGACACTGTCAGATGCTTTGCACAAGGCCAGGTAGATGACGTAAGTTTCTCTTCCCTTATTGTTAGTAAGCATTAATTCAATGTAAATACATAACAAGTTCATGTAGCAGCCTCGCAAGTTCAGCAATGTCGGTACTTTCACACTTCTGTATTTCCCTAGGTTGGGCATTTCAGTGTGTATCATTTTCGCATTACCGCTGTTGCCTCTCACATTTGCTAGCCTGCTAAATAACCCATCATCACATTAAGCCATTGCATAACACCTGCATAAGCAGCAAGTACACTGGCCTTTTTATTTCCTTGTGGGATGCTTTGCAAATGAGGAACAGAATGTTTAGGTGAGCGTTCTCAGGGATAGAGACACAGAGAAGATCTCCATGGGGAACCTCTCAAGAGCATCACCTCCCAGGTGGCACCAGAAGAATGTTCCTCTGGTTTTCCTGTGTAGGAGTGGCTGTGAAGTTTTCCTTCACAGCACACAGCACAGCAGCCGTAAAACACCTCCTATATGGATCAAGGGCTCCTCTCCCTCTCTCTCTGATGTTAACTGCAGTTTGTAGTTCTGTCCTTGGTCTCTCGGACACCGCAGAAAACACAGCAGTTTCAGTATTGGAGGAGTAAAGCAGAGGTCTCCCTGCTCTTCTACTGATGCTCTTCTACTGATGTTCTTCAGTAAATGAGCACGGTGAATGTGAAAACTCTCCAGAGCACAGACACACTATTGTGCAACGTAGAGAATGACAAGGCCAAAATTCCACTGACCCACTTCTGTCTTAAACGAAAACCAAATCAAACTACAACAAAGATATTACTGAACATTTGCCTCAAAAACAGCAAAGAAAATAATTCCGGGAGACGCCCTAAAATCTGCCTCACTACAGCTTAAGGGAATTCTCCCCTGCCTGTTATTGTAGTTTTGTGCTTTCCAGTACTCTCTGTGGGCAGAACCACCAGCATGCAGTCTTCTGAGATTCATCTTCTGCTCACACTTTCTTAGTGCATACGGTTTGCAGCCCTGCAGGCTGCTGATGTGCAGGGGTACAACCACACACACAGTGGCACCTGCCGATTTCTGAGCTGCCCATCACCTGTAGATGGAGAATCAGGAACTCCCTGAATCACAACACTTCTGTCCAAGGAAGTGCTACAGGACAGAAGCTCTGAGGACGCATTCTCTCAAGCTCCAGGTGGCCACTGAGTGAATGGGGCAACTGCTGGATGAGCTGGAGCTGACCTAAATACTGAATCCAAAACTCTCCTTCTGTATGTACCAGTCTGCATGCTGTGCCAGCTGAAGGCTGCTGGAGACTTTTGTTCAAATAGAAAAATGTGTTGGTGAATAAAAAGGGATGTAAAGCACAACACATGGGAGAAGGTGAGTTCAGTGTTGGGGTCTTTTCAGGATGTATATATTTTTAATAAGAGGTGAAAGTGATTTATTTTTTTCAGCCAAAAGGAAGTTTTTAATCAGGTAATTGATGAAGTTGAGAAGAAAGACATTTCAGCCACCAGCACGAAGGCACTTACTCAGAACTGGGCACTGGGTTCTGAATAAGATGTCCTTGACAAGTCCTGACAGTTCTCAAGCATTACATGGGTTTAGGTCTGCCGAAAACAGCTCTGGACAGAGACAATATGGCACTGAAATACTGGTGTTGTCATTTGGGACCCTGAAAAAAAACAAAAAGCAGGGAGCTTACAGAGAGTGGAACAGTTCTGGTGGAAAGACAGCCCCCATTTTTCTGTACTGCAATACCCTTCTGATTCTCCTCCTCCTATACCCATGCATTTGCACAACTTGCTGGTTCTTTCCAATTTCTCTGTAAGCAGAAAGAGAGGACGCCTAACTTGACGAACACGTGCAGGTAGTTGCTTCCTTCTGCTTAGCAAAAGTAGTGGTATGCTGCAGCACAGGTCCTGAACCAACAAAAACAGGAAATCTGGCAGCGCTGTAGTTTCAGCTCAAAATAGGGGAAGCAGATAGTGTGTTCTTAAGTAGTTCTGCTTGCCAATGAGACAATGTAGAGCAAATCAGTGGTTATGGGTATCCCCCATGTAAATTTTTATTTGAATTATTCATTTGGTCAAGCATTTGTTGTTACAAAACTTTAAACAACATAAACGTCCAATTCTACAGTACAAAAATAACTGTCTTACAAATAACTTTAATTATTAAATTTTAGCGCATCGTGTCTGGAATCAAACACACTTTTCATGCTCTACCATTTCTGCAGACACAACCACTCCCACACCAAGGGGAACAGTGACATATCTAACATGAGATGTAAACTCTGCTGTATTTTCTTAGCTGCTTTCTCCTGCTGTTCTAGCCAGTCAGCAAAGAGGTGGAATGTGGTCAGTCAGAGCTTGCCCACGCTTGGCACCCAGAGCTGTGGCACTGATGGTGGTGGACCTACATTGCAGAGCAAGGCTGGAGACCGTCACTTCCCAAAGCTTAAAGCAACACCTTCACAGCACCTTCTCAAAGGGGCAGGATGCGCCCTGGAGAGCGGCTGATGGGAACACGCACATCACACACGGACCCAGCTCCTGCTCATGCAAAAGCTTCCCTTCAGTGTCAACACGAGTGCCGTGCCAAGATCCTGCTATCAGAGCTACATCTCACCAGCAAAGAAACAAATCCTACCCAAAGCAGCAAGGGCCTTCCCCAGCCCAGCCCCTCACATTACAAGCAAAGGCAGCAAACTTACACGAGGACTGCTGAAAAAGTACAGTAATTCCAGACACAAATACTAAATGCTCCCTGCCAAGTGAACAGCGCACAACAGACAAAGCATCTCTTTTGGAAGTAGAGAAGGATGCTTCTTGTGTGACTGGGGCCTGGGCATGTCCACCCAGACTCAGGGACATACTCAAATTCAGTGTGTAAGGGGTGACAAAGAACAGGCAGAATCAGGGCCAGCAACTGTCAGTGCTTCCCATCTACCTCCTCACCAGCAGGAGGATTTCTGTTTAGACTTTTTCCTCCTCTGTTTTATAAGGAATAAATTCTCATTGATATCAGGACTAGCATCCCTCTGTTTTTTCCTTTTCTTCTTCCTTTTAGCAGCTTCCAGAAGTTGCTGGCCATACTCCTTCTTGCTGCCATGCGCCTGGAGAACAGACTTGTGATGTTTTTTGCTGCCCCTGGATGTCTGCTTATGATACCCTCTAGGGAAGTTGTCCTCCATCTCGTGGCCCCTTTCAACATCACTTCTGTGTCTTTTTGCTCTCTGTTTGTCTGCCTGGGATGACGACTTCTTCTTCTTGTGATGCTCATCTCTGTTACGTTTATTGTGCTCCTCCCAAGGCTTTTTCTTGCAGCCGTGCCCTCCATGTTTTTCTTCCTGCCATGGTGTCTCTGGCTGTAATGGCAGAAGGCCAGCTTCTTGCAGTTCTGTAAAACAGATCAGCTCACTTCAGTACCTGCAATGAAAACCTGAAGCCCCGTGCTGGAGCCACTGTAGTTTTCCCTGTACAGGGTGTCTCAATTTGGTAGATTTTTTTGAGGTGGTTTTTTATTGTCCATAGACAAGAAGCTTACTGACTTACAGTTTAAGCCTCCTCTTGCTAGTTTATTACCATTTCAATGTCAGCAGAATTAAAACATCTGACAACACTCACCTAGGGGCATTGAAATGATGTATTTCCATGGTACACAGAAGATTAAGGTCACAAACCTCTTACTACTCCTGGAGTACCTTTCCAAATTCCTACTGCTTCTCGCAAGACATGGAAACAATTCAGCAGTACTTCAGAAAGCAGCAAGCCCGGGAGAAAATAGTTCACAGAACTGAAAATAAAAAGGGATCTCCCAAAATGTGCTGTACCTGTGATCTTTCTTTTTAACCTGTTTGCTCTCCTCTTGAGGTCACATTCATCGTCGTAGTAGTGGATGAATGGAGAAGCAGGGAACATGCTTCCACGCATGCGCTTCTCAGAGCACTCCTGCAAAACACATTTTAAATCACTAGATGAGGCTGAGTTATGATTTCATGGGAAACAAAATGAGCAGGACTCTGCAGGTGCTGGTCTGTACCTACAGAGGATGCTGCAACCAATTCTTTAAAAACTGATAATTCTACTGATTTTCAACAGTTCTTTCAGCACACAAAGAAAAACATGCATTCCATGAACCAACCTGCAGCTGCCTTGCAGCAAGTGGAAGGACTCACGTGCCTTCCCACACTTATTACCGATCTGCAGCAGTCTTCAAGGCATAGAACTAGAAGCAGGTAGACACCAGGGGAATGCGCGCCAACCATGCTGCGAGATGCAGGCACAGGGCGTCCTGCCCGAGCTGGGCCAGCTCCCACTGCTGCCTCTGCAACTTGCTCTCCATCACGACCACAAGCCTCATCTCCTCAGGTCAACCCCTCCAGCTGTGAGGGGGCTTTTTCAACCTGTATCCCTTGGAGGGAAATGCAGGTGCAGAAATGTGGCACATTCAAAAGGTGTGGAGGGGGTTAAAGGAAGGAAAAGGCAACGAGGAGGAGCCCAGGGCAGCCCCCTCTGCACACTGCCAGAGCTGTGTGTCACTTTCTTACAGATGCAGAACAGAGTAAAATGCCACAAAAGGTTCTGCCATGCAAAGACATCGGGTGTGCTGGGAAGAGAGCCCTGAACCACCCACTGCTCCTTGGATCACATCCACGTGAGCCCACGTCACAAACACTTCATTGAGGAATGTGTTTCTTTCCCTGCTGCACTCACAGTGTTTTGGCAATGCCTGTGGGCCTGGCTATGCTTCCTATGGATTTGCTCTCCACTTATTGGATGCAGCCCAGATGTAATGAACTCTGGGCCTGCCATTCCCCATAAACTACAAGGAGCTTTTGCTCACTGCATCTCCACGCCATCTAAGCAGCTTTCCTTCCTGCATTTGTGACTTCAGCCATATGAGACCTCTAGGACTCCCTTTCCCTGTGTGTCCTTCTGCACTCTCCTCTCTCCCTTTTAGAGGAGCAATACATTAAAAATGCATTTCATACGTATTTCATATCCTCACCTCATCTTTAAATGGCCTTTGCTGGGCTGAAGTCAAAAGAAGGATTATTTTCTGTGGTGTCCTTCAAGGGAGCACTGCTGGGTTAGACCAGACTTCACTCTGCACACCTCAGCCACTCAGTGACCGCAGGCACCCAGCACACCCCACGAAGACACCTCCTCCCTCACCACTCCTAATTACCTCCTCAGGTTTAAGGGGAGAGGAAAGCAGTGAAATGAACAGCTGAAATACTTCTGCTTCTTGTGAATGGCACCAAACTCAGAGCAGGCTTCGTGCTGGGCACAAAGCTGCCTGCCTACCTTGAACAGAAGAAAATGTAAGCATTGCCACGGAGGTTACTGAAAGCAACACGGTTTGGCTTTCTGCAGGAGTACCTCAAGGCACATTTCTCCTCCTGTGATAGCTGTGAAATGCAGTGGCTGGGATGCTACACAACACCTTTGGCTTGCCCTGCAGAAATACAGCCCTTCATCACTTCTTGTTTTGCTCACTTGTTGACATGGAAGCATTAGTGAACTGAGCGCCACCAAAATTAGCACTCCTCTTTTCTGCTGAAACATAACTTCACAGAAAAATCAACTGCATGTCCAGCAAGCACTGTGCTGTGCCCTTCCTCCCAGGTGAGCTGCCACTGCTGCCACACAGTTTGTACTGTTCAGTACTCCTGGGACAGTGTTTGCCACTGGAGGGGACATACAGAGGATGGAAAGCAGAACCTGCTACCAGCCTGCAGGAGGAATTTTCTGTGACTGGCGTATTGTGATGTGAATGCAAAGCACATCTGCAGTTACTGGTCAGCTCCTTATCCATGCTGCCTTAAAAACTTGCTGCAGCCTGAATAATGTAAGGGGCTGTGTCCCTGGTTGGTTTACCTCCTCCTCAACTTTCCTACAGAGATGTCCCACAGAAGAGCACATCTTTGCCAGGGACTCACAAACACAATGGTTTGGAGGTGCGGATGGTTCAAAATGGACTGTGATGGGAAGTCTACTAAAGAAAACAAGATCTTTTCCCTTATTAGCACTGTAGCTCATTATGTAGAGTTTAAAAATACAACTGCATTAATAAATGAGGCAGCAAATATAGTAAGCACAACTGCCAGGCATTAGAACCTTTGGCAGCTAATGCCATAATTACTTCAATCTCTGCACACCCCCCACGTGTGCTCCACAGTCACCTTCTCACACAAACTGTGCAGTTAACTGCAGGATTTACCAACTTCTTTGCTCTTGCCTGAGTTGCTTCTAACGAAGAAAAAGAACTTCAAATGTTCCTAAGCTAGATTAAATGGCAACATGAAAAGAAGCAGACTGCTGTGGGAAGCGCTGTGTTATGTCCACACAAACTAACAGCAGCAGCCTTCTCTTCTTGGTAGTCTGTTATTCCTCTGCTTTAAATGCTCAAGAAAGGCAGTGCAGGAGGGTTCCTGCAGTGCAGAAATGGGAAAAAAATGTTAAGAGATGCTTATCATCACCAGTAATGTTTACTGATAATGAATTTCCAATAAAAACAAACTAAAAAACAAACAAAAAACCTCCAAAAAACCCCAAACTTTTTTCTTTTAATTATAGCCAAGATTTTCAAGCTCTGTCAGGGCTGCTCACTGCATCAGTGCAGACACTGACTTTGACCTTAGTTTTCTTGGTCAGTGAGAGCTACAAATCTCACACATATTGCCTGTCCAGCTGGATCTCCATAAATATGCATAGCAGACCACCAGCCCCATTCCTACAGCCATTTGCAAAGAGAAGGTTTTGTGATTTGAAGGCAAATACCCACTGATGATTATACAATACAGTGCACATCTGGGATGCTTTTCTGTGCATACTGGAAGATCTGGTGAGAATTTCTGCCCTTCTGCATTATTACTGACTTCTCAATTTTCATTCAGTCACTGCTGAGGCTATCTCTGCTCCTCGCATGCTAGGGAAAATACTCTTATCTTTAACACTGATAACTGTAAAATGTTGCTCTTGTCTCACTTTGTTCCCTTACTTCTGTTATACAATTTGTACCTATTCCATCCAAGTAACAACCATCATCTCCTCCCAGAAATGAACTAACCATTTTCAAAGCTCATTTGTAACCATGTATTGCTGCCTTCCTTGAATGCCATTTTTAGGGCAGTTTTGTAAACTGTTCTTCGTCCACTGCCAACAATCACTTTCACTTTTTGTTCAAGCATGCCAATCCAGGTCTCACTGCATACCTTCATTTCAGTGTATACATTTCTGGCAGTGGCTTTATTCTGTCTTTGTTTGGTCTCAGAGCTACCTTTAAGGAAACTTTCATTTACTGAATATCTTACTGAAGTCTTATATACCAGACAGAACAAGATGGTTCTCTTGACTACAGTGCCAAGGTCTTGAACTGTCATCACATGTGGGGCCATGTCTTCAGCAGACACCCTGCACACAAAGGCAAGGATTTGGATGACATACCGCAGCCAAGGTCATGCTGCAGTGCTCGCATTTCCCACAGGTTACACCAGGCTGCTGATGCCTCTTACCTGCTTTGGACTGGAAGAGCCACTTATTTCCTGCCTCTTCCAAGGCATCTGTGAAGGCAGCAGCGTGTCCATATTACACGCAACGGCCTCAACATACTGCTCAAAGAGAATGACTTCATTTGTCTCCAAAGACTGCTTGGCATCAAAATTTTTCTTTCCTCCTCTTTTGGATCAGCCAGGAGAACACGCAGGCAAAGCTGCCCTACCTGTCCCACTTATCATCCACAGAGATTACAAATTTAGATGAAAATAGTGGCATGCTTTTCAGGAGTGAACACACAGAGCACGCAAGAAGGAATTAGCTGACAATTTACTCTCTCTAAGCAGTAGGAAACAATAAGCTTAACCAACACACATGTAACACTCGTCTCCTAGAATATTTGCGGCTACTGAACTTTTAAAAAACCCCTTTACCTTTTGAGCTAGATATCTGCACGGCCAGAGCTGCACTTGTCATGGTGGGAGGTTAGAAAAGGTGATAACATTTGGAACTAATACCAGAAGATGCAGCACAACTCCAATTTTTAATGATCACCACCTCTGCACCTTACAGCATGCCAGTAAGCTTAATTCAGCTGCTACAAACTGGGATCCTCAGAAGAGGCAGAAATGGAGAATTCCCAAAACAGCAATTCCAGTTGCTGGGCTGACTGCTGTAAGCAACCTTTTGTGATGTTGAATGTGGCAGCAAGTAACTACTGCTTCATTCCATAAACCGTGTGAGAAATGGGAAAAAATATAGCTCTGTTTAGTATCTGTCCATTACATATTCTTTCTCCCAACTTAAAAACCAAACCAATAAACCTGACTCAGTAACTCCTCCTTTTTTTCCACATCTTTAACATCAGATCATTGTGCGAAATCACTGCACGATGGCCTACGCTGATTTCAACAGTGCTGCAGACTCACAAATGTTTCATTAGAGCAATCCTGTGTGCAACATTAGCTTGACTGCTCCAGCTCTTTTCTCCAGCCATGATCTGTGGATAGGGATGAATTTCTATTCCAGAGGTACAGCCAGCACTGAGGCAGAGGCTGCTGAGACTTACATATCCAAAATGTCCTTTCCGGGAGCAGTTGTAGCAGTACACGGCAGCTGAGTGCTCAGAGTGGGAACTGGCTGCCTTGATTGGTCCAGGGTTTGTCTGAAAGAGAGAAATTGGTGACAGCTGGGTCAGGCAGTATTCCAGATGCCAATTTAAAAATACATTAAATGACTGCATAATTTTATTATGCTTAAATCAACCTATCCCTACTTGCTGTTGGAATACTGAGTTTGAAAAGAACCACGTTCCTGACATTACTGCAGTTACGTAGAGCAATGTAATTGTGAGCACCACAAATGAGATGGGAAGAGACTGGAGACTGAATGCTCAGCATCCATTCTGCCCGGCCATGTTGTTTTGGCCCTGAATACAGCCACACGGGCTGCCGATTTATCCACCCCCCCTCCTGCCTTCCTCCAGCCTTGGCCGCCTGTCACGCATGCCCTGCAGTCCCGCTGGGAGGGACAGGGCCACCAGGTATTGCCCCCACCAGCTGCATGGCCACAGCTGTCACTGCAGAACGAGTTCCTCCTAGCAGAGCTCAGAGCAATGTGGCAGAGATGCGACTGAGACTCGGCGCTTTCACTGGCTGCGCTCCCAAACCTACGCCTGCTCCAAAAACCACAGCAAGAAGCACAGTCACTCAGGACTCAGGACTTCTTTGGGGCCACCCCGGTCCTCAGTGGTGGTCTGGGGGTTGACCATGTGGCAGACCTCTCAAGACAACCGAGAGGTTTTTGTCTTTAAACCCTTACAACTGCACTCATCCACTGTGAAAGCTACTGTGTCCTCATGCACAGCCTCCAAGAGTGACAGCAGTGCTTCAGAAGCAGGCAGAAAGGACAGAAATCTTCTCATGCCAAGTTTTGGTGGGTAGGGTCACCTGACTGTGAGCCCCTTCAGCCTTGACTTTAAGGATGTGTTGGAGATCCACGCTCCCCAGATCATAAAAAAATTTACCAACGAAGTGATTTCTCACATATTTCTCATCCATGTCTTACAGTGACAGCTCTCCAGGGGTACGTTAGTGAGTCGCTAAGCTGGTTTAGTTTTTCAGGTTTTTCCTTTTAACATAGCAAAGAAAGAAGTCAAACCTCTGCATACACCTGAGGAAAGATCTATGGGTTCTGTGTTTTGGAAGAATCACCCATATTCTAAATAGTTTTCAACGTGGACAGTTGTCCCAGCAACAATCTCCCCTTTGGCCAGGGCTCCTAGAGAGCAGAGATAAATCTTGCAGTTGAGACCCTCCTCTGCATTCCTACTGCAAGGCATTTCACCTCTAGAAAATCTGTTTTCAAAGCTGCTGTCAGCTGATGCCCGCAAAGGGAGGCTGCTCAGGCCCCAGAGCACTCCTTCAGCCAGTACCCATCTGCCCCACAGAGATTCCCACAACCAGAGTGGCAGCACCATACAGTGGTGAAAAATAAAGCCCAGACCACAACGTCACTGTTCTGCCAGCTAGTCCATAATATGCGCCACAACTCCACCTGAAAATGGCTTGATTGTATTGCTTGGTCTTTGCAAAGTTACAAAAAACATGCATTATCCTAGAGAAGCAATTCTAAAATGCTGCCTGGAAAAATGCTGAGTAGGGCTCCTCCAATGTAGTTACGATTTTGGCCACTCCCGGTGCTCTTGTACTGAAACTTCATTAGTATTTCTTTTGGGTTCCAAACGCTACTACTTTCCAGGGAGAAAAAGAAGGAGGGTCTCCCACTGTTTTGCACTGCTCTTTTGAAAATCAGTCCCAGACGTGTGGATGCCAGCAGGCATGGAGCATGCTCTCCAGAGCACTGCAGTGATTTATATGGCCACGTTAGTAAGCAAACTGCGTGCATGCACTCCTCCAGCAGGTGCCTCATTCTAATCCAAAAGTTAAATACACAGCAGCAGATAAGATCTCACCTGACTCATAAATTGCACTTGACATTCGTACACACTGGTGTACACTTCTATGCACTTGAAGCTCCCAGTCGCTTACAGAGACTCAAAAGCCAACAGCTGCACCAGGAGCTGCCTGTGCTGTGAGCTGCCCCACACCACCAACAGGTTCACGCAGAGCTGCTTTCCTGCATTTCAGAACAACCGCGTGCAAGAGATGCCCAGATGTCTTCCTTTTCTGCTGTACAAGAGTGCTTAAGCCTCCCCCACTTATGGACATACACCCATAGACCACAACCTCTCGCTCCGGCCCAAGCCAGCCCATTCCTCCTCCCCGCTCCCTTTTGTCCAGCTAATGAGAAAGGTCACATTTAGGGAAAGAAATTGAAGTGGAATACTCACTGCTCAGATTACAACTCTACATAACTTTACTTCCTTCCGTAGCCAAACAAAAAGGAAACCTATGTTATAAACCCTCTGTTTTCTTACTACTTAAGGCTTAAAAAAGCATCTGAAGACTCCAGCCATATGGGCACAAAATAAAGTATTCATGAACGTAGCTTCTCTATGTTATTTTTTTTTTTGTTACAAACATTTAAATAATCTATATTTGTAGGGTGATATCTTGGAGATTACTTCACTATCAATATATAGAAGTAATAACCTGGTAGATAGCATTACCTATGAAAGGTCCATCCCATCTGCTATTCTTGCTGAAAGCTTTTCATGCACCAGTAAACTCAGTAAATATCAGAAGATAAAGCATAAGCCTACCACGCCATGGATTTACTCCTAATGTCTCCTCAAAGTGCAGCCTGATGCAACGATTACAAATGATTTTTCTTCTAATGTCATTTTACATAACCCTTTTTTCTGCATGAGTAGTTAGTGTGGAATGAATGAATGAATGCCATTAAAACAGTTAATCATTATCTGGGACATTGGCCTTCCTCCCTTCTCAACTAGGAATCTCCATGACAAAGGCCAAGAGATCAAAATGCCAGGGCTGCCTCACTGGCCTATTTCTGACAGTAATTTTTTATGCAAATCGACCTGCTGGGCAGCTACCTCTGTGACCTTGAGGTCCCCTTATCTGCTGCGACTCGGATCCAACGAGGGCTCGCCGTTACGAAGCTCATTACTACTTAGGGTCTGCAATCTGCCTAATTCAGGACAACCTTCCCACCTCCGCTGTGTAAATTTCTCCCTGCTGTATGCAACACGTGCGCCGCACCGGTGCCAAGGGCCAGAAGTGGGACCTGTGTGCAACTCCAAGAGCCCCTGCCTGACAAGCACACCTCGAAGACACACATGAGAGTAGCTCTGCAATTAAAGGATGATGCTTAACTGGCATCCTTCACAATTCAGACTCATATAACGCCACGCATCTGACCTCACGAATCATCAGATGCAGCTACAGCCCGACCAGTGCACAGCCACCCCCAGGAACTGGTGAGGATGCACTTGACTCAGGCTGATCAGTCTCTTCTCCAAGCCACTCTTGGAGAAGCAACAAAGCCCCTGACATCCAGGCACATCTCAGAAGAGCTCCCAGTGCCACCCAGGGGTGACACCAAGGCTGCGCCTTCCATCGCTTGGTCTGCTTCTATCAGCTGCTGTTCCACCCCTGCGTGAGGCCCACCCTCGTTCTGTGTTTTCCATCACAGTCATCGGGGCAGCTCCACTGTGAGACAGCAATTCTGCAACCTCCTTACAGCACCTCAGGACTTCTTGCTGCAAGGCTGCTTTGCAGCACCCCAAACCTCTCAATGCCCCTCATGCACACCGCTGGCTGTGCTCACACCCAGCCTGTCTGTTTGGCTTTACTCTTCTTTTTGCCGCGCTCCAAAGACGAATGACAGCCTGCAGAAAGAAGGGGTCAAGGGCTGTGTGGGCAGAGTGCATCAGTGCCTGAGCCTCAAGAGCTAAGAAGGTGCTCCACAAAACAAGCGTACGAGTGCCGCGCAGTGCAGTATTCACACTCTGAGAGGTGAACAAGGCGTAAGACTTGGACTAAAACTCACCAGCACTCAGACTTTACCAATTTCCTGAGCCACTGGAAAACAATTATCAACTGAATCACCGCATGCTGCATCTTGCATGCTAGGACTGGACAGGGAAATGATCCAAACAGCTCCAACACGGAAAAACATTTATTTTCCCTTTACAAATTATCATAATCTATCCGTATACCGACCGAAACAGTGGCAGGTTGGGATCATTTCTGTATATTACAAACTGCCAATATAAGATACTGCGTTATACTGTAATTATACAAAAGGTTTTTGATGTTGTTATTTTCTTTAACCATGTCATGCACCCAATAGACCCGCATTCCGTTGGGTAATTCCTTAATTAGGCAGATTTTTGAAACAAGTATTATGTACACACCAGACCAGAACGTCTCCTTTGGAGTCCTCCAGTCTATCAGGTGATTGCATCATTAAGCCACATGCTCTACGTAGTAAAAATCCTTATGAAAATTCATTAGAGAAACATACTGGGCTCGATGCATACTAATACATCAGAAACATTCACGTTTCGTGTTTCGATTTCTAAACCCCACAAGTCCAAACAATCATAAACACATCATTTCTTTACCAGATTTAATTTCCCCATCTCGCCGGCTGCCTGAAAAAACTTGCTTTTCCCAGAGGAGTGGTGGAACTCCCCCAGGCAGCGAGCTGCTCTGTCCCAACTGCACCCAAGAATCTCACTGCAACTTGCCTCTCGCCAACGAGCTTACCAAACGTATCCTAACACCCACAAAGCACGGTGAAATATCCAACAAACAGCAGTAACACTAAACTTTTTTTTTATTATTCCCTTATGCTAAATAATCCATATCAAATGGGCAGGATTTTACTTCTGGCTGTACAGTGAGAAAATCCAAAGCCCTTTCCAGAAGAAGGAACGTAACACACTCAGTCCACAGCAGGCACTGTAAAGTGGACGTTTCCTACAGAAACACGACCTTTATTTAATGCATTTTAAATAGATGCAAATAGCATCTACAATCCACTATGTCAGAACGTTACAGTGAAAGACAAAAAATACATCACGCACTCGAAGGAAATTAATGTAATCTTTTGATACTCTTATGAGCACAGAAAAATACACTAAAATATTAATTCAAGAAGTCTCTCATGAAAAACGGATAAGGAAACCTCAAGTTTGTACAGAACGCGAATATATGCAAGATGGGAAGGATAACAACAACACAATCCCCGAATGCCTCAGAACCGTGGTGGTTTAAAAGGCATCCCAATTTTCTCCAAAGGTGGTGGCATCTATCCATTCGTCCATGGCTAATTTTACACGGGATGCAAAGCGTTATTTAAATGGGATGGCGCATTACACTCCAACTATTTCTGACGTAGCTCTCAAACTACAAACCTCTCTTTCTTCCATTTTAATTTTAAAGTAAGTTAGCAAACACTTCCTCCTTAATCCCCGGGGACGATCTCGGCAGCGACACGAACGTGCAAATTTATGACAGCCACACAAACGCTGCTCCGAAGCAACGCGTGACATTAAGTGAAATCGTTTCCTGGAAAGATATTATAGGTATCTATATTTTATTTGCCATCTTAAACATATCTCGGGTCTTTATGACCTTATTTTTAAAATGTATTTCCTTTTTACATTTCCTGGTGCAAATGGACTGCATAAATAAGCAATGTGCTATGAGGCTTCAGACTAGCCGATAAACCCTTTCAATTTTCATGCCAGCTTCTTCTTTTGTAATTCAAATCTGGCTGAAAACTGGCAGCTCTGAAAACTGAAACAAGCACTGCCACAAATACCTTGTAATGCTATCGACCTTGTCTGCCCATGCAGTGAGAAAGGGGGATGCATATGTGTCTGCAGTCATCCAGATAACACAACTCATTTTTTTGGGGGGATAACAGAAGCCAGCCCCGGACCGCGCACCAAAAGCAGTCATTACCAGGCAGGCGGAGAATAAGTCTCTTCAAAATACACGCCGCATTTAAAAACGTATACAGGGCTCAGCCACCGCTTTCATTACCAATTTTAATTTAGCTCCTTCAGTTTGCCAGCCAGATAAACTCTTTAGTGCTGTTTTTTAATCTATTTGCCGCATTTTTATGTTTAAGATTATAGTAATATGGGACGGGAGAAGGAATCACTTCTGGAGGAAATAAAGAAATAGATCCGCTTATCGGCACCCATCAGAAAGTTCATTAATCAGCAGGGCTTTGTGCCCCCTAAATTGAAAGGTTAAATAATCCTCTCAGGAATATTTCTCGGCACCGCCGCCAATTGTCCGGAGAGAAGCTGCCATTCAGGGTGCCGGGGATCGGTGACAGGGTATTTTACCACCGCTTGGACCCCAGACAATGATGGACAAATGGCCTGGCGTACAAAGAAACCTTTTAGTACACGGCTGGAAGAAGGACCACAAGCTGTGAAGTGGGTGGGGAACAGCACCGCATCCACAGCCAGACGTGGCCACAGCACTGCACAGCACTGCACGGCACTGCACTGCATGACACAGCACTGCATGGCAGTGCACAGCACTGCACAGGACAGTACTGCACTGCACAGCATTGCATAGAACAGCAAAGCACAGCACAAAACTGCACGGCACTGCACAGCACTGCACAGCAGGGCACCAAACAGCACAGAACTGCACAGCACGGCACGGCACTGCACAGCACTGCACAGCACGGCACGGCACGGCACGGCACAGCACGGCACGGCACAGCACGGCACTGCACAGCACTGCACAGCACAGCACAGCACTGCACAGCACTGCACAGCACAGCACGGCACTGCACAGCACAGCACTGCACAGCACAGCACTGCACGGCACTGCACAGCACAGCACAGCATGGCAATGCACAGCACTGCATGGCACTGCACAGGACTGCACAGCAATGCACAGCACAGCACAGCATGGCACTGCACGGCACTGCACAGCACTCCACAGCAATGCACAGCACAGCAAAGCACGGCACTGCACAGCACTGCACGGCACTGCACAGCACAGCACACAGCACAGCACAGCACTGCAGAGCACGGCACTGCACAGCACTGCACAGCACAGCACAGCACTGCACTGCACAGCACAGCACGGCACTGCACAGCACTGCACAGCACTGCACAGGACAGAATTGCACAGCACAGCACGGCACTGCACTGCACAGCACAGCAGAGAACTGCACAGCACAGCACTGCACAGCACTGCACAGCACTGCACAGCACAGCACAGCACTGCATGGCACTGCACAGGACAGAATTGCACAGCACTGCACGGCACTGCACTGCACAGCACAGCACTGAAGGCACTGCACAGCACAGCACAGCACTGCACAGCACGGCACTGCACAGGACAGAATTGCACAGCACAGCACGGCACTGCACTGCACAGCACAGCACTGCACAGCACAGCAGAGAACTGCACAGCACAGCACTGCACAGAACTGCACAGCACAGCACTGCACAGCACTGCACAGGACAGAATTGCACAGCACAGCACGGCACTGCACTGCACAGCACAGCACTGAAGGCACTGCACAGCACAGCACAGCACTGCACAGCACGGCACTGCACAGCACTGCACTGCACAGCACGGCACTGCACAGCACTGCACAGCAATGCACAGCACTGCACAGCACTGCACAGGACAGAACTGCACAGCACAGTACTGCACGGCACTGCACTGCACAGCACAGCACTGAAGGCACTGCACAGCACAGCACAGAACTGCACAGCACAGCACTGCACAGCACAGCACAGCACTGCATGGCACTGCACAGGACAGAATTGCACAGCACAGCACGGCACTGCACTGCACAGCACAGCACTGCACAGCACAGCACAGCACGGCACTGCACAGAACTGCACAGCACAACACAGCACGGCATTGCACGGCACTGCACAGCACAGCACTGCACAGCACAGCACTGCACAGCACTGCACAGCACAGCACTGCACAGCACAGCATGGCACAGCACGGCATCACAGAATCACAGAATGACAGAATTGTAGGGGTTGGAAGGGACCTCCAGAGATCATCGAGTCCAACCCCCTGCCAAAGCAGGTTCCCTACAGCAGGTCGCACAGGTAGGCATCCAGGCAGGTCCTGAACATCTCCAGAGCAGGAGACTCCACCACCTCCCTGGCAGCCTGTTCCAGTGCTCCATCACCCTCACTGTACAGAAGTTCCTTCACACATTGGTGCAGAACTTCCTGTGCTGCAGTTTCCGGCCGTTTCCCCTCGTCCTGTCTCCACTCACCACTGAAAACAGTCCAGCCTCGCCATTCTGCCCCCCACACCTCAGATACTGACAGACCTGGATCAGGTCCCCTCTCAGCCTTCTTTTCTCCAGGCTGAACAGACCCAGTTCACTCAGCCTTTCCCCATAGCAGAGATGCTCCAGGCCCCTCACCATCTTGGTGGCCCTCCGCTGGACTCTTTCCAAGAGATCCCTGTCTGTTTTGTACTGGGGAGCCCAGAACTGGACGCAGTGCTCCAGATGAGGCCTCAGCAGGGCAGAGCAGAGGGGGAGGATCACCTCCCTCGACCTGCTGGCCACACTCTTTCAATGCACCCCAGGATGCCATTGGCCCTCTTGGCCACAAGGGCACACTGCTGGCTCATGGCCGACCTGTCGTCCACAAGGACACCCAGGTCCCTCTCTGCAGAGCTCCCCTCCAGCAGCTCATCCCCCAGCCTGTACCGGTGCATGCAATTATTTGTCCCCAGATGCAAGACTCTACACTTGCTTCTGTTCAACCTCATCCGCTTTTTTTCTGCCCAGCTCTCCAGCCTGTCCAGGTCTCATTGAAGCATAGCACAGCACAGCACAGCACTGCACGGCACTGCACAGCACTGCACAGCACTACACAGCACAGCATTGCATGGCACAGCACCAAACAGCACTGCACAGCAGAGCACAGCACAGCACAGCACGAAACAGCACAGCACTGCATGGCACTGCACAGCACTGCACTGCACAGCACAGCACTGCACAGCACAACACAGCACTGCACAGCACAGAGCACAGAGCACAGAGCACAGCACAGCACAGCACACAGCACACAGCACACAGCACACAGCACAGCACAGCACAGCACAGCACACAGCACACAGCAAAGCACAGCACACAGCACACAGCACACAGCACAGCACAACACACAGCACAGCACACAGCACACAGCACACAGCACAGCACACAGCACACAGCACAGCACACAGCACACAGCACACAGCACAGCACACAGCACACAGCACACAGCACACAGCACACAGCACAGCACAACACACAGCACAGCACACAGCACAGCACACAGCACACAGCACAGCACAGCACACAGCACAGCACACAGCACACAGCACAGCACACAGCACAGCACACAGCACACAGCACAGCACACAGCACAGCACAGCACACAGCACACAGCACACAGCACACAGCACAGCACACAGCACACAGCACACAGCACACAGCACACAGCACAGCACAACACACAGCACAGCACACAGCACACAGCACACAGCACAGCACACAGCACACAGCACAGCACACAGCACAGCACACAGCACACAGCACAGCACAGCACACAGCACAGCACACAGCACAGCACACAGCACACAGCACAGCACACAGCACAGCGCAGCGCAGTGCTGGCCGTGTACACTCACGCTCATGTCTGCACTAAGCTGAGCGCACACATTTGCAAAGCCTGTGAAGTTGGCAGATTAGGGGAACTAAGGCCTGGCCACTGTTATTACTCAAAGTGCCAGGGAGCCCAACGATGCCCAGACTGTAATTTTTACTGTCATTTCCAATGATTTACAGCTTCCTCTCCACAACCTCTGCGCGTGCACGGATTGCTTCTCGGTGCTTGCAGGAGGAGGAGGAGGAGGGAGCGCTGTGTTCTGAATAACTTCAGGGGTGGCTGCTCTTAACGTTTACTTGGCAGGGCTTCCCAAGCACACTCTCTGGGAGCAGAAGGAAGCAGCAGACAGTGCTGCTGGAGAGTGCGAAGCTGCACAGCGCCGTTGGGTGGATGGTGATTCTGTTACCCAACAATCATTTCAGCCTTTTTTCTTAAAATTGCTTAAAATTGCAGCTTCAACCTGCACTGCCTTTTACTGACTGCATTTTAGAAGCATTTTCCTCACACTGCCAACATGTTAACTCTGCACCTTCTCTCCTCACAGGTTTTTCACATATTCCCTAAGAACGCTGCATCTTTTCAGGCACACTTTTCTTCCCCAGCTTTCTAACAAGTGACATCAACCAGAACATGTCCTTGAAGAAATGTCTGATACCTTATATTGTAACTGCTGACAAACACCTTCCCACGTCCTTCTCACACCATTATTTTTACAAACTATTCTGCCCCATAGGCTTCTCACTTTGGAATGCCCTGGGACATTCTGAATAGTCGGCAGCTTCCAAAAACGGATCCCAAAACTTCAGACCTTGCCTCTCACACATCACATCTACACCACAGTATGGTGATCAGAGCTCTTTACTCCATGCCAGCTTTGGAATATCTCAGGGCTATCACTTTCCCATTCTTATCGAACAGTCCCAAGAAACCCTTCAGTGCATGTGTATGTCCAAGCACAGGCACCTAGCACTCATCTTTCTAAACGCTGAATAAAACAACAAATGCACCTTAGGAGCAGAATTAAGCCACGTGGCCAAGAAACAAACTGAAACATCTGATGTGCAGGAGGTGTCCTCTGCAGAGCTGGACGATGAGGAGTCACTAACAGGCAAAGAAACACAAGTTCTGGGGAAAAAAAAAAAAAAAAAGACAAGCATCTTTTGGACTGGATGCTGTCTCACAGAAACCCCACTCTTTTTTTTTGGGGGGGGGGGGGGGGGGCTGGCGGGGAAGCAAATATATTACACAATCTACTCCGTAAATACTACCCTCTTCTTGGAAGTCTTTCCTTTGTCATGCCTGTGGAGAATCAAAACTTGAGCCACGTGCCTGCACACAGCAGTGCTGTGCCATACACGGTAGCACTGCTCTCCTACCGCATATTTGGCAGCTCCACAGCAGACAGAGCAGCAAAAGGTGCCTTGTTGAGCTGGAAGTACATCAGACTGTAAGGCAAAATAAATCACGAATCTGCAAGTAACAGTTCATCCAAGTGCTGGAGCTAAAAAGAACAGCCAGTGATGGTAATGCTGTGGTTCGTTTCCAGAAAGGGCTGAGACCAGCATACAGGTTGCGAATGGTGCCCATTTCAGAGTTACACATGGCTTTTGGATTCTGTTTGCTAAAGCTATGCATATCGTATTATCCAGGCAGACCACTGCTCTGAGACTACCTCAAGGAGTAAAGCAGACTAAGGGTCACATCCATACGGGCACATGGACTTGCACAGCACATCATTTACACATCATTTACCTTTTCACAGGATCACAGAATCACAGAACTGTAGGGGTTGGAAGGGACCTCCAGAGATCATCGAGTCCAACCCCCTGCCAAAGCAGGTTCCCTACAGCAGGTCGCACAGGTTTTGTTCTCCTGAATTCCTTTTACCATTGAGTTTGCAAAATACAAAAACAAAACCAGGGTAATTCTGTCACTGAGACAATTTTTTTACTCATACGACAGGGCTTAGCATGACGTTTTAATATTACTGATGTGATAGACCCTCTCAGAATTAAATCGCTCTTAGGGAATCCTAATCCGTAGATTATTAACATGATCAAGCATAACTTGAGAAAGTTACAGTCTGATGTGAGCTCTTAGCTGTCCCTAATATACAGATAATTGACAAGATGAGCCAGCAGTTCTGGCAGTGTGCATGGGCAACTGCTGCCACAGCACAGCTAAACAGACAGTTGTTGCTAGACACCTGTGAGATCTTAAAACAGAATTTGTATGGAACAGCCTCAATGCCACTAAAGCACGTAATTTACAAACAGCTACTGAGTGGAGATGTGTCAAGCAAAGTATTGGTCATCACTGTGATGTATGTGCAAATGCTGGGTACTTATGCTCCAGTGGGATGTTACATTTCTTTTATTTTGCAATGCAAAAAGGTAGCAAAATGCCTTTTATATTAACTACATAAAAGCATTGTTTCAATTTATTTTAAAATATGTGACAGATCACACATAGTTGTTTGTTTCCTACGGAATTTTGAAGGGGACTTTGAGCTCTAACAAAACTGAGAGAAAACACCTTCACGTGGAGCTCAAAGTAATACTTTGCAGGAATAAAGGAACTTTAATACAAATATTTACCACAAAATCCACTGCAGGAAAGAGGCACGGAAACTTTTTTTTTTTTTTCCCCTCAAATAGAAGCGTATTTCTGAAACACACTGCAAATCTGATTCCATCATGGAAGCTGTTATTCTCATTACTCAGACAGCTGGTCCTGCTAGTACCTGAAATAACAGAAATTACTTAAAGGACTGTGTAAGTTCACCTTCTCAAACTGGAGAGAGATGAAGATGCTCACCCAATTCATTAGCTCTGAAGAAAAGATCAAGTTGATTCTTCCTCTTAACAAAAGCATGGTCTCATATACGACAGGGACGTATTTCAGCCACGGTTCTTACCAAGATTCCTGTTTAAGTAATTGTGCAAGAATTCTGGTGTATCACACAAGTAACACACGCTGGGCAAAGAAAGTGCAGGGTGGTTTACAGATGAAGAATGGAGGAATTCCTGCCAAGTTAGCAGGGCTGGGCAGTGGCTCTGCCAGCTCTATTCCAGACGTGGCTCCTCTTCCCACCAGTGCTGCTAGCACAGCCTTTGCAGAAGCTGTGTGCTGCATAAAGAACTTCCTAGGCAATCACAAATGTAGAAATGCATAGAGCTCTTAATTTAATTTTTTAATTTAATCCAAGTTCTTCATTTCCAAACCTTCATCTTCTTTTCCTTTTCCCACTTACTGGCAGGGTGAAGACAAACCAGTTTTGCTAAAAGCACTGTCCCTTATATTACTACAAAATGCATATTGAGGTTAGGGGCTCTCTGAAGGATGACACTTACCAAACAGTTTGGCAAGGCTATTTGGAACCCCAAAATCAGAGAAATGGAAATTTACTTGGTTAGGTCAGGCAGGCTTTGCACTTCCCCAGATCCCAAACTGTTTCCAGAAATGCATTAAAATGCAGTCTCTGGTCAAGATGTAGTCAGCCCTTAACCCTCAATTTAGGAACATCTTTTATTTTATTTCCTGGGGAGGCAGATAGGGAAGAGCATGAGAGAGATAAAATGTTAGAGAAAGCATGCCTGCTTAAATGATTAAGGTAAGTGACAGCTGATTACTGTGCTGCAGAGGATTATACAGCCCATCCAAAACAGCCTCTCGGGTCTGTGCAGGAGTATGGAATTCCTGAGAGTCATTTCAGCTTTCGGGTGTCTGTAGCAGACCCAGATGCTGAGCTGGGTAACTCCCCTGCCCTCTGTGGTATAAAAGCGATCAGATAAGGACCTGAACTCTGCAAAAGGAAAGACCTAAAACTCTTCACCTCTTGCCCACAAAAGAAAGTGGAAGTGCAAAGGTATGTTTGTGTTTTACAGGTAACCAGCCTGAACTTCCTAACTCACGTGAACCAACACCCACGCTTCCACTACTCAGCACTCCTGAGTGCAGAGATGCCTAAGTTAAAAACCCAGCATTATCCCAAAAAGAGAGTCTCCAAGCAGCACTCTTTGTAGACACTGCATGCACGTAGAAATAATTTTCCTTTATTATTTCAGATACTTTTGAAGTAAAAAACGGCAGAGAACTCTGAGTAATGGAATTCCTAGCTGTAAGCTACTGAACAGCATTTGTGGTTAATTCAGTATGTGAAATTCTTTTTTCATGTGTGCCATAAAAGCTGTCAGAAAGAATACTGGCTTTTGTAAAATTGGTTAGGGTTTTGTTTTGTTTTTGTTTGTTTTTTCAAATTAAAAATATTTTCCTGACAACCTCAAGAATACCTGAAACTTGAAGGAGAACAACAATGTTGGACGAGGTGTAAGTAGCAGGGACAAAAAAAGCAATATAAACTGAAGTCCAAGAGACCTTTCAGACAGCGTGCCTCACTGTCCCCAGCACACTCACAGTCAGCAGAACAGCTGTGAAGCATCTTTATCACAGAATGCCACTTGCCAAAACCACAGGGCTAAGCTTTGAACAATGCACACATACAACTTAAAAACAAAATATGTGCCAGCTCCTGTGAACAATATTCCCTACTTTTCTCCTGGCGAAAAAGGATACCACAAATTCTCTGAAAATACAAAACCTTTCAGCGCCCAAAACACCACAAAGTCACCTCTCCTTCTTGTACCAAGTGTGGAGACGCCTCTTCCTTCCAGGTACTCCTGTTCTTCTCCCAGTAATTTGGGGCTGACTGCACTGCACATTACCCCACCGAATGGCTATCGAGTATTGACACACAAGAACCTGCACTGTGCTTCCAAAAAAAAACCCCCCCAAAACCCACAACAGTGTCCATGTAAACAAAGCTCTGTTTTTACAACAATCTGCAGGAATAACTTTTAATGTCCCACGCTAAGCCTGTCAAATTCTGAAATCCAGTGTATTTAACACAGACGTGACAACCTAGCAGCCTTGCAGGCTCGTGTCATGCCAAGAGCAGAGCAGCTGGCACTGCAGCCAACTGAGGCTGAATCTCTTCCTGAAAATGCTCCTAAACCTGCTTTTCACCGGCACAAAGCCCACAGAGCTCTCCTGCAAAACAAGTCTCCCAGGCTTAAATACCTCAGTCTGGAACGACATCTAAAATTTGCTGGACGCCACATTTAAAGGATACAGACTGACCGTGAGCAACACCGCTTACGTTTGCATCTCAGAGGAAACGCGGCAGGCCACGGGGGCTTTTAATAATGGCACACAAAGAAACCCAAGCGCAAAATTTAAACACAAAGGGTGCATTGTCCTTTCATGACTTTTACGCACAGAGGCCGAAACAGCCCATTCCTGCTTCACCTTCTGTGTAAGCGGATTAAACGTAAGATTAACAAACTGTCAAAAAGCAAGTTAAACGATAGCTTCTGAGAGCTGAGAAATTCCGGTGTTCGTAAAACTCTGTTGGTGGCCATCTTGGCCTAGCAGCTTCCATCTGAGCGAGCAGCAGACAGGGGACAGGAAGGAGTCCTTCTGCTGAGCGGCACCGGGCAGACAGAGGCGGGTGGAAATGGGCAGCCCTGGCAGAAAGAAAGCCCCATCTAAGCAGGGCATTTCTTAAACATGGGTGTGTACACTGAGGAACACGTCGAAAACAACAATCAGGCACTGCCCATTTCAGGGATGGAATTTCACTACTTCACATACATCTGTTGAAAGCGATGTTAGCATTGCTTGCAGCATTACGTCCTGTTTGGTGATGGTGCCCCTGCTTTGCTCTGCAGCTGGCCTTGCTGTGCTCCCCCCTGCGTACCTTCAGCCCCTCTGAGGAGTGAAGCAAATGCAATGCGTGCAGCAGAGCCGTGTGTTCTGTTTCATCTTCTGGTGCTGCTATCAGCTGCCACCACACAGGAAGACTCAGAGCTGCGCCTCAGCAGGTGCACGCCGTGCAGCCTCACACCCCCAGCGACAGGCACTACAAATGTTCTCCTCTACATTTTCCAGCCATGTCAGCCAACGAGGTGCCACGGACGCCAGCAGCCGGCCGGCTGGTGCGAGCCCAAGGCCTGCAACACGCGGACAGGCACTGGGTGGAAATAAACTTCCCTCCGTGAAGCGAGACTCCAGCTGAGTGTTATCTCCAGATCCACTCCTCCCAAGCACCATCCATGGTTAACACTTACTGTGGGACACGGCCGTCTCTCTGCTGCAGGCTGTCCATCCCGCGTGCTCAGAGCCATGTAACATGAAGCTGCCATGAGAAACACAGCTAGGCAAACAAATACCACCTTAAATGCACAACGACACTTGTGCACCTTTTTTTCCTAAAGAACGTGCCGCAAAATTGAACTGGGCAAATGACGACCGTAGGCACCTTGACCTCAAGTTCTTCCACTGACTTCTCTCCCTGAAAATACATGGCTATAAACTGGACTCCATTTGAGTACAGAGCACTGAATGAATGCAATTGCCTTCACGGGTGAAACACAAAAGAATGAGGGAATGAAAAAGAGCCAAACCTTCTGAGGGTGAAAAAGCACGCCAAAGCCCTGAAGATGTGGGAAGATGGGATGTGATGTGTGTTCTTGGAGCTAGGGCCGTATTTCCCTGGGTTTGTGGAACAGCTACCGTTTAGAAAGTCAAACCCTACGTTAAGTTTCCTAATAATCTACAGCAGTTTGCTAAGGACTTCGAATGCCATGCCTGTGAAAAAATTACATTTGCTATCATTTACCCTGTGGTAAGTCATGATCAAAACTATTTCTTCCGGACCTGCAAATGAAGGCTTGCTGTTATTACATGAATTGGTAATAACCTCTCTGATATCAAAACTGACCTATTTGATGAATAGAAATTTAAAATGTGTTTTGACAAACGCAATTGCCTTTTTCTGACGTAGGAGAAATACGCAGAGAGCAGACATGTTGAGCGCGACTTGTAAAACTTCTCCTTTGCCACCGTAAGGAAGTTGTTAGATACTATTTTAAACTACAGCAGCACCTGGCTTGTTTTGCTGACTTTGTTTTTTTACGCAATAATTTCACTTCACGGAGTTGAAAGAAAAAGTTTAAAGAAAACAACTTCATCCACTCACAAAAGCTTTGATTATCACAGAGCCCTTAAATTTAAGCTTCAGTGAATGCAGTATGACAATCTTTTATTCCATCAGAAGGCAAATAAACATATTCCACTTACGATCCTTCTTGCTACCTTAGCTGCTCGTAAGATTTCCTGCACTGCTGGTCTATTTCGGTTAGAACAAGACGCTTCTGCCCACATAACATATTGTTTGTAATGTGCCAAAATTTGCCACATGTAAACAAAAACCCACCACCACCCACACCAGCAGGATGGATTTACTGGATTTGTTATTTAGTCATTGTTCTAGTCAACCCACATTTCTGTGCAAGAGCTACAATAAGTCAATAGATGGCAGTCCATCGCTTAGGAAAGAGCCAGATTATGAAGAAAATCACCAAGAGCTCCACAAAAGAGAAAGGTGTAACGCCGCATGTTTTTAACAAGCATTCACAGTAATTAATTAGGAATACTTCACATAATGCAGAACATTTGGGCAACTTTTGTAATGGCTCTTTTTAAGTAGCATCACAAAAGTAGTGTTTTATTGAAAACTGGAAAACCTTGCTTTATTTGTGCATATATTTACCTGCATGTAGGACACTCCATTTACCAAAGTGTTACAATCTATTGGCTGTATCCATGACTAAAGCACAGGAAAGGCTGCTGTGACCTGTCTGCTTGTTAATGACCAGGTAGCCTACCTAGCTCACTAGCAGTCACAACACCGCGTTTTAAAACTTGTGTTATTTCTCTCTTAACAGTTACCTTGTTTGTATCAAAACATTTATTGTAAAGTAGGAAAACTATAAACAATGCCTACACAAAAATATTAATAAAATGATAAGAGAGTAAATATGAGAGTCGATATGAGAGTATCCACTTCTTAAAATTCTATTGAAATACACATAACACAAATTACTATGTCACAGAAGTTTTAAGTCTTCCAAGAGCACCGTTTGCATTTGTCCTGCTTTGGATGTGAGGAATATTTCAACGCAAAGAAGCCGTGACTCGCACATTTAAACAACTCACGCAATGCCACTTCTTAAGGTACAACCTAATTTAAAAATATCAAACGTCTTCTGCTACACAGGGTTCAAAATTCCAGCCTTAATCTGACCGCCAATGCAACTTCAAGCGAGTGATAAAGAGTCTTTCCCATGCAAAAATTGAGAAGTGCAAATTTTTTCCCAGGTACCACAAATCTGGGTTACATGCAGATCATTAGCAGTCCGCTGGAAAAGAAAAAAGATATTTACCAACAGCTATTGTCTGACTCCACGACTATGTATCTTTGTGCCTCCGTTCTGACTGTATTTCAAAGCACAGACACTGATTATGGTATTTAATAACACACTTGCATTCATAACCGCTCTGCTTTCCTACAAGAGCTTTTTGACAAACGTGACTTTTACGCAAGGTGAAGAACTCTGAACACTTCCTACAAAATTCGCAGCTAAAATTTCCTACTTCAGCTGCTTCAAACGCTACCAGCAACAGCTTGGTCAGCTCTTAGCTGCTCCATGTCTTACAAAAATATTTTTGAAGTGCTCAACGTCACGGGCTTTTTGAGGCACTGTCAATGGAAAGCAGGAACAAAATAAAACTAAATGCTACACCTCACTAACAAGAGAACTCACCACACCGCTGTATCTAACACACATACGTGATTTGGGACTTCAGGGACCTCAAACGTTTCAGAAATCATTTTTACACGCATAGGAATAATTATGACATAAAATGTTTACCTTCTGCCTTTAAACAATTTAAAAAATGCAAGCAGATTATTCAGCAAATGCTCCTTTTGCTCAACTCTTAACACACAGTATATCAATTCCACCCCTAATATGATTAAGTGCTCAGAGAGTGGAGAATTTCCAATGTTTTAAAATCATTACGTAGGAAAGACAAGCAAGAGGTTTTCAGCACAGCTTTTCTGTAATTGTTTAATTTAGCAACTTTAGCAAAGCCATAAAAAATAGCGTTTCGCTCTTCTGAAGTGGTGGAGGCAGCAAATTATAAACCACATGCCCCATTTACTGCTCCTAAGAAAATATGCACATCAAATACCCCATAAGGAAAGGTGCAGGACAAACTTTTCTACTTGATCTTGAATGGGGAGTAGTGACTAATACGTATTACTGCTAAATAGATACGAGTTAGATCTGGATAGCAGTGGCAGCAAAGATTCAGAGGAACGGGAGAAATTCTAATCTTTAAAGTCTTTTTTTTTTTTTTTTTTTTTTTGACAATTTTAGGAATTAATGTATTAAAGATTTCTGATGCCAAACCATTAAATATTGTCTTAGCCAGATAATTTTTGTTCCCAGTTTAACTAACTAGCCAAATCATTATGCATTTTGTTTTATTTTAATCTCTATTTTACACACAAGGAAAAACCTTAAGAAACGTATTGCTATAGTTCAGAAAGTTTTACTTTCTTGCTTAAATTATTAAAGGTCACCTAATGCATGCCAAAGAAGAAGCTACAGCTGCATTCTTGGCAACAGCAAATGATTTACAGAAGTTGATAAAGTGCATGTCTCAAATACACTCTAGTTGAGATTTATTTTATTCCTTTAAGAAGAGATCTCTGTCTTATTGTGAGCAATTGCCAGAAACTGGGATATCTGAGATGGGGGCATTGCTTTTGCTGTGCACGCCAGCTTAAAATTTAACTCTCTTCATATGTTTAAATGCAGTCATTGAGAGGACAGAATGCTGCAAGACACTCATTTAATGACTGCAGTATTAGAACAAAATCGTCAGCTCCAAAGATATTTAAAAAACACTGACAGTGTTTCATTGCATTTTTCAGTTCAAAAACTCCTCAGATGTTTATTATCTTCTCGCAGAAGATACTTGTCTATATTTTCTGGTCAGCAGTTCACAGAAGAGTAAATAGGTTGGGTGTAGAAGAAAATAAAAAAGGTGTTTCTACTTACTGTTAGGTGATACTGCCTCCATATTTCTGGGCAAGCCTGGAAAATAAAAATATTGATCAGCTAGGAGCATGAAACAAGGTGCTTTACAGCCTGTTGGTTTTGGCATAACACAGTATCCACCGGTGTCGGTCACAGGAAAATAAGAAGCTTAACTGAAAGGGTCTGCATTTCAGCTTCAAGAACCTGGCTAGACAGTTTAATTGAATTTTACACTGGTTTAACACACTCCCTGCCATTGTCAGAAAGCCAGTAACAGTTTTCGCTCTCCCCTTCTCCTCTGAAGGCTGGAAGTTTGGGAGAGCAGCATGCTCTTAACTATAAGAAGTATAAATACTGTAGAGCAAACAGAAATGAATTAAAACTCTACATTTACCGCCCTATTAGATTTATAGACTTGCCATGGAAATAAAATCACAAGCTACCTTCTTTTCATGGAGAAATGGAAATATTTTAGCATTTTTGTACAAATCTCTATCCTAATCAAAATATAATTGTTACACGTAATAATCTTCAGCAGCCTAATGTCAGATGAGTTGTAAACAAGAAGCATGGCAGATTGCTTTCATGTTTCAATTTCTGCAATGGCTTGCTTGCTCCTTCTCCTCCTTTTTTTTGTAACTCACCAGCCTTGCAAACAAACTTGTAGGGGCAGCCCATTGCAGAAATTTTTACAGAGCAGATTTGCAACCACAGCAATTACACAATAGACCTCAGGAATACGTGAAAGAAAGGAAAGAGGAAAACGTGCATTTTCTTCTTCCAGCAAAACAAGGACGTGTTAACGATCAGCGAAGCTGGGGGGTAATTTCTGCACGGCTCTTAAGGCTGCTACAAAATTGTGCTTATTTTTGTCTTCCTCTCCTCCCCACGAGCACATGCAGGAACAGTGGCACTTTGTTCTGAAGCAGTGCAGCTCTTTAGGGGCGCCTGCACAGCTACTTCAATGGAGGTCTTCTGCTTTTGTTTAAGACACTCACACTTTTATTAAAACAACTTCTTAATCACTTGAACAATTACCAACCTGGTTTGCCACTCTCAATTTTCAGAATTTTAAGAAGAAACCTCGGTTACTCCGTGGCTTCAACATAAATGCTGCAACTCTGTTTTCAAACACTGAAGTCTCTTCGGCTGCTTGCAAATCGGTACTAACAACATTTACTCGGATTTTGAATCATTTTTTCTCACGTCTCAACCCCTGCCTTCTTTTATTCTGATGGAGAACGCTAATTAAAAAAAATAAATAAATATGCAACACACCACAGTCAGTATTAGCCACCAAATCTCTCAAAAAATAAACCAAGGTTTTTGCAGTCACCCCATGGCACATTCGGTCAGTTTTTCCCACATGTGACGGAAATTATATAATTTATTATTCATTCTGTGAGCAACACAATTTTCTGCAGAAAAACCTACACTCTGCTCTTTGTAACGGTTCGGCGTTTGGCATCTTACTCCAACAGCGCGTGTAAATATTTGAGCCTCATGTTAATATTTCTATAAAGAAAACGTGTGAAGTAGCTCACTTTTCTAAGAGAGGAAAGCAGTGCAAGGAGTGACAGGTCCAACAAACTCGAGCTGCTTCCAAATGCAAACAAAAGGGCTTTCCTCCCAGCACAGGGCTTTGAGATGCAATATATAAACATCTCCTACTTCATAAAAAAAGGAACGTATCAAAGATATTGCCTTCCTCCTCAAAACTACCGAAGGCCCCAGCCACGCATAAGGCTGCTGCTCGTTTAGCACAGGGGTAGCAGGCAGTTATTTATACATTAGTTCTGGGTAGTTTTCGATTACCACAGTGTCCCCAGACTAATATGGTTGAAAAATCGCAATCAAAGAGGTGTCACACGCTGGCAAAATGCCACTCTGTGATTTGACCTTTACTACGCAGCAGCTATTTAATAATGGAAAATATTAGTTACTTTTTTGAATATGTATATATATATATAGGGTTGTTGTTTTTTTTTTTCCCCGGGACACAAAGAGGTGGTTTATACTGAAAATCTGAAACTCAGAGTGGGAAACGACAATTGGCACAGCCCTTAACAAATCCCAGGCATTGAGCCGTGATACCAAGAGGTGAGTTTTATTATCGCTGAGCGTGCTGGGGGCTGTGGGAGAACTTAAGGAAGGTACGGGGAAATTGGCCAGGCCTATTTCTTCACGCAGATGGTGATTCAATATAATACTTTTCATCATCATAATGATCACTTATGAAACATAAGACCCAGAATACAATAGACCAAACCAGATGCGAAACAACAGCCTTCTAAAAGCGATGCTTTTAACCGGGAGTCTTATTACCTCGAAGTTATTGTCTGTATCCTTCCCCACAGAATGACAAAATGTATGTCATTAGGAATTACTGCTGAATACTGAAACGGAACAACACGGTTTGCCATGGGAGAGATCACTAACACAACAACCAGAGCTGTGATTTACTTAGAAGTGCCTACCCACGAATGGCCCTCTTTAACGAGGACCCTCTAGTACACAGCGTGATGGCTACACCGAAATAAAACTGCATTTATTTCCTGCCCCAGCGATCTGACCGCGCCAGCGCTGCGATGCAGGAGCACAAGAGGTGATGGCTCCTAAAAGCAGTGTGGTGCTCGGCGGCCGCAGGCAGCATCCCAGCACAGGCGGCAGCCCGTCCAGCTCCGTCCGAGCGCCTCGCACGCCTGCAGCACAAAGACCCCTCAGAGCCAGCCGCTCCTGCCGTGCGCACGCCCGGTTTGCTGGGAGCGGTTATTTTTCGTACCCGAACACGAAGCGGCCTGGCGTGCCGCACCAGACGGATCAGGACGAGATACAGCGCGCGTTTTGACCCATATTGGGTTTTATCAGGTGCTAATTATTGTTTTACCAGAACAACGGCTTAATGCATCTGTTGTTTAATTCCCACTTCCCTATTCTCAAATGTGAACATCAAAGAAAATAAAACACTCAATCTGAAACAGCCCCTGACAGCAGCCCAGGACTCAAGTGCTCAATAGACGAGGCCCTTGCCACCAGTTCTCATATTTCCACAACAGTGAGCAAACACAAAACCGGCGCTCAGCGGCCTTTCCTCCTTTCCGCTCCCTCGGCCCGCCGCCGGCCGGCCGCAGGACGCGGCTCTGCTGGGAGCGCCGCGCGGGAAGGATTAGCCTCACTAACACGGCGGCGCCTGCAAATGCTGAGAGAAACCCCGGCACTGTATTTGGCGTATGAATAACCAAAATGCACGCGCTGACAGGAGACCGGGACGGGCCTATGGCTCCCCGGGAGAAAATGTAGCTGTGATGAGTGACAGGGCTTTCAGGAAATATGTTCACAATCACAGACAGTGAAGGCCATGACCTAGATCGTTTAAGAGCTTGTCTTGTCAAATTATCAAAAGCTTCTTCCTCTCTGAATAAAGAGTGACATAAGTGAGTGTCAGAAAGCTGCAGGCTGACAAGCCAAGCATACAATAACAGCATGCACGTCACATACTTGCCGAACACCGCCACGGCTAGCGGCAAATCTTAATGAGAGCGCGCCTGGCCCAGGAGACTTGGGTCCCTGCTGGCACAGCTACTCATCTCACAAAAATCCTTCAGCTCCGAGTCAGTTATGGTCTGACACAACGACTACAATTACTAAACACAACTTTTTAACAGAATCCTCTGGTGCTTTGTCAAAGCGGCGGCTGCGAGGAGCTGCCCCGCCGCAAGCGACCACAATAAGACAAAAGATTTGCCAAAACACACACTTTTCATCGCCTCCGCATGGGAGACGCCGCGGAAAACACACAAAGCGTCGCTGCAGAAATGCTCCTGCGCAAACAGATGTCGGGGCCCCTTCCCCACGAGCTGCGCTGTGCCAACACCGCTCCCACCGCCGCTGGGATTGAGGTGTTTGACTGCAGGGATTACCGACTCACGGCACTGTTTGCTTACTCTTACAATTAGACTGAAATTGACTTGGGGCAGGCGTGGAAATAAGGGAACGCTGCTGGCGGAGTGAGATCGCGAGGAAAAAAATAGCCAGAAGAGCTGCTTTCTCCCAGGGTGCCCCGTGGATGTGTAAAGGCAGAGGCTACGCAGCACCAGCAGTGCCAGCCACGCCAACACACAACCGCCCTTCCAGCACCCAACACCTCCAGCCTGCAGAGCCACGTCCAGCACTGCCGGGGATGGCACAGCTCTGCTGGCAAGCACCAGCACACACTTTGATAGCGACGAGGGCACAAGGGAAGCTGAGAGAAAGACTCTGACCATGTCTAAGCAGCCAGAAAAGGCCGTTTCAGGCAGGATAAATGAGAAGGCTGCCAACAGTCTGGCTTTTGGGAAGAGGCGCTGCTTCCAGGGAGCGTCTGTAGCGTGCATAAAGAGATGCAGCCAGAATCACAGAATGGCTTGGGCGAAAGGGGTGTTGAAGCTTATCTGGTTCCAACCCTCTGCCATAGGCCTTTTGCCACCGGATCGGGCTGCCCAGGGCCCCATCCAGCCTGGCCCTGAGTGCCTTCAGGGATGGAGCACCCGCAATTTCTCTGGGCAGTGGTCCCAGGGCATCACCACCCTCTGAGCAAAGAATTTCCTCCTAACACCTAACCTAAATTCCCTCTCTTTTACTTTATAGCCGTTCCTCCATGTCTTATCATTGTTAGATGGTGTAAAAAGTCGCTCCCTTTCCTGCTTATAAACTCACTTCAAGGACTGGAAGGCCACAATCAGGCCTCCCCAGTTATAGCACAGCTGAAGAAGGCAGGAGGTCTGGGCACTTCTGATGGCCAGTTCCAAGGCTAAGGAGTTCAGGCAACTCACTGATTATGGGTGCGCTTGTTCTTCCTAAGAATAAGTGGAAACACTGTTCCATCTATGCTTTTTGCCTCCTTTCTGCTAGGTCATCCTCTTTAGGAAGTCCTTTTCTCACCCACAGAGCAGGCAGACGTGACTGTAGAGCACAAGCCTCATGACATCCACCAGAAATGCCACCAAACTTGCAGAGCAGACTGGATTTTCAACATATGCATGTGCAAGCCTAACTATATAGAAATGTATATACATACACACCACGTGAAGTTACGCATGTGGTGCACACAAAGCTATGCAAGACAAGGCAGCAGCTCGTAACAAGGGAGACACGCATCCTCCTAACGGAGCAGCATAACACCAAACAGAGCAGCACGTGGAACTTTCAAACTGCTCAGCCTCACATTTTTCACGTAGCTACATGGCCTCCTGATGAAAGCACATCAGGTTCAGCTGCATCCAGTACAACTCTGCATCTGAGTCCATACATTCTCAGAGTTGTTTCAGGGAAAGTAAGTGCCCTAGTGGCTAATAAATGTATTAGCCTGAAATTGTTCTAAATAACTTTGAACATTTTCAAGTCTGACTAAGTGGACTTCCTGAAGTTGCCTCAAGTTCTCTGCTTGAGAAAAGCATGATGGTGAAGAGTCACACTGAAACAGCGAGCATGACAGCTTGTTTTGCATCCTTTGTGTCATAGTACATAGTACAAGAGAATGGCCTTTCTGGGAAAGACAAATTTTAACTTTTTTGGTTGTCTGGAGGAATGATGAGCTCGCTCAGCCACACGCATAGAGCAGAACTTGTGTTCTGACCTCTGCTTCTATGGGCAGCAGAAACATCGAAACTGGAAGGCTGATACAAAACAGTTGCAGTAACTGGGCTTTGTAAAACACTTTCAGGTTTTTGATAGAGCTCCATGGAGGGTTCTCACAACTCCTTAAAGAATGTAATTAGCAGAGGCTCTATACATGTACATCTCTTATCACAATCAGTTTGCAGCATGAAAAGAGCAGAGACTACCAGCCCACGGTCTCAACTGTAAGCTGATGCCTCATGATGCCTGAAGTTGAGGCAAGCATGCCTCCTTTCCCTTGCACACATCTACAGCCAGATGTTTTCATCGCAGTGACTTTCCAAGCTGGATGAAGTTTCTGTGTGTTCAGTCAATAACCTTCCAGGGGTTTCTCTCACACCAGCTGGCTCAGCCTCCTCTCCTGCCTCAGCAGACTTTGTGCATGTACTGCATCTTTTGGTAAGGATCCTCACCTCATAGGTCTCTTACCTCATTCTGCCTCTTCTGCACCCAGCTCCCCCTGCTTTCATTAGATGCTCCCTAATGACTGCTCTGAGATCAGCAATGAACAACTGACCCTCAGTCACTGCCTCCAGTCACAGAGGCTTTAGATCTTTACAGGTCTCTCTGTCATCTGTCTCTCAGGACAAAGAGGCAGCTGAGCTGAAGGATGCAGAAGAAAAGGACCATAACACCTACTTCTCCACTGCTTTCCACATGATTCCTAATATTCACCAGCTGTTTTCCACAGCTTCTGAGCAATGAAGTGATTTTTTTTTTCAATGATATCTTGTAACTCTAAAATTAAGTCCTGAATGGTAACGGTAAGCTCAGAACTCACTCCTTCCTATGTAAATCTGCAGTTATTTTTTTTTTTTTCCCCAGGTATTTTACATTATGTTTAGTGCTACTGAAATTCATCCAACATTTTATTGTGCCCTCCCTGCATTTATTACAGTTCATGTGCAGCTCTTCACACTTAGCTCATCATATCATTGACACATTAAATTCAGTCGTCTCCGCAAATACTGTCTTTTGTTGGCACTTTTTCCACATCACACTTGCATCTCCTGCTTTTATCCTTTTGATCCATGCCTGTTTTGTTTCCTTAAAAGCTTTTGGTCAGAAACTTTGTCGAATGGCTTCTTGAACTTGTAGACTACGTTAACTGAATCATGTTTACACAAACGCTTCTTGACTTTGTCCTGTGAAGAACCCAGAGCTTTCTAAGAAGCAGGGTTTTCTTTACAAAAGCCATCCTGAATCTGCGCACATAAATCGTATTTATATGCCCGTTCCAACACTTGATTTGTCATCACAGCTTCTGTTAATTTGCCTGGTGCACACATTGGGCTGACAGCACTGATCGCCCAACTCTTTCTGGGACCTGTTCTAAAAACTGCCACTGTGTTTCACTTCTTGACCATCTGCTGGTCATTCAGGCTTCCTGTCTTGACTTAAAGAAATGCCTACTGGGGCTGAGCCCAGTGTTGGGCTGAGGCGTCCTGTGCTGACGGCACAGGACTGTGCTGGTGCCATTCAGTGTAGAGTAACAGGTCCCCAGGTGCCACATCTCCACAGACTCCTGCAGACCCATCTCCATTGAACAGCTTTATGTTTAAGCATAAACATGTGTTTAATTTGCCTCAAGGGGGTCCAATAAAAACTCCCCAACTTTGCATCTCTAACTGCTTACCAGAAAGTGCTTGTAGAAATATACCCTTCGTAATACTTGTATTTAAAGGAATGATACTGTAAACATTGGCTATAAGCAGAGGTACAGCTAGAAGAGGACGAGCAAACTTAAATTTACAACATCCAAATACAAAAAGAAATAGTACTGGATACACGGTTTGGCATCTACCAAACAGACTTAACATCGTCTGCATACCTCAAACACTGTTGGATGTGGTAAGCCTGTAACAAACACTCCATTTTCTCTCTTTAACTTCTTACATCTGCTGCATTAACAAGTGACCTTCAGGAGCAGGATGGACACACGAACAATGCAATTCACTGTCCCTCTCATCCTCCTAGTAATGACACTGAGACAGCACTTCACAGGAAGCTTCCATGTTTGACGGGTGAGCTAAAGGGTCAAATGTGGGTCCTTCTCATATTTTTGTGTGCAAATTGCTTTTTTTTTAGGAACAGTATAGAGCACAGAAGTCTAATTAACATGCATCACGACTGAATTTGTGGGACAACCAAAACCGTAATATTGCATGAGGTTAAAAAAATAGAAACATACTTAAATTTCATCTAATTCACCTATGTTTTATTTCATAGCAGTTCATATCAGATGAAAAGGCCCTCAGACTATATGTCTTATCAGTCTGTGCAGCATTGCCACCACTGCTACTGAGAACACACAGTTAAGTTAAAGAATAAACACAACATGTTTTTAACCTGTATTTTTGAGCTTAAAAGAGAAATCTTCACATTACAGTCACAGCTAAAGCTTCTACTAAACTGAACTGTGACCTACTAAAAAGCACCTTAGAACCACAGCATGATTTGGGTTGGAAGGGACCTTAAAGATCACCCAGTTCCAACCTCCTGCTGTATGCAGGGACACCTCCCTGTAGCCCAAGCTGCTCACAGCCCATCCAGTCTTGAGTGCTTCCAGGGAGGGGACATCCACAGCATCTCAGGGCAACCTGTGCCAGTGCATTGCCACCCTTACAGTGAAGAGTTTTAAGAAACCATGTAGTTTGTATTTTTTAAATATATTTCAGCACTATTTATGTATTTATATGAGAAGTACACACATTTAAAAGCTGCGAAGAACTTTGTACACAAATAGAAAAGCATGAATATAAGACCTTTCCAAACTCTGTTCTAGTATCACTTAATTTCATGAAGTGACTATATCACTGTGACATCATTCTGCCTTAATTCTCCACATCTTTACACATAGAAGTGAGCCAGGAAAGCCTTCCTTGTTTTACCAGTCCCTTTTCTACCAATCTTCCAGTTGCTACAGGACTGAATACTTTCTTGCCAGTATCACAGAATACCTTTGAGTAACAGTTTCTTTCACGTTTGGAACATTCTTGCCAAAACAGCTTACCCAGCACTGAAACCTCACACAGTTCATCCAGAAAGGAAAAATGTGAAACACTGTCATGCCCAGCTTTGAAATACACTGCACCTCCTGAAACAAAGGTTGCTGGTTTGTGAATACCCGACGTTGCTGTAAAAAATCCTGTTTTACATATTTATATGTTTATTTAATTCATTTGTTTTATGTTTATATTGTTTAACATACATTTCTCTCTCTTTATGCACATGCACATCTGAAATATTGAGACAAGCTTTTATTGGGCTACAGGACAGCCAAACAGCAACGTTCAGTGGTGATGTTCAAAATGTCTAGATTTATTTCAGGACAAGCATAGTGAATGCGTGATGCTACGTTCCTTACGGCCAGGATTCCTGGTTTCTGTAGAGCTGATCACCACTGGCCGTATGGTATCAAACAACTTTCATGGGCAGCAGCAGCAGCTTCAGGCAGACAGTCAATAATAAAAGTTTCTTTCTTTCAAAATGCATTCAGAAGAATGTTTCTAAGCAAAGAGCATTCACACTGAAAAATGTGCTTCTGTAACCACATCTTAAAATGGTAAAAGTTTTGAGGAAAAGGTCTCTCCCAAATGAAAGCAGATGTCTATGACCTTACACCTCACATCTACTGCATAGAGAACACACTTTTTCTGAATGGCCTTTAATACACCTCAGTACACTTTGGATACTTGACCATTGCTTAACACTTCCATGCCTATTTTTGTGCTGGAGTTATTCACTCATTTATCCAAGACAAGTCCGAGTGCTCACTACAAAATAACAATAGTAAAATGCGTGTGTTTCATGGGGTCCTTCCTCTTTGCAAAATAAATGAGACCCTTTCTCTCCCCTTTTGCTGCTCAACTTGAAGCAAACAGTCAGATACTTGATAGGAAATAAAGCTGAAGATTCAATCTTGTAATAAGCATCTCACAGACACACGAAAGGAGCATTTCCATATTCCCAGCCAACAGAGACGTTATTACTGAGTGCAGATGCAAGCTTTTTTTTAAATATAAAGTATGAAGATCATCATTTGGACTACGTTCTTTTTTGCCTTATTTTGAGATAGAAGTAGTGCAGTATGATGTGAACAAGGAAGTACCACGACTGGTTACAGCACATGGGTGTCCACTCAGTCTGCAGAAGCTGCCCTGGCCCAGAAGGAACTGCTGGGTTTTGAATGATAGCAGCGAAGCAGGAAAACATCGCTGAGGTTCTTGTGGGCCTAAAACAAGTATCAGTAGATCCCAGACATTAGATGTTCCAGCTGCTCCACTACTTCATGAATTCTGTTACAGAACACAAACGAAAGGGCTGCTCACAGGGATACAGAATTGGAGAAATAATTGATTTCATCATTATCTTTCATCTTGCATGTTCAAAAATAAGACAGAACTCTACCAACAAACAGGAACAAACTAAGCTGAGGCCCATAACTGTGGTTGCAGACATGCTTCTCTGCAAGCCACCGTCAGATAAAATTGTTATTCATCTCTACTTACCTAAGAGAAAAACATACCACTTCCATTCCATTTGTAAAGCACATTTGCAATGTAAAATGCAGCAATCATAAACACCAAACCCACACAGACAGTAGTTTAAGCTTCTAATATTTTTCCTTGATGAATACGTAATCGTGGTAAGAAGTCATTTGAAACTCCTAGAGCAGAAGGGCTGCTCTACACCTTTTCTAATGTGCTCACAGCACGCCACGTCTTCTGATTTCAACTTCCCTGCACTTTTTCTTCACAAAAATGAGAAATGTTCCATTCTTTACCATCTGCTGTTATTTCCAATGGTTCTCCAAGCACACTCAAACACAGTAATCTGAGGTGTTACATTTAAAGAGTTAATTTATCACATATAATTTCCAGCATGTTTCCCCAGATGTTTTTAACCAGCACACTGAAACTGTTGGAACTGCATTTGCTAGGTTTTAAAGTCCTTTTTACTATGAGCAGTGAGTACTACAAAACTGTATCAATTGACATTTTTCATCACCCTAACTAAACTGGACAAAATTAAACTAAACTAAATATCAAGTAAGTGCTTACAGCACTCCAGTTTGTTTTCTTTGGACCACTTTTCATGTAAGCAACTACAACATTTCCACATGTTCATACAGACATGCACTCAATACAATGAAAGCTAATCTGAAATGACAGTGGTGCTTGTAAACTTCAATTTTTGACAGATAAAAAAACAATGGTGAATGTTTTGTTTGTTTGCTTTGGTCTTCTGTCATGGACAGTACTCACGTCAGCATAATGCCCCTTCATATCACAGCGACTGCAGTGCTTATTCCAGTAGGATCTCTCAAGACATTCCCTAAAATAGTGGCCAGGCAAACAGCAGTTCAAACAAAACCGAGCTGGACAAGTGTTCTGTAGATGACCTCTTTCTGCACACAGGCAACAAGGGGGAGTTTTCTGAGGAGAAATACAAAAAGAAGTATGTTAAGCAAGTACACTGCGTAAGATTTCAGAAAGCAAAACAAAACATCACAGGAGGAAATAAAGAAGAAAACATCCTAAATGAATGCCTGCCACCTACTAGGAAATGCAGACATCCTATGTCTCATTTAGAAACTGCAGCAAAGGTAGACTAGAAAGAGAGTAAAAGTTCAACTTCTGACTGCATAAATCCCCGTATTCTCCTGATTTTGACCTTGCATCACAAGTACTTGTCAAATGCTCCTGTAAGTAGTGTTCAGTACGCTCTATGAGCACTTATTTTTCAGGAATCCCTCAAAAGCTGAAAAACAGAAGTACATCACTGGAACATCACACCAACATACTGGCATAGTTTGTAAATGTGCTCTGTCACATCAACCACTACACTGGGTACGGATGGAGACACTCTTCTTCACATCAGCCCACATGGAGATGTCTTTTAGCTTGCTGAGAAACAGTGCAGACAGCACACCCACGTTCACCTGCTGCTGAACAACACCTGCACGGCCTCAAAGATCTCTCAGTTTTCCACTCTGACCTGCAGACTGGGTGCAGGTGGGCAAGAGGTTGTCAGGAGACACAGCCAGGAAAGCTGGACCGAGGAGGTAGCCCATACCACAGGACATCACGCTCCACAATAAAATGGGGGCAAAGGAGGTTTTCCAAAGTAGACACTGCTTTTGTATCACTTGCTTTCGTTCTTTTATCTACTGCTATTAAACTGTCTTCATCTTAAGCCCACATCTTTTTGTGCTTTTGCCTTTTCAGTGCTCTCTACCAATACAATTGACTGAGTGGCTGACTGGGACTGAGCTGTGGCCAGCTTAGCCCCGTGCTTTGTAACTCAAGCAGATACATGGATGCCCTCACAAACATAAAAAAGGTACTCTGGGACTAAAGCTGTATCTGTTTAAAACCAGTTTTCCCAGTGATTGAGTGCACCTTCGCTCCACGAGCTTACGTTTCAACTGCATGAGATGCAGGCACGGGACAGACGCTTTAAAGGAATCTGCTTGATACTAACATGCAAAGTTTCAGTGCAGGTAGTGGCCTCAAGGACTGAGGGGTGGATTTTTTCAGGCTTTGCTGCAAGGACTGATAAATCCAGACCCGCATGCAGCTGGCACCATTTCTGCACAACACAGTCTCCAAGTTTTAAATCTCCACCTCCTCCAACTCACGGAGAGTCGGAAATTTCCAAGTATTTGGCATCTATCCAAGCTGCTTAAAGCAACTCCATGTTCCTCACATCTCTATAACGTTATCTGCATTGTGGTTCATCACACAGGAATTCATTTCATTCATTTACGACAGGTGATTTTTGGAGTCCTTAATGCACTCCTTCTTGAACATAAATTTTAAACATATTTGATGTCTTAAAGCTAGTCTTACACTATGAAAACCTACACTAGGTTTTTTAGTTTCATAGGTAGGTACACTGTACCTACACCTACACTGTTATCTCTTTTTAACCTGCTTATACTTACGGATTTCTTTATAAAAGCAATAACCTCCTCAGAACAGACGGTTAATTTCATACAGTAAACCGACCTTGTGCAAGCTACCTTTCAACTCCAAGCCACCGAAACAAAATTCCTAACAGCAAGCAGGAAAGTAAAACAGCTGAATCTGCAACGCCGCGTTTACCTTTGGAACAGGACAGTTTTTGGACAAATGCCCTGGTCTCCCACAGTTTCTGCAGGTAACGTTCTTGTCGGCTGTGTAGTAGCGAACACTCGTGCGCCTCACGCTCGCGTAGTTACAGATCTGTGCCTGCAGAGAAAAAAAGAGAAAAGACATTTATCACTTCAACCACTCGCGGTTTGCTAGAAATGTGTAAGAGTCACTGCTGGCAGTGTTCAGGCAGCAGTCTAACACAGACACCATTTACACATCTGGAGTCGAACTGCACAATTCTGTTCTACACAGACTGGCAGTGCCTGGCTCAAACTTTCAGTTCAGGACATGATTTTTTCACTGTTTAAAACTACAGTCGTGAAATTCTGCTTTCTCTCGGTCAGCTGAAACACTTCTACTCACTGTGCAATTTCTTGATGAACTGGAATTTTTATCAGAATGCAAATATAATTAGTAGTAATGGCAAATTCAAGTCACAAGTTCTCTGAACACATGGAGGGAAACTTGGACAAAGTACAATATCATGTAAGTTTAGATAACCTGCAATTGTACAGGATTTTTTTTTAAAGAAAAAGGTATTTAACAACCGCGAATTAACACTGTGGACAAGCAAATCACAGGAGTACAACAACATGAGTTCTCTCACGGGAAAAGCTTTGTTAATGTCATCCTAAGGCAACCTGCCTGGGTAGGAGTGTTGGTCAGGTGGTTCCTAAGGTCTTTTTTGACCTCTATCGTTCTGTGAATGCATGACATAAACTGTAACAGCTCTTGGAAAGAGAAATCAGGAGATGGACCTTCTAGCTGAAGCTTACTCTCCCTGGGTGCCAGGGTACCCTCCAAAAATGCTTCCAGTTACAACCTAATAGCATTAATGGCTGAGCTGAGCCCTTCCTCAGGAACTGCAGGCTGCCCAACCGCCCACAAGAGACGTCCGGTGCCGCAGTAGGAGTAAGGATCGAGCTGTCACAAAACAGTTACTTCACAGAGACTGGGAAGGAAGAACTGAGTTTCCCATTGTTGAGGAGCTCCTGTCCTTTCCTCTCTTCACCACTATTTGTCTGCCTTCCCTGACAAGTGAATGTCCTCCTAACGAACAACTGCTCGGCTTCACCTGCCAACGGAAGGACATTCTTAAGGCTTCCATGCAAAAATCCCGGATGGATTTTCCAGGCCTGCTTATCTTGGTCAGCTTGTTAGTAAACACAAAGATAACAAACATGGAACAATCTGGTTGTCTGTGTTACCTCTAGGTCTTTATTACTGATGGACCAGTCCACATCAGTGTCTCCTGGAAAACAGAAATACAGTGAATTATACTTAACTTAAGGACATTTTTTCACAGTATATTCAGATTATGATTACTGATGTTACTGAAATTGGTAATAGATTCTGAATGTACCAAACAGAGAAACAAGTTCTATTTCCAGGAAAGGAATGCTATCAACCTGCCTGTCAGCAAATCTGATCCACCTTAAAATCAGGACATGCTCAACCAGTTGGACCGTATCAGCTGCTACCCTCTTTTGCCCCTTCATCCCTAGGGTACAGATTTAAGCAGGTTTCAATTTGTTCAGATGCAAGGAATCCAGAACCGACTGCAGAGCATGGCCAGCTTCAGTACGTGGGTTGTCTGAGTGGGAGCATACAGAACACAAAGCTAACACACAGCCCAGACATACCCTTCTTCCTGGTGAATTCAAACATTCTACGTCTTCAGCATGGCTTCTGAAGGCCGCATGCCAAAATGGCTTTATGCATAACCACAGCAACTAAGACTAATCCAAGTAACGCTATTCCAGAGCAGGGCCTGGTGAGGTGCAGTAAACAAGAACAGCACACTGAATGAACAGCTATCACACCATGACCTTCTGACACACAGAACTGGAGGAAGGAAAAATGAAAAATCAGAAGGAAATAAAAGGCAAAAAAAAACCCACAAAACACCCTGGAAGAACAGGGATGCAGTAAGAGCCATTCCAAAGTTCTGCATGTCAATGGTGTTTACTTCTCTCACTGTGCAAAGACGGCTGAACACTGCAGTATCTTTCTTACCATCACAGAGGATTCATGTCAACAGAATAGCTGGCTTTGCCTGCACTTTCACAGTAACTTACAACCCGTGTGTGAGTAAATCCCATGTCTGCAGGCTAATGCCAAGAGTTCTGTCCTCTGCCAACAACTGAAATCTGAAACATCTGTACATGTTATTAAAACAAATTGCAACATCAAGAATTACAATTATTAGGAAAAAAAAGCACTAAAGATGTATCTAACTTAGATTGTATTATTCATTTCCAGTAAAAGATGGGCGATTAGCAACTAAAATCATACCATATGCAAAATCACCTGTAACTGTTTAACACGGTGGAAAGAGCAGCCATGACAGCAGAGCAGCACGGTCCCAGGCTGCAGTGAGCGAGGATTCACTTACATGCAACAGCTGTGGGCACAGAAATGCAGAGAAGAAGCTGCTTGCCTTCAGAAGGCCTCAGAAGGTATACAGGGATCTCCAGTGAGGTTCCCTCACCTCCACTGCCTGCCCTTCAGTGAAGGCTGGGAAGGGGTGGATCCTGGCTCCAGCCCTTCTGGCCACTCAGGTACAGTACATTGCACTGCATGCACCCGAGCTCCCCTGGGCTGGCCCTGCCTTCCTACCAGGTGCTCCATCACTGCTTCAAGCTCTGCTACACCTGCAAACTAAAAAAAGTCATAAATTCACCTGAAACATAAAGCCCAGTACCCAGACACAAGGTATGTCCCTAGAACATATGGTGGGTGCTTTAGAATTATACCTGTTAGCGGCTCCGCTTCATCTAAAGTCAAGGCTAGCTATATCTGACTACTCTCAGCAATGCCCTAGAATATGTATTTTTTGCACTAACGCCAAAATCTCAACAAGCATCACACAGACATTAACAGCAACTTCGCTGGCCTACCTACAAGCAATTGGAGTGGTACATTATATTAAGTACGTTTAAGTCATAGCATGGATAGCAACTGGCAAAGCAAAAACTGCAATGCAAGCTCCAAATGCTTCACCCAAGCATCATTCAGGATAGACAAGACCACCATAACAAAAGATGGTATCACCCATCTCCTGCTCCTTCCAGGCTGCCTGGGTTCCAGCAGGGGATGGGAGGAATAGCACTGTTCAGGATGTCTCTAATGGAAGCTATTCGTGGGTATGCCCAAAGGAAAATTAGGCTTTCTGGTGCCTAGTCATTAAAAGTAAAGAAGCACACTTACTGATATATTTCAGTGCATTATTTATTACTTGGAAGCCTATTAAGAAAATTCATTCATAAAGAAAAAGATATTTGTAATTCAAATGAGTCCTGTGAATGCCACATAGAAAGGCATATGCAGGATGGTTGACAGGCTACAGATCAAAATTACCAGCAAATTAACTCCTGTTAATCATCAGACATGTCCTTTCTAAGAACAAACAACCAAGTTTCATTTCTGTGCTGTCAAAACCCCCATCTTCCCTGGGAAAACCGTGATAAAATGATTAAAGAATTGCTCGTGTTAGAAACTCAAATGGCTCAAATTAGAAAATACTCAGAAAAGCATTAAGGTACAACGCAGCACTACAACTCCATCGGCTCCGCCTCCTGCCAGCCATCCTCCTGCCCTCCTGCTGCCTCCCAGGACGATGCCCATCAGCACATGCAGAGCACTTTGCCCCCACTCTTCCCCCCGCGCTAAACTCCTCCATACCTGGATGTAAGACCAAGGACACAGTCCAACCCACCACCCCGGGCACTGCCAAGGGAAGATGCTCCGGGACCTCCACAACTCCAACCAGAAGCCTCAGATCCTGTCCCGGGACTGAGAAGGTAATTTTGACCTTCAGAGCTCAGACACAGAACAAATATTTGCGGTGATTGCTGAGTTGTGCTCCGTGGTAAACACCACCACAACAAAACCTGCTACCTGCCATTTCTCACAACATGAAAGCACGTCACGGTTCTCAGAGGAACGCACACACAGGATGGCTGTCTGCCTCGGGAGCTGAGGGGAGAAGTGCTTTCCTCCTCTTTCACAGCACCTCAGTGCAGCAGCAGCTTAAGAGCCATCCGGATAATCTCTGCCACGATCCCCACAGCTCTGTGAGGAGATTGTGCTGTCATCCTGCAGAAGCAGAGCAGACAGGATGTAAAGGGTCCTGCAAGTGCATTAGGAAAACCCCTCCAGAACATCTTCAAAAATTTGTTATACTTTCCCTTCTCATCTTCATTTGTTAATAGCTATCTTTTTAAAAATAATTGTATCAACATCTATGCCTCCTCTATGAAGTTATTTTCTTCAGGGCTAGCTATATCTGACCTTCTCTCAGTTGGAAGAAATGGCCTTGTTAAGTTGCAGAACAGAACAAAATGACAGAAAAACAGAGGCCAGAAAAAATGGCATGCAGGATGCATGCATGCAGTTCAGGTTAAAATGGAAGCCCTGAGCAAAGGTCTGCCTTTATGCAGAGCTATCTTTAGCTGCCTTGTAGGCCTCTACAAGAGCACACAGTGCACAACGACTTTGTTCCTATTTAGAAGAAGAATGTTCCAAGATCACCAGGATTCACAAACATCATTCCACAGGAATGAAAATGTGAATCTCAGAGCGGGGCTCAACATGAAGCCAGATTTGCAGTCGCTGTTCAACATGCTTTTAAGCTTTCTTTCTTTCATTTGCAAGATGGGAACAGGCAGGGAGGAAGGACAACGATGAGCTGTCAGAAGCTGGAGTTACCCAGAGGAACAATCCATTTCCGCAGAACAAAAAGTGACCTGGAATAAACAACAAACTACTCAGGATGTACTCTTACATCCTGTACTGCTGCTGATCCTAGCAACCAAACACATGACCCCCAGTGTGCGAACACGATGACCTTGTTTAGATTTTTACCTCTTCCAAAGTTGCACTTTTATTTCCACTTAGTGGAGCCAGAAGATTGCCAGGTTCTCTTCCCCTGCAAAGGTTTGTTTGGTTTCTGAACATAAAACCACTGTGAAACCGTAGAGCCTGGCTGCTCAGCTTTGCAAATGAAACGCTCCTTTTGTGAAATGGAAAAACAGGCCCCGTTGCCCCTTACAGCAGGAATATACATGCAGCCATTTTATTTACTGTATTTTATCAGCTGCCCTCAGAAATGGGCGCTTCAAGTTGTGACAATCTGCCACACAGACTGAAGGGAAAACACATTTCAGAGCTGAGCAATGAAAATTGGTCTTTGAGTGATAATTAATACAAGGACGCCCCAGAACGCAGAGCCCTAATTACAGCCCACTGTAAGAGCTCCGAGGTAAGGACTGTTTCAGACTTCTCTGTGAACAACATTTATAATTTCACCGCTGCTGGCTGCCACTGCAGTAACAAACAAGTTTAGGATGGGCAAAAGGTGATTTACTTAACAATTAGACACCTGCTGTTGTAACGGGTCACAGGTCAATACCTCTGTAACGCTGACAACTTTAAGAGAGCCATGAACTCCCACATAGGTATCAGTCAGTACCACCGGCAGAAGTTCAGCAGGAGACACTTCTCACCACCAAGAGACACGGCTGCCTCTGCCTCCGATGCCCTGCCATGCATGTGTGTGTCTGTGCAGACACACGAGCAGCAGCACACATTGTGTGTCGGTGAGAAAACACCTCCAGCGCTTTACTTTCAGCAGCCTTTCATTGACCCAGCGTGGTGTTTCCGAAAAGCATGAAACGATTAAAATGCAAACACACATTAAAATACAAACTTACAGTTTGCTTTTTCTAACGTGCATGCTCACAAAACTGTCCCTCCTTTCTGTCTCATGCCATCAATACTGCTTCTGTTAGACCTGACCACTGCTGGAAATGTTAATTCACAGAACTCTGTGGCTCATGATTTTCAAAGCTCAGTGCAACATTTGCGGAACAAAGTAGGTTTTTCTCTCTTTTTGGTGGGTACAAGTATGGGGACCACAGGAACAGTTAAATTCATGGCATGGTTGGTCTACCACACAGTCGGGGGAATTCTTTAAATAGAGCCTGTCACTCTCTTTGCCCATCAATGGGATTTCCTTCTCAAACTGCTGATTCGTTCAGGTACACAACAGAGGAAATTTCAGTTAACCTTTGTTTCACCCCAGGGAGAAATCTGTCTGTAAAAGTATAAAGTGAATAGATTAAAAAAAAAAAAGAAAAAGAGAAGAAAAAAAGAAGAAAAGCTGCAGGGTTATTCTTCCTAGTGTTCACAGCAGTCAACGTTAAACAGAGAAAAGGAGGCAAACGTGAACATTTCATTCCCACCAGAGAACAAGGTACAATACATCAGTTAGAAATTCCAACGTCTATACTGTGATTCTGAATTTAGAAGAGGAAAAACTGAACACAAATCTGTTGTTCCCACAGGACACATCAAGAATTCGTTTTCTGACTATTTCCTATATGCTTGAAAAGGACTAGCAACTTACTTTGGAGACAAAGTCTTGTTAGTTGTTTGATTAAGCTGTCTTAAATACCTTTTACATTCTAACAACCCTTGGTCACAAGAAAAGTAATGAAAGCTACCTCAGGATTACATATGGAAAAAATGCAAAAACACTTAAAATTAGAAGTACAGCCAAAAAATAAAGGGAAGTTTGGGCAAGATTACTGACAAAAATGGCACTGTGTGGATCTAAACTGCACATGAAAAGGCCCGTTTGAGATACAGCTGCAGTTCCAAAGCTGGAACAACCACTTTCGTTCTCGGTGCCGCTCATCTGACAACAGCCTTCAGTATCAAACTGAACGCCACTACAAACCTCTTCCCAGCTACCTTGTGACCATTTTCAGGCAGAACTTGGGCGCTACGACCATGGGGCACAGCAGACTAGAAAGCCTCGTCTCCATGGAGCTGATTCCTGGTGATCAACAGGATGCCAGAACTGGTTCTTTACTACATCACTAGGACAGTTTTACCTTCTGGATTGTTATCGTGCAGCCAGCTAAATGGTGATACAGAGCTCTTCCAGGGAAGCAGCTGCAAGCAAAGCTGGATGCTGTATGAGCATGCTAAATCTTAATCATTTAATCGGCACTTGAAGAGTGGTACTTATCACAGTTATCTGCATTAAGAGTCCCAAAGCCTAACCAGTGTCTCCCACTGTTCTGATGAATTTACAGACTCCTCCATATAGAAGACTAAGATGGTACTTAGTGCATAAGACGGGAGACTCAAGAGAACTTTAGTTCACTTTTCCAGTACTGTTTTAATGGAAAATCCACAGCTGAGATTTGTGAATCTACTGTGGCATCGTATCACACCTTCATTGCATCAATATAAAATAAAGGAGATACAAATGCAAAAGGTGGAACAAATTCCATGAAGTGTCCTGGAATGAGGTCTCTATTTTGGCAAAGCCACTGCGCCTGAAAAAAATACCATAAGAGATGTGGTCGCAACATTATGCTCCTCGCCAAAATGGAGGGCATACAGAATTAAAGCTCCCTGGAAATGACTGCTTCCTACTTCAGCTGGAGCACAAACCTAAGGAGAACTGTAAACACCAACTGCCTTTCAGCAAAACAGCACAGTTCTTTTCATGCTGCTGTTCAGAAGAAGCATGGAGCTAAACTCCTGAGTTTGAAAAATAATCATGCGGAGGATTATCTGGGACACAGATAGCTTAATCTGGGCTCCTGTCTCTATTTTTGCTCTGAAATCTAAAACGCATTTAACAGAGTTTAAAAGACAAGCGTATTTCAGCACAGGGTTACTATTAGTCTTTCAGTACAGGCTAGGATTTAGGTTCAATTTTCATTAACATTAGCATTTAATTAATATTGTGCATTAGGTGAAATCATTCTGGTTCTAACAATTCCTGCCTGCACTGAAGGTCAGCTGAATCTCCCACGTACAGAGATGGATGATGGAACACAAAAAAAAGACCGAAGTGTGTCCAGGATGATGCAGAGCTGGTGTGGCCAGGCTGGAACGGCTCCTAAGGGGACAGTGCTTTCACATTCTCTCCTCAGGAACATTACAATGAACTCTGCAGCCCTTGTGCTTTGATTCTGGTTTGGCCCTTCTGCTGTTTGTAAGAGAAGCAATTTGTAGACTGTTAACAAAACAGAACTTAGACCGTGCCCACAGTTTCTAATGGTGTTTTCACAGACACAGCGGAGGAAAAACCTCAGCACTTCCTAAGATGCAAGTGGAGGTGTGAACCCCTGGGTGCTGAACTGTCACATTTCCAAAACACTTTACGAGTTTTTAAAGGCAGTGTAGGTCTCAACAATGATCATTAGCAGCCCAACAGTGGAAGCAGAACTGAACACGGAGATGTTTGGGCTGCCTTCACTCCCAAGTGAAACAAATACTGGAGAACTCAATCAAAACCATGCTGAACATTACATTTATTCTGAGAGCATAAATGCAGTTTGAGCTAAAGCTAATATGGAGATCTGGAACAGATGGAATCTACTCAGACTTATCCCTAAATGTGTTTTGGTTATCTAAGGACTGTAACAAAGAAGGAATAAAAAACACGTACAGAAGATTCTGAAGAATATTCACCCTGAAAACAACACTTCTGCATTTCAGTAGAAGAAATTAATTTCAGTTAATGGATTTTCCATAAGCTAAAAGATCCATCAGAGAAAACCACCCCATCTCCCAGTGGGAGGCACGCACTGCACCTCAGCACTGCCGTGCCCACACTGCATCGTCCCCCAGCTCATGCTTGACAGCACAACCAAGACAGGAGAGGTGACCTAATAACAATCCAGGCCTCCCATCGCGAACCACAAATCACAGATGCTGCTGACAAGGTGTAAAGCATGACGTCATTTAGTGAGAAGAAAACTCAAGGCTTAATGCTCTGCTCCGATGCTGCTTTTCTGACCTTAATATGACCCGGGCAGATTTAGTTTAGCCCGTATCCAAAAGCACTCACCACAAAGGCTAAAATGTCATCTCAGCACCTTCCCCATGGTTTGTAAGTGCACATCAAAATTACGTACACCTCTGTGTAAGAAACGTGCAGATGTTGTACTGAGGGCTGTGGGGTAGTGGGCAAAATCAGTGGTAGGTGATCCTGGAAATCTTTTCCACCCTTGGTGATTCTGTGATTCTTCTGAGAGTCACCAGCACGGGGGTTTGTAGTTGGTCCTGTTGAAGATGTACACCACTCTCAAACAGCTGGAGGATCACTGAATGCCTCAGGCTTAGCAGTGCCAAACAGCATTAGCATGCTGAGGATGCAGTTTTGGCATTCATACTTCCTATGAATTATGTTATGCTTTGAAATGCAACGAAGAACCCATTATTTTGGTATACTTTGCTTTGTATGAAGTAAAAGCATCCTCTACTTGGAACAGAAAATAACTATGATGAACTTCACTCTTTTGCTTGCAAAAGGGAAGCGTGGAGGTCCCCAGAAATCTTTCATACTGGAAAAACAGTATGCTAGGAAGTACAACTACAGGGCAACGGAAAATGAGCTGACCTTGCTAAATAATTCTTACTGGCTAGTGGGACGGTTTTATCCGTGCTTGAGGACCAAAGCAGAAAATATGCCACTCTTTCCTTCTCTTCCCTTCCCCCGCAAAAAAAAGGAGAGGGAAAGTGGGGAAGAGGAAATGTAACCTCTGCTTACAAATAGCAAACATCAGTTTTCACCAAGATTATATCATTTCTGCTTACCTAAACATTTCCCACAAGAAATAAAATTGAGACCCAAGATGTCACCTCCTTTTCCTGTGAACACTGGAACAGTGGTCTCCAAAGTGGGGGGCACACACCCTGCCCGGAGGGTGCACCAGCCACTGCATGCAGAACAGGAACAACACAGAACCAAGATATTTTATACCTCCAATAAATTAAAAGGAGATGTATTTTTTTCTCAATCCTCTCGCCCTTTCTTACCTCCTTTTTTGTTTATGATTTATAGTGTAAATAATATATCCACACAGAAGTATATACATATTATATATGGACAACAAACAAATATACAGAAACCGGGGCTGTGGGCAGAATTTTTACTGACAGAGGATGCATGACCAAAACAGTTTGCAAATCTCTCACCACAGCCCGGCTCTCCCTGCTAGGTCTTTGCCCAACAGTAAAACAGAATGAAGTCAATTTTCCCTCGTGAAGCCTGCAATGGATCGAGAAATGCAGCTCCTCACATAATGTTATTTCCAGATCCTCCCATGGTATGTTTAAAAGACCAGGTATATCTTCCCTTTGATCAAAAAAAAAGCTTATGTCCTTTGCCTGCAGAGGAGAACACGGAGTAACTGCAGCTGCCACTTACACAGTTGTGTCAAACGTGTCTTGTGCAATATCTAAAAGGCACTTATTTATGCTTTCAGATTGTTTTTACAGTCTTGGTTTTGTTTCTGTTTTGCTTTTTTTAAATTTTTTCCCTCCTCGCAGATACCATAGCAATAGGAAAATCCTCCAAATTTCTACCAAACCCAGTATGGACTTCAATTACATTAGTGAAAGGGACAACTTTCTTCCAGACCTATGACACGCGAGGCCCTGTAACAAGGAGAGCCTTTCAAGCAATTAAGGTCCTTGATAACCTCTTCCCAGAGTTCCATCATAAAGAGGGCAAGGAAAGACAGTCCCAACACTCCCAAACACTGCTGCAGAACGGTTCCTTTCTGGCCACCTGTCCTTTTTGCACCCAACGTCACCAGGGCTTCAGGGCACTGCTGGAACTGACCAGTGTGGCTCGCAGTCCAGATGTTTATCCTTGCAATTCATTTTTTCCCATGCACTCAGCTGTTCAGGACAGTTGCCATGAATTTTCCAGTCGTGAAGGTGAAGTGTTGTGCTGTGCTCGCCTGGGATTATCGGAGTGTGAAAGGTGGAGGCAGGTCTTATTTTTAGGTTTTTTTTAATACCAAGGACTGGTTAAAGCATTTCACTGGGAACTGCTCCAAAACGCTGACACCAAAAATGATATAATCTGATTCTGAACTCCTGCATCTCTGGTAACACCGCGGACGTGCAACAGAAGTCAGAGGAAAAGTAAGCCCTGTTTCTAATGAACTGCAATTAGACAACAGCAATGCAGATGCTCTGAATGCACCATTAACCAAGTTTCAATAGCCAACAACCATTAAACTAGAACCACAGTGCTTTTTGTTGTACTCCGTGCTCTGATTTATACTTAGAAAGAAGTGATATATAAACGTAATCTGTGTTGGATGTAATTACTGCCCTTATCACTGTGCTGCAAACAATTGCCATTAAAATTCGAAAGTCCCGTTCTCAAAAAAAAAATTAATTTTTTTCCAACTTTTGGATGAATAAGTAATGAGTAAACATCAGATCAAGACAGAAGTGCCTGACTCACGTTACACCAGGTGGATACTGCTCAAGTACTTCCACGACCCATGGCTGCGCTCAGGAGTTCACACTGCGCCGCAACAAACAGAACTCACAAATCTCTTTGGTTGTAACTTGCTTTTTCTGCATTTTTATTCTGAGAGTTCAGTAACCCCTCAATGAAAATGAATGGAACGTATCTACTGAATAGTGGTGTGAAATTATTTTTAAGTTAGCTTTTTAGGAGACAGTTAACAGCAATTCTTCCTGGTGCTGTCAGGGCTGGGAAGAGGGCTGCACGCAGACTGCTCTCACCTGAACTCAGAGTGCTTCCAACTCTCAACAGTCCTGTTCGAAAAAATCTATGCAGTTCATGCTTACAGACCTCTTAAAAAACTCTTTGTATCTTCTTTCTTAAAGCAAACTCCTTATGTTTCAGTGTTCATTTTTTAATGAATAACATCCTTTAAGATTAGCGTCTGCTTCAATCAGCTCGATAATTTCACGCCTGGGACTGAAATATCTGTATTAATCCCTGCATGCTGACTTTTTCTCTTTTTTTTCTTTTAAGTTTGGATTTAAGTCAATCTTTTCTGATAAAGGCTAATCAGTTTAGTCCACATACATCAAGTGAAAGTCCCTTACAGTGCTCACCACATAGAGTTACGATTCTACTGTGCAACATTACTGCATATACTTTCTGTACTGCAAGCCAGGGCAATAATTTCTGAAATCTTTGATTCAGGTTTTCCCCTTTTCTCTGCACAATAAAAAGGGTATCCGAATCAGTGACGAAAAGCTGCTTGTGAAACAGATCCTGCTTCAACCTAGCAACACACAAAAAACTAGCCCCATCACTGGGGAAAATTATCAATGCCTCATTTAAAATGTGCAACCAACCAAATTTCCTGAGCAGCGTAGTAACTCGTTGCTCCTTTAAAAACAAATAATACAGACACTCTCTCAAACTCCCACTGTCTTTCATTAGGTTCTAAGTATAGAGGAAAGAGACAAGAAAAGCAACAAAACGTCACGTCTGAGACCGAAGCCCTCAGCAGTACAGACTCTGAACTGGGAAATGGAGTCACCACAGATCTCATGAAAATGAATTCAATTTCTAGTACAGTCTTGAAGAGCTGAGAGCCAGAAACATAAGACAAACCTTGCAAGAGATATTCGTGATTGGAGATGGCAGCGTTTAACGGGTAACTTCAAACAGACCAGGTAGACATCAGAAGGCAAAAGAGAAGACAATTCATCTCTACCCTCTTGTCTTCAACGAGTCATCAAGCGTGCTGAGCCAACACTGCAGGCCAGCACTGCATGAAGGCAGTATTAACGTTCGTAGATTTCCAAAGAGAAGAGCTGCAGTCCTGTCTTATTTGTCATGTCTTCATAATGAAATGATAGCCACATCTGAGAGGCTTTATTTGCTGTGGTTTTATGAGACTGCCAAATACTCGCAATATAAAACTGGTTTCTTTTTTTTTTTTAGCAACACTGATGGTTTTGGTAGCGAATCAAAGTCAAGACATCTTCACCTGAACCTCAAAAGCTATAGGTGTAGAAGGGATTTGGGCTGGAGTAAAAGCCCACTCCAGGGACTGTTGTCAGCAGAGACAATATTGGTGAGGAACAGCACTTCATTACATTAGTAACAGAGCTGCACTGGCAAAAGTGCATCACCGAGTGCAATGGGCTCATCTACACAACAGCGTGTGACCTCACACTCAAGTGGTTTTACGCACGCGCCTTGTTCTGCTGGCCAGCAATTACCCGAAGGTTTGGCTCTGATGCTGAGTACAGTTTATAAAAATGCACCGATTACAAACCAGGCTCACAATACTCTGCCCATAAACGTCTTCCAAAATGAAGGTGCGATAAAAGACAGCAAAACACTAACACGTGTGGCAGTTCAGATGTGCGCTGCAAATAGCCTCTGATCATTGTGTTGGAAATCCGTGAGCAATAAAGAAATTCCTGGGTGCCAGCCATCGTCCCCTCTTTTAATGCGCACTGGTGGTTCAGAAGAATTGGTGTGACTGAATTCAGAAATATGTTTTGCATAAAAAAATTCTACTGTGTGAGGTTGAAAGTCATATACAAATTGCCAAGAAAATGCCCAGATAGTAAATACGGAATTCCCTGCTTGCACATTTGCCTCAGTTTAGCCTGTGTTCATATCAGCTCAATAGCTCAGAGATGAAGGAGGTAAAAATGTAACTTTTAAAATGTTTTTTTTCAAAGAGAAGTGCAGAGGGAAGTATAAGAGAGTAACAAGCTGGAATTCCTGATCCACTAAAACTCTTGAAATGATTTTAGAAAATGAAAACACAGTACAAAACTAGAAATGCAGACACTGAAGAGAAATGCATCTAAGCAAACCAGTTATTTAAACAAAACTTTATACCGTTCACCAGCATTATCACAGTGAGTGAAATGAGGGGGGCCATCTACTTACTATTAATCTCAGAAGGGAATGCACAACTCACTTGCGCATCATTTCCCTCTCTTGGAAATATAAAGAATGATAAATTAACTGCTTGCTTGAAAAGAACAAATCTAAGGAGTTGTAGAAACACTCGTTTCCTTTTTTGCTATTGTGTCTGATGACATGCTCTCTGAATTACATACCTGCCTCCAGCCTTCATTATTTTTGTTTCATTATAATGAAGATTACACTTTGACTTCCAAGGTTCGTCACCGTTAAAAAATCCTACATAACCCTTTCTTTTCATTGCAATCTGAGTACCGTAATAAAGACTCTCTCACATCCTTTCTTTTTACACATATTTCCTCCCCCTCCACCACTGCTTTGCAGTGGAGGAAAAAAACAAAACAAAACAAAACAAAACAAAACAAAACAAAACCCCAAACCCTCCTAGAAAAAAAATACACACACACACAAAATAAGAAAAAGGTATTTTTCTATTGACATGGAATAGACAACTGGAGGGCACTTAAAACCCAGAGGAGGTTTCAGCGCCGTTATGGATTTCAAGGGGAACACGGTTGGTTTGGGGTGCGTTGGCGATCTGCAGCAGGAGAGGAGCAAAAGCAAGGACAAAAAGAGAATATAAATGGCTTGATCGTACACAACATTTCCGCTGTTGAAAACCTACCAGAGGGCTACAACATCCACAACGGCCAATTTTTTAGTCCAGTCTCCATTTGCTTTATGAGGCACCCATGGCACTCCACAGAACCGCGGCCGGTTGGTTGTGTAAACACAACCAGCGTGATTGACGACGATAGGCGGAAGTCTTACGGCCCTTCCACGGTAAATTGCAGAGGACTACGTGATAATAATGGCTGTGAGAAAACATAAATAATAAAACAAAGGCAGGCCGCGGTCTCCCACTTCCGCCCCTTTCATTTCTCGGGCGGAACAAATAAGCTGCAGGGCCGGCTCGGCACCAGGCTGAAGATCCCCCGGATGGGAAGGCACCGGTGGGTGGCCCAGCTGCCTCCCAGCCGAAGCCCTCGGCAGGGCGCCGTGCCCCGCAGCCGCCGGGCCAGCCGACCAGCCGGATCCCGACGGGCTCCGGATGACCGCGCGGCACGGCGGGCCCGGGACGGCCTTCGCCCCTGGGACGCGCCGAGCTGCGGAGCGGGCTCGAAGCTGGGGGCCGGGCGTTCCGGGACCGGCCCTGCGCAGCCCGGCGCTCCCCGGCACCGCGCGCGGATCCGCGCTGCTCACCTCGTCCCGCGCGCGGGCTCCTGGCGGGCACCGCGCTCCCGCTGAAGGTTTGCACACGCACTGACACGGGAAGCGGGCTCTCACGCAAGACTTATGGTACAGTTAGCATTTCGAACATCTACGGCTCCGACAAAAAAAAAAGCAGCGGGGTTCCACTTTAACAAAACGGCGTTCAGCTGTTTTGTCAGGAGCAGTTTTACCTGCTGCAGTGTGCTGTTTGTTTGGACAAAAGAAGGTACTACAGTAATCCCCCGGGTTATTTTGGGCACAGTTTCCAAAGCTTTTGCACATGACTGCAGGCTTTATCCGTGTCAAATAATAGAACCTCCTTTTTTTTTTTTTTTTTTTTTCTTTCTCTTCTTGAATTCGGCCGTTCTTGCACTCAGACAAATTTTAAAAAATTAAGTTTCTGTAAAACACAGTGTTATCTTAATAAGTTCAAATATTATTAGACTATTCCCCTGGGGAAGAAAAGCAATATGTTCTAAATTGAGTAGTTGTACGTTTTGCAGAAGGTGGCTATTTTGAAATTAAGAAATGCAAATGATTCTACAGTTTGCGTGCCTCAAAGTAAAAAATAACAATATTAATGTTGTAAATGGAAGCAGAAGATATTACCGCTTACACACGAGCGTCGGGATGCTAAGGAACCCAAAGCAATCCTCAGTCTAAGGTTTTCAATGGCACAGACTAGTGATCACAGGATGCTGGTGATACTCTCCAGTTACCCTTGGCAACCCTTCTCAACTGTAACGATGCTGCCCTACAATAGCTTTCACTGGGCAGCTTTCTCTTCACTTAGCTGAATGCTTTGGGACCATCTGCGTCGGAAAGCATAAAAGGCCAGCCTGCCTGTGGGCCCGTCACTCTGAACACCACCTCTCTGACCCCGATTAAATACAACTTTCAATCCCTTTTGTCCTCCCTGTTGACTTCTCCTATTAAGGGAGCCCTTCGACAAAGAAAGCGGAAGAGTGGACTAAGTGCCCCCAAGAAAGGTGATGTCTGATACTGCTCAACACAAGGATTAGCAAGCCAATACATAACAAAAGCAAGTCTGGGGGAGGGGTAAAGTGGAAAAGAAAAAAATAGTTTTAGCCAGGTCTTTGACTAATTCAGTAGGTACACAGTTCAACAAATAGCTATACAACAGGCCTGCTCTGAAAGAAACAACCACTGAGGAACAATAATTTGAGGAGATACCTTTCGGCATCGTGACACAAGGCCGTGACATTGACAAGAATGGTAGATATATCATTTGCTCCTTAAGGTTTATTGAACTGAATTTTGTGGATGGGGACGTGGAGAGGGGACGTGGGGGGGGCACAAGAATAATGCTGAACACGTTTTTTAAGGAAAGACTGCTTTCTGCAGGAGGTTTTCCTAAGGTATCTTTACTTCAGTCACTGAAGCTTACTTTAAAGGCAACGGCACTGAACTACAAATGTCAAAAACGATGTTTGCTAGAGAAAACCTTAATTGCTTACCAGAAAGAGGTGATCGTTTCCACAGCTATAGTAAGAAGCTATCTGCCTTTCGAATGTATATCGCATCTTTGCGAAAAAGAATAAGCAGCTGTAATCGGATCCCTTGCTGAACCTTTGGCTCCGAAGACCTGCAGTTGCAAGAGGGTATCCTAAGGAAACGACGACTGCAGGCACAGCTCCTGCTGTCAGCGCCTGAGGGTCCTCCCAGCGACCGCCAACCACGTTCACCCACGCTGCCTGGCAGTGATTATCACCTGATTCTCCTGAAAGAAAAGTCAGAAAACGCCACAGAACTTAAGGTATCACCACTGAGGAGCCCAAAGCCAAACAGAAGGGACTTCTGCAGTGAAGCAGCATAAGGGATGACTGCAGATTTTATTTACACCTAGACCAATACAGAGAAAGTAGCAGTGATTACAAGAGAGAAAAACGACAACAACAACTTCCCTCATAGCAGATTGGAATGCACAGCCTAGCTGTGTTTGCACGAAGCAGCACAGTGTAAGCCCTGCTCTTCTCAGATCCCTTGGTGGGACAAATCATTACAAAGAGAAAATCGAATTGGGGATTAAAAAAAAAAAAAAAAAGATTTGGACAGATCATCAAAGCTGCATTCACTTGCCAGCCATCAAGAAAGTCACATTTGCTATTTTCATCAACATGAACTACTGAGAAATTTAGTTTCCCCATATAAAGTGCTTTAAATATTCTTACTGGAGTTTGCTCCACACAGGCATCAGCACTGCTGGCTCTATCTGATCCTTCTCACATAATCTGCTTCTCCCAACTCCAGCACTGCTGTCACACCTTATTTAACAAATGACTGTTCTCCAGGCTGCACTATGCCCAAAACATTCCTGTGCTGTGTCTTTAACACAGTCTACCAGATCACATTTTGGTACACATGCTACCTTTAAAGCAAAAGACAGAATTACAAAGAGAGCCCTGCGGGTTGAGCTGGTCCAGGCACACAGCACAGTGTGGCTGCCACCAAAGGAGGTTTCTTCCAGCTCTGGCTAAGATCAGCATTCAAGCTTACTGCAACTGAAATCGCACTGGGAAGAAGCTACGCAGCAAAGAATTTACATCAGCTCGCTTCTCCTGGGGTGGTAACAGTAGAAGTGGTGTCACATCAGCCGTAACAGCTGCCGAAATCAACAGTCAAAAATGGTGCGTTTCCACCACAGTCACACATGGGTGGCAAGCAGAGCAACGGCGGTGTGGAGCTTTCCATGCAGTCCCTCTCAAAGCACTGCTACAGAAAGCTCTGCTGCAGTGTGGAGCTGGCACGAGGTGACAGAACAAAGCACACTCTAAGAGTTGTAGGCAGAAAGCAAAAATGATCTACTCAGAATATGCTGACTGTACGGCTGTAATACAGAACCTCCCTTGCACATAAATCAGTTAATAACCTGTGTGGTGGGGCCAGGATTTTACCAGCCATCACTGCACACCAGGAGGATCAGCACTGCACCATTCCCCAGTAAAACTCCTTGACTCCAAAATAGGCTCCCGGCCACACCAACCCTCCTAACTGTAAGTTATGCTGTACCAAATTCTGGCCTCTGAGTATGCGGTGCAACATGAGGCACAGCTGCCACGTCTTGAACTTTAACTAGGTGAGGCACAAAGAACAAATAACTGCACTATTAACCAGCAGGTAAAGTTTACCACCCCAGGCACTGTTTCCATACACCACTTTATCCAGTGTTTTTCTATGGGTTCTAGCAGCAGCTCGGGCAGAGCTTTTGCAGAAATCGGGTTTTCACCGACAGCTTTATTAACATTAACCACATTCCTTTAAAATTTTCTTTTGAAATTTAACACTTTATTTGGCATAGTCAATTTAGATTACAGATATATTTCCTTCTTCCTCTTTTTGTCTTTTTTGAAAGGTTAAAAAAATCCATCAGTAAAGTCCCCAAATGGGCGCCACTGAAAATCGGTATTTCTCTTTGCACTCAAGAAAGTAATAGATGGGAAGCTGTTTCTAATAGTTTTACCTTCTGTGTTATCTGGAGAAAAACAGATTCATACATACAAAGTGGACTGTTTCACAAGATAGTGCTGCAAAAAATGAAAGACTGTTACAAAGTAAAAAGTGATTATTTCAGATGAAATGAGAAGCTCCAATGTCAACCCTACTGCCTGAGTCAGCAAAAAATCAAAGCTTTGCATAGAATAGGAAATTGGAGATTTTCCGTAAATTTACATTTCTTTTTGCTGAGCACATTTTTGCTCGGACGTGAAAGAACTTCTTAGAGACATTACTAGTTTCAGACATTGCTTTTTGCCACAGGGCTGTAAAACGCGGCTGCTTGGGGCTAGAATTCCATTAGTACAATTGGAAGAATTCATACATTAATGCCAGACATGAGCCACAGCGGCCGTGGAAGTCAGCTATTTTTCAGACCCGTGCCTGTGGATAACATCACGCAAATGGCCTTACTTATTCACTGATTTTTAGATCTCCTTGGCCGCATTAGGAAGCGTCCAGCAAAATCTCGAACTTAAAAACACAAATGGTAGCCCCTGGAGCTGGATGGCGCACGGAGCTGCAGGCAAAATGCAGACGTACGCGTCTGTCATCCTGCGTGCCGCTGCAATAAAGTCGAGGAAAACTTGGCCAAAACAACACTGCGCTGTTTATCGGAATGAGCAATATCTATCATCCACCTCCCATATAAATAACGTCATGATTAGATAACTAAATACGTATCGTTTTGGTATTACCGGCTGTCCACAAGAAGTTCCTTCTCTAGACTACCCTCATGACTGTAAATCTCAGAAACCTTTGAAGAAATTGAAATTGAAGAAAGTGAGAACAAGTAAGTACAAGAGAGTAAAAATCCTGGTCCTGTGTAGGACCGGCCCGCTTTGCCTTGTCTGTTACGTGCAGAATCCTCCCCACACATCCTACTGAAGAGATGCAGCGCATGCTCCCTCAGGCCAGCACAGCATCACGGTCACCTCCCAAACTTACAGAACATTTATTTCAGGGCAGCATAAGAAGCCACAGTTCTCCACGTAGTACGACGATAAAGCAACATGAAAGTGGATAATTCCCCAAGGCAAACCAGACTCTGTATGTAGGGTGCTTTCAAAATACTTCAGAAAAACGAGACACCCGAGTCCTCAGGCCCTAACAGTTTGAAAATCAAAACTTTTCTCACAGTAGCTGCTTTTCCCATGGCCATTCCTTATGTATCTCCCGAACTTCTGAAAGAAACACAGAAGCGCACGTGAAGTCACCATCTGAAGCACACCTAAAAACTCCGAGTTGATGCGGAAAAATCTGTTTTTGTGAAAATGTTCTGTATTTCAGAGAGAAACCCAAACACTGCTCTCCAGCCTGCGCCCGGTGCTGTGCACTGCTGCTACCTCCGGCGCTGCTTACACCCCAGCACAGCACACAGCTGGGAGCACGGCCTGCCCTCACACTCTGTCTCCACGGAAAGCCCTGCAGAAGAACCGGCCTGAGCTCTGGGATCAGATGGAGCCACTGAGGCCTGGCTGACTTCCAGGTGCCCAAAGGCGGTTTGGCCACTGCGTAAGTAAACAGCAAAAGGAATCCTGCAGGAAAGAAAATATGCTCACTTTGTGGAAAATATGCTTCACCTTGTGGAATAGATTCCTCATTTTCAGAAAACAACGTTACACAACCTGCTGATTTATCCACGGTAACAAATATCCACAGTGGCACTCTAAACTAAAGGCACTGAGCTTGGTTTAGTCAAGACATCTTTTAATAAACAACTTTTTAGAGACAGCTTTTAAAAAAGCTGGGATAAGACCGGTTGGTGTTTGCCTCTTTGCTCTGGCAGGACATATTACTTGTGTGTGATAATCTCTCCTCGTGGTTTTGTCTTTTTTGCCGATGACAAAGCAGGGTTTTTTGGCTACTGACGAGAGTGCCCAGCATCTGCAATGCAGACAGACATCTCAAAAAAAGGAAAGCTAGAGGCAGAGAGCAAAGTTGAGCAGAAATAGCTGGTCGGAACTACAAAAAATAGTGCAAAACACAGAGGATCTAGAATTGTTTTCTCTTCCTGTCACCTTCCCTCAAAAAAATGGATTTTATGAGCAAGTGACCTAACTTGAACTGAACTGTTAGCATTCTTTGCTTAAACCCAAATGCAAACCACTCTGTTCCATCATACCAAATGCCAGAACCATATTAAGCACCACAAACATTTATCAGCTGCCACTAAGGTAATTTTTTCTTAATTTCACCAAGCAGTAACACGTATGACTGGGCCAAGAGAGAGGCAGCAGGCAGATCACTTCTGTCAGTCCTACGGGGACAGGTTTGGAAAGAGGAAGGAAGAAGAAGGTGCTGAGGGCAGGGAGGAGGCGGGGAGCGCTGGGTGCCGGCGTTACGGGCCTGCTGGCTCTGCCTCTGCCAAGGGCACGAGCCCTGGGGACGGCAACGGCTGAGGCCAGCGGGCACCGACAGTGCAGAAATCAGCACAGCTTTTGTCTGAACAGCTGACAGAGAGGTGAAGTGAAACTAACCTAAAAGATGCCAGACTCGAGGCCAGCGGAAAGGGCAGCCCAGCCACAGCTCAGCCATGAAGGGCGAAAGGAGGCCTGGGGTGTGCAGAGGAGCCCACCTCAGGGCACTGTCAGCACACAGCGTGGATCGCAGGACCGAGCCAGTCGGTGTGCTGCAGGGATGGCAGGCATCGGAGCTGCCATAACAGAAAGGGCTCACTGAAATGCAAGATGTACCTAAAGCACACAACTGCTCTGCCTGCCAAAGATGGCGGAGGATGTACAGGGACGGGACACGAGGAAAGCACTACAGATTCGGGTGACTTTGGGCTGCAGCCAAGGAGGGCAAACATCAGAGGGAAACATTCAGCCCACTGCCCTCAGCATCCCATGGGGCAGTGTCAGCAGCGCCCAGACTGCAGAGTGCTGCCAGCAAAAACTCACCAGCTCAGCAGGGAGAAAACAACAACAAATCCTCCTGTGGGAATGGAAATAGTAGTTAGAAACAAAGTTCTGACAGCCCACAATATTTCAACACAGTGAACAGGGTCTCCCTTTCCCCCTGGGTTCCATACGCTGTGAAAAGTCCGAGGAACCTCTAATCTGAGCTGGGCTGGCCGAGGACACCCACGTCACCTTCCTATTCAGTGGAAACCTTGACAGTCAGCAGCAGAGCTCATCTGACAGAACAGCATGAATACTGCGTAGGAGTGGTGTAAGAAGAAATGCTGCTCGGAACACAGCACTTTTGTGGGGGCACTGATGTGGTTATCAGTATATGAGCAAGAGCCCAGATTCTCAGGATTAGGTGACAACTTTACGTGAAAGCTATTTTCATGGATTATTTTTTTTTTAATTGCATTTTCACACTTCAAAAATTGAGTTGTTTGCAGAAGAACAGTGCCTGACAGGAATTTGTCTTCACTCACACTTGTAACTTGAGTGCAACAGAAGAAATGCAACCAGTGCCCTAACTATGAATAACAACAAACAGAGCAGAGTGACCCAGAGAGGCATGAGCACAGGCAGTACTCACAGCAGCACTCATCGTGTCCTTCTGCCTACACTTTCTGAACATAAGGCAGTACTGCCAGGACTCTCTCTGCAAGCAGTAATAGAATATCAGTTAGAAGAGCTGATTCCAGGAAATAGTTGGTACTGTTTGCTGCCATGTCCCCAAGGCGAATTTACCTCCAAGCTGTTTATTCCTATTCACTCTTCTAGCAGTGACATATGCTGCGAGGAAAAGACAGAAGCATAAGATAATTCAGACATTTGAAACTTTTACCTCAACAATTTCTGAAACATATCCTTTCCATTCAGGTTTAAGAAATAAAAGGAGATACAGAATGAGGTTAAGTGCATCTTTTGTTGGTAACCTATCTTCTCCCCATGGTCTCGTAAACAAGCTGCTTTCTTCAGAAATACAGCAGACCTTCAATTTAAATTTATGGAAAGGCTGAACCAGAGGAGCCCACACTCAAATAATTTTAATAACCTATTAAGTTGCGACTTCAGATTCATTTTATAACCGTGTACCTCAGGGAACAGCACTATCAGGATAAAGATAGATATTTTTTTCTTTTAAAGATAAATAGCATCATTAATCTGCAACATTTCTTTTCTATTATCTTTCAAAATGAGGAGTTATTTTGTTCTGATCTTGAGGTAATTAGCCTTCATTCACTAGCCAGAAAATGTCTGTGTTCTGAAAATTAAAAATGTGTCATTAAGTGGAATTTACCATAATGTCATTTATCTTTATATAGTTCATCAGTGACAGCAATGGGCCTGGGAATCCATCAGCTTTTACCAAGGAAGCATTAAAACAAATTGAAAAACAGAATAATCCCAGGCACTCTTTAACACAGTCAAAGCCATTTGGGTAATTAAATAGTGGTATTTAAAGTTTTAATTTAGATTTTCCCCTCTGTTCATCAGCAGTCAAATGAGATGTTCATATTCATAACTGTTTGTAATAAAGGGTTTCATAAAGCAAACGGAATATCAATGCTGTTAAAATTAGAGAGAACACAGAGAAATCTATCAAGTGTAAACAGGGAAGTTCATTCCTACCGCAAACTATTTTCTAAGGTTACATCGGGAATAAACCCTTGCTGTATCTGGCTCACTTTCCATAACAAAACTGCATAATTTCTTTCATGTCTGCGCTCCTAGTAGTCAAAACTAACTTCATTTGCCTCTTGGTTATGAACGTCTTGTTACACAAAAATGCCACCTTCAGGAAGCGTACAGCGTGCTTCCAGTTCCACTGTGTTTCGACCGCTTGCACATTCATCTCAAACATCTCCTATCCTCTGTGTTCACCTCTTGAGATGGCAGCCTTCCGTTTTGCTCTTGCTGCCATTGCAGTGCAGCAACGCGCCCAGGAAACCAGCAGGCATTACGAACAATGCCAGCGGTCGTTATTTATGAACTCGGATCACTGACAAACAAACTGCACGACTGCGCTCGACTTCAGGACAATTTTCCGGCTGTACTGGAACAATATTATGGCAATACTGTGAAAGTCTGTCAGCGTTTCTGCTCAACCTGGAGTGGCTCACACGAGCATCCCATCTAGCACTGCAAGGCTGAGTCAGCACACCTGGACGTGCCACCACTCAGCAGGAAGATGACAGCTCTGATAGAAAGGCCAGCAATCCTGCTTGCAGAGAGTTAAAACACAGGTCAACGTCAGCTTCAGGACACTGCTTTAAATTTGTTAATTGTGGTTTGATCACTTAATTACAACTTAGATGGCAGCAGAACCAATCTGTAAGAGCTTACCAGTTCGGCTCAGTAAGAGCAGTGATGGTGCTCTTCTGCAAGGCTCTGTAATGGTGTGCTGTCTTTTTTTGCCATAATTAAACCAGAGGGATAGAAAAAATAGCTCCTCGTTTAACAGTTTCAACTGAAGCAAGTTGGAGTAATGCAATTTTCAGCACACATACTTGCTCGCCATCGCCCTACTGTCTATGGCACAGCTGGTTAAAATACAAAAAAACCCACATCTTCTCTGTTCTGGGTGCAGCTGGACTAAACTAGATCAAAACTGTCAATAGCATCTTGGTTAATAATATCTGTCCTCATTCCCAATGGTAAAGAGAGTTGAAGTTTCAGCTTCTCTTGTGAATGAAGTCTAGCGATTCGTGCTCGCTCCTCTTTTAAAAAAGCAGGCAACTTCAAACATAGCACTTCATTTGCAATGTTACAGAGATTCTTAGCAGTGTGTTTTGGCAGAACCACCTGAGATGTTTTACTTTTCATCTGAGATGTTCACTTTTTTTGCCTGGAGCACTGGACAGAAGTCATTACACCAGGCAAGGAGAGACTCTCACTCAGCGCCACTAGAAACATTAGAAACCTGTCCACCTCTGGTATTTTTCACGACAAAACCCACAACACATTCCTACTAGGAAAACTGAAGAACTGGAGCATTTTTGCCATGACCTCCTGCGTATCAGCAAAGAAAGTGAGAAGTTACAGCGATGTCCTGACTGTGACTAGCAGCGGATAGAAAACAGCTGCAAGCATGTTCTTCAAGCAGACCTGCGTACCAGAGTTCTGAGCAACACATTACCATCAGCGTGGTGTTTGGAGAAGGCACTGTGTGCCCCAAACTGCTGGCTACCCATTGGCGTTACATAAATAACGAGACTTTCGGTAATGTGAACTCTATTCTTGTAACATTTAGCTTAACTTCCTGTGTCTTTGTGTTATTCAAGGAAGTGAAACTCATGCATAGCATGTTTATATTATTCCCCGTTATAGTAGACTTGCAGACAATGTCAGGTCTGGAGAGATAAGGGCTGCCTCTAGGACATGAATTCTCATGAGGATTAGACAGCCACCATCTGGGGCCTTCCGTTTATCTGCTGCAGCTGCATTCTAAATATCGGTGCTGGGTAAAAACGAGCGTCGGCCCTGAAGTGCTTAACAAGTCGCTGCAACTTGGTTTCAATTACAATTTGCTGCCTTCTGAAAAAAAGTAAAATTGGAAGAATAAATAACAGCACGACCTCCCTTCTCAAAAGCGAAGTGTCAGTGAATGTTGGTGGCAGCTCCCAGGCTAGGAGGAGCCGCCCTCAGTCACATGGAGTTATGGTGAGCGGCCTTGGTACAAAGGCTTAATAAGAAAACGGGACGTGGTGGAAAGGATCAAAGTTTCTGACGCGCTCTCCTACTGGCACTCACAAGAAGCAATACTTCCAAATTTCTGAAGTAAGCAGAACGACCTGAACGTCGTTAGGTAGTCTGAACATCTACAGTTTTCTGTGCAGGTGAAGAATCTGAAGCATTTGTCTGAGGCATTAAACGTCAAACACGTTAGAATCCCATCATGAATTTTTGTTCTAGGCATTATGAGGAAATGAGGGAATTGCTAAATCACTTGCACTTGTTCCAAATTGAAGCCTGCAGACAAATAAATGAAACAAACACAGAATGCCCTCTGCTGTGTTGGCCTAGCAGCAGAAACAATCCTTGCCCACAGATTTTTGGCAGTTTCTTTAGACACTTTTTTCCTCCTCGCTTTGCTTATTTCCTGCTGCAGCTGCATCATTTTTTTGGTGATTCTCTTAAGACGACTAACAGGGAGCTACCTAAAAGCAGTCAACAAAGGTTCTTAAAATTATTCAATTATTTTTATAAGGAAATATTAATGATGACAAAACAAACGGCAGGAAAAAGGGGGAAAAAATGGTGTGATTTCCTGGTGTGTCTTTCCAAACAGATGCCTCACAATGAAGATGTCTCAGTGATTTCTCAGTCTTTTAAAGCGGGGTTTTGCAAAATTACTCTTTGGTTTTGTGTTAAGGTGCTCCTCACTGCACTGCAAATGTGATTGCGACACAATTTATTACCTTATTTGGTGCCCCCTCTCAAGTTCACTCCACTTCTATGCAGAAGTACGCAGCTTGTTTTCCAGCACCACCTCTCAAAACAAGGCGTAGGCCAAAGACATTGTGGGGGCGGTCAGAGAACGCGAAGAACCACCTCCTCCTATCTACTTTTCACAGCAGGCATACAGCACTTAGCCTAGGTGTTACAGTCATTGGAGCTCCGAGGCTAACCCAACCTATGAGTGAAGAGCAAATACCAGCTGGAAAAAACCTCAAGCTTTTGTGATTCCGAGACAACTTCAGAAGTTCCTCTCTTTGAACGTGAAGCCATTTTCCCGAAGCTCGCTAAAATGGTCTACACGTTTTTGTACTGAGTACAAGGAAATTGAAAGGTGAAGTCACCAAAAGAAATCAGCCAAAGAAAAGGACATGCCAAAACAGTGGAAAAGAATTAAATGCACGGCCCAGCATTTGCAATAAAGCCTACAAGCAGCCCATGTGTTTCTGAAGTAGATGGCAGGCATTTCCAAATGAGACGCCCTGTGGGATAGCTCTAAGCAGCCTGCAGGCCTTCCCTGCAGCAGAGGTGCTGCTTTAGTGCTGGATACTCAGCACTGCTCACCCAGACCTGATGGTTAGGTATGTAAAAAACAGGCACTGCAAACTGGATTTCTAAATGCATGCCAAAACCTTTAAGCCAATCCGAGTAATAAGAAGCCTGATTTCAAGCATTTCTTTTTTAAAACAAGCTCCAAAACTTAGGCACTACAGACATACATCAGGAGTCCCAGGTGTGCCCTTTTCCCACCCAAAGCACAAGTTCCACTAGCTGTCCTGAAAATACGGCTAGACTGATTGACAAGCTTGTATTTTCACCATGAGTCACCACAGCTGCTTTGTTACTGAGCCCAGGATTCATTAGATTGCCGAGGCTAACTGGCAGGCCTTACAGTTACTGCTGTGCAAATCCCATTTAAATCAATTCATGGAGAAGCGTGCAAAAGAAACATTAACAAATTTCTTATGAAAGACAAACAGAAAAGATCTGATGTAGCCAGTAGGCAACAATGGCCTCAATAGGGCGACCGAACGCCACTCCTCAGTTCACAGCTTTTGCCTGAAAAAGTCTTTGCATTCACTGGGACATGGCTTCACGCAGCTCCAGAGCCAAGAATCACGCCGGCACTTGCACAAACTCCTTTTACTCAACCTCCTCAGATGCAAGCTTCAAAAAAAACTTCTGGACGTGACGTAAATTTCTTGTCCCCTGCATTTAGAAGCAGTGGGGTCTTGTAGAAAAACCTGCAAACATCAGACTTGGATACAGTCACTGGGCACAGAAAACATCCCAGTAGAGGGAAACAGATAAAATACAGTGATCGAGCTCACAGGATAAGCATTTTCGGAAGACTTCAACACAAATGATTTGGTACAGGAGAATCCAAGACCCATGAAAAGAAACATCACCTTCCGTTTCAAGCAAACCCCTGAAAACATGGGTCAGCCACAGCACATGCCTTGGTCAGGAGGCAGAATGGGAACACTGGGCTGGAATCACTCAGCTGTTAACTCAGCTGGTTTTGCTCCTGCCACCGAGCTGCCCAGCACCGTGCCAGCTACCTCATAGCAGATCATCTGGCTGGTGCCAGTGCCCCCCGCTGCCAGGCCCGTTTTCAGCTGCAGCAGCTCTGGTGGCCCAGCTATCTACCTCATCCCACAGCAACTGTGCTGGTACAAGGGAGCGGTCAGGACGAGCACCTGAGACACAGGAGGAGGGACTCCACTGACTGCGTGTGTTCAGTACACCGCAAACAGACGCTGAATCCAACTGCCCACTGGAATAAAGGCGACAAAATACCATAATATAGAAATACCAGTTTGCAGGTATGCCCACCTCTTTTTGCAACACAACAGAGCCAAAACACAGAATAACAGCAAAAAGCAGCAAACCGTACCACTTGTTCACAGTTGCTCTATTTCACCCAAAGGGTTGGCGCTCTGACATATCGTTCTATGGTTCTGTGATGGTCTCCGGGTCCCTTCCAGTCCCAGCCACCTTACTAGGCACAAATACAGCTGCACAGCTTGGAACAAAAACTCCTTTGGTCAGCTCCCACCTCCAGCTGTGGCCAAGAGTAAGTACGCAGTCGGAAGCGTTAAGCAGGGCCAGCAGGCACTGAAACGTCTCCTGACTGCTCTGACTGCCCTCAGCTCCCTCTGACTGAGACTGGGATGCGGTCAGCGGCCTTCACTTTGCTTGCTGTTTTGCCTATGAGCTGTTCCAACTGTTTTACGAGCTCAAGAGCACAAATGCATTTTGTGGCATGAAGTTAGAAAGCTTAACAACATAGCTTGAAGAAGCACTTCTTTTTAAAGATCGGTTTAAGTCTATGCCACCTATGTACCAAACAGACAAGAAATGCCTTTCAAAATAATAATTTATCCACACAGACATGATTTTAGAGTGGCTCTTCACGTCATTATCCCTGCTGAAGGCCTCACTTAACAACAGCGGCTACAAGTAGTTGAGATGACCAAAAAGTATCGCACACAGGTTTGAATGCATTCATGAATCACAGTTTCCTACGACGGTAACATTTAAAAGCATTTCTGCATTCACAGTTTAAGTGCCTAAAATTCAGACTGTGTCTCCAAGAATATTAATATGTACAAGAATCTTCAGTGATGATGGAATGAAAATAATTGTCTTTCTACAGAAAGTCACGCCGTATGTTTTATCTTTTATTACCTGTCCCACTCTTGCCAGTTGGTGTTGGAGAGCAGTGGTGTTCTCGCATTGAGCTTAGTGGAGTTTCACCCTTCCAGCAATGCCAATCGCATTACTGCACTATCGCAATGAAGAGGGCGTGTTTGAAAGACTCTGAAAAGTGAGGATCGGGTGTGAGAAGGACAGCCAACACCGCCCTGACGGCACCGGGCTGCCCGTGGCTCATTTTAAAAGCACTTCAACTTTCTCTTCTGCGGGACTGAGATGTTACAGGAAAACCGCCGAGCCCATCAGCTGATAAATGCACACACCAGAATATTTTCAGCGGTTTTCTTCCACTTGTGTCCCGCTTTAGAAGTCAGACGGAAAGACATCCATCGGATTTCAGCCTCCTGCACTTGAGCAGCTCCAAACGCTCCCAGTGTTACAACTTCTAATGCATTTCCAATCAGTACAAAACGTTTCTAAAAATCGTTGCGCAAAAAAGTGGAAATGAAAGATCACGACTACGGAAGGCAAACTGCGGGTATCGATCTTACGTCAAGGAAACGCAGTGAGTTACAGTTCTTCCTGTCGTTTCTCGGCCTGCCCACGTGACGCCATCAGTCCCTGCGGCTGAGCGCACGTGCCGCCGGGACAAGGAGCACGCGCTGCCATCCGCCTGCAGCCAGGAGGACGAGGGATCCTCGCGCACAGCCCTGGCCGGGCTGCCATGAGCTGCAGCAGGGCTGCACAGCTTCACGCCGGGCGATGCCAATTCCAAAGTGCTTCCTCATATTCCTTCAGCACAATTAACAGATTCGTAACGACTTTTTTCTTTGCGGGGCCCACGACACCACAGCCACGACAGAGAGCAGCGCCTCCTGTTAGGACTCCCGCGCTGCCGAGGGGCGCCTGCAAAGCGCGGCCCGTTCCGCACACGGCGCCGCCGGCCGCGCCTTCCCGCCCGCTGCGACCTCCGACCCCCGCCGCCCCGCTCCGCTCCGCTCCGCTCCGCTCTCCGCCCGCCCTCGGCTCCGCGCCGACGCTCCGGAGGCGAATGAAGACGCGTTGAAATTTCTCTGGAAACTGTTTTAACAGCCAGTAAACAAATGGCGTCCCGCTGCGCTGCTAACACAGACGGCAACGCCATACAGTGAGATCCTGGAAATATTCAGGGAGATGACAAAAAAGGAGAAAAAAAAGAAAATCAAGCATGACTGCTTTAACGTGAGTGAAAAGGAAAGTACAATAGGTACAGCGAGATATATACGCACTTTATTTCGCCAGCGTGGGGCTGCGAGCGGACAATTATATGCTTAAAGGCTACATGCCCTAAGCTGGCTTAGCAGCCTCCGCGGCTTCAGTGAAAGCAGCATCTCCAGAAAACAAGCCGAGGACGTGTGGAAGGGGCCAGGAAAAGAAAGGCCGTCAGTATCATCGCTAACAGTAAATTTCCAAATTTCAGTTCTAATTCCTCAAAGTTGCCGGCGACATCAAAGCGCTGAGCAGCGCTTCCATGACTAAATGGATTAATTCCTGGGCACAACACAATCGCCGTTCTGCACACAGTCGCGTTGGACATCTAAATAAACAGCCAAAGCTCATTTTATGCAAAGAAAAGGGCCATTCTGAGGAACTACCCAAATGCTAAACAGTTAAATGAGTAAAAATAATAAAAAAGAAAAAAATACAGGAGAGCTATGTGGAGAAATGAAAGAAAGAAAACCTTTCTGGGGTGACACCAATTGACAAATGGATATCTTTGTTGGAGCTGCACTGCTATGCCTGTTTTATTTCTGGATGTCTTTCTCCCAGTAAATTTTTCCTGGCGCGGGGAGCTTATCCTCAGCCCATCTGACCTTTCTTAGGGATGAAAAGACCCGCTTGAGAAACATACGGCACAGAGAAGGAGGAGGAAAAGTTATTGTGCAAATCAATGCAAAAGTAGCACTTCTTATAGAAGCGGGGAGCTGTCATACTCCATAGCTCCAGGGGTCCGGCTGCCCCAGTAAGCTCCTGACAATGGTCTGTGCTGGAGGAATGAAAGGCGGTCATTTTCTAAATGCGCTGCGAACGGGAAGCAGACGTGAGGCTTGGCCTCCATTTCAAACCAGCCAGTGGAAGGCTACTGTAAAAGGGAAAGGGAAGCAGCAAAGGCACCAGCACTGCGAGGTGCAGCGTGCAGGTGTCCCTCTGTGGCTATTTTAAGTGTCAGCGCTGCATAGGAGCCCTTTTTGTGCAGAAAGGCTCCTGACTTTTACTTTCAGGAGGCGGAGGTATATATTTGCAGATGGTGAAATGGTGTGCTTTGTGGACACCTAAACGTAAACACTCACAAACCGTAAATCAGTGCCTTCGGAAGAAAAGTTACCACTGATTTATTTTCCTCAGTGTTTACCATCTCATAAGAAAACCTGCTGAGCTGAGCAAACAAGTCTTGTTTTCTCACGAAAGGAAACGATGTGCCCTTGCCTAGGCAGAGAGATTAGGATCAGCCTAGTTTCTGATAAATTAACATTTATTAGATGAGGGTTAAAATTAGCCTTGTTTTAGAGTTAAGAAGACATGCCTTGTCACCTACACAACCGTTCCTAGCCCCGATCCTTCTCCCAAAACTATTCCTGCATCTCAGAAGACCATTACTGAAGTAGGGTAAGAAATAGCCCTGTTTTAGGACTGGTGAAAAATCACAGCCTTTCAGGGCTTGTGCCCGCTTAGTTGTGAGAGCACAGCAGCGACAGAACGTCAGTCGTGTTCCTACATTACCGCTCTATTTCTAGCAGATTAAGAACCTCAGCACTAATAAGATTTCTCCCAGCACCCAGGTATCCTCCATCAATGGCACGCTACTGAAAGCAGTGCAATAAGCTGACCTCAGCGTGTTTTCTTAATCCACCCTCTCTAACACATTTATCAAAATTTCAAAGAACACAACAATCACCAGAGGCGTTAAGAAGGCTTTTTTTTTTTTCTTCTTCTTTTTTTTTTTTTTTTTCCCAGCAAGACAGTGCAACTTCAACACAGCAACCACAAACGAGGCTTCTCAGCATCTTTTGATGACTACTGGTTACTGCAATTCCTCACCAAGAGGGGCAGGAAATAATTAAGGGCAGAGAATGGCTGGCCACAGCATCTATATGTGGTGGCAATCTCGGAGCAGCTGCTTAGGGCTGGAAAACAGGAAAGTGTGCATTGCATCCAACTGAAATCAAGGGAGTCGGGTTACATGAAAATCTGACATGCTGCCTACTGCTTAAAAAAAAAAAAAAAGAAAGAAAGAAAAAAGAAAGTGACAAAGCCTAAAAGTAATGGCTGAAGGCATTTTCTGCTGAGGAAAGCTAGCTTGATTTGGACCAGCATTTTAATACGCATTTAAAAGTGTGCTGTAAAACAGTGCTCTCTCTTCATTTGCCCTTCTCAATTCCTGTTTTCAGTTTTCTCGCATTGTCTGAACTGCAAATGAGAAATTACCCGTGCCCAAACCACGCCGTTTAGAGCTTCATATGCTGCAAAGGAGTAAAAAAATTAAATTACTCCAGTTTGAGAGAAATATGGTCTGTCCTGCCTAATGCAAGTACTTGCTAAGTTCCTTTATAAAATATATCCTCAAGCACAGAAGCGAGCTGACATGAAGACACAAATAACTAACCCTCAATATCTAGCACAAATTTCCCTTAAACCAGGGCTACCTTATCCTTGAAAGTAAGATGCTGAATTCATTAGGCTTATATTCTATACTGCTTACAGAGATTTCTTTAAATCCATTAATACCAGTGGAACCAAACAAAAGTTCTTGAGATAAGCAGGTGTTGCCTGTTTTTTTAATGTCAGAGCACTTTTATTCTGAAGGCAAATGGCAGTTCCTGCCAGCTGTACTTGATGTGTTTGTAAAACCACAGAGATTATAAATGTATAATGTTATAAATCCTATTACAGTATATAATCTCTAAATTACATTCAAGTGGATAAAACAATAAACAGCTTGTTAATGAACTTTACATTTTTATAACACCACTTGCGCTGCACAGAAGAATTCTGTTATTTTGGAGCTTATGGAAACCCATTTCTCACAGCTATTACACACTCTGTGTTGTTTATCTTGGGAATCCGCTGCCTTGCAAGCGCCAGCCTTTGAAACGCGTGTTTTTCTCACCCACTTCCCTTTTAGCCCTTATGGACTTTCGCACAGCACTTTGCACGTCAGCAAGAAATTAGAAGTTGGGCACCCAGACGCACACGAGCAAAAAAGGCGCGCGCCTCTCCTCCCTGCTGCCTGGAATCTGGGCAGTTACGAACACAGGGCAGCCGTGATTTACAGGGGCAAGGAGAGCCGATGGAGCTCGCCCACAAACACCTCCAGTGCTACATCTCTGTTAGCTGTCCAGCTCGCTGCACAGCACTGAGGCACAGGAGGTCCAAGTTGGCTCAACAGTTTCAGTGTACAGCTTCCCTGATTGAAAACTTATTTTCTTCTCGTGTCAAGACATCAGGAAAACAGAAAAGGTGAAAGCTTTATAAGGTACTATTGTGTAAAAAAGAGAAAAGTATCTTTGTTTCAGTGGTTCTAAATGGAAGAACCTGGAAAAGCTTTTCTGCAATGGCTGAATGAGTTTTCCCGATCCCCCATAAATAACATGGAAACGAATGTAAATCTCTGAAGTCACAAAGCCGTGCCAGTGCCTCCTGGCAAGGTTTTGTAGCTTGCAAAGCCGCAACTTTCTGAACAGCACCAGAAGTAACACAGTTTCATTTGAAGAATCTGGCTTGGCAAGTAACATTAAGTTTTAGAATAGTTACAAACCAATCGAGGAAATAAACCTTAAGGAATAGCAGTCGGCAATTGTGAATATAATACATAGGAGACGGCACGCTGTTTTACAAGTTAAGGGTTGTAAAATCCTGGTTTCCATGTGACCTTTTTTATTTGTTTTCAACAGAAAAACGGTTAAGAAAAGGAAAAGATACATGAGATCACTGTCAAACAAATGTTGAAGTTCCAAACCCTTCTGTGACACTCAGAATTTCCTGAGATCGTGGCTATGTGAGCAAAACTGCCAGGGAAATGGGTCCCCTCAGATGCCAGACACAAACTGCAAAATAATGAAAGAATACAAACAACTGCAATCTATACTATAACTGTAATCTACTACTTGGTATTACAGGGTAGGCCTTCTGACCTTAGATGCTCAGATATGTACAGCCAAGTAGAGAAACTCAAATTACACAAATATTTACTACAGTAATTGTACAGTGATTATACTACTGATGCAGGCTTGGAACAAACAAACAGTATCACCAGAATACTTCAACAAAAATGTCTCATCGACGACATTTTAACAAGCTGTACCATAACCGGTGATTCAGCCAATAACTTGGTTATGTGTTCAGCTCACCTTCCACGCTGCGATTCAATTTAAAGCAGTCACTGTGGTGATAGCTAGGAGATATGAAAATCTGGTATCTTTGAGTCTGCATCGAGAAGCTGTGAATGAGGGAGTTAACAAAATTCATCTCCCCTTCCTCAACTTCACAGGATTTAAGCTCTCAAATTCTTTTTCCAAAAGGGATGGGGGTTCAGCATTTCTCAATGAAAGTATGCTTTTGCTGCAGCCAGACATCTGTCATTTTCTGTCCCCGGGCAGCTGCCTCTTCTCTCCATCTGGCCCACGCGGACACCGCTGCAGGCACGCAGTGCACACCCCTTGCAGTGACATACTGAGCTAGGAGATGAGCGCTGCAAATCTCAGCCTTGTTTTCCAGCAAGCAGAAAAAAATATTCCCAAGCTACAGAAAATGGTGCCTCAACTGCAGGAACTGGAAGATAATCTGCACAATAAGCTGCGTTCTCTCATCCTGTCTGTGTGCAGCACAAACCAGACTCGGAGCAAAGAATGCAATACCGCTGCAGAAGTTGAGACCACATGGCTTGCAAAGCTTTTCGATGCACCTGCACTGCGTCTCAACACTTTCACCTCCTGCTTCTGCCCAGTACAGCACCTTGCAGGCTCACTGTGAAAGGCCAGCTGACTGTCCTAGCCCTCTGCTATGTAGGCTTTTAGGGCACCACTTGTGGTTGCTGTCGGTGCTCAGGCCTGGTGCAGTACTGCAAAACTATCATCGTGGCAGCCTGAAACCGATTCTCTCATTGACATCAAAAGAGGGGAGTTAATACAACAAAAAATGCCTAGGAAAGCAAATATAGGTGAGAAAAAGAGATAGCAGTGGGACTACACTCTCTCAGATTTCATACGAAATACGAAAATTCGGTATGGTGCACAGACATGCAGACTCCTTTCTTACTTGTCTGCAGGCATTCATCAGAATTAAAATACTACTGTCTCATGGTCCAACTGCCAGCTCAATGGCTGCAGAAGTTAATGGTACGGCAGACATAAGGGAACAAACATTTGTCTCCAATTGTTTATTTAGTGCCACGTCTGCTTTTTAATCTCCAGGTCCTGTCTTATATGGCCCTGCGGCTGGTTGAAGTCCACATCCACACACCTCTTGTTATCCTATCTTAAACTATATTCTGGGATAAGGCCATAAATATATCTTGCTGGTCAAGTTTGCCATTTTTCTCTTCTGTAATTAATTCACAGGCAGCTTTACATGGCACACAGCTAGATTCCAGTTCTGCTGAAAAAACTAAAAGGACTCCTAGAGCATTACTTCTTCTTTTTGCAATGAATAGACTGAAGCTTTCAATTAAAGGAGGAGGAAAAATGACATTCTTCTAACCATCATTAGAGACGAACGGTGTTTCTCCGAATCCAGATAACTTCCACTGATCTGGCAGAGGATGACGGCAGAGCTGCCATGCTTTCCACCACCAGCACGTGAACAGTGGTAAAAAAGCAGTCTGAAAAGTGTCTCGTAAATATTACCTGCTGTGAGACTACAAAAGCGTTGCCTGCTCAATGAATCCAGGTGTTGACAGACAGCTTTCTGAAGTTTCTTAATGCTGATCCATACGCCCACCGAGCGGAGCAAGCACTGACATGCTGGCAGTCAGTGATGGCAGGGAGGAGTGAGTCCTCCTTGGGTGCTGAATCAGGATGCAACCAGAGGAACGATCCTCTCCTGTCGCTCCCTCCTGTCCAGCTGTGGTCAGATGTACGTTTGCATGTCTCTGACACGAGCAATAGGCGCCAAGATTTCAACGTGCTCGTGAAACTGTGCCGCAAGGAAGCCACCCCAGGTGTGATCTAAGTTCAGCTGTGACAAAACTGGATCGCATCACAACGGATTTAAAACTCTCTTTGACAAAGAAGTGGTTTGGAACAGCACACAGACCCAGCAGAAAAACAGCAGTATCACCTCCTGCTCCTTCTGCTGCAGGGACCTACTCAACTGACAGATATACACATTTACACACAAGCATAAAATTAAGTTTAAGGCCCTTCAAACTCCTCTAGGCTTCTCCGTGGGACTGATGGCAGTAGCTGACAGATGTCCACATGGTGGAAAGCCCAACCAACACCAACCACAGCAAGACGAGAGAAGGATTTCAAGTGCACTGCTCACGTGTGGTAAACCTGCTCTGCAGTCCAGCTCACTTAGCAGCTCTCCACGTAATTGAGCAAGCAGAACACAGTCAGATGACAAAAGTGTCCTACAGGCCCTTTAAAGTGGAGAACGTGGACAAGAGGACATCCCCCAAAAGAGATTCGCTGGGGCTTTTTTCCCAGCACTGAAAAACGAAGTAAGTACATTTTTTAAAAATGAGGATTGAACCACAAATACTAAGCTGAAGCACTGCTTATGGGTCCTCTGAGGCTGCTTTAAGTTTTGTCACATGAAAACACGTTAGAAGAACCTGCTCAAACAGCAATTTTTGTAACTAATTTTCCTTTGGGGTCGAGTATACAAAGTACACTCAACGTAGATGTCCTTGTTTAACTTCTGACTTTATGACTTATGCAAAGCATCACCTATTATTTCAGTGAAAGTCTCCTTAAATAAACTTTTCTAACACATTATACAAATGGAGGTTGTGGATTAGCGAACAGCGAAAGGTGAGGTCATCTGGGCCTATTGAAACAGCATTCTGAAACCTCACACACCAACAATAGCAGAACTCCAGCAAATCCTCTGAAGTACATCCCCTTGTTTTCCACACAGCCTGGATTAGTCTCGAGCTTCTCGATCTAAATATACAATAACCCTTTCACTCATATATAATAAGGAGAAATAGACTATACTAAAATATAAAAACGTAATAGATTTATTTGCACGCCATGCAAATAAAACCTCTTCTGCATTTACAGTACAGAATGCAAAACAATGCAAAACAAATGGCAGCAAAACAAACAGTAACAACAAAAAAAACCCTGCAACCAAAAAATCAACCAACAATAATAGAGTTTCCAAGGTCTTTAAATGCAGTCTGCCATTTTCACAGTACAGGAAAACAGACAGCATTCATGTCTCGAGCCAACAGACACAGAGGTGTGCAGTAGTGTCAAGGCTGAACTTTAACAAACCTTCAGGAGAACATGGGAGTAAGTAAATCTACACACTAAATCAGATCCAAAAGAAATTCTTCAGAATCTGCAGAAGAAAAAATGTATAGCAAGAGTTGCTCTTCTAATTTATAATTGCTTCTGGCCAAAAACAAGCTATGCCTGGGGGACAGGTCCTGCAGCAGGGAATGATGCATTCTGTCTCAACAACAGAAATCTCAATAATGAAAGGCCAATCCCCAAAACAAAAACCAAGAAAACAATAAAAATTGAACACACGGCTCAATTTGAGTTTTCCAAGATAATCTGAGAACAAGTAAAATGAAAATAAATTCTTGAGTAAGCTATAATTGAGGTTTAGCACACACCATGAAGAGGAAAGACCAGGGGGGCAGCAGTTTGCACAGGGAAATATCAGCACGGGGTATTTCAGTGCCACCAGCAGACTTTTATATCAGCATTTTAGCAGCACAATGCTGTGGATGTCTTTTAGACACAGCAGAGGACCAGGCCCTCAGTATGTGCAAAAAGTGGCTCGGGGTTAAGAAAATCAGCCCTCCAGTTTGTCTTCCCCAGCTGCCCTGATCAGAAATTAATTCAGACACATCTGGATTTCTCTCAGAAATTATCTTTCACCACCATAGGACAGGAGCAAGACTGAACAGCTGCAGATCTGTTTGTAACGCCTAATTCCCGCACTTCGAAAGAAAGCCCGAACAAACTGCCCTTTTGCGAGCAGAACTGAGTCAACTGCAGGCACAGAAAGCACACACGCATCCCTCACAAAGAAGGGCAGCTGCTTTCAAACCTACAGCTCAGGAAGGTAAGAGAGAAATCAAGTAGTTTACTCAGTCTCACGGAGAAGCTCGTCACACTAAACGGGCACAGATTCAGCTCTCGTGGTGCCCTGTCTCGCAGCCCAGATGTGCTACCAGGGCCCACATGCAGCTCCCCTTTTGTCAAGACAAAGTCTGCAGGATTCATGCCATAAGAGAACTGGGATGCTCTACCAGTAGGACATGCACCCAGTCCTGGCGACACCTCACATTTACTGCAATCATCATTCTCCTCCTTCTGACCCCAAGCCCGATCTGCTCACCTAGGAGCAAGCGAGCATACGGCATCTAAAAAAAACATTTAGAAATGTGACGTCAACGGAAAAATAACCTGCAGCAGCAAAAGGCAGGAGTGTGCATGCCTGACGAGCACGAGCCTGGGCGTGACGTACAGCACTGCACAGCACTGCGCACGGCTCCGTGCACGCACAGGGGCACCGGACGCAGGGCAGGCACGGAGGAGCGGGGCAGAGCCACAGCACGGAGCGGCTGCCCTGGCAGAGCGGCAGGCCGGAGGCGTGAGCAGCGTGCCTGCACAGCCGGCCATGCCTGCAGCTTGGGCAGCCGTGCCCCGCAGCCACTGTGACACCGTGCTGCCACGGCTCACCTTCACAAGCCGAGCGCCGGCTGAGATCACAGCCTCCTGGGTTTGCGGGCAGTTCCCTACTGCTGCTTTGAAGCTTAAACAATTTGTCACTTCACAAAGAACAGCTGCAGGACTGTCCTGCTTGTTAGAAACCCACCTCCCACTACATCCCGCTGAGTTCGTGCCAACCTTAAGCCTCCATTCAAGACAATTACAATGAATGCTGGAAGTGAAAAATCTGGAAAATCTGCTTCATTCTTCAAGGCCCTTATCGCTCGGAAGTATATTTCTCTCGCATGTGCCAAGAAGGAAAGCCTTTTCTATGTCGCTGGCAAAACTGTCAATCATCTTGATGAACAGCAAATAAATGAATGCCCAATGATGGGATTCCATATTATCCTTAAAAAAGAAATCCATCAAATAAACATCAACAGGTAAATGTTTATACCCGACAGCCATCAATTTCAGCTACCCATGCAAAGAGACAGGTGAGCTGGACTGGTAAACCTCGAAATTAGAGAGGTATTAATCATCTGCTCCCAGCCAACATAAACAGATGTTTTTTTTAAACAGGCAAAATCATCTCTTCCCCTGAAATTTATTTGCAACGGATAATGTTCTGTTACATTTTTAATCAAGCAGATGAAGTTACATTTAAATTGAAAATCTGCAGTCAACTAATCAGGCAAGCAAAATTCCAAGATGATTGAATGGCAGAACAGAGCAGACGCTGGCGGCAGGTAAATTGTGCAATTCACCTGTCAGCCACACCGCTTACTGTTCAGCAGCCACGCCTGCCAGGTAGGAGCAAGGCCCCAAGACAAAGCAAGGAAAGGCGCACCGAGCGCATCTGTAACCCCGCCATGTTTCAGGAGCACGGAAAAAAAGACCCACCTCTTTCTTTTAAAGAAGTTGCAGGAAACGTACACGGGTTATTCCCACCTGCCTCGTGCTGCTGCACACAGCCTGTTGGATAGCTGAGATCAGAACAAAACCTCTCCCGTTCACTCCACGCTAAAACAGAAAGCAGGACCAAACAAATCTAAAACACTGCAGGGGAAAGAAAAACGGTGTGATTTTTTGTTAACTCACTTCCTGGCTCTCCTACAGAAATACATCACACACTGCAGACCATTTAACTGGCGCTGGCTCCCTCCCTTTTAAAAACTGGTACTAACATACTGACTTTTACGTTCATTTATGGCACGTGTAGTTATGCGAATGCTGCTGTGACAGAAGGAGTACACATCTAAATAGATGAAACAGCGTTCAACTACCTGCTGCCTAAAGAAACACCCTAAAATATTTTAATAAAATTCCAGAAATGAATCTCTTTCAGCTTAATTTTAAAATGAGATCCATATAGCCTTATGCATGACATTTATAAATTATGCATAGCTACAATTTTTTTATGTCAAGACGAATAGGAACTGACAGCACACATCTGGAAAACTGTCAATTATTCTTGTTTTAAAGCATTCACACCTTTTAGTCTTTTAGCTACAGATGCTGAAGTTCTGACATTGAAGAGCAAGCGCAGACCACAGCACGCCCCGAGGCGCAGAGCCGCGCGGTGAAGCTTCGGGTGGCAACTCAGCTTTGCGCAGGGCTCTGCAACGCAGCGCACAAACGGTGCTCTTCCAAGGACCGGCACCGCTCCCAAAAAGCAAAACAAAGCCTGCAGCGCACTGCTGTGATCGCGCCAACGGCCCTCGCGAGCACCGGGCACTGCTGCGCGGCCGGGACACGCGGACTGCACAGACCCACCGCGCTCCGTTCTGCCGTCAGCTTCCTGCCCTCAGCCGCACTGCCAGTGCCGGAGACAGCCAGCACTGCCAGCACTCCCTTAGCCTGCAGCTAAAATTTGCCCCTGGACACGAGGCTCTACCACTGTAAAGACAGGCAGCGAGTGACACACTCAGGTTTAGAAGCACGGTATTTCTAAAGCTGTTCTTCATTTCTGTTACCATTCACAGGACAAGACTCATTTTTCCCTAACAAACTGTGTGGTTCTCGCACATTATTCCATGTGTTAAATAGCTGCTTCTCTAACAACAGGGAGTTCAACTGTTAGTTCAGCATGGTGTCTTCTAGCAAGCTTTACACGCACCATGGAGTCTTGGATCTAGATTAGGAAAATAGAAGTTGTTTTCAAAAAATCAATACAACAATTTTACGTTGGCATGTTTTAAGCGCTGCAATATTTTAGACACTGCAGCAGCAGCTTTAAAACTAAGATCTTGCTAAATAAACACCCAAACCCTTAAGAGCTCAGAATGACAAATTTAAGTTCTGCAGTTGAACTCTGGATCTCCAGGACCAACAAACATCTGCTGCATTTACACCATCCGCGCAGTTAAGTTAGCTCATACTTCAGACAGGGCTCAGTGCCTGGCTCTGCTCAGCCGCAGTACTGCTGCCTGCTGGGACACAGGTGGAGCTTCCGAAAGCCACATCCCAGACAAGTGCTCCATGTCCTTCACTACCACTGAGCTTCAGGGACAATAGGTCAGAAAGTCACTGAAAAGTGGGAAGCTGCAGAAAGTCCTGCCTTCAGGACAGCAGGAATGCAGCTACCAGCTGCATTTCGGACATAAATGCATGCATGCATCCATATGCTGAGCAAGAATTCATACAACTTCTCCCCCTGCTACTACTGTTTTCCAGTAGATGCAGCTTTGCTCAAAAGCCACAGGACCTCTGTCTCACTTTCCGAGCTTCCTCCACGTGAGCTGGCTTCTTTCTGTGAAAGCAGAATGCCTGTGGGGTGCTGGTACTCTCCTGCACTATCATCTGAAGCACGAATCAGAGGCTTTCATCTTCACATCTTGTACAGGAGCGCTGAGCCAGGCAGTTAATACAGTCAAGGAGGTATGAGATTACTTTCAGCTGTTGCTGATAAAAAATACTATTATTTCTTAAATGAGGACACTAATTACTCAGTACCAGTTGAAAAAGTTCTGTCCAAATGGTATAAAGAACTTCGTTTATTTGTCTTGAAGTGACGACAAATCTTGAAATTCTATCAACTTGAGATAGAAATGGTTTGGGAAAAGGGACACACTACCAATACCGTTTGTGATTTCACTAACACCACTCCGCATCAAACACGCCAAGCAGGTGGAACAAACCAAACATCACCTAGAGCATGTTACTCTCTGGATTTTATTAGTGTGATTCATCAGATGTGAAAAGGAAAGCACACTGCCTTAAAGCCGGTCGAGCATCTTCCCTGATCTTGAACTGAGCTGCCTGGGACAGATCCTGATAGCTGCATCTGAACGGAAACTGAGTGTCTCTGATATCTGAGTGTTGATTGGAGGGGCGGAAGGGATATTCACTAGCAGAGACCAAATAAATAAATAAAAAGTTTTATATAAATGCGAGTGTAAAGTAGAACTGTTAGAATTTAAAGCCAGACGCCACCAATCAGGATCTGGTGAAATTAAAGCCTGCCCGCGTGGCTCTAGAATTACGTGGCGTGGAACACGAGCAGGTACGACTTCAGTTCCACGGCTGCACTACTGCAGGCCTTGCACCGTGTGACAAACGGAGCCAAGATCCTCTCTTTAAGACCCGCTGCTCCATGGCCACGCCGCTCCTGCGCTCCTGCCAACACAAGGCAATGCCTTCTCCTCACCCTGACAGGCCGCCCAGCATCCAGACTCTCGCTGTGGAAGTTCCACACAGCCTGCGCCCTCAAACCAGGCTGAAATGCCCAAGCCATAACAAAGTGAACATTTAAGCTTGTGCTTAGCTTTAAGCCAAAATAATCCTAAATCCAGATGACATAAGCATACATTTGAATTTAAGCACGTTTGAGCGTTTTGCTGAACCAAAGCCTTCCAGCATATTTCTGTCTCAATCAGTGCACACTGTTCAAATTATTAATTAAATGCCTGGGCAATTTTAACACTGGATTTCATTGTTTTATGTACTTCAATTTCTTTTTTTCCTTATTCCTTGTGACTCCTGCAATTTTTTCCAGCATTTATCTAAAAAAAAAAAAAAAAAAATTACCATGTTTAAGCTGTATAGCAATGGCAGAAATCTATACACTGCTATGAACCTCATAGAAAAAAATCCACACATATTCCTAATCACATTTTGAAACAGCCAGTTTTTGAACTAAATTTCACGTCGAGTTATTATGTAAGAAATAAACTTACATTTCAAAAAAAGTAGCAATAAAAATCAGTATTCAAGTTTTAAACCTACACATTAGAGATCAATTTTTTGGAGAAATTCTTGCAAATTAAAGGTCTGCAGCTGTCTGAATTTGGAACTTGATCCCACAAACACTGAAGTTTCATATGCCTCATTCAGAAAACCAAAATTCCTCCATGGTTTACAGCCACAGTGAAAACTGGAGCAACAATAAACACCGGGTACTCAGAGCACTGCGGAGTGCAGCTGCTCTGGGCACAGACTCATTTCTACCCCCTCTGTCTCCAAATTTCAGCATTTCGTTACCTGCGCAGTAGCAGAATCTCACTCACTAAAAACCTCACGCACCCACATCAGCTGCTGAGGCAGCTTTTAGGACTGAGATTTAGAAAGTGACCGTGTTTGAGACGAGGCATGGTCTGCAGTACTTGTAACGGACATTCAGAACATTCAAATTGCCATTAGTCAGTAGCTAGCAACCAAACAGTGTTAAAGATGAGCACGAAGCCTTGGATATCACAGCCAAAAAAACACGCAGGTGATGTAAGTCCATATACCCCAGTAAACTGAAAAAATTCCTTTCTAACCTTTCACGGCTACAAATACCGCAGCACTGCACAAAGCAGCAAGCTTTAAGCTTTGCATATATTGTAGTTCCTCTGATATTTACTGTGTCTTAACACTGGTTTCTTCCCAAAATCAGAAAATGGATTTTGGAAACAAACAGGAGAGCATTATAATGACATTCTTATGACAAAATAAAATGTACCTTTGATTAGCATCAACATGAACTAAAAACAACCTCTGCCAAGCTCTAAGACTCGCTGGTTTAAAATGACCACCTCTCACAGTTATTCCTCCTCAAATCAGATGTTTTCCTGGAAGAGATTGGCGTGCAGCAGTTGCTCTGATTGGTACACATTTCCAACCAGTAAACACGAAGCTTGGGCTTCCACTGAAGCTGCAGAGGAGAAAGGAGAGATGACCTTGAGATGTACAAACACAGGGGCTGGGACCAATGGCCCCAGCTGATGGGAAGATTTCAGTTACCTGCGTCGCATTCTAGAAAACATCTTGTTCAGACTTACAAAACCGATTTGATGTGTCCCAGGAAAACTCACCCATGGCTTTCACACTTACTCCTCATTTTTAGGAAGGTAGTGTTTATTTGGAAACTAATTTGTACAAAAACGATTAACAACAAAAGCCTGTTCTCCTGCACTTGTGTCAGTCTGAGCTTTGGAGAGGAGGAAGAGTAAGTAGGTAAGGCACAGTGCCTGCAGAAATGAGGCAGGGCCGTCACTCTGGCACTGACCTCCTCATCTTACACATGGAGAATGCTGAGATCCAGCTGCGGGTGTTTCACGAGTACAGCTGCACTCATTGCTCTATGCCAACAACCAGTGTAAACCCAGCAGACCATGCAAAATTAATTTGTGCTACAAAGCAAATGAAGTGTGAAGATAGGAAAGCTACTGTAAGACATTAAGCTTCTAGAACCTGCGTTTGACCATTACAGTATAGCATCAGACTATCTTCTGAGACTTTGGAGGAAAGTTTTGTGCAGCAGCTGACTACTCTGACTATACAGTCATGGCCAAGCCTAAAAGGATACTCCTCATGTAAGCAGCTCAGCAAAACCTGTGCTGTCCGCACAGAGCCCTTCTGAGCGCCTCCCAGCCCTTCCCTAACAGCACCACTATTTTTACAGGACATTTCTTTACTTTTTAGTCCAAGGTTCTTTACGGGGCTTAAGGAGAACTTTGCACTGTAGCATAAAATAATGAGAACGTCATTCAACTGTCTGATTGATTTAATAGTTCATGCCCACCCCCTGAAAAAAAACTATCAGTGTGTTTGTCTCACTTCAAGCAGGATTTCAGAAAAACAGTGAAAGTAAGGGGGAAAAAACAGGCAGCGAAGCTTTTCTCTTGCAGAAGATTTTTACCTTACAGTATTGACAGAAGCAAACAGTTAGTGTTGATGCAATAATTGCAATGAAAATCTGAACTCAAGTCTTCTCCTCAGCTTACTACCTCGCTGGCTTCAAGGCAAACATGTTTTCAACATTTTTAGTAATATACTTCATATTAGAAAGTCAAAAGTGAGTAAATAGCATTGCTTGAGGAACATCCTATTCACCAGTTGTGGTATTAAAGTGAGCAGCAAAACATACTCAAGATTTAAACCAATAGACGGCGCACCTTATTAGTGATATTGTCAGTTTTCCCTGCTTTCACTTCTTTAAGCATCAGCAGGTGATCATTTGTTTTTAACCTTTAGCAGCCTTTAGCTTCAGTGTCTCATTTGAGATAGAAAAAGCAGGCAGCATACAGTGAGCAGTGATCCCAGCCTTGAGAATGCTCCGACATCTGTTTTCATCAGCAGCTGGCAGCATAAAGGAACACACAGCAAATAAGTGTCACCTAGAACTGCACCATGAATTGAGTCCATCGTTGTGGGTTACGAATGAAGTTGGTGTAAGTCATAATGAACCAGAGGAAATAAGTCTGGGCCTCTGTAATTTCTGTAGTTAGTTTATCATGGAAGACTTACGCACTGCTAAAATCTTCGCAAAGTTTCAGTGGAACTAGTTATATATATATCTTTAGCTCCACGAGGCCTTTGCTTGCAGTAAGACAGCCTTGTTAATAAATGGGCAGACTAACTTTTTAAAGCATCAGAGGAACGCCAGAGCAACAGCCTGAGAAACACTGAAACCCTCTTCAAACAGAAAACCTTCCTTCCCCTCGAAGTAGGAAGCACCCATAAGCCAGCTCTGCCAGACAAAAGGATGTGACTGAGGGCTTCCCTGGCCCTGTCTGAGCTGAGGGGACTTCATGCAGGACAAGCCAACAGCAAACGAGGGAAACTCAGTCAGTCGAGCTTCGGGTTTCTCTGCCCCAGATGAAGTACCTGCTCTGAGATCCCTCCTCATGGCCTCCCGGCCATCAGCACAAGGCCAAAACACCGTCTTACTCCTTCCTTTCACATCTTGCTCTTTCTCTCTGTGGACAGGACCGCTAGCATGGCAGCACCCTGGGAGTCACCCTAAGTGCTCCAGGCACCCGGGGTTCCAAGCTACGCCTAGCTTATCCAATGTCCACCACTGAAACAGCACGCTCCTACCTCTGACCACAAATGTACTGTGCAAATCCTAAGCACATGCACCTTGACTGCTGACAGATCCACATTTCTGGCCTTGACAAACACTGTTATCTTCCAAATTTCAGTCTGCATCACCTGGTATGGATTCTGGGAAACGTTTTGTGTTCCACTCCCTAGATGTGTAAAAGTTCATTCTCAGCGGAATTTTTCGTAACAGGTGGTTCGGAAAAAAGGGAGACAGATGTGTATAAAATGAATGAAGCACACACAAAACATGGCATCTGTTCCAGCAGACACAAAGACCTCCCATGGCACAGTGCAGGACATCATGAGGCCTGGATTCCACCATGAACCATCACAGTACCAAAGGGAAAAACAACATTCAAGCAGGGTTTTTCGACAAATTACTATAAAATGCACATCTCATAGTTACAGACTAATTAGAAGTTTCTCAGCTTGATCTAATATTCATACACTGTTCTTTTTACCACAATATGTCTACACACTGAGTTTGTTGGTTGCTGAATTTACAAACCAGGCAGTACCCTTCACCAAAAGAATACACAACGGGTGCAAAAACAAGAAAGGCTGTGCTATTAAGTCTCCAACATTTGAAATAAAATGATTGCTAATACAGAAGAAAGTCGGAGGAAAAGGCTATGGACTGTGGCTCCTCAAAACCTAAACTGGTGGCATCTATTTTATCAATATTTATGGCATGCAGATGGAGTGAATATGCTTACTTCACCATAATAACTGCACAAGCCAGGCTGTTCCATAAAGGGGACAAAATTTAGCGTGTATGTACTGCAAACTCCTATTTAAAACGTAAGATATATAGACAGAATGCACTTTCTCAATTTAAAGTCCGTGCTGTAAAAAAAATGGTGTAAAAGAACATTCTAACCACTTCTGGGTTTACTGTAAAACTTGCCTTCTGGGTAGTGCACACCTTTTTCTTGCAAGCCTTGAATGCAACCAACAGCTTCTGCACAAGTATCCATGCTGCATCAGTGATGCCCATCAGAAATACACCAAGAACTTTCGTACTACGGGGTTGTAATTACTGAGGTCATTTAATCTCCACATGCCCTTAAAATTACACCAGTCCTGCCAAAATTTCCATGACTGCAGGCTCATTTCCATTCAGTACCAAGAAGTCCTGCCTGAAGCATGCTTTTCCTGAAGCAAAACAGGTTTCTAAGACTTCAGAGATTACTGGATTTCTGCTTTTCCGAACATAAATAAATGCAAGAAAACTGCTACGCTACTACACTACAGACCCATGTGTTCAAAATCCTAACTACGATCAGCTTCTTCATTTGTTTGACCAAACGGTAGATGGCTGTTGGCAGGAAATTTATTTGGGTATGAATTACACATGTCACCATATTTACCACAAACGTGTTGTTAGGCATGGCGTAACAGCAACACACACGTGCAATACAAGATAAAAAGTGACAGAAGGTGTTCAGACATCTCCGCTGAACAGAAGGGGAACGCTGAACCCAGCCCTAGCACACAAGTAGTGCCCACATACCGCTGAATACCTGACAGCAGACCAGAAATTATCCACGTTCCAGTACTCAAAACTGCTCAGGACTGGCAGGATTTGTTCTGGGCAGGCACAGCGTTACGTGAACACCCAAGGCCCATTCAGCAGCACAGGCGTTTCGGGCCACCACAAAGTGCACAGGCTGACCACAGTGCTGACCTGCCACACATCACTTCCTGGGGCTTTATAACATCAGCAGTGCCCACCTCAAGCAAATTCCTCATGCAAGCAAGGTCTGTGCTGGTCCTCCTAAAAGCAGAGAGACAAGTCCTGCAGGTGGCACAGACAGTAAACTTCTGGCGAGAGCTGGTAAATCCTGCTGGAATGAAAGTGCACTTTGCAGGCAGCAGCCCTTCATTTCGTTTCCACAACACGTCACCTTCAGGCTTTTCTACTGACTTGGCTACCCCATCTTTCATGTAATCCAAATAGTCATCCTCTACACATAGCTGCAGTGGGCAAGAAGTGAAAATCATTCAGACTCTCTGGGCTGGTCCTGCCCTGCTTGCCATTCTACTCATCCACACACAACCCAAACAAACCTTCCCTTTCCTTGCAGCTGCAATGATCTTCTCCCTTCTGATAGATGTAACTTGTTCTGCAGCCAGCCTTCAGAATGCCCAACATGGTGACAAAGGGATGTGTTGCCTTGCCCTGTGGTGCTGGTGCACCTACCTCAATCCTCATAACAGTATCCCCACTCACTTTAATTGCCTGCTGCATGGCGCTGAGGAAGGGGCAGAGCAGCAAAGCAAACCCTACTCGGCTGCCACCAGGCAAAGCAGGCCTCAGCCTCAGCTCTGGCCCATGGCCCTGCCTCCCTCCTTTCTGCACAGGAGTAAATGCTATATTTTTCACAAATCTGCAGGAAAGAAAAGGGCTTCCATTCTCCCCGCTTTCTGAAAGGGGAAATAGGTACACTGCAGACCTTGGGCTTAACACAGGAGCCATGCTAGGTACCCATGTGCCCCAAACCACCACGCAGCATTGCTGCAGCAGCCAGTGAAACCCACAGCAACCATACACCCAACCCGACGTGGCCCTCGTACAGGGGCCACCAGCTTTACCCTGCAGCTCTGTTCACTGCCCAACCCATCCTCTGGAAGGGCAAAGACAAAAAGCACTACAGGTTGGATGACCAGAATTATTTAAACACCAGAGATCTTCTTAGATCCTGCCTGACAGAGTTGATGGCACCAGCTAACACTCGATGGGCTAGACAAAAACGTGCTTCTTTTCCTTCCATTCCACAAATATCACAAACTGTAACTGAATGCAGCACTTACGTCAGCATTGTAATATTCAACACAATCTCATAAACCCACCAGAATTCAAGAGATTCCCTTTCTTTGGCCAAAGAAAACAACCTGTAGTCATGAAATGTCATTTAACTGTTGTTTTCCACTTTTATTTTTCCCCCTTTCAACTTGGGTGTGACAACCAGTACACACTCCAAGGTCACCAAGTCCACTCTGGTAGCTATAGCCTAGTTTTCCAAATGTACAGATTGATAAAAATACTATTCCAACAAAACAGCAATTTCACCACATCTTTCAAACCACCACACACGCAACCAAATTGTTGTAATTACAGAGCAAAAGTAATTCCAAAGATGATTTTTCATCATCTGAAACCGTGTAAAAGCATTGTGGTGTGGTTAAGGAAACAGAAATGAAAGGTTTTTGGTTAAGATAAGTAAAGGCGATTTTCTCTATTCAGTATTTTACCTTTGTGGTTCAACTTGGAAAATTTTTAATCGGAAGCAGTAACAATAACAACAAAAGAGCACATGAGACAAACTGGCAGTAGCACCTTGCTTCTCTTAAGATCAAACGTAAGGGTTTGACATTTGGGACAGGGCAACCCAGCTGTCGGTCCCACGCTGCGCTGCTGGCCAGCAGTCCCTCTATCTGTTCGACTCCGATCTTTGCTGAGCTCTGGCATACAACGAGAGCAGTGTGCTTGTGCAAATAGGCAATTCCACCTCAGACACGTGCCTGGAGAAATATCATTAAAATGGGACAGCTGTACACAGTACCTGTTGGAAAATGGCATTCGATAAGAATTTACCAAGTGAGTGGAGGCAAACGAAGAGCACGCTGTGCTGCTGGCAGGGCTCAGGGCTGGCAGCGGAGTGCCCTCAGATGCAGTCTGGACAATATTTGGTGCAGCGTGCCTTTCCTTGCAGGGCCACAAAACGGCTCAGGAAACTGGTGAAAAGCAAATAAGCTTGCAGGTCTTCACACTACACATCTACATTTACCATACAGGCAAGCACATAAATTAGAAATTGGGAAAAATTAGTGGTTTGCCCCTGCGCTATGCAACAGAATTACCAGGCACTCTTTGAAGCAGCCTTAGCTTTTTGTCACACAGACTAGCCAGTGGTTTAGGCTGTAAGAATCCAGCCAGCAAACGCGTTAAAATGCCACCATTCTGAGATGCACAAAGTGACAGTAATCTCATTTTAAAGGAAGTCAACGAGATGACTGAGCATTTACAAGAGAATGTGACCTGTGGCAAGAATTTAATCCAACAACTGTGTGTTTACAAATTCCCCTGTGTCCCAGGGACGAAAGAGCACTTGTCCGGGACAGCCTCTGAATGCCAGCCTGCTCCTTTGATCCAAAGCAGCTCCTCCACACCACGTTAAAGGAGCCCTGCTTTACAGCACTGGTACAGCAGTAAGAGCAAGCCTTGAGCACTCAGATCTGATCTGTGCAGCTGCTGATAAATGCAAGAAGCTGGAACCCTCAAGAAAATAGCAGAGTTAGCACAGCCCAACAACTTGCATTATTTCCTCCTCCTCTCTCATTTATCCTCACGCACAAAGGACGAAGCACTGCTGCACCACAATGAACACGAGCTGTCCTGACACCATACAAAACCACACCAATGTTTTCACAAACCTGCATCTTGCTGCCACTGTATGAGACCTTAAATCTCTGACAAAGGATAGATATATTGGAAATTCAGTCATTATTCAACTTTCAGAATAAACCACGTATGATTCACATGGAACACTAGTTAATTTACCAAAATAAGAGTTTTCTTATAAACACAGTGGTCACCATCACTGTAAGCATTTTTAATAATCAGCAGTCAAAGCAGGATTTTATCTGCTTCCCTCCTGCTTTTTATTTATAGTTTTTAAAAGATCATCACACGTTCCAAGGAATCTGTCTCTCAGCAGTTAAACCAAAGAAGAAATAGCAGAGGTTACTGTAAAAGATATATTTTAGTGGCTCACATTCTGATAAATCACACCATGACTTCTGTAAAAGATTTATGACATAGCTACTGTGGTGTTAAACCACCTTTGAAGGAGTATGTTTCAATATACACGTGCTAACAGCTATTCCTGCTACAAATCATCCCCTAAATACACTTCTATTCCTGTGTACATTCTCCAACATTTCCCTCTTAAACTTATCTTTTTTTTGCATCAGAAAATGAGAACTAAATAAAATTGGAATTTATATTTGCCCATTTTTGCTGGTTTAAGAAGATTACTTAAATGCAAGAAGCTTAATATTTTGCAAATTCCTTTCATCCAATTTTCTGGTGCATTACAAGCCATTGATACTTTGGTCTGGGACAAAATGCAGCTGAACTTACTGGAGTTAACGTCTTACCAGCAGTCTCTGGGCAACAGCGTAACACAACTGCAGGCTTTTTCTGGAAGGTTGTTCTGTTGTTGACTTGTTTTTTTGCTTGTTTTTTCCTGATTGTCTATTTTGTTCAAACTTAATACAAAACTGAAACATACCTCTCCGCATGTACTGCACCTGACATGTTTTCTATTTAACATCTGCACACTTGGAAATGCCATATAGGCACAAATGCCTGGGTTTTGGTGTAAACTGATTAATTCATTTAACAAAATTTGTCCAAAAGAGCTGAAATCAACAGATACGTTTGTTTCTGCAGAGGTACAATTAAAGGTCATACTGAAGTTCTAGGCTTATCCTACAGTTCATATAAATGTTACAGAAATTGCTCGGCTTGCAGCTCTCCATGCAACTGTTCTCAAAGAAATCACATTTCCAGAAAGCTCAGACTTAAAATGCGAATAAGCAAGAATCCTACATTTCAGGTAGGCTGCAGAAACAGCAATTCCCATCTTTCCTCTGATGTCTTTTTCAGACCACCCCATTCTCAGTTTTACTTCTGAACTAAAACCACTTGTAAATCACTGATGGTTTTGTACTATCAGCACAGTTCTTCTCCCCTCCGTGCTCAGCACAGAATGCATTCTGCATGGATCACGGAGAGAAGCTGCACCAGTGATTTTAGACACTGCGACAATGCATAAAATGCCACTGAAACACGCAGCTCTGTACTTCCTTCACTATGTACCAAGAACACTAGAAAATACAGAACCGAGTGTATTTTTAACATACAAATTGTATTTCACTGCTTTGACCAAACAGCTGAAAAAAATCGCTTTTTTTAACACCGGGAATAAGTAGAGGTAACGTGTGTGGACTATACAGCTGAACATAAGGAGGGTGAACACTGTGACCTGAGTGCTGGTTGGATCAGCCACATCATTACTATATTGCTATCAACTATTTTCAACCGTAAGCAACATTTCTGCTCTGATCACCTGCCCAAACCACCAGCTCCGAGCCACGCTGCCACTGGACGGCAACGAGAACTTGAAGTTTTAAGCACGTGAGCAAGCTATGGAAGTCTGAAATGGATTCCCTCCTGTCATTTCAGTTTTCCTTCCTTTTTTCTTCTCACGTTTTCTTTGATCAGAAATGTCTAAACAGACTCTTGTTCTTCGTTCACTGCATGTAGAATTGCACCCTATATAGATCCCATTTTGTTAACAAACCTCAAATTTAGTAATAGACTTGCATTTTGGAGAACAAACTGAAAAGATTTTACTGACAGTCCAAATTTCCCATTTAGAATGGATTGCCATTTTTTCTTCTCTTTCACATCCTTGCATTAACTGCCCTTCACAACTATTTTCACGATTTTCTCATTAACAGCAATTATGCCATTTCAGAACAAGTCACCTAACGTGACATAAGAGCTACTCACTTCCTCTGAGACACAACGGTGACTTCATTCCTGTTATTCCCAGTCCGACTCACCCTGGAGACTCCTGACAGGCCTACATTGGTCAGCCACACGGATGCAGATGGCTGTAACTTTCACTGCAGGTAACACCAGCAGTCAGTATCCCACCCCACTTTTCCTTCTGATTTCAGGTGGTACAGCTGCAGTTAAAACTAACATAATCACCTCGCAGAAGATCAGTTATACAATACGGTTTACCTCTGCTGGCAAACCTCAGAAGCATAAAGGCGCACTGCTCTATTGCAGAACGTCTCCTGCTGTTTTGAGTTACTGGTAACGTAGTTTTTTAATACTTGCCGATTCTGTTGTGTGTAATACAGATTTGTATGGGCATACCTACTGTTCCCACAGCAGAGACATTCAGACCCTTGCTATTCGACTCCAGGCAGCTGTGCTGTATGCAGCAGGTACTGCTGGCACCACAACCCACCAATGCTGCGTTTCCTTTGTGTTTTTAAGTTCCTCCTTGCTGAAAAACAGACAGTAGCCAAACTAAAGAGAAATAAAAGTTTTAATGAACTTATCCTTAGTAATCAATCAATTCATTTTTAGTTTTTTTTCTTTTTGTTTTTAACAACACTGTAAGAAAAGTAAAAACTTTAAAAAACTGTCTTTTGCGTTCCTGAGAAGCCTGCTTCCTCCCTCACAGCACTGCAGACTGAAAGCCTCACAAACTGACGAAGGTTTAGTTGATCTCTGACATCCAGAAAGAAAATAAACAGGAGGTGGGAGGATGATCCCTCCAAGTCCAGGGGCACTCCTAGGCTGGTGTGTCTGCGCACACCCAGACTTGGTCCCAGTGACTGTGCTTGTGCTCCATGCCAATTTTTTCACTGTGGTGCAGCACTGGATGGTTAACAGCTGTCTGCCTTGCTTTGCTCACCTGCACTGACTTCCCTTCTCTGTGCTAAAACAATGTGAGCCAAGAATAAGTTACCTCTCCCTTTTCTCCGAGCTGATATAACTGTGTTTCATTACATCATCACACATTGCAGACTCTTTCGTCTGCTCTTTCCAAGCACAGCCCACTGAGTTAACGATTCTCAAACGTACGTTCTCATACAAGGGAGAGCATTTTTCAGCTTTTGTCCCTTAGAGACGTGTGTGCCACAACAGAATTCTATCACTGGTGTACAACACAGAAGAAAATAAGAAAACAAATTTCCTATTGGGAAGCACGGTGCCCCTGCAACATGAAGGCTCAGTATGGAACAGTGTGTACACCCCTCAGCTAGGACCGCAGGGAAAGTGAGATTGAGCAAAACTAGTCAAACTGGCCTTTTCCGACCATTCTGTTTTCTGAGGTTGCTGACTTTGTGGCCATTGCTAAGCAGAGGCTGTTTTAAGGTTAATTGTCAGTACTCGGGCTTAGAGTCCTCTGTGAGCAGTGCTGTTTCTGCCATGAAAGCAAAGGCTGTGAAAACAAAGCTGACAGCGGTCACACGCCCAGAGCTCCAGCAATGTGAGTCTGCCACATACGTCATCAAATGTCGAGAAAACATCGCAAGGAGAGAAAGAAGTCCTAATGAACCTCTCCGATGAGAAACTAATTGGTACAAAGTACACAGCAGCTTACATTTAATCCCGCTAATCACCACAGCGAAGACAAGCCAACAGCGCGCTTCTCAGCCACCGTGGGCGAGAAAGCTGAGCAGCATGACAAAGCCAACACCGAGCCTGGCCCAGCTGCAGGACTCCCATCCCGGCCAGCATCGGCACAGCTCCTCCTCAGTGCTGCCCTGCCAGGGCTGGGCTCCTGCTTCCTGGGCAGCCCTCACGTGCAGCAGGTGCACCCCGGTGCGCTCCTCTGCAAGCGGCACTGTGCCCATGGCTGCTGTGCTTCAGGCAGAAAGGGAGGCAGGGCTGACAGGGCGGAAGGGCAGGGCGGGCAGGATGGATAGGCAGGGCCAGCAGGCTCAGCATGCAGGGCAAGGGCAGGGCAGAGCAAGCAGGCAGGAGGGCAGGCAGGCAGAGCAGCCGGAGGTCCTGGTAGGGCTGGTGCTGGGCTGTCATGGGGCTGTGCACAGAAGCACGGAGGTTTCCCCTGCTGGGAACTATTTTGTTCTCCACAATCCCTCCTCTGCTGGGCTTATTCACCTTGCTTTATTTTTTAAAAGAAAAACTATAATGAAATCACTCCATTTTTAGATAAACTGCAATTAAAACAGCACCTGTTCCACCTGCAGAAGTGTGCTGCTCCAAAAAACACCCAAATAACAAAAACCCACAGCCCCAGAAAACAACTGGAAAACACAAACATTTTTACAATTTGTTTTTTACCGGAAGGGCACAGTGTCTACAACATTGCAAACTTTTTTTTTTTTTTTTTTTATTATCTAGAGATTGAAAATTTTCCAAAATACATTTTTCTTAAAATGACACTCCCCCCACCCCCCAAAAAAAAATGACTCTCACTACCAGCACCAACAGACTTCAGAAAAAAAACAACAAACCCACAGAGAACAAACTTTCTTCAGCAGCAACTCACCAAAAGAAAGGCACAGAGCAGCTCCTGCAGGGAGCTGAACAGCACACATTACTGATGTCAGCTGAGCTGCTCCGCTGCTGTGATGGCTGATACTCGCACTCTACTCACTTCTCAAACAGATATTCCTCTTTGCTATTTTAAACTTCATGCTACAACAAAACTATTAGCATCAAAAGCCAAGGAGAAATTCACCCCACAAGGCTGTGTACCTCTAGTATTTACCAGCTCAGTTTTATTGCTAGAAATACCAGCAGCACAGTTAAAACAGTCAGGAAATGATGTATGCCCCAAAAGCAGGAGGCTGGGAACAGTTCTGCTTGAAACTGGGCTACCACTGTGGGAAACCTATCGCATGGGTTTCATTGATCCCCATAAAGGCTACAAACACCGCTTCACATCTCACAGACGCACTTTGAAATGTCAGTGAAAGCCGTATTCAGACTTAGTGACTGCTTCCACTTTGGTTTTCTTTAGAAAGCCACGCATCAGGTATTGCACGCAGACAGAATGCAGATACAAAAGCTGAAGCTCGACCTACAAACCTAAAATTAAGCATCCCAATAAATACATTTATGTACGTTTACACATGTGCACGTGTTCTTATATAGTCATACCCATACTTAAGCGCAACCCCACGTTAGAGCTGCACAGAGCCGAGCACAGAGCTGGTTTCATGCCAGACTGAGCCCAGTGTTTTGAGGGGAGGGGGAATCCCCAGATCTCCGCAGCTAAAGTTTAAATGCAAAGATACACAGCTATCAGCTACCGGCTTACCTTCAGGGCAGCAAGCGCAGTGCCAGAGAACTACTGTCAACACAGAGGTAGAGGGGCACCCAGCACATCACAGCCTCTGCTTTACCAGGGCAGAGAAAACTCAAGAGTTTCACCACACGGTTTCAGAAAGAGACCGAGAAAGGCATCTGGCAGGGTCCGTGTCTGCCCCAGCACTGCCCCCCTCCCCCCGCACTTCTCCTCCTCTTGTGGTGCTGCGAGCTTTTTTAAGAAAAAGGATTCCATGGAGAAATATTTACAAAGTATTCAGACTGCCCGATGAGGGCTTTGCTCTTTTCTCATGCTTCGGGTCTCTGGGCAGAGGAGCAGCCACAACAGCCTGCGCAACAAGCTCAGCAACAAAGTGCAGCAAAACCCATCCACTATGACTGAAGGGCAGCTGTACCACTAAAAAATGATGCATCCAGCAGGGTTCTTTGAGTGTCTGCAAGTATTTCCCACTGCCTACACTTTTCAAGAACAGAAATGATCAAAAGGAACAAAACAGCAAACAAGTATCAGACTTGGCATTGTTCAAGACAGCAAAATAATTCACGGATTTAACTCAAAATGGTGACAAAATGTTTTTCAACAAAGGTTTGAAATGCACATTGCATATTATTTTATAAAATGTGAGGGTGACAGCTTTTACCATTCACACAACGTGAGGCATATATTACCATACACACAAGCAGTCCTGATTAGATGGTGCTCGTTTCCTTACTTTCTCACTTCTGTGAGTGACATCATTTCCCTGCGCACGCTGGAGGTGGTTAGCACTGCTGCACAAATGCAGAAAGGGAGACGAACACAACCACCGTCATACACAGCAAGGAAAGAGGAAGGGGTCAGCCTCGAGGACGCAGAACACTGGTGCAAACAACTTTCACGCAATAAAGGATCAGCTTATAGTTAAACAACAGCTAAAACTTCCACCTTAATGAGAAGCATCAGCACGAACTGGAAAACCCAAGGACAGAAGCTAAGCAGCACACCGTCTCCCGGCCCACCCGCCTGCAGCTGCCCTGCCCACAGCAGCCTCCTGCCTGTGGGACAGGAGGGCCGCTGCTCCTTCACTAGCACAGCAGGAGAGCAGGCAGCATCTGGTGCGGAGAGCAGAGGGTGTGCTGAGCCAACAGCACCGGCTTGCAGGGCGGGCTCTGGCCAAGCTCTCACCTACGCAGAGCTTGGCCAGAGATGTGAGGAGTTACTTCCATTTTCATCTGGAGATTTGAAACTGAGCAGTGTGAGGGGACAGGAAGTCAAACGAGAGACTGAAAGAGAGCTCAGGACTGCCTTCATCTTGAAATACGCCGGGCTGCTGGCTCACTGCTGGTGAATAACATCGTATGTGCCTCCACGGATACCGACTCCCTGCCCAAGGACACACAGTTATTGCTTAGGAAAGCTATTGCAGGGAGTTGTTCAGTATGAAAAACAGCAAGAAAACGCATGCAATGTTTGTAACTAAGCATACTGAGAGAACCAGTTACGTACACCAGCAGAGCATACGGGTGAGCATTAGTCACCCAGAATGTTACCTGCTGTTACACCAATGCACAGCACAGGTAATGTATCAGTCTGGGAATTTATTCCAGACAAAACTTATGGTAATAATAATAATAAATAATAATAATAATATAAAAATGAACTGCTGAGTACCAACTGTCACAGATGTAGTGTTGACTGTGATGGTATCACAATACAAGTCTTCTCTGCATTTGAGTAAGAAACTTCCAGAAGGATCTGCAGCACTGCACATGTGCCCATCTCACCAGCACGGCCCAGCAATTAAACCTGCACAGCAATTCCCGTGCGCGCCACAAAGACGCAGAGTGAGCTCTGCAGCAGAGGCCTTGCCTGCTCCAAAACATGCCAACTGCAGCCCAGGGGCTCACAAAATGAAATCTCTGCCACTCCTGTGAATCCCTGTGCACGTCCATTTTGCTCAGTGCTCTGAAGCACAAACCACCTTCACTAGGTGCTTCTGTAAGCAGGAAGACACGTAATGAACCATCAGCATTCAACCGTCATGTTCCTCCTATCGCCTTCAGATCTGCACTCTGTTTTAAACTTCACGGAGTTTCTTTTTCACCCACACTTGTCCCAGGCCCATATTTACTTGGCTCACACACTTCCACAGGCCAACTTCATTTTTTCCTTTTGTAAACTCAGATCCCAGTATATTCTCCATTGCCTCTGCAATACTTTTATTTTTTAATTACTTAAAAATCTCAAACTTCTCCTCTAAGAGAACTGAATTAATTCCCCATCTGCCTTTAAGATTCAACTGCAATGAGAAGGGTTTTCCAGAGACCCAAACAAACAGGGACAAGGAAGAAAGATCAAACTGATGACAGAAGTAGCGGAAGAAAACACCCTTACAACAATTAACAGAACACAGGGGGAAAGAAAAAGAAGAAAGAAAAAAGAAAATAAAATGAGAAAAAAAAAAATGAGAAAAAAAGAAAAAAGAAAAAAAGAAGAAAAAAGAAAAAAAGAAGAAAAAAGAAAAAAAGAAAAAAAAGAAAAAAAAAGGAAAAAAAAGGAAAAAAAAGGAAAAAAAAGGAAAAAAAAGGAAGAAAAAAGAAAAAAAAAGGAGAGGAAAAAAAAAAGGGAAAAAGTCACTCAGAATATATGACCACATAAGCATGGGCACTCTTGCAGAAAACCTAGTCAGCAATCCTAAGCCACGGGAAATTTAAATTAGAGCCAGGGTCTACAATAGGCAGAGAAATCCACACAGATAAAAGGGGCTGCCAAGGCTGCAGGTAGAGTTAGTCAGATATTCTCAGATTTCCAAAATAACTTTATTAGTTTTATTAATTTTTTTTTAATAATCAAGAGATTAGAGTGTATCCACATTACACGGCAAAGAAGATTAAGCTTTTTTCCTTTAATCAAAATATCCATATGCATGCTGTATCTCCCAAACGTAGGTGGATTCCCACTGCTTATTACAGCTCTGGGGCGCGTTCTGTTACGGCAACTCATGCACAAAGCACTCCGGCACATGTAAGCAAAGCTCCCGTCCTGGCGCACAGAGCCAAGAAGCCCCCCGACCCTCAGAGAGCACCGCAGCGCTCGGCCCTGCGGAACGAGGATCCAGCGCCGGGCCCCACGGCAGAGCAGCAGGAGGCCCTGCAGGACCACCAGCACCGCTGGCGGCCGGCACGCTGCAGGCCCCCCGCGCCACGGGCAGGGCAGAGCGCAGGGCCTGGCAGCCGCTGATCGAAAACTGGACTCCCGAAGGACTGCTGTCAGAGCAAAACTGACATGCAGCCACATCCTTTTGCTTTTTACGGGCCATTCCAACTGCCCTGCGGCCACTGCTTCAGCCCTGGAGCTCAGATGACGCTGGGCTGAAGCTGGCGCTCGAGTCCGGTCCAGGACCGGAGTTGTGTTGGGAACAAGCAAACACTTTGGGTTTTTTTCTGGTCATTTTAGCGCACATTTCCTTTTTTACTGTTTAAAAATACACAGAGGGGATAACAGCACAGAAAAAAGAAGCACAGATGTGGTCAGATTTTTGAATATAGCACTGTGCAGAGGTAAAAGGAAATGAACAGCTATCTGCCTCAAAGAAGCCACTCAAAACACCGATAGCAAACAAAGGATGCTTCCCCCGAGCGTGGCTGGTGGAGATGAAAGCACACACCAAATTTATACGAGGCTCCCATTTCCATTTTGACTCCATTAGCAGCAGAAAACCCTGTCCTGCACCAACTTACAGGGAAAGGCAAAAATAAAATTATTTCAAATTGCTTTTAAAAAAAAAAGGCTTTTTTTGTTTTCATTCACTGAATGTTCAGTTTCCTTTTTTTTTTAATTAAATATGTTAAATGAGATACTTGTTTACTACAGACAAAAGCGGGTGCTTAGAAGCATGTCTAGGCTCATAAAGATGGAAAGGGATGCTAAAATGAGAAGGGGGAAAACCTGCTCTGGAAAAACTAGCTTACACTTTATTTCATGGACGTTATTTCCTGTGGCATAGGGCACTTTAATAGGACAAAATGCGATGTAAAATACCTCAAGTAAAACACTTATTCCTTGAATGCTCTTTTCCTTTCCTAACTATTATTGACCATTAAGCTTAAGAACATTTGCATTTAACCGAGTGCCAGAACGCAGTCCATCAAGAAATCACTTCAGGAGTTCAGGCAGACCACCTGACAAACACATCTGAGCAGCGTCTTGTAACAAGCTACGAACTTCAGCTGACTCTTGTACCTTCTGTTCTCAGCTTTATAGAAACACTGGATTGGAAACCAATCGGACAAACTGCACTGCACAAACTTGCCAGGCACAGAGAATGACAGAATTAGCCCCTCGGCTCCAAAAGGTGCTGCAAGGGGGGAGGCAACGGACAAGGAACAGGAAGGCAGCTTGTTTTCTGTACTCCATAGCAGCTGGACACTGATGCTGCAGCTTCAACAGCTGTCTTTCCAAAAGCCGCCGGGACAAAAATTCAGTGACAAACGGGAGAGGAAAAATGTTAAAAGGAAGCTTTTAATGAAGGAATGGATGAAAGTCTTCCAGCTGTGGGAGATTAACATTCTTACCGCATATACTCTTACTGCAAGGTGGAGAAAGGTGTAGGAGGGGAGAGCTCTCCTTCACAGACCCAGGAACTTCCCAGCACTAAAAATGAATTCTACACATTTAGTAAACAGCAGAAATTGTACACTTTCCCATGAATTCTAATCATTTAAAAATTCAGGAAAATCATACTCAAGATCTGGATCTTCCCGCACTTACAATGTCCAAGGATTAGGCATAGGATTAGGTTAGGATGCTTTTTGCAAAGCAGATGGCAGCAGCAGAGTACAGTGCTGTAAATGCCATGCAGGGAAGCCGTACGATGAGCAGCAGAGTGCAAGTAATGCCATCAGCTGTTGGTTGCTGCCTTCAGATTTGGCCTGGTGTGGTTGTTTAGTTGCCTCGTTCACTCCCAAGCTGGGTGTTATCTCACCACAGGAAAGTGAGGTCCAAGTATGGTGGGTAAAAATCCCTGCAGCCACACTGAGGACTTTCCCCTACTCCCCAGTATTTCTCTGTACACAGAAGAAAAAAGCTAGCACTCATCTTCACACCTCAAGTAATTAAAAGTTGGCAGATGTGGCCACATCTGCTCAGGAAACGACTAATGTACGACAGAAAGTTGCATTTCACAGAAATAGGGGGATAAATGCAGTGGTAGGCAAGCAATAACAAGTGAGAGGCATATAAAACCTCTCAAAAAGGAAGAGAACAGAAAGGGGAGAAAAAGCTTTCATCTCCGTTCAAGGGCACTGCTGGAGGACCAATAGCTTTCCAACTATTAAATGAAGACAGACAGGGCGAATGTCCAGTACAATTCAGAAACCAGAGCTCATTTTGCCAGAGAAAGGCTGTCTCTCCCTGTGACAGCAGAAAGCGACTGAAGCTAGAAGGCCACACAGGGAGCAGATCTCTCTGAGCACTGCAGGGATCGAGAAATTATGTTATTTGTTGATTAAGAATATTGAAAATGACAAGGCTGCTAGACTACAGCAAGGAAAGCATGTAAGGAGCAGAGCAGAGCCTCAGCACCTCTATTTCAGGCACTCAGACAAGACAGCAGACTTCTCCAGTGACGGACACAAGAGGCTGCTCCTACAATGAAGGAACTGCTCACGTTTCAGTCCCTGTTTCCACGGGAGGCAAACAGAGCACTGCACACGCCATCACCCTGCTGCTGGAGGGCCATGGACTCACTCACACACTCTCCTGGGGAGCTGCTGTGGTCCACGTCCTGTCCATACTGGCACAGCAGGCTCAGTGATTTGTACATTGCGCAGTCAGTGTAAGATTTGATCTTCTTGAGAAACTCAGACCAGAGGGCTGTGCAAAGATTATCTTTGAGAGGATAAATTTGCTAACACAAATATCATTTTTTAAATTCCCTTCTTTCCTTAGATTTAAGTCTTTTAATTTTCAACGAAGGAGTCCTTTAGAACGTGGGAGATAAGGCACTCTGAAGCTCAACATACAAATTATTGTTACTTTACACTAAGAAGAGTTACGGCTCCTATTTCCTAGAGCTATTTCGATACCTTTTTGGCTTACACACATATACAGAACACATAGTTGCTGTAAACCTCCGTCTCTGCGTCATCACCGCTACATGCACTGGAAAGCATGGCTGAGAGAAGCGTGCAAGCGTTAAGATGTTCTGCAAAGTGCTACAGATGCAGAATGCAAAAAGCTTAAATGGAATCAAAGCTGTGTGTATAACCAAACCCCACCTGTTCTGTATGTCTCAGCTCTCCAAGCACAAGGGTTCTGTAATGCATCACTGGGGTGAGGCTAGGCACAAGGGGGAATTCTCAAGAAGCCAGAAGTAGGAGTGAGAAAAAAAATCAGAACAGTTGCATTTGTGAGCTGCTTGTGAGACTGCGGCTTCAAATTCAGGCACCCCAGAAAAACATGCACATCTCGTACATTAAATAAAACATTTCTAGGTGTGAAGATTATGACAAGTTTATACAGCAAAGGAAAATTCTACCATTATCTTCTTAGAATGTGGCTTGCTTATTGCCAGTATCTAAGAACATGATCATCAAACATAATATTACATTTGTTAGTAAACATACCACACGACCCTTCTTGCTGATGCTAACCTTAACAATAATAAGAACCTTTAGGAATCTCCCTCAGCACACTGTTGTTAGAATAGAACAAAGAACAAAGCCATAAATTTTCATTTTCATATCTCTCCTAGTAAGCACAGTCATTCTGATTAATTCCATTCTGTTGCCCAAATGTATGTAACGATGACATTTGCTTACTGTCTCAAATGCTGTTTATACACTTTCCTGTCTTCTGTTTTTTGAGGGGGAGAAACTTTACTGCTAGCATCAGCAGTTTTAGAACAGAAGCCAAGGAAATATATGGAGTAAACTGAATAAAAGAAATGCAAGTCCAGGCCATCTGCCTGCCCGTTAGTTATGAGAAAAAAAATACAAAAATACCAGAAAGCATAATACTATGTACAAAATAGCACTGCTGCCAAAGAAGTCAACATTTGGCCCCAAACATTTGCTTTCCAACAGGTAATTAAAAAAAATAAATCCCACAAACTAACTCACTCTAGTCTTGAACAAAAAAGCAGAACACAAAAATATAAGATGATGAATGGAATTTAGCAACTTCAAGATAACTATTAGCAACTGCAGTTTAGAATAATTAAAATGATTTATGGGGAGAAAAAGTGACATACATTCAGAATATAACGTGTCTCACGCTAACTGCATGCTCTGCCATTCTTCTGGCATCGCACTGGGAATATGGAAGGCATTTTCCCCACCTCTGAAGTTTGGGCAACCACCTGAAGTCACTGAACAATCACCTGAGACTGAACGCACAACACAGTGCAGCTAGCAGCAGACCAGGATAATACACAAAGACGTACATGAGAGAAGTGGAGAAGAAAAGCGGCAGTGAACATTTACAGGCAAGGAAGAGATGCTTTAGAAGAAAAGAAGTGCTTGGTTTTCTCAACAAGTTTAGTGCCAGCATACAAACAGTAACGATCGTTTATAAAGCCATCTTGAGGAAGAACGTCACCAGTACAGCCTGCACACCCTACTATAGAACATTCCATTTCCCTGCATTCCAAGGACCATCAAGTTCCAACCCCCCACCAATGCAGGGCCACCAACCTCCCCATTTCACAGCAGCCCAGGCTGCCCAGGGCCCCATCCAACCTGGCCTTGAACACCTCCAGGGATGGACGTGGCATCACAGCCTCTCTGGGCAGCTGTTCCAGCACCTCACCACTCTCACAGCACACAACTTCCCCCTGACATCCAACCTCCATCTGCCCTGCCTCAACTTCAAGCTATTTCCCCTCCTCCTGCTGTTATCTATCCTTTCCAAGAGTTGATTCCCCTCCTGTTTGTACAGTACCCTGGAAGAACATTTTACTAAATATTAAAACACTTGGTATTAATCTTAGTGACTGAATTACTCAATGCAGAAAACACAGAAGAAGTTGCAGTAAATTTCAGAGAAACAGTCCCAGCTGCACCAGACCCTGGAAGGAGAGTCTACATAATCTGGTTCTTGGGAAGGGGACTCAGCACCGGTCTCCCCTCTGTGCCTTCCCATATCCTGTTACAGTTAATCCACTTCTACAGTTGAAATATCTTTGATCTGGCATATACCAAAGCCCTGAAAGGCATTTGTGTCTCCACAGCTTAAGGCAATGAGGCAAAGGAGACAGGTCAGATGGGCAAAATCTCAACACACAGGAAGAGAAATGACACTGCTTCCTAGATTATAAGGACTATTTATTTTCCTGCTCTGCAGTATTTTCAGTAAGCTTTTTATTGTTATGCCATTCCTGCCACAGATTTTGTATCTTCCATCCTCAAAATGACTTTTCCCTACTTGCCTCATTTACAATAATAAACCACTGTATTCTCTTTTTATCTCACACCATACTTGTCATTCACAACTATGAAATATGCAGGAACGTTTGAAAGTTCACAGCATGCATCATTTTGACATGGTTTCTGAATTTCTACCAGCAAAAATGTTGTTTTCACAGCTCCTTAAAAGTACATGCTTACATATATAACAATGTTATATAAGGCTATTTCCATCGTTTGTGTCCATCAATGCACACTCCCATTTGATTTCTGTTAATCCTTCAAAAACATCAGTGCATTTTACAACACCTTTTTAAAATACCAGTATTGCTGCAGACAAATCAATTCAGGTACAGAAGAATAAACAAGTGAGAAATAAAGTACTAACCTTCCCCAACGGGAGTTCCGCAGCCTTCAAGGTTCAACATTATGTCTTTGTCTTTGTCATCTGCACTGCATCCCAAAAGCATCCAGCTCTCAACATTATCGCTTTCAGATAGCACGCTCTCCTCCTCATCATTTGAGCTGTCATCTATTACCATCACCTCTTGGGCGGTGAGAGGTCCAGAACCAGCGGAGGGAAAATTCCCACTAGGACCTTGCCTTGAAACTTCTGCGCCTGATCCTGCAGTATGCAGAGCATTACGCTCGGTGGCTTTGGCACGACTTGCTATGGAAGATCCACAGGTACGCATTCTACCTTCAGCTAAAGGGCTTGTTGACTTTCGTGCCTTGCTTTTGTAAACACTGTCTTCCTCTGGTGTATCGGACAAGACAATGATCTCAGGGTCGTCCGAAATCTCGCCATCAGAATCGTGCAGTTCAACAATATTCTGGTCTTCAAGTGGTGCCACAGCTAGACCTGGACCCTGGTCTGTGAATTCCGCAACATCTTCCGCTTCTTCAGACACCTCCAGTGAGCTGATTTCAGCAAGGTTTTGGGAATAGTGGATCTGGCTGTAGAGATGAAATTCCACCTCGCTGTCAATGCTTGGCTCAGAGGATGAATCCTCTCGGTAAAGTTCATCTTCATATACATCACTCTCCTCCGTGTCTTCAGATTCGTAAAACATTCTGGAAACCAAACTGTCTGTAAGAAACACGAAAGACTGTATCAGTATGCTCATGAACATATGCCTGAAAATATCTTTCAAATGACACTTTGGTCAAAATTGCATTTCTGCAATTGCTAGGATTAGTAGTTGTGCTCTGCATTAGGCAGGCAACATAGAGCAGAGTTTACAACAACAAAAGACAGTGTTGTAAAAAGAGACAGCAGAACATAAGTAAGGGTGCATTTTGCTTCATGTTACTTATTACTTTAACCTAAACCACTCTGACTTCTCACTGCTGTGGAAGATCTCATATTCCAAAGCTTCTCTCCAGCCTGGATTCAAAACCAAGGTTTCTGTGTGGCTCAGGAGACAAGTGAGTTTCAGATCCATGTTTTGATTGTTCCTCCAATCAGTATCAGTGCTGCACACTTCGCAAATCATGTTACTAAGAAATGCCTTATGTACATATATTCTCTCAAGGAACTGGCAAGCAGCAGCAATATTTTACAAAATATGTTGGAGCAAATCTACACCTGGGCTGCAAAGTCACTTGAGCTGTCAGTTCACCATTTAATCCCAGGAGAAGAATTACTCACAGCATGGTGCAGAAATACCCCAAAACTGAGCTCAGGTCAGAAGGCAATAAAAAAAGTGTAATAAAGGTAAGCATTCAAATTTGTGGCCTTCATACAAACCAACAAGTCAGATGGTTCTGTCAGAACACAAACTGAGTTACAGTGCCTCAAAAAAGCACTTCAACATGAGGAAGGTACACCTGCAAGCAGTGTCTGCCCAGCTCCTCATGAGCCAGATCTCTACACTCCTACCAGTTCAGCAGTAGTTATCTACGACTTTTAATGGCTTTTTTGGCCGACCTAGGATTAAAGTCCAAAATGTCTCTTTTCTTGAAGGCAGCAATGCTGCTTCTTAAACAAAGATGCAGTCAGAACTGGATGATGGGACAGAGAGCACTCTCAGCAAGCCTGCAGACAATGCAAAATTTGGAGGAGTGATTTATATACCAGATGGTCACACTGTCATTCAGGTGCATCTAAGTGGACTGGACAAATGGGCAGAGAGGTTCCTGAATGAAGATAAATACAATGGCCCATGCACCTGGGAAGAGAGAGAGCTTGGGAGCCAACTGCCCAGAGAAGCAAGTTTGCAAAAAAGGACTGCAGAGTGGTACAAGTCTGCAACACGCCAGAATACTTTTACAAAAAAACAGTGTGCTGGGCTCTTGAAGAATATCGACAGAAGGTCCAGGGAAGTGACAATGCTCTCAGACGTGTAGTGTGGTTTTTGGGTTGTTCTCTGAGGAGCCAGGCACTTGATGACCCTTGTGGGTCCCTTCCATCTCGGAATATTCTACCACTTGTTCTCTTCACACCCGCAGCGCTGCGTACGGCTCTGGGCTCTCCCACAGCAGGCCAACATGGATGGATTTGAGTGAGAGCAGTGACTAAGACAATTAAGGGACGGGAGCATCTGTCACAGGAGAGGCTGTGACAGCTGGGACAGTTCAGCGTGGAAGACTCAGGGCGTCCTGCTGATGTACCTAAGAACCTGATGGAGGACTAAAGAAAATGGACCCAGGTTCTTCCAAGTAGTGTCCAACAACATGACAAGAAACAACAGGCACAAAATAAAATACAGATTTCTCTTGCAGATAAGAAAAAACCTTTTTATTGCATCGCCTGCAAAGGTTGTGAAGGCTCTACCTTTAATTAAATTCAAAATTTAATGGGTCTCTGAACAAACTGCACCCAGTGTCGCTGCTTTGACTCAGTGCAGTTGGAGTAGATCACCTCTAGAATTTCCTTCCAGCATCATCTATTCTGTGATGCTGACCAAGTCAAAGCTATTTCTGGAGTTCACTATATACCCACTAGCCAGACGTAAAATTCAGAGGTATTCTGAAGTTACTCTGCTTACTTCAGGGACTGCATAATTTAATTTACATGCACATATCATGCATGGAGAAGAGGAAAGAAGATACTTTCTCTAAACAGTCTATCTATTTCTGCGATACAGTTAGTCCTACAGAAGCCATCATGTTTTCTGGGAATGAAAAACTGCCAGACATCTGTTTTATGGTTATGAAAGTGACACGGTACCCTATACACAACTATAAATACTTATGCTTGGGAGTCCTAGGCATAAGTAATTTGTATGATTATGGTATTCAAAGAACCCACAAGCTCTAAGGCAGCTTTCTGTGAGCATCCCACCAGAGTTCCACCTTGATCATGATAAATTTGTCCTCACCTGCATTCCTGCTACATCAGAAGTCAAACTCAAAGTCAGAGGAAAACTTCCCCTGCCCCCCTCCCTGCCAACACACACAAAGAAAAAGGCAGAAACATGTAAGACACGACTCCAAAGCAGGAAAATGTAATGCCTATCATAGAATGGCTTGGGTTCTGAGAGACCTTAAAGACCATATACCTTCAGCCTCCCTTCAGCCGTGGGCATCCACTAGTCCAGGCTGCCCAGGGTCCCATGCACCCAGGCCTTTAACACCTCCCAGGATAGACAGCATACATTTTTTAATCTCACCTGCATAGCTGGTGAAGTCACTTTCACAATCACTCTCTCTGATCATATCCAAAGAGCATCAGAACCCTACTCTCTCATTTTTAAGTGGGATCACCCTTCCACATAGATCTTAACCTGCTCCAGTCCACAGTATGAGAATAAAAGCAGAGCTGGAACTAATCAGGCAAATTATACTATTAGACAACAGTTATGGGAAGTGAGGAAAAACTTTCAGCAAAGTAGGAAATCAAGGAATCCACCTGAAGCATGTAAAAATTTTAGTGACACCAGAAAACACAACTTAATTCACTCTTTCCTTTGTTCCTGTCAGCCACTGTACAAGGTCATATCACTTTAGAACCCACGTCATAGCTGAAAACATGCATCAAAACAAGACTGCTGGATCTGAAGTGTCAAAGAATATCCACGTAGCTTACTTATAGACACACCATGGTGAAGACGAGGATAAAAGGAGGCAGCACTGCACTACACTTACTGTGATCTAAACTCCCAAGTCTATTCAGTCTCAGGAGAGTCGATGGCTCGTCCTCCTCTCCTTGATGGTATGGAACTATGAGAGGCTCTTTGTCTTGCGCAGCATATGTCAGGACACTGAGAAATGAGAAACATCAAACATCAGCATCACAAAATAATGTGAAGATACCAATTTCTGCCATTCACTGCCGCAGAATTCTGGCAGCAGCTGCCTACACTTCCTCAGCATGAGAAATATGTGTCAAGCACAACCAAAGCAAACAAACACACTGCCTCCAAGAATGAGAAAAGAAGCTCAACAGAAAGATTTGCTGTTGTTCACATTGACAAAGTACAGCAATTTCTTACTAACATTTAGACAACAAACAACAGTAAAAATCTTTTTGCTACAGCAGGAACATAACACAGACTTAGGCAAACACCTGCATAGAATAGGTAATGGGCAATGCAAACAGAGCAAGACGGAGACAAAAATAAACCACAAAACAAGTTAAATCACTGGGTCATGTGAACACTCCACTCCTTCATCAACTGGAATCCTACTGCTATCTAAACACACTGCATGTATTTCCTCAAAAGCATCTGACTGCCTCTTTGGTAGGCCTTAAGAAGGAACTTCAAGTAAAGGGCCAATAATGTAAAAAAGAAAAATGAGCCAAAACCCAAACCACAGCAATCTGAGTTTCTCTTAACCATCCTTGAACAAAACTCCAGGTGGCTAATCTAGAAACTGCTTGAGGATGGCATCTTCTCAGGAGATTTGCAAGGACTGCTTGCCAGCACTTTTTGTTTGGTTCAGTCAAATAAAACATCCTTACTTGGTAAAAAAGCAAACATTGGCAGCTGTACAGCTGCAGTCAGAAAAGAGATGTTTATGGCGACTTGCAGGCAAAAAGAGATAAGGAGCACCAGCTAGTCAATCAGAGCAGTGATAAAGTTGCACGTGGGAAGCTACCTCTCAGTCAAAACTACAAATCAGTTTGGAATGCTCAGATTTTACGTGAACACAGAAGATGCTTCAATTAAGAGCCAGTAACATCCCCAGGCCAGTCTTTCCCATGTTCCTCCTGCTTCATCTGCTGTGTTTCTTCCCACCATCTCCTCCTTCTGTCTCCTTAACTACTTCTGCTCTCTTACATCAACTCCTGCACACTCACAGAGCTCACAGGACAACAGCCTCCTTCTCTCCTCCTCTTGCCATTTCAAATTCACCTGGTGCTTAACTTTACATACTGAGTCTTTTTTGAAAACAAACAAAGAAAAAAATATAAAGAAAAGGAAGAGATTACTTCATCCTCTAGCGCTGCAAAAATTACTTTTCAAATAAGTGCAGTATTCCCATCACAAACCGTCGGCCGAATTCCAGCATTTCAATTTCTCTTGCTTTCTGCTTGGCCTGTGCAGTAATATACAGTATAATATTTTATGACAAAGGCTGTATTCAAAATACAGCAACAAATATATTCTTTGGTGTCTTAATGAGTAAAGGAAAAACAAAATGCTTATAATCAGTATCTCTCATACAGACTGGGACAACTACAAAAAATGGAGAAGAAAGATATTTTGAAGAAAACACCAAAGACTTGCTAAAGTCACAAGTCACCACCAGAACAGAGGTTAAGATATCAGCACGGCAGCATCAGCAGTCTGTAAAGATTTGTGCAAAACATTTTTCTTTTCCAGTTTTCTATTTAGTCACATCTGTAACATCCAAACTGACCGGTACTTCAGACTATGAAGGCACAGCATCTGTACAGCCGGCACAAAATTGATAAAGGATTTACACCTAGAAGCACAGCAAAGTGAAATCCTTCATTTCACCTGCTAGGTGTTTCTGGGCCCTCCCTCAGAAGTAGCACACCTCCTTGTCATTGATAGAAGCCATCAAAAGCATCAGCTTTTACAAAGCACAACACCAAAATGAAGATCACCTCTGTGTTCTCGCATGCCCTATGAAGGCAGGCAAATCCCAAATAAACACCACAACAATATGGTCATTATCAGAGCTCAGTGTTGGGAGTCAGCTCTTTTCTTCACCTGCACCGTGTTCCTGTACTATACTTAACACAGCTCTCGTCTGGGCACCAGGGATAACCCAGCTGTGCTCAAAGCAGGAAGCAACAGCTCTGTCTGGGCGCCTGGGGTGAGAGGTGTTGCCTCAGACAGCAGAGCAGCTCCTGCACGGCGCACTGAAAGCAGAGCAGAAGTGCCCTGGGTGGTAAAACGCTTCGGAACAGCTTCCTGAACTCCTTGCCCACAGCTTTTCAGGAAATGAGCCCTGAAAAGGGCCCACAGCACTTACTGCCTCGGTTACAAACAGGACGCAAAAGACAGAGCACTCAGTGCAAAGCTCCCTCACCTTTACACTTACTGCTAGCTATCTCCAGCTAAGTTTGGCTGCTAGTTTCTCATGAGAGTGACCCGCACTGCTCTATGCTGATACAAAACTCTTTTTTTTTTTTTTTTAATGTCAACTTGTGCTTGAGAAAACGTTTATTTCCTGTCACTTTTTTATACATGCTGCAAATGAATCCAAAGGAAAAACCAGAACATTGGAATAGGCTTCTCCTAGCGGAGACCTACACCTTCCAGAGACCATCAGGAAAAAAAAGCAACAACGGAGTACAACAAAACGCAGAGCTTATGCCGGCCCTTGGGAAGGCTTTTCCCTCCGCTCACTGCGACGTCCTCAGCCGGGGACGGGCCTCGAGTAGGGACAGGGCAGGGGGCTCTGCTCAGCCCGGGCACAGCGCAAAGGCAGCGCCGCGTGAGCCGGCCCGTCCCACGCCGGAGGAAACGCGAGGTCCGGGCCGGGAGCGCCGCGGCGGAAGGGAGGTACCCGGCCAACGAGCCGGGCCCAGCGGCACGGGAGCCGCGGAAAGCGGCCCCGGGGAGCAGCGGGAAGCCGAGAGCGGCCGGCGGTGGGCCGGGAGGGAGCGCGGCCGGGCCGGGGGAGGCGGCGGGAGGGGGCAGGGCGGCGCCGCTCTCATACTCACTGCTGGCCGCACCGGGACACGCCGAGCCGGAAGTGGCGGCGACCGGCCCACCCCCCCCGCAGCACGTGTTTCCGGTCCCGCCCCTCCGCCTCCTCCGGGCGCGGGTTGGGCGGTCGGGCTGGGATGGCGGTGGGGCGGGCTTCGCCGCTTCGTCCTGAGAGCGGGGCGGCGGCCGAGGGAGCGGCACGGGCTGCGGCGGGGGAGGGCCGGGGGGCTGAGGGAAGGGCCGTGGCTGGACCGCGCAGCTCCGCGGGCAGCGTGATGCTAGAGCTCGAGGAGCGCTGGGGCGGCGCTCCTACACGGCTGTGCGTTTGGGCGCCGCCGGGCGAGCCGGGCTGGGGATCGGCCCGCCTTCCGACTGCGATGTTACGAGCCGAGAAGTCGGCCGAGTGAGACAGGTGCCCGGGGAGCAGCGAGGGGCGGATCGGGCACTGCTGAGCATCGCCGAGGAGCGATCGAGACCCGAACGGCCGAGAAGAGAGCGCCTGTGGGCACGGCGGGCTCCTCCCGCCCGGGCTGCCTGCCGAACCCTGTCGAGGCACGGCCAGATGTGTGCACGAGGCACCGTCCTGAGCAGTGGCGGGCTCGGAGGACACGGAGGACTTGGCCTCTCCTGTGCAGGACGTTTTGGAGGAGAAGAGAGCTGTCATGGCTCAAGTGGTGAAAACGGACGATCCTTTCCGAGGATGGGGCTTGCTGGGTGGAAGCTGCTTGATGGCGCACGGCTTGCAGGTGCTGGCATCCAAAGGGTGTTAAAACCACCTACACCATCCTCTCTCTTTAGCTCCAGAAATAAGTATTTTAAGTGGTATTTTGCAGAGTCTGAACATGTCTCTGACTGCGTCTATAAGGAACTGGCACCTCCCAGTGCAGAACAGCTGCCTGTTCCCTGATTAGCTATAGAGGAGTTTTTCCTCTTCTTACTCTAATCTTCTTGCAGGGATGTATTTGAATTTTAGAATTAACTTCTTCTACCCTGGAGAGATAAAGCAAGCATTGGACATTTTCGAGACTAATATGCAGTTGTATGAGGGATTGCCTGAAACCAGAATGTTTAATTGAACCTGGCTTTTCTCATCAATTAGTACTTCTGAATATGATAATTTCACCAAAAGTAAAGATTCTGAGCTGAATTTCTTTACCAGATGGTTTTATCTTCTGCTCTGATGGACAGAGGTTAAAGATTTTTCTATGCATCATGAAGACAAAAATGCAAGGGAGCTTAAAGTTCAACATGAGAGGTAAAAATTCTCTCTGTACAAGAATGTATTTCAGAAAGCAAATCAGCATTATTTAGGGAAATTGTCAGTGGTGTCCTGGTACCTTTCTGGATCATGCTAGAAAGCTGGACATACTGGTTATTGTGTTTTGATTTCTTGTTCAAATACTTGCAAATGGAAGAGCGAGCCATTTTCATTTAACAACTAATTCTTCAGAGCACTGCGTACTGTGAGGTAACTTTGTTTTGCCTTTTCCTCTTCTAAGCAGATCTGTTTAGGAGAAGGAAAATTTTGTTTTCAAATATTCTGTTGTTATTGCTTACAGCTTTTGGTTGAACTGCTGTAAGGCTGGTCTTCCACTGCAGGGGTATGCTGTGCAAAGCAGACCTCAGTAGCTGGCACCTTTAGCTGTGATTTAAAAATGGGATAACTGCAAAACCCATCAAAGATATGGCACAGGCTGAAGCAGAAGCCTTGGAGACCAGCAGACAGTCAACAGTCTAGCAAGGGAAGAGACAAGACAAGCACTTCTGTGTCCTGTGAAAGTAACCCCCTCTGCCCTGCAAGCACCGTGCAGCATATACTGTAGGGGTGGAAGGCAAGAGTGGGGGTTGGTCTGGAAACTCACACATCTGCTGAAAGTAGAAGGTACAGAGGTGTTGGAGAGGATGAAACTCCTGACTCCATGCTTACCCCCTGAGAGAGCTTCCTCTCTTTCCACAGGACCAGCAAGCCTTGTGGCCAGCAGTCCGGACTGCCAGCATCAACCCTGCTGCCTGCAATTGCAGCTGGGGCAGGATGTGACTGCCAAGGACAAGCTGCTGTGAGTGTGATGTGGTGCAGCATTATTTGTGGATGGGGGGGAGGAGGAGGTACATAGTATGTGCTGCTAAGGAGGACCAGTCTTGCTTTAGAGTTTAAACAGGCCCAATTTGTCATTCTTCTTAATGTCACCACACAATTTCTAATGCTCCCATATGTATCTGTGTATGTACATTTAATGGGAAATGTTCTCTTCTGTCATACCCACAAAGGCTGGCTGACTCTGGACACTACCAGCTGGCTGTTTTCCCAGATAACTGCCTTGGCAGCTCAAGGTAACATGCTGCTGATGCTGACCACAAGGGATCATTCTCTTAGGGCCTGCTAGCAGCCCTTAGATACTAGGCATGGTGCTGAGCATGCTTTCCCAGTGGACACCCAAGGGACAGCCCAGAGCTTTCACTTTCCATTTTTGTAAGCCTTTATATAGGGACTTTCCTAATACTGCATTTTCAACATCACTGGCATGTAATTGCAGCCTGTATGTTGAGCCTGGGAACAGCAGCATGTACATGTTGGCTGGAAAAGTGTCTTTGAAGGGCAAAATGATCCAGTTCTCTCATCCCCCAGGCTTTGGGCCAGTAATGAAGAAAAATGAACAACCTGCAAGTAGGAAGGTTTTCTTTCCTAGCTGCATGCAGGCAGACCCTAGAAATAGAAACAGAACTATGGCACCTGATATATGCAGCAGGTAATTTCCAGCAATCTAATCATGATACCTTTCAGAAGAATACTGTTTTTTTCTACCTCTACTTATTACAAAAACCCTCTCAAATGTATCCAAAATTAACTGTTGTAAAACAATTGTAGAACGTTGCAAAACATTGTTGTTGATATGACAAGAGGATGAAACTGAGTTGTAATACAATAGGCAATTGCCCGGGCCCTAAGGACAGTGATGCACATTCCTGTCCTGAGGCTGTCTGACCCTGCTGCCCTTCACCAAGCTTCGTCTTGATGTCCCAGCCCAGCCCTATTTAAACACGTTTGTGATGACTTTGTGATGGATACTTGGCAGTCAGTCGTGGCGTGGCTCATATTGCTCAGGTTTGCATCAGTGTATATGGGTAAGGGAAAGCAGCACAACATTTTCCTTCGAGCGCATGCCAGTAGCATTCATAGCTAGCCTCCCTCTGTGAGAGTTCGTGTCTTTCCCAGCACTTGCAACACAGCTTTTTCTAGTTCAGCAAATTCTGTGTGCAGTTGAGGTTATCAGGAGAAAGAATGACTTTTATCGAGCCTGTGTTGAAAACAGCCACTGCTGTAAAGGGCACTGAAGCACAGTAGTTTGTGTAGCACTAAATTTCTGACTTCGCCTTCATACGGTATAGAAAAAGTAAGATTGCTTGCTTGCCTTCATGTCTTTTACTCCTTTTTTTGAAGAAACAGCCCTCCTCAGAGCTTGTAGGTCATGCTGTCCAAACCGCCTCCATCCTCGGGGCAAAGGGCCATAGGTCCGTTGTACAGATGTGTACAGGCTTATGTTGCTGCTGTTCTGGGTTGCCTGCACTAAATGCAATGGGATTTACATGTGATGCTCAGGCAGTGGCAATTTCACACATGCTCCCTTTCACAATTAAGCAGACTGAATCCTGCCTCGTGAACGATGAACTGTCTTGCATCTGGACTCAGTGCAAACCTTTCACATCCTCTGAGCACCTCCCACGTGGTACGCACTGACTTGTGCAGCAGCTGGAAGGCCTTGAGCATGGAGATTCAGGCTCCAACACGCACGACCAGCTGGAAGAAAAGGGCTGGCAGCCCCTTTTTGTCTGGTTGCTGATGCTGTGAGTCCTGTGTGCCCCACATTATGCTGGGTTTTGCTTCCTGTGGGGAGGACATTCCCTTTACCTCCACTTACAGAACCCACAGCATTCCAAGATTCTAAAGATAGATGGGAAGATTCAGAAATGCTGCAGAGGAGAATTTGCAACATCTCCAACTACTTGGAGACACTTCAGGTCCCTGTATCTTCCAGACTGCAGAACTCCAGTTGTTACTGCACCACAAACTTTAAGCACTTTAAGAGTAAAAGGGAAAAAAAGTGGAGATATGTGTGTAAACTGGCATTATTCAGTCCAGATGCCAGTAGGTGGCACCCAAGAATGTGCAGCTCCGTCGGTAGGCTTTGTGCAAGCCTCACTGGTTGTTGGCTGCAGCACCTCGGGCTCTCAGCCTCTGCTCTCCCTGCGGCCACGAGGAAACCTGCAGGACTCTTGCTCTTCTTAATGTACGATTTCAAGTGCTGTAGGAAACAGTGCGGAGAAGTCCAGAATTATGCAGAGTATAACCCAGTGCTATTTGTTGTTAAGGTGTCCATGCGTGGTTGCTGCTTTCTGTTGCCTGTAGGTTCACTTCACATCAGTCCTGTGTGGTGAGATGGCCCCGAGCTGCTGATTCCTGTGGGGCTTGCTCAGAATGTACAGCTAGATAGAGCTGTCTGAGAGCACTGCTGGGGAATAACACGAGTCTTGGCCACGTTACTGGTTTTTTTTGCAATGTTTCTTCCAGTTCAGAAAAATGTGAGAAAGCAACTGAAGAGTGCAGGCCTGCAAGGAAGTCAAACTAAATGTGCATAGCCACGTTTTTAAGATCTTAGTTTTGCAGTCCCGCTGAATGTTACTTATACCCAGACTCATGTAAGGAGATGGGTTGTGTTTGTGACTGGTTTCCTGTGCTGAGTGATGCTGTTAGTGGCTCGTGCAAGCAGTGCCCAACAGCCATAGCGCCTTCACCCAGCAGCTGCGAGCAAGGATTGCTTTTGTGTGGTGGTTAGGCTGAGAGTTTCATTTACGTTGGTCCTAGTCTGGCAAAAAGCACACAGTTTAGGGGATGAGGCAGTTCTGTCCCTCAAGGTGTGAAGGCAGAGCTGGCTGGGCAGAAGGCCTCTCGCAGGGCTTCGGGCTGCAGAGAAGCTGGGTTTGTCCGGGGAACACCAGGCAGGAGACCAGGAGAGCAAGAAGGAGAGAAAACAGATGAACCACTAGCGGACTAACGAGGTGGCAGCTGCGTCCTGTTGTCACCTCCGGTTTGTTGTGCTCACCGGCTGAAACGCCCTACCCAGGAACATCCCTTTGCGCTGAAATGGGGGAAAGCCGTCGCGGGAACTCCGGCAGACCTCGAGGCGCTGGGCAGCCTCCCTGCCGGATCCCACCGGGGAAACCTCCCGACCCGGCGCTGCGCGGCTGTGCAGCCCGCACGGCGGCCGGAGCTGCGGCCCGTCCTCACCTTCACGTGCGCGCCGCAGGAACGGGAGCGCTCAGACGTTAATTAAATTTCCACCCACCACCTGGCCCGCTCCTCCTCCTCCCGGTGCTCTGCTTTGCAGCTTCAACAGAACAGTGGGAGAGGGGAGGGAGCGTAATTACGGAGCTCCTCGGAGCCGGCTCCGCGGCGCCCCGCGGCTCCTTAGTTACAGCTTCGCCTGCACCGCTTCGCGGAGGGTCGGCGGGGGGCGGGGAGAAGGGAGCGGGGGGTGGGCGCGGCGAGGGCGGGCGGCAGCCTGCGGGGCGGCCCCGGGGAGAAGGCAGGGCGAGGGGATGGAGAGGCAGGGAGAAGGGAAGAAGGGAAGAAGGGAAGGGAGCGAGGGAAAGGGAGGAAGGAGGGCCGGCGGGAGCAGAGCGTGGTTTGTCTGCGGGGCGGTGAGGATGCAAGGCGGGCGCCGAGAGATGCTGAGCGCTGCCACTGCCCGCACTTCTCCCCTCGGGGCAGCACGCGGTCCGCTCTCCTTCTCTGGCGCTGCAGAGCAGGGCTCGGGCTCCCAAACCCCGTGCGCGTCCCTCAGAGCGGTTGTGAGGAGGGTGGGTTCTGGAGGACGGAACTGCTTTCCCAACATATTAAATCTTCTCTGAGAAAGCATTTCCTTTCCCAAACCACCCTAATTTTCTCTCAGAATAATTGCAGTGGTGTTCCGACTCTCTCCCAATTCGAGCAAATAAGAATACTCGGCATTTTCAGGTGAAAAAAGCCCTTTCTCCTGTAAAGAGCCAACGTTCTTGGTGCGAGGACAGGCGGACCAAGCCAGCAAGGAAGTGATGCCGTTGGCTCGACTTGTCCTTGAGCAGCCATCCACTGGAAAACAGCATTTCTGCTGCCCCCTGCTGCAGGGGTCCTGTGCCCGGGGGAAGGGTTACCCTTCAGACGCCGCAGGTCTGCCAAAGCAAGTCCTTCAAAAGAGTGTGAAGGGGTGGAGAGGGTGCACGTTTCCAGTGTAAAACTGTTTTGAGTCCACCAGCAGCTTCTGCAATGCGTAGATGTGCATTTCCTCTTCTTACAGAAGGGAAGGGACAGCTCAGAGCAGGTAGGACTCTGTTCTTGAGGTCTTGGAGCTGCTCTCTGCCAATAGTTAACTCTGACCTCGTGATTTCCATTTTGTTTTGGCAGCTCCCAGTCATTGTTTCTCTCTTTCCCTCTCTATCTTTTTCTTTTTTTTTTCTCCCTCTGGAAAATTTCCCTTAAGGAACCACCGGTGATGACCCATGGGACAGTGCGTGAATGCTCTGCATTGTGCAATGCTCTGACATTTGGCATTCCTATGGCGTTATCCCCCATCAATGCAGAATAAGTTGTCAGAGCATGAAATTGGTATTTTTACATATTCTTAAGGTACAGATGTCATCTGAAAGCCATGCACAGGCATTATGATTAAACTCTCTGTTTCATTCTCTGCCTATGAACAGGTCTGTTTGGAAGATTTCTCTCCTTTTGGGGGGTTAGAGAGAAAAGACGTAGCCTTAAAAAGTGGCAATGCTACCTGATATCACCATCAAAAGGTGAAAGCTAAGTTTAAGGCACTGTGCACTGAGTGCAATATAGACTCATAAATGCAGAGCAATAGTGTTCAATTCTTAGCACCTGTGTTCCTGGCGTGGTAGCAAGAAGCAAACAAGTACCAGATGGAATATAATCAGTGACTCAGTTTCTTGTGCCAAATATATCAACGTGTTCCAAATCAAATCTGCTCAGGGCGTACAAGTTTGTTATTCTACGTTAATTACTGCCTAAGAATGGCAGACCCTTATGGGAGGATTAGTATGGCTAAACATAGTGTACATGGAGAAAGAAGAGGAAGGGCATGAGAAGGTATCCACGTGGGACCCCAAATCTTTGGTTTGGTTTGTTTGACACAGAAGGATGAGGACCTTTCCAAAGTTTCCTGTTTGGAGGCAGGTCAGGTGCCCTACCTGTGCTGTGTGCCCCCCCTTGGAAACAAAGCTTGGTGCGCACTGAAACCAGAAGCTGAGCAGTGTTCTCAGCTGGGATTTTGTAGATCAGGCTGCGTAAAAGCTGTGAGCGTCCTGCTCTGACCTCATAGCTTACCCTGCTGTGGGCAGAAGGTTGGACTGGAGACCTCCTGAGGTCTCTTGCAGCCTGTATTGCCCTGTAGTCATGTTCTCTCCTAGGCAGAAGTTAAAAGAAGAGGGTGTTCAGCTTTGGCATGACAGATCTTTCTGCTCAAATTCTTCCCAGCTTTTGTACAAAGAGTGTTTAACTCTGCACAGAGCTTCATCCTGTGCTGCTGTTTGCCATGCTTGGTTAGAGGTATGTCTGCAGTCCATGAGCTTCAGCAGGGTTACAGGGTTACAATGCCTTAACCAGCATTGTAGTGTTCAACGAGTGAGAGGCTAGAGAACTACCCCAGGTTACAGCTTCTCTCCACACTTACCAGAAAACAAAGCCAGGCTGGATTATCCTTAAAAATAAGTTATGCAAAGCCGTCATCATCCAGGCTCCTCCTCCCTGTCTTGCTCACTGTCCTCCCAGAAGCTAGTGCTCTACCAGCCAGTTCCAGCCAAACGTGGTAGAGTGGTGACAAACTCGAAAGGAATTGAAGTCACAGGCATTGTAGGAAAACCAACACATCTGTAGAGATGGGAGAGTTAGATTTCTGTCCTCACAAATCACAGGGCTCCCTGATGGGCTTGGCAACAGTCCGTATGGCTACCTGGCTTGGATGTGGTCTGGGAACGGCCATGTTATGAGTTGCCTCTTGCTCAGTGATGGTTGGAGGGGGTGAAAATGGCTTGGGAGTGCTGTCAAAGGAAGCTGGGAACACAGAAGCTGCTGAAAGGATAGATAAGGAGATGTGGGAGAAGAGAGGAGAACTCCTCCTGTTTGTCAATAAAGTCAGAAAAGGAAATGAGAAGGAAAGTGGGTATGTAGTAGGGAAAAAAGCAGATAAGGATACAGCAAACACAAAAACAAAAATTGTGGAATTCACTGAGTTCCATTAGTTGTTAGAGAAATTGCTAGCTGATTACATTCTTACTCTGAATTGAAGAGGATGGAAAGATGTGATGGCACTTTGGTTGTAAGCACAGAACATACTCCTAAAGACAGTTCAGGAGCAAATTTAGAATGCTGTGGACTCAGTAAAATGCTAGAAGACTTCTGAGGCTGCTTTATGGTTATGATGTGGCTGTGTGTTATGTTCCAAAATTCCCATCTTTCAACCAGATGTCTGACAACAGTGTACATAGCTTCTGCTTGGCCACATGGTCCGCGTGAAAGACCAATTCCAAGGGCACTGGGACTCTCTGTCTGCAGCCCAATCCGAACCCCATCACAACCAGAGCAAGGTCTGCCATGGTCTTCTGAGCAGATGAACGAGCAGCCCCCATCCAAGTGCACATCCACAGCTCACAGGTTGTGATTCTTCAGGTAGGGGTTCAGCAGGGACTTGTAAGGAAAGTCTCGTGGAAGACTGCAGAGGTGTTGCCCTGGGGACACCACTTTGTTTCTCTCCCCTTCCTTTCTGCTCAGAATCCTGCCTGAGTGTTGGTCTGGCTGCAAAATGCAGCAACCAGGAGTTCAGCCAAGCCTCTGTGGCTGAGTCCACAGGGCACACCAGGACATATCCAGGAAGTGAAGCCTTTACACAGGTGCTGTGCCTCCAGTGTCACCGACCATCAAAAGGGATGGGAGCAGATGAAAATCATCTGCTTGCAGAACCTCAGTTCTGTTGCTGATATCAATATAATGCAAAATATGAGAATGAGTCTCTTTTGGGAAATGAATCAAGGCCAAATAGCTTTGGCAGCTGCTTAAGCAGTGCTCTGTGACTGCAACAAGATTGCTGTCTTGCACGTTTGGCCCAGGAAGCAATGGGCAAGACAGCCTTTCTCTACAAGCATCAGTGACCGTGATTGGCTTTATAACCACAGGTTTCCCTCCAGTGCACTCCATGGGGCTGAAGATCTTCTTCACCAGGCCCAGCAACAGACATAAATGTGAGCACAAATTGTTTTGCCTGGGACGAAAGGACACACTGGACCTTTGGTGTGGCTTGTCATTGCTAAGATCTCAGAGACTTCTGGCCAATTGCATGGCACACTTAGATACATACGTGTTGTCATCAGAAGCAGGCCAGCAGAGGAGAAAATAACCCATGAAGTTAGTGTAAGAGGGCATGGCAGAGCTAATGGGCAACTTGCACTGACTGAAGGAAATGTTTGTTTTTCCAACCAGGAGTAAGAAGTTAATCCTGATAGGGAGAAATCTGTTGTGGTGCTCTGCAGGATTTCTCTTACTTCATTAGACTCTGACACTCTGAGGGCAAATCCACATTGTTACATTGTCACTTCTGCCTGAAAATATGTGCGCCAGTGCTTAATGTAAGCTTATTTTTCCTTCTTATTTTGTGAGTGTAATTGTGTACGAAATTGAACGGAGGACTTTTATTTACTTGTTAGCAGCCAGTGGGTGTCAGGTCCTATCTTCAAACTAAGGTATCACTGCAGATTCAGAGGCAGTCTGAGCCCAGGGAAGATGTGCTGCAAGCTCTGTGTGCCCAGCACGCTGTCCTGCAGTGGTGTGACCCATCAGCATGGCAGCAGCACAGCTCCTGCCTTCCCTTCTCTTGGCAGCACCCACTGAAAAGAGTGCAGCCTGTCTGCAGCCCTGCTCTTGCTCAGTTGACCAAGCAATCCGTATCCCCATGTACCAGCGATCTGTCATCGTGTTTGCCTCTTTCCCACTCTGCAAACTGCATCAGTTTCTGCATCATCTCTTTCAGTAATTGGGAGAATTGCCATAAGTTCACTTGCTGGAGCATGCCTCCAGGAGAAGCCATCCCCTTGTGCACGCCCTGGGTAGACACACTTTACATCTAGTTGAGCAGCTTTTCCTCTTCCCATATGTAACCACTGATATCAGGCACCTTCCCAGCAGGTGCTGTAGCTGCTTCTGGAGCAAGGCAAACCATCATCTGTTGCCACGCTCACACTGTGCTGAGTACAGTGGTGGATGCTGAGGCAATGGTCTGGATGCTGCTTGTGTGTGTTGCCGGTGTGTGTGGAGCCTGCTGCGTGGCTCTGGCATTGTACCATGCTCTTCAGCTGCAAAAGCCACGATGCAGAACAAGGGGCAGATGTGAGAGCAGATGGGTAGAGAGGGACATGGCAGCCCCATGTAAGGCTACTGGCGAGAGAACCTGTGCGTATCCCGTGGGTTACAGGAGAGGCAGAGGTCCCGCACTGACACCTGAACAAAGCTCAGTGCTCACTTGCTAGACGTGCCACTCCCGAGCAGAGGCTGTTGCAGGAGCGCAGGGCGGGCAGCACGCCGAGGAGGAGTCCCAGCGGGGACCTCAGGCTCTGCTACAGCGGAGAGGGGCTCGGGAAATGAACGCGGGCTCCCGACACCGGGGCTCCGTTCGGATAGGCGGAGCGGCGCGGGTCCCTCAGTAGTCCTGCCTGGTTCCCAAGGGCAGGGTGTGAGGAGGGCCGGGCTGGGCACAGGATGTGCGCAGAGGCAAGGGCTGCGCTGCCGGGTGCCGGGCACGGGGTGGCCCTGCGGGGAGCCGTCAGCCCCGCGCTGCCCGGACTGCGCTCGGATCGGCGCACCCGGCAGCTCCGCTCCCCCAGCGCGGCGTCCGCACACCCGCCGGTGTCCGCAGCGCTCGGTGCCGGGCTGCGGCAGCCCCGTGCCCGCCACTCACCTCGCCGGGCACGGCCGGTACATCCGGGCGGGTGAAACAATCCCGCTCCGAGCTGCGCCACGTGCAGATGTGACAGCCGAAACATCTGCGAACGGCCCTGCGGAAACTTCAGCCGTGGGGCGTCCCGCAGCCCCGCGCCCCTTCTTTGCTTTTCTCCCCGATAGGAGCGGTGGGGCGGGCGCCGTGCCGCGCTGCTGCGCCTCATCCCTGCGCCCAACGCCCTGCCAAAGAGCAGCGCCTGCACGGAGCGGCCGTGCTCGGCCGAATCGCTCCTACTCGCGGGGTCGGGGCAGCCGTCCGCACGCTGCGACCCTCCGGGAGCGTGGTAACGCGTGGAGCTGCGTGGAACGAGGGAAGGGAGTGGAAGAGGGGCGCCGGTGGGAGATGCCCAGAGGAACATCTGCTCCCTCCAGCAGAAGGGCAGTTCTCTGGAGATGAACCCCATGCCTTCTGCTGCTGCCCTTCGGGATGTCCCCACGTGGCGGGGCCGACTGCCTGGGCACGAGGCACCTCACGTCGTGTGTAAGGAATGCGGCAGTTGCGGGGTTACTGCCAGCTATCAGGAAGATGTGCGAACTGAACTGACCCACACAGCACTGCTTCCTCTGGGAGGCAAAAGCCAAGGAAGAGGGGAACACCTTCTGAGGGTGGCCTGTGTGCAGAGCAGTTGAAATGGACATGCTGAGCTTATGAAAATGACACACGCAGGGCTGAGATAGGAAGGAAGCAGAAGAAAGATATCTGTGGCCAAATATAGAGGGAAATCCCGCTCTGAGAGCCTGTGGCCCACCTCCGCTGCTCATACATCAGTGAGCAGTGCGCGGCACGCATGGCTTTCTGCAGGGGAAAACAGTAGTGCAACGTTCTCAGGGAAAACCTGCTTAAAGCACTGCTCCTAAGAAAGGCAATTTTGGAAAAAAAAAAGTACAACTGTGCTGGGAGTGCAGCAATGACTGCCATTTTTTGAGGAACAATGATTTTTATCAAAGGTTTCTCAGAAGGAAAAGAAAAAATGAAATGAGAAGAAAAACAAACAAACAAACAAAAGAAAACCTTTCCTTGAGTGATGCACGTAGTTTGAGAGATCTCTGCCAAAACTTTTAGAAGCTGGTAAGGTGGTGAGCAGTGAAGACCTCACAGTGGGAAGTGACGGCCGTGCTCAGCCGGGCGGTGGAGCTAAAACTGCCGATAATTAGGCAGGGAGGCATGCGTGGCCCTGGAAGCGACACGAACGAGCTGTCGGCAGCTGCCCTGTGACTGCTGGGTGGCAGACAGAACCCATGGGCTTACCTCCTCTGGAGCTGCTCCGCTCCTCTTCCGCCACTTCATCTGCAGCTTCAGCAGCCGCCTGCAGCAGGGGCAGAGCTGCCCCTTGGGAGTGGAACGGGGCCACGCAGCAGTGCTGGAGATGTCCACAGCCAGACTGGTGTGAATGCAGCCTGGCATCCTGCTGTAGTCCATCTGCTGTGAACCGTTCACCATGCAGGAGGGAAGTCAGAACTTTAACACAGGAGGAGGGAAGAAGCTTCTTGAGATGAAAACCATGGAGTCATACAACTATACCATGACTTGTGTTGGAGGGGTCCTCAGAGGTCATAGAAGCACAGAACGGTTGGGTTGCACAGAACCTCGCAGCTCCACCCCATGCTGTGGTCTGGCTGCTCCCACCAGCTCCGGCTGCCCAGGACCCAACCAGCCTGGCCTTGAATGCCTTCAGGAATGGGGCACCCGCGGTTTCTCTGGGCAGCAGGGCCACTGCCTCACCACCCTCTGAGTAAGGAATTCCTTTGTAACATCTAACCTAAATCACAGAGGAGAGAGGGGTGCTCATGTAGGCCACTCAGGATCTAAAGGGTAAGGAAGTGAATCTTTCTCCTGCTGTTCAGTGGAAAAGTGGTAAGAGGCCCCTGACAGAGCTGCTCCTGCTGGGGCGTGCTGGGGGACAGCCCTTGTCTCCTCCTGAGGATGTAGCAATGTGCTCTGCTGGCGCTGCTGAAGGAAGTGCCTTCGCTGCCCATGAGAGCTGTGTTGGTGTCTTCCAGCCCTCGTGACAGCAGGCAGAGCTGAGCAGGTTGCAAGGCAAGATGGAGATCTGTTGCGCCTGTGGTGGTGTTCCCTATGAGCAGGAAGACGTGCTCTGCATGTTAGTAGCGAAATGCTGGAGGTGCAGGAGTGCTCTGGTCATGGCAGTGCTGCTGAGAATGGCGTGGGCTGGAATGGGATGCAGATGGCAGGGCTACATCCCAGAGCTTTGGGGTTGGACAGCTGCTGTGGTTTGTTTCAGCACTGCCTTGTCCGAGAACCAAAGAATCAAACATCTTTCCAATCTTTGTCTCACTTATCTGTAATTCACCAATTTTGCACTGTTGTTGCAGTGATTTCTCTTATAGAAGCACAGATGCTCAGGCACCGTTGACCTGAAAGGGCTCCTGTGATGTATAGGTGCTATGCATGTGGAGTCCTAAGGTAAAACGTTTGGGGTTGCCTCGATGCCAATCTGCACAGCATTGGCTCTCAGGTGACGTGAATTCACATGGCTTCTCCTGCTGCAGTGCCACGGAGTTTCCAGGATGTTTTCCGAGGTATTTAGGTTTATTTCAATGTTTACAACGCATTTGTTGTTCATTAAACATATTTACCCAGGCTAACCCAACACGAAAGAAATTATCTTGTTTACACTGGAATCTTGACAAAAAACACAGGCAGAAAAGGTAGACAAACACACACAACCCAACTGCGGTGTGGAACATCGATTCGCTGCCACTTTCAATTTTTCTCATTAGAACTTATTTTATTCGAACGTAACTCAGTACTCTGTGTAAATGTGAAGTTGTTAATCTTATTACTGTAAGGAAAACAAATTAATTATTATGCATGATATTGGAAATGGGTTGTTAGGCTGCCATGGGGAAGATTAGGAGAATACACTCATTACTTCAAATGATATCTGATGTACACGCGCAGCTCTGTTCTTAAATCACTCGCGGTGCGCTGATCGCAAAAGCAGCAAGCAGAAGAGCCCTTCTTCTGCCCGACTGCCGAACGTCAGCCGTGCACTGGAAGCTGGGCCGGGGGCTGCACTCAGCCTTCCGCGCGTCGCAGTGCCGGCGCTGGGCAACGGCAGACGAAGCTGCTACGGAGGCACAGTAGATGCTGCTGCGTCCGAGCGCAGCCGGCAGCCCGGGAGCTCCTCCTGGATCCTAAGGACGGGGCTGTGAGCGGGGGGGGAAAGAGGGGAAGCATGGCAAAGCGTGACACCGCCTGGCGAGCCTCGGGTCTCAGTCCTCCCCCCGCCCCTTGGCAGCCGCTCTGCCCCCTCTCAGCTCGGGGCAGAGCCTCCCTCGCGTGGGCACCCGCGCCTGCCTGGCCTGCACGGAGCGGCTGAAAATGCGCTGCAGTTCAGGTGTATAAGCAGCCAGCTCCTATTCCAGCATTTTTCACTCAAGCGTAAAATAGAGGGCAACAAAGCCATGAAAGCAGCAGGTCGCACCCACGCACTTTGCCGTCTCCCGCTGCCGTGCTGCAAATGCGGCCATGCCGTCCCGGCAGGCAGAGCAGAGGCTGAGCAGCACTGGGAAGCGCTGCCCGGACTGCACGGAGGGGAATGGAGGCACCCGCCCAGGAACGGCGTCGTTACCGATCTCCGCTTTTGGGGGCGAGTAACACTGTGCCCACCAGGAAGCAAGGAGTAAAAAGAACCCTCTGTGCCCGGCGGCGGAGCTGCTGGAAGCCCCGAGGTCAGCTTCTATCAGAGCGTGTCCTGCCAGGCGCGGCACAGACACAGGGACAGACGCAGGGACAGACTCAGGGACAGACTCAGGGACAGACTCAGGGACAGACACGTGTGCTCAGCGGACGCGGTGCGGTGTTGGGGGCGGTGCTGTGCGGAGCGCTCCGGCCCTCCGCGCGGTGCTCCGTGCGGGGATGGCCGCCCCGGGCCCCATTCCCGGCGCCGGGAGCTCTGCGTTCCCAGCCCTCAGTGCCGTCGGAACGCGCCCGGCCGCGCTCGGAAGCCCTCCGGTTTCCCTTCCTAAGAAAGAGTTGTAAGTGGCTCTTCACGGCGATTAGGGCTCTCTGTCGAGCAAATGGGCCGAGAGCTATCGCACGGCTCTTCTTTAATTTCCTTCTTATTGATTTCAGAATTTAACTAAGACAAAAGAAAAAAGGTTTCAATTACAGTGCCACCTTTTTGTATTTCACACCTAATGATCCTCACGCAGCGGTGTAATTGGGGGTGAGCGGCGTCGGGAGTTAATGACAGATCCCGCGCTGCCCTCAGAGCCTCCTTTAGCCACAATTCACCGCGCGGCGACAACGAGAAGAGCATCACCTGCTCCGAGAGCCCCGCGCCCGAATTAGAGCAATGCAAATAAAGAAAGAGACAGTGCGCCAAAAATACCCCCAGAAGGGGAAAAAACAATCTCTTGTGGTAACTGCTCTCAGCGGGACGCAGGGCTGAAGCTGCCCCACACCAACGGCCTCGAACGGCTGTTTGCGTCCCGCACGGAGCTCTGCGGGGGCACGGCGGGCCCCCGGCACGGCGGGTGGTGTCACTGTGTAGGGCACGGCCCGGCTTCACGTCGAGCTCACAGCAATGGGAACGCAGAGCGGAGCAACGAGGGGACGGGAGCTGCCCGTGGGATCTGGGGAGGCATCTGGGGGGTATCTTTGAGCAGGAATAGGAAACTGGGGAGCATCGGCCTCTCTGGCCAAAGCGCCTCTGCTCCACCACGCTGACGGCAAACACCCAGGCTGTTTTTTGTGGCACTGAACAAGTGTGGCCGCCTGATGCCTCGGGCACATCCTGCTAGGGCAGGTCGCTCTCCTGCCCCCGGCCCAGCAGCAGCACCCATCAGAGGAGCCTGATGTTCCAGGCACCGAGCCAGCCAGAGCCTGCCAAACACAGAGCTGACGGCTGTTGTACCAGGACTGCTGGGCACGGAGGAACTTCTGGTTACAACAGAAGAGCTTGAAAATGTACGAATGTATTCATCCCCGCTGGCCTCTGCCCCTCTTACCAACACGCATGAGGGAGTGGCCGTGCCGCGCAGGGCTGTGCGAAGTGGGTGAAAACACACCCTGAGGAGGTCTGAAGTTGGCTGCTGGAGCTGTGGGAGCCGCGGCTCTCCTGTGGGACAGCAGAGGTGTTGGGGAGAACCTGCCGGGGGCACATGCTGTGTTTTGCCTCTGAATGTCCTCTGGGAAATGTTCCGAGCTCTTTGTCTGGTTGGGTGTGAAATATATTGAGATGAAGAATTTTTGGCAGCTGAGGTTCACCCCTGCATCTGTGTATGTACATGGCAGCACGCTGATGGAGACCTGTGACTACTGACGCATCACCCAGGCAGTGAGGGATGCTTGTTGGGATCCTGCACTGGGAGCTGCCTGATGCCTATCCTGTCCGGGTGTCTGATATGTGTTATGTGTTACGTGGTTGAGGCTGAAGCCCAGCAGCCTTTTGTCAGTCTGCAGAAGAGAATAGGTTTCTTATTATGAAACATCAAGCAGGGAGGACCCGGGTCCTCTGGGCAGCGCTTAGGTGCATCTCCCTTGGGCCCCACAGACCCCTGGGTTTCCTGACCTCCCTTCCTCTGTGTGCGTTTCCAAGCACATTCACATTGACAGGGGGCTGACATCAGCCATACTACCCTTGTTGCTGGCAGCTAATGGAAGTAGACTGCTCGGTGGCACACCTTCCTGCCCTTCAATCTGTATCTTCTGGTGATCTGGAAAGTGGAGGCATCAATCTGACATTTTTGTGATGCTCTGATAAGAGCTAACACAGACCCTGCAGCACCGATGGACTGGGACAGAGGTTTCTGCTCTGGCACAGGCATCCCTCTGGGAATGCTGACCCTGGCTGCTGCATGCTGTGGGCTGAAGGCAGTGCAAGATGCGGTGCAGGCAGCAGAGGTACCATGGAGGTGCAACACACGCAGTCGTCGTGCCATGAGCTTTCTCTTCCCCACTGCCAGGCAGCAGAGCTGCTGCAGCAGGGCGGGTAGACACGAGCACCGCTCGGAGTGAGCATAACAGCTCTGGGTGAGGGCAGAACAGAAGCAGTAATGCACACTGACCAAAAAGGAGAAGTCGCGGCATTTCCTGCCCTTCTCTCATACTCTTAAGAACAAAACCTGCCGTGTTGCCAGCTGCAGCCTCGCTGCGGGATCTAACTGCTGCCCTAACGTCGCATCTCCCACCATCAGCCCCCGGTGGTGGCACCGCTGTCCGACGGGGCCGACGAGCTCCTGCCTGGGGCTTTCCTGCACGGGACAGCACTGCCGTGGGTTGTCCCTCCCCGCCCCATCTCCACCCTGGGCTGCCCGCACTCTGTGCCCTGAGGGTAGCGGCCGTCACGGCACGGAGTGCCCGGGACAGTCCGGATCGCACCACCCGCTCTGGCTCCGGTCATGGGCAAACTCGTCCCGGGGGTCCGTTCGATCTAGGCGGCCTGCCGTTCTCCCGCAGTGGTGTTGTAAAGTGAAAAAAAACAGACAGAATAGGGAGCCTGAGGCACTCTCGGGAGAGATGGATATTTGTGCGGCAGCAAAACGCGCCCCGCTTGCTGCCCAGGGGCAGAAGAGCACCGGCGTCCCCCGGTCGGCCGGGATGGGCGCTGCTGTGTGGCCCGGAGGTGACACAACGCAAAAGACACGAGGTGTGCTGCCGAGGCTCAGGGCTCTGCGCGGCCCTCTGCCCCCGCCCGCCCCGCACCGCACTGCGTCGCCTCCTGGGAATGGGCTGCCCGGTCCCGGTGCGGGCAGTGCCGAGGGGAAAGGCTCTGCCGGCGCTCCGCTCCCGGGAGGCCCCGAGCCGGGGCTGTGAGCTGCGAGAGCGCCGCGGGGCAGGGGAATTGCCCTTTCACTTCCGAGGTCTGTGAACCAGACAGAAAAAAAATCCATGACCTCACCACCTGAGGGAAAGCAGCAGCGACCCTCTAAAGGCCCCAAAACTCAGATTTACGCCGCTCCGCAGCATTTCTCCCCGCTCCGTGCGTGTCGGCCGCTCGCCGCCCGCAGAGCACGGCACGGCCCTGGGGATGCTGCGGGCCGGGGATGCCCTCTTCCTGCAGCCGTGGCTCTGCGGTGCCCTCGTCCCAGTGGCTGTCAGATACAAATCCGGGGTCGTACCGCGGAGCTGCTCGTTGGAAGAACGGCACTGTGGTATTGTTTGGAGTCCCCTCCAGCTCCCTGAGCCGCAGCCCCGTGCACAGCCCTTTCAGGCCCTGCCGACCGCAGACGTTTGCTGCCAGCAGAAGCGGAGCATTTCTTTTCCGGGAGATACCTCCAGCCCCGGCCCTACTGCTGCACAGCCGCCGCGGTGCGCGGGGCTGCGGGGGCACCGCACTGCCTGTCGCTGAGTCCGAGCCCCTCTCCTGCGGACAGAACCGAGCGGGGACTCCCATCGCCCCCACCCCCACAGCGCACCACCCGGAGCCGACCCCCGTACCCCCGTCGCGTCTCTCAGCCGGCGGGGCACAGGGCGAGAGCCGGGGCCGCAGAGCCCTGCGTGCTATTTTCAAACGCGCTCGCACCGCGCAGCCCAGGGGCAGCGCAAGCCCAGGGAGCCGACAAAGTCCAGGAGTCCAAGGGCGTGTGCGAGGCAGCGGGCGGGGAGCCTGTAGGGGTCCATCCCAGCACGGCTTGTTGTTCTTGTTTGCTTCCTTTTAAAATTATTATTAATGATCTTCTCTCTCTCTCTATTTCTTTTTTTCCTTCCACTTCCCGTGCAGAGCAGCGCTGCTCACACTCAGTGCAGGTGCAGCGGGCTCCATCCCTGTGGTTATTGGTGTGTGAGAGAACCGGGGGGAGAAGCACTGCTGAGAGGGGCGGCTGAGGCGGGGGACGCCGCGCAGGAGTGGGCTCGGGTCTTTGCATGGACTTCATTCGTTCCATGTTCCCGCGGGAAGGGGCCGGGCAGCTCAGGGCAGGGGCGCGGTGCAGTCGCTCCATGCGGGGCTGCCCCGGTCTGCCGCTGCTTTCCGTTTCTCTTTATTTCCGGGAAAGGAAAAAAAGTGCTTTTTTTTTGGAGGGGCTCTTATTTCGTTTTTTTTTGTTTCTGCTTTTTTTGTCTGTTTGCTCTTTTTTTTTTTTTTTTTTTTTCCCCCGGGCAACCACGCTGACAAATAAACGCCGCAGCCCCTGCAGCCCCCCGGCCCGGCTCCGGGTATCAGCCGCCCTTCGCCTCCTTCTCCCGGCCGTGACACGCAGCGCGGGGAAGGGTAACGGGGCCGCGCAGGGTCCCCCCGCTGCCGCGGGACAAAGCCACATTCCGCCCCCGCGGAGGGGAGCGAAGAAGGGGAAGTGGGCTGCAGGCGGGGGCGGCCGGGCGCGGCCGGGCTGCGGGTGTCGGCGGGCCCCAGGCGGGTCCGGTCCGCGCGGCGGCGGGGTTGGGGCTCGGCAGGCTCGGGTGCGCCTGGGGACATCCTGTGATGCTGCAGCGCACAGGACATGATCTCACATGGCGAGGGGCTCCGCGGCTTCTTAATCATTTCACGGTTCCTTCAGAGGCTTTTTTTCCACCTAAAACGTTTAGTTTCAGCTCAGTGAGCGGCTGCAAAAGCTCTGCGGGGAGCGGAAGGGTTGAATTATTCTGACCTGAGAGAGCCACGGAAAAAAAAAAAAAAAAAAAAAAAAAAGAGAGAGAGAGAAGAGAGAGAGAGAGAGAGAGAGAAAAGGAAAAAGGGAAAAGAGAAGAAAAGTGAAAAACAGAAAAGAATAAAAGAGAGAACGAAGAAAAGATAAAAAGAAGAGAAAGGAAAAGAAAAGAAAAAGGAAACAAAAAAGAAAAGAAGAGAAAAGAAGAGAAAAGAAGAGAAAAGAAGAGAAAAGAAGAGAAAAGAAAAGAAAAGAAAAGAAAAGAAAAGAAAAGAAAAGAAAAGAAAAGAAAAGAAAAGAAAGAAAGGAAAAGAAAAAAGGAAGAGGAAATAAAGGAAAAAAGAAAAGAGAAGAAAAGAGGAGAAAAGAGGAGAAAAGAGGAGAAAAGAGGAGAAAAGAGGAGAAAAGGAAAGAAAAGGAAAGGAAAGGAAAGGAAAGGAAAGGAAAGAAAAGAAAAGAAAAGAAAAGAAAAGAAAAGAAAAGAAAAGAAAAGAAAAGAAAAGAAAAGAAAAGAAAAGAAAAGAAAAGAAAAGAAAAGAAAAGAAAAGAAAAGAAAAGAAAAGAAAAGAAAAGAAAAACGAGAGAAGGCAGCAACACACTACGTGCAAACTTTTCCTGTCTCCTTCCACCAACTCCTCCAGGATCGCAATGGATTTGGAAAAGATCTACGCGGCCACGCGGCCCGGTCGCACAGGTACGGAGCGGAGCGGCGAAGGGAGCGGGGGACGCGGCGGCCGAGGGAGCGCAGAGAGGCCCCGGCCGTCTCGGAGCCGCCGCCAGCGCGGTGAGCGGTGCCGTGGAGGCTGCGGCGGGGCGGCGGAGCGGTGCCGTGCGGGAGCCTCGCGGACTGCGATGAGCAATGCGATTCCGCACCGATCGATGGGGCCTTTATTGGTTAAATCGCCCGAATAATCGCTCCGTCGATACCGCACTGCACTGCCGCGCCCGCAGCGCCGTCGGGGGGGGAGGGAGGAGGGGGCGGCGGGGGGCGGTGGAGGGGCGGCGAGGACGGCGCACCGGGCCGCGAGGCTGCGGGAGGGGCGCGGTGCGGGGTGTTTCCCCGGCCCCCGGCCCGCACTGCCCGCCGCCCGCCGCCAGCCCGGCGCACGTTCGCTCCGTTCTAACGCTGCCACGCCGCAGCGGGCAGCCCTCCCACGGGGGGTCCCGGCCCCGGTCCCGACGGGGCGGGCTGACTGCTCTCCCGGAGCCGGCGGCGGGCAGAGCCAGGGGTCCGCGGGCAGGGAGCGGGGCTACGGCCGGGGCTGGGCGCGCCTTCGGGGCCCGGAGAGCGGAGGACCGCGGCGACCCCGGAGGGGGCGGGGCGGGGCGGGGCACGGGACACGCCGCCGCCGCCGGGTAAAGCCCCGCCCCCTCAGCCCCGCCCCGCCCCGCTCCGCCCGGCTCGGCGCCGCCCACGCCCCCACGTCCCCATTGGCCCACGGTCAGCCAATGGGAGCCGGCGCGGTGCAGCGGCCAATGCTGGCGCCGCAGAGCGAAGCGCGGCGATTGGCCTCGGATGGTGAGTGACGTGCGGCGCCCCGCCCCGCCTCTCGTTTCGCCGCTGTCCGGCGGCGCGGTGCTGAAGAGCCTCCCGCCGCGCCTCCTCCGCGGGTGCGGGCTGGCGCGTAGCGCGGCCGGGGGGCAGCGCTTGGCCGGAGAGCCGGGCGGGGCCGCGGGGTGGAGTCTGCTCCAGCGCTCGGACTGCCGCCCCCCCCTCGCCCTGCCCCGCCGCCCGCCCCCGGCCCGCCCCTTCCCCGCCGCCCCCCCGCCCTGCACAACCCCGCGGCGCCGGGGGCGGGCAACGCGGGGCGCGACGCTCGGCTCCGCGGCATCACCGCGACGGCACGGCGAGCGGAGGCGGGCGGTTCGCTCCCCACGCTGCCGGTGCGGCCCCGACGGCGGCCGCCGACGGCCCCGCCCCGCCGCGCGCCGCGCGCCCCCCGCCCCGCCCACACAGCCGCCACAAGTTCCCGCAACTCGCGCGGCCCCGGACGCGGGGTGCTCCGCGCTCCGCCCGCAGCTCCCAGCGCCGTCGGGGCGCACCGGGACGGCCGCCCCCAGCCGCCGCCGCCGCCGCCGGGGCCGCGCGGTCCGCGAGTGTGGGGGCGGCGGTCGCGCCCCGCGCCCCGCCCGAAGGCGGCGGAAGGAGCGGGCGGTGCCGCCGTTGGATGCTCGCTCGCCGAGCCGCTCGCTCCTCTCTCCCGCGCCATCAGCCCGCGATCTCCGCTCGCGCTGAGCGCAGCCGCCGCCGCGAGGTGCGCTCCGCGAGGCCGCCGGACCGCCCCGATGGAAATACACTGTAAGCACGACCCGTTTGCAGCAATGCATAGTAAGTAGGCTGCCTGCCCCCTCCTATGGCGCGCCGGGCACTGGGCGCTGCGGGTGCGCTCCGAGCTCCACAGTCCGCGGGGCGCAAACGGAACCGCGCGTTGCGGCCGAGTGGGAATGGCGCGGGTACCCGATGCCGCTCCGCGCCCCGTGCGGGGATGGTGCGGAAGTGTTGCTTGGCGGAACCCCGCGCGGACTGGAGCGCCGATAACGGGCGGCGGCGGCGGGCGCTTTGTTCCGGGTTCGTTTTGATTCTAATTTATTTTTCCTGGGATTTCTGCTACGGCAGAGAAGCCTCTCATGCTCATATACTCACGCACGCTCCAAACTGTATTTTTTTTAAATTTATTTATAATCCTCTTCGATCAGTGACTCGCGGCTATACGTACACAGGATACATGTACATATATTCCCCCAGGGAGAAGCGCTCCCGGCGCTGCCTCCAGACGGAAAAGTTTCCCGAGCGATACTGCCAAACATTCTGATGCGCATTCATTAAACCAAAATAAACGCAGCAGCGCGGAGGGCCGTGCGCGCGTCAGCCCTGAGGAAACAGGCGCTGCTCTGTGCTTCGCGCCGGAGAGAGCGGCGGAGCAACGGCGGAGCGCGGGGTCGGCGTGGCTGTGCCCTTTCTCCGGGTGCGGGGAGAGAGATCCTCGGCGCGGCGCGGCGCGGTGCCACCGGAGTGCGCGGTGCCTTCAGTGCTGCGTTACGGCGGGGGACGTTGGGGCAGAACGAATCTCATTTCCCGGTGCGCCACGGCTCTTTCAGTGCCAGAAATTTGTTTTCGACATAAAACGCCGAGAGCGAGGGCTGCGGGTCTGTGCCTCTTCCCTTTCCGCCTCCCGCTCCGTTCGTCCCCGACCGTCCCCTGTCCGTCTGCAGTCCGGGAGGCGCCGAAGCAGCGGGGCGCGGGCGGGACGGCCTCTGCCTTCCCCCAGAACGGCGCTTCCTAGAGCTTTTTTGTGCCTCGGGCGAATCAAACGACACTTTAAAAGGGAGAACTCCAGGGGCACCAACAACGCCCTGTCCGGTGCCGCGGGGCCGTGGAGCTCACCGAGTGTCCTAGCGAAGGGCTCCGGGTGCGAAAAAAGCGCTACCCCGCACTCAGCCACAGCTGCGGGAACGAGCTTCTGCTGCGGGAATTCGGTTGGAAAAGGAAAGGGAAAAATCTCTTCCCTCTCTCTGACCCCGCAGCCGCTCACGGGAAGATCGCAGCTCTCTTCATCCTCCAGCTTTCGCTTCGCTCCGCGCGGAGGGGCTGAGGGAAGAGGAGCGGGGGGACCGGGAGGGGGCCGGTGAACGCGGCGCCCGAGAGTGCCGTGCGGGATCCGCCGCGCTGCCCCTATCCGAGCGGTGGCACCCCGGACGCTGACGGGGCGTCGGCCGCCGGGGGTGGGGGCCGGGGCCGGTCGGGAGAGCAGCGGCACTGCCGGCCCTATGCAGGAGCCACCCGCAGCCTTTGTTCGTGGCGGCTGCGGGGTGTGCGGCTGCACGGCCAGCCGGCCTCGGGGTTGCGTCCCCGCCTGGAGTGACACCGAGTCCGTGTCCGAAGAAACCCATCCTTCTCTTCCTTTTCTTCTTTCCTTTCTTTCTTTTCCTTCTTTCTTTCTCTCCGTTTTGTTTCTTTTTTTTTTTTCCCCATCTCATTTCTTTCTTCCTTTCTTTTATTATTTTTTTCTGTGCCTTATTTCTCTATTTCCTTCCTTCCTTCCTTCCTTCCTTCCTTCCTTCCTTCCTTCCTTCCTTCCTTCCTTCCTTCCTTCCTTCCTTCCTTCCTTCCTTCCTTCCTTCCTTCCTTCCTTCCTTCCTTCCTTCCTTCCTTTTTTCTTTCTTTTCTGTTTCTTTCTCCCTCCTACCTCCATCCCTCTCCCATCCTCCCTCACCCGCAGATTTTCATCACTGGCACTGAGCACATTGCCTCTGATTTCTTATATCGAAAGCCGCCGATAGGTGCCGAGCTCGGGGTCCCACTCATTTCCACGTTGAGATGTTGACCCCACGTTTTGCCCTCGCTGAAGCGCTGCGTTTCTCTCCCAGCTCGGTCGGGCAGCAGTTCCCGGAGTTGCTGCAGTTCCCGGGCCGCCGCGGTGCCCCACTCCGCGCTGGACACGGCTGGTGGCACATCCAGGGCTCGACCTGGCCGCGGGGATGGGACGCTTCCACCGCCGGTACAGGCGGAGCTGCCCTCGCCCCGCAGGTTGCAGCAATCACGCATCTCACGTGGATTAATTATGTGCCTTGACAGCTTTGGAAGGTGTTGGCAAAGTTTGACATCAATATATCAACGGAGAAATGACTTAAAAATTAAAATAAAAGTAGCTTTTTATTCCTTACTTTTTTTATTAATTCTTTTTATTTTTATTTTTATTGTTTTTTTTATTTTTTTAACTCCGTGAAGGCATTTGACTTGTCAATTTATTCGGGACCGTTCGGGTTCCCTGTGCAAACAGGGAGATTTTCTTTTATTTTTGTTCCAGCATTGTCACCCGCGCTGCCCGCATTGTTTGTTTTCAATTTCCCCACTCCGCAGCCTGAGTAATTCTGATGGTTAGCGCCACGAGGGCTAATTGCATTTTCTCACTTGGCGGACGGAGTGCTGCCTTCACGTTCACGGGTTTTACGCAGCTCCCCCACTTTGTCTGAGCGGGCTCCGTGTCCCGCCGGGCACCTCGCTAAGGAGAGCAGTGCCAACCTGCTGCAAGACGAGAGGCGTTTCATTTGTGGGATGGTAACGCTACCTAAGAGCGCCATAAATTTTTACGGCTGAAGCCACTGTTTTTCACTCTCGATTAACTTCAGCAATTTGGAGGAAAAAAAAAAAAAAACCAAACACAACCAACAACCCCCTTCCCCTCCCCCCCAAAAAACACAACAAAACAACAACAACAACAACAAAAAAAAACCCGACGCGTTTAATTCCGGAGACCCCGAACAAGCAGCGACCGCAGGGCTGTAGGAGCCCCGGGCCGCGCGGCGCTCGGAGGAGCGATGTCCCCACGGCCGGGCCGGGACTCTCGCTGCGCTCCCGCTGCCGTTTCCCCAGCGGAGGGCTGCGGACCCCCCGCGTTGCGCGGCGTAAAAGGGGGTGCGGGGCTGCGGGGAGCGCGGCCGCTTCCGCGCCGGAGGGAACGGAGCGTGGCCCGGGCGGCTCTGCCGGCGCCGAGGGCGGCCGCGGGGAAACGCGTCCCGCCTCTGACCGAGCCGCTCTTCTCCTGCCCCTTCCCCTCCCCGTGTGTTGCAGGACACGGAGGTGTGAACCAGCTGGGGGGCGTTTTCGTGAATGGCCGCCCCCTGCCCGACGTCGTCCGGCAGCGGATCGTGGAGCTGGCGCACCAGGGGGTGAGGCCGTGCGACATCTCCAGGCAGCTCCGCGTCAGCCACGGCTGCGTCAGCAAAATACTCGGCAGGTACGCAGCGGGAGGGCGTCCCGGGCCTAAGTGGGTTCGGGACTCGCGATGGCCGCTCCGGGTTTTGCCAGCCCCACGTGGAAAAGAGGAGCGCTTTGTATGCTTTGCCCCTCGCACAGCCTCTAACGGGCAACGCTGACGCAAAGCGGGCTGTGCCACATGGGCCAGCTCTGCCGTGCACAGCATGCATCCCACACCTGTCTGCTCTGAGCACGTGGGAACCCAGCGGTCGTCTCCAGCATGAGGGAGCGGAGGTGGAACAGAAGTCACCATGCTGTGTGCTGGAGAAGACTTCCTCTGGGCGGTTCCACCGCTCTGCATGGCCGGGACGTGACACCTGCCTGCTCACACACAGCTCTCTCAGAAATCCACCCCACTGCTCAGTTTGTGCCCTCTCCTACTCCTGTGCTGGAACATGAGAGCACGGAGTGCCAGGAACTTTATGAACAGCCTTAGATGGTGGGATTTTGGAAATACCTTTCCGTTCAGATCGAGGTTGCTCAGATCAGTGTGGTGACAGCACATTACTCCCCAAGTCTGTGGTATTTCCTGGTTTTGGTTTAAAAGATGAAACCGATTCTGTTTAAGAATGCCGCAAGCACCATACAAACATGAACATCATGTGCATAAACATACGCGTTATGTGCAAAATTTGGAGCTACCCATGTATTACATATTTACATGTATTTTTTTCTCATGATGTATTTTGTTTGATAATTTCAAACAGTTGCTTTCTGAGATATTTACTAAACTTTAACAGTTAGCTTTGTTGCTTAACATTTTACTGTTTGTATGTGTGCCCTCCCGCTGTTTCCCACTTTTTGACCAATTTCCCTCACTGACCATTAAATAGATGCAGAGGCTGTCAAAGCACTTTTTGGTAGCATGGGATCCGGCTCAGATTAGCAGCGTTTGTGATCTCTCAGTCACTTAAGTGCTCAGAAGCAAACGTGATTGGTGTAGTCATGGGCCCCTGGTTTCATAGATGGCAGCATTCTTGTCCCCACAGCGTGCTGTTATCTGCAGCCAGCTTATAGCTGCCGGGTGCTATCTGCATGCCCTGCATGGAGTGCTGCTGGAGGAGCAAGCTGCCACACCGTGCTTCCACTCTCAGTCCTGCGCCTCAGCTGCACAGAGGCACTGTGGTGCTGGCTTCATGCCTCCCTCTGGGCTGATGCTGGAGTGGCTGTAGAAACACCACCAGCTTTACCCTTAGAGATGGAGCTTCCCTTGGGCTTCCCATGAGCCCGCCATGGGCTCTGCCTCTCTGGAGCACTGTGCCTGTGCTCTGGTGGCCTCTGTTCCAGGTGTGGTGGGGAAGCTTTGCTTGGTGCTGTGAGTGTCCAGACAGCCCCATCAGGACTGGCGTACTGAAGAATGGGCGATGTGTTGATGGTCACGGAGCGTGGTGGTTTTAGTGCTGCAGGTTGGAACAAATTTATCACTGGGCACATCTGCAGCATAGAGCAGATAGTGGAGCTCCAAAGCTTTGCCATTAAAGTTGTCAAAACTAAATCGTAATTTCATACCTCATTATTTTCATAACTAATAATTACAGTGGGCAAAATGTCACTGTAATTGGAACTCTGTGCGTGTGTGTGAAAACTGAGGATCCCTGTGAAGCACACTGCCCCTCGGCACGTCGTGATGGGACTCAGCCTGGAGCCCCTGGGCCTTTTGTGAATGGGATGCGGCTGCTGCAGCAAGCCTGGCCCCAGAGTGGAGCTGGGATGGGTGCTCCATGCAGCCCTCCTTTGCCTTCTGCTGCTCCTCGCTGGATTGTCTGCGTGGGCAGAAGGCAACAACAGAAGTGTCACCGCGCACTGGGCACCCATGGTGACTGCAGGCTGAGTGTGAGAGCAGGCTCTGGGTGTGAGAGCAACCTGCATTGATCATGTGTGTGTTGCTGTGAAGCTCGAGGCAGCTGGGGCAGGTTGGCAGGTAGTGGTTTGGGTGCTTAGCACTGTGTTGTCCCTGTCTGGATCACTCCATATCCTGTCCGACATCATGGCCACCTGGGCTGTCCCCAGCAGCAGGGCTGAGCCGTGGGACATCGTGCATGGGAGCAGTAGGGCAGTGTGGCAGGAAAACACCAAGGCATGTTGTCCCATCTGCGGTGATGGCTGGTACTGAGGAAATGGACTGAGGAAACAGCATTCTGTTGCACCATCGTGCGCTGCACAGCTTTTCTCCATGTCCTTTCTTAGCAGAAAGATGCCACCAGAACAGGGGATGAAACCAGGGATGCAAGGGTTAGGGAGGTTTGTTGTCCAAGTGTACCATCTTACGGTCCTCTGGAAACTAAATGGGAGAGCAGCTTAACTGTACCCCTGTTGCACTAAAGCATGTTGCTGGGCTGGGTTTAGGAATGCCTCAAGGGTTGATCTGTCTTTGACACTTGAAGCTGCCCATTACTAATATTGCCTGAATGGCTGCTGAGACAGTCTGCATCTGCACCCAGAATGTTTGCGAACATGCACAAACGTTGCAGTGCCAGCCCTGTGCAGGACCTGCACACAGAGCTCTCCCTGAAAGACAGAGCCAGCAGCCTGGCAGAAATCTGATGAGCACTGTTGTATGTTACAGTCAGACAGACTTTGGCTGTGCAGCCTGTTTGTGTTCTGCTGTGCTGGAAATAGTTCAGAATTTATTATTATCATCATCATTATTTTGGATATAATGGTTATGTCAAGTAACTGCAGAGAAAATAGGCTGATTAAAAACAAAAACAAAAACAAACGTGCTGCTCTTATCTGAGAGTCTCTTCAGAGCTCCTTATGAGAAATAAGGGCACAGAGCGATCACTGGGTGAGTTGAGGCTGTAAGGGAGCACAGCTCAGTGGTCGCTGGCTGGAAGGGGCAGCTCAGACAATGGCTGCAGAGACTGCAGATTTGTGTTTCATCAACAAAATTCACAGGACAGCAAAAAGTGCACAACCCTGAGAACACTGTGTGTGTTGTGCTCCCTGGGTGCTCAGCGTGATTTCACTCATCGTCTCCCTCCTGCTCCTGAGTGGATCAGACACAACATTTTTAACAGCATTTTCAAAGCTTTCCTTATTAAAAGAGAGAAATGTTTGGGGCTGAGGAGCTCAACTACCATGCTTTGTTGCAGTCCTGCTAAAAGCAGTTGTGCCCATGATTTGCATGCAAAAAAACATCCATCTGGCATATTTTGGTCAGTGTCAGGACTCCATCCTACCTGCTTTGCTTGTATGACATCAGCAGAACTGTTTGCACAAGTAGAAATCGTATCTGTGAGGAAGGATTGCAGAGCTGGTCAGAAAAACAAACCCCCAAACAAGCTGAGCCCGTTGGGAATGCCAAGAACTCCCCTTTCCTTAACATTTCTCATCTGAGCTACTGGAAGAAGCATACTAAAAATATATCTGTTATGAAAAACATTAACTGTTAAAGCAATAGCATGCATATTAAAGCCACAAAATGTGGAAAAGGCATGCCAGCATATTAGCTGCTAATGTGCAAATAAAAGATGATCTCATGCCCTCGCTTCACGATGAAATGCTAACAAGTTGTAGATGTTGGTGACAGAGTATTTCCTTAGATACAAGAATTTACTGCAAAAAATGGTCTTTGGTGAGATTTGTTTCTGTTATTGCCAGAACCTCTGATTAATTACACACATTTTCAGTTAATTTTGGATACCAGCACGCCCTTTAATCTTGCGTTGTTTCTTTTGTCTTTCTGTTATGAGAAAATATCTGTTCCCTCCTATGGCCCAGTTCCAATTACTATAAGTTAATCTATTAGGTGATAAAGCACTACATAGACAGAAAATGTGTACGTGAAAGTGAAGATGTATCTTAGGATTTGCTGGGGTTTGGTTACCTTGAAATTATGTTCTCTACAAATCTCGAAGCGTGCCTTCTGTCTGCCTGCGATAACTGAAGATTTGCTTTGGATGTTGTCCCAGGTATTATGAAACCGGGAGCATTAAGCCTGGAGTGATTGGAGGATCAAAACCAAAGGTCGCCACACCCAAAGTTGTCGAAAAAATTGCAGAGTACAAACGCCAAAATCCCACCATGTTTGCCTGGGAGATCAGGGATAGACTCCTCGCGGAGCGAGTGTGTGATAACGACACCGTGCCCAGCGTCAGTTCAATTAACAGGTGAGGATTTGTGCAGTCTCGGGAAGGGGCTTTCCTAGGAAGTGCGGTCAGCGGATCCTCATCTGCTAGCGGAAGCCAGGGTGTGTTGTGCTGTCTATCCAAAATGCAGTCTGCGTGCGTTTAAATGCCACGTTTAGGGTTGTGGAGCAGCCATGGGGCCACTCTGCTGGTGAAAGCATCACAACCATCAGCGTTCCCCAGCAGCAGCCAGGTTGTGCCATTGGCCTTTGCTTCCGTTCTGCCCTTTCCATTCTCCTGTTCGTGACTTGCAGTTCTTGCTGGTAAAGATTTGTGTTTGGTGGATCCCACTCAGTGGGAAATGCCTCTGCTCAGAGAACCCAGCTGCGTTGGGTGCTGGTGGTGACCTGGAGGAAGACTGGCCCCGTGTTGCTGGAGAAGTGGACCCAAAGCACGGCTCTCAAGGTCTTCCTGTCACCTACTGAATATTGCTGAACCTGGCTCAGAATCATGCTGGCTGCTGCCTGGTACTGTCAGCACGAATATAACAGGGAAATGTGGTTTAGTAGCGTCCGCGTGCTGAATGGAATTGCTTGAGTCGCCTTGAATTCCTGTGTGTCAGTGCAGGAAAATCTCATTTGAAGCCTTGTTCCCATGTGTGTGAGATCTCTCCTGGCATGGTGAGGCTTGCAGTTCTGAAGCTATGCTGATCTGCTTCCATCCCAGTCAAGGATTGTCTAAGGCTGTCACTGAAAAAGCACAGAGAAATACTGTGTTTTGTGTTTTGTCTCCAGTCTTCCTGGTCTGACAATAAGGGATTAACACTTGGAAGGAGAGCACTTCATCACCCTCCTGCACACCAGCAAACAGAACCCTTTTATTTTCTCTTGGGAGTATGCTTCCTACCAGGTTTTGGCTTCACTGCTCTTCGGAGATATTTCTCACTTGCACGATTTTGTGCAAATTCTATGAGTCTGTACAGATATCTGTAAAGTCCCACCTGTGTCCATGGACATGAAGTAGACTGATGCAGTGTTCTTTCATTGACTATCCTGACCTGATTTGCATTCATGGAGTTCCTGCTTGAGCAGCAGGAGTGGCTTCCCCAGCAGCAGTGCAGAGTATTGTCTCTGTCTTACTGAACTGAGCTATCCATCAATATGGTTAAGGGCAAAAATGGGTCAGTTGGCTCAGCCTTTGCTACTGCCTGGAAGTTCTTGTCTAACTTAGGCTCCAAAACATCATTCAGTAATGTTACAGATACAGAATCACAGAATCATAGAATTGCAGGGGCTGGAAGGACCCCCAGAGATCACTGAGTCCAACCCCCCTGCAAAACAGGCTCCCTACAGCAGGCTGCAGGTGGGCGTCCAGGCGGTTCTGGAATATCTCCAGACAAGGAGAAGCCACAGCCTCCCTGGCAGCCTGTTCCAGAGCTCTGCCATCCTTGCCGTGAAGAACTCCCTTCTCATGCACGTGCAGAACTTCCCGTGCTCCACTGTACGGCCATTTCCCCTTCTCCTGTCCCCACTGACCGCTGACAAGAGGCTGGCCGTGTCCTTCGGACTCCCACACCTCAGATATTCATAAACATTAATCAGATCCCTTCTCAGTCTTCTTTCCTCGAGGCTGAACAGAACCAGGTCACCCAGCCTTTCCCCACAGGGGAGATGCTCCAGGCCCTTTAGCATCCTCATGGCCTTCTGTTGGACTGTCTCCAGGAGATCCCTGTCTGTTTTGTACCAGGGAGTCCAGAACTGGACAAAATACTCCAGGTGAGGCCTGACCAGAGCAGAGCAAAGGGGGAGGATCACCTCCCTTGCCCCGCTGGCCATGCTCCTTTTAATGCACCCCAGGAACCCATTGCCTTCTTGGCCACCAGAGCACACTGCTGGCTCACTGCCAGCCTGTCATCCACCAGGACCCCCAGGGACACGGCGTTTTCAGTCCAAAAAACAATTGGAGGCATGGTATGGACACCATGAAAAGTGAAGGAAAATCCCATTCTGGCTGTTTGCAGATGACAAAGGGTAAACTTGGTGATCTTTGTGGGTCCCTTAAAACACAGCATATTCGGCAGTTCTGTAGTTCTGTGGATCTTTCATAAAAGTCAGCTCAAGTCCTGTTGTGTCAGAAGCATGGCTGCTGCTATGAGTAGCACTTTGTCTATGTAGCGATTCCTCAAGCTTTGTCCAAAAGCCCACCAAAAAAAGCAGTAGTAGCTTGGGAATGCAGTGGGACTACATACGTCCCAGTTGTATTTTGATCCGTTTTCCATTGTCTGCCTCCTGCTGCATCCTTGAATGTTTCTACATTGGCAATGTCCACACACTCATTGGCACTGCATCAGAGATGATGTTTAATTACCTATTGCCAAGTTATTTGGGTGGAAATCTCATTCTTTCTCATCTGCTTGCAACTCTGCTTAAGAACGTTCCTTTTTTTTAAAGATGTGAAGCCCCGTGTGAAACGCACATGGTCTTTGAGAGTCAGTCTGTTTAGAATTGCTTTTGCCAGTCCCGGAGAATATCTTGAAAACCCAAACTGAACCGTTGTGACAAGGTCACGGAAATTATGTCTAAACACTCGGCTTTAATGGCAACTCCTTTTATTTCTGTGGCACATTTGGTGGGGTCTGTCCTTACACACGTCAAGGCTTCATGGATAGCGCTGTCGCACACTGAGGGCAGGAACTCCTACTCTGAAGGCACAATGCCTTCTTCAGCCCTATGGTGGAAAGCCAATGTTGCCTTCTGGCGGATGAAGTGAATCCTCACCAGGAGCCACTCAGGATGTTTGCCATCTTGGTGGAGGCCAGTTGACCCAGCCCTGAGACTCCTGAACAGCCTATGCAGTACAGGGCAGGACAGACCTGCAGTGGTGTTCCACCAGTTCTGCTTCTGCTGTGTGGAGGAAGGTGATGCCCAGGGCTATGCTGGTGTCTTCAGGAGAGGTGCTGTCGCTGCTGGGAGACTGAGGGGACAGAGTGGTGCACTGCAAAGCCATTGTGATGGATCACGGGTAGCACATCCCTGCTATGGAGGGTACATTTCAGCAGATGAATTTGAGTTGCTGCCATCTTATATGAGTGAATAATAACTACTGTTATTAATTAGTAACATTAATTAATATTAATAGTAGGCCAATCCTCTGCAGCAGGAGCAACTCCATACGACTAAGGCTTAATTAATCATTATGATTAGCTTTGCTCAAATAAGCTGCCCAGCTGCTTTGACATGCTCCAGTCCCTGGTCTCTCCAGAGATGAGCAGTTCTTTGTGTCAGAAGGCCTCAGACACCCTTCCTTTGCTGGAGCACGAAGGAAGGCTAGGGCAGGGTTCTCTAGTATTGCTCATACAAGGACCGTGGACATCTTCAGCGTCCATGCCCCCTCTCTTAGTTGCTGAACTGCCTGTAGCTCCCACATGCAAGTGGCTGCTTTGTCCCACGAAGGGCAGGAAGAGGCAAGAGATCCATTGCTAAGTCTGGGGATGCCCAACTGCAGAGTGCTTTGCTCTGGTCCTGGCTGCCCGGTGGTAACTTGCTTTTGAGCGTCACCCTGACAGACCTCTCGCAGCTCCCCTCCCATTCTCCCCTCTTCCAAATTCAAGGCAGGCAGGAATGGTAAAGGAGTTTGCTAGGTAAACACAGAGAAATGCTTACCACAGCATTACTGCTGCGTAAACGGTGCACAGAACAGAGACGTGTGATGTGTCTGAGGAGTGTGCCTCTCTCAAGCACATTTTGATTCCACAGACGAGCTGTGTAATCCCTGGAGCGGCTTCAGACCACGTCTTTTCTTTTCTAGTGGGCAGGTGAGCATTTGATAGAGCACTTCTTAGCAACTCCCCTTTGTCCTGCAGCACAACACATGCCTTTTGTTGTTTCTGCTTCTTTGAACGGTTCCTGATTTACATCATTATAGCTCAGAGCAGAGGCTGTCCCCAGCAATGGCAATGTGGTTATCCAGCTTTTAAGATTAGCATTTAATCCAGCACTTTTTTGTTTTTAGCATTAATTTGGTTAAGCATAATCTTTTCAGTGGTACTGGGTTCTTTAGATGTGTGGGCACAGTACTCAGGGTGGCTTAGGAACAGACTTACAAAGGTGTTCAGGCAGCCCAGGCTGCAGTCTGGTGGGGTGTCCAGCTCCCTGGAGATGAGACATTAGGCCTCTGGGTGCCCAAGCGGCTAAAAACGTTTCTTTCTTAGGCATTAAGGACTGTGACCTCACAAGGACTGAAGCACCAAACTGCAGGATCTCAGGGAGCGTGCAGGAGTCAGTTATCCAAATGTTCCTAATGGCATGGGCTGGAAGCACAGATATGGCCCTGGGTCTGCACGCAGTGCACAGGAGTAATTTTTTTGTGTTGCTGTGGATATCCCTGAGTGACAAAACAGTGTATGATGTCCCCTGTAATTGATGGTTAATACTAAGAAGTTACTTCTTTTCAACTACAAACAGGATCATACGGACCAAGGTGCAGCAGCCACCCAATCAGCAAGTCCCAGCCTCCAGTCACAGCATAGGTGAGAAAAACTTTTCTATATTAAAAAAAGAAAAAAAAAAAAAGAAAAAGCATAATGGATTACAAATATTCTAAAGAACTTTTAATCATTCTTATGGACAGATAATTCTGCATAAAACACTTCAGCACACGTGCTAATGCACCTTCTTTGTCATTCTCCAAGGACTGAACATAGTAAAGGAATTTTATAAATACTGCTAAAAGGTTTTGAATTTTAGTGATTATTATGATAAATAGCTTTCACTGTGAGACAGAAAATTGAAATCTAAACCAACCCCCCCACTAATGGGGGTCTATAGAATGTCAGATAATTAAAGTAATAAATCAAGAAAGGGATACTTATTCATAACGTTTTCTGCATCATTAGTCAGTAAGTAGTTCTGAATGTGTTTTTTTTCATCTATCACCCATCCCTTCCATAATTCTTTGTGCACTTTGCGCTCTCGAGCCAATGGGTAGCAAAACTTCCCAAAACTTCAATTCAGGGGGAGAGCAGCAATGCTCAGCCAGGAGCCAGTGCTGGAGGGGCCGTATCCAGAGGAGCATCCTGGCTTTCTGCAGGGAGATCTGCCACAGCCAGGCGTGTGCTGTGCGTGCCTCAGCTGCTCCGTGTCTCCGTGCTGCAGAATGGGCATTCCCCCGCTGGCCTCTGTTAGCCAAGGCAGGCTCTGTGCTCACACAGATATCCTCCAGCAGTGTGGCAGCATGGGCTTGGAAATGCCAACATGATCTCTGAGGAGGCTGAGCAGCATCATTCCACTTTGTTAGCCTAGAGGCTGCTTCTCATGGAGAAAAAGTCAGAGCAAAATGAATTTACTTCATATTTTCTTTCGGGGAGCCTCAGAGCTTCTCAGCCACCTGTCACCCACGTCACCCCGTGTCCCACAGGGGTTTGCTGCTGTGTGCTGGGCTGCAGGCTCAGTGCAGCATCGGTGTGCCCACAGTGCTGGGAAAGACTGCTCACACACTGTCCTCTCTCTGTTCCCCCAGACCCATCTGCCCAGGGGCCTGAGTGGCTGCTGCCGCTCAAAGCCTTCGCCGGCCTCCCTGGTGCCATCCTGTGCTCTGACCTCTTGTCCTTGCCTTGCAGCCTCCACAGGCTCCGTGACCCAGGTGTCCTCTGTCAGCACTGACTCTGCTGGCTCGTCCTACTCCATCAGTGGGATCCTGGGCATCGCCTCTCCTGGCACCGAGAGCAACAAGCGCAAGCGCGATGAAGGTAATGGCAGCTGTTTTCTCCTGGGGCACTGAGCTGGTGAGGTGGGCCCCCTCAGGTGTGCTGGACATGTGGGGCTGGCAGGGCCGAGGCAGGGCTGCCAGTGATGGACTATGCCTGGTTTGGGGGCAGCAGCCCAGCCCGGGGTCCTTGTGCAGCCTCCTGCAGAACAGCACTGCTGTAGAAAGGGGGGCAGAGGATGTGTCACAGCTTTTGATCGCCTCCTCCCAGCTGACGTGGCATCTCCCTGCCAGCAGTGAAAGGGAGGGGAATTCACCTCGTATGGGTTCTGAAAACACCTGAAATTGAAATAAATAAATAAATAAATAAATAAAGTGAATAAAATAAAAGCCAGGGAAGTGTCCCTAAACACAAAAAGACAGAAAATCGTCAGTAGAGTGACGTGTGTGAAGGCATGGGAGATGTTGGTTGCTGGCTGGGGACAGTGCTGCTCGCAGGGAGGCCATGCATGCTGTTCTGCCGTGCCACCATCCTGCTCTACAGAAGATTGAGCTCCTGCTTCTTGCCTTTGGGCACCTGTGTAACCTGCTCCAACTCTTTTGGAGAGCCTCCTGCTGGCCTTGTGCATGCAGAGGTCCCATCTGTGCCTCTGAGGAGAGGCAGAGGCCCCTACAGAGCACAGAAGTGGCCCCAGGGGTTGTGAAGGAGGAGAGAAGAGGTGGTTTGCCAAGGACTGCCAAGCACAGGAGAAAGCAATGGCATTCACTGAGCCTGGGAGTCACTGGGGGCCTTGTAGGAACATGATGGATGTGAGACCAACCTCCCAACACCCAGGCGTGCTGGTGAAGGCCCTGGCACTGCTTTGCATTCAGCCCAGCTCATGAGCCATGTGAGGTGGGGACCACATGCGTGTCTTGTTCCTGCCTCTCCACCTCCCAGCCCCTGGGGCTTCCTGTGTGGGTGCAGGGAGAGGTAAGTGGGGTGGGAAGGAGCAGTGGCAGCACGAACCTGACTTGGGGAGAAAATGGGCAGACGATTGGTGAGGAGCCTGAGCTGTGGCAGCAGGAAGGAGGCTGTTTGCAGAGGAAATGCACTGCTGGATCAGAGTCATGCTTGGTTTGCTGAAACTGGGAGAGCTTTGTGGGGATGATTTCAGCCACGTGTGTGTGAGTCTACAGCTGTGAAAGTTCAGGTACTTGATAAATATATCTGTATTAATTAGATCTACCATTGCACACGTGATTTTTCCCCCATATCAAGGCTATAAGTGCATACATAAATATCTACGCTAAAGCAGATAGGGTAGAAATTTTGTGTTGTATCAGCCATGGAAGGAGAGAAGCATTTTGTGTTCCGAGACTGTCACAGCACTGTCTTGAAGTATCAGTTCTTAGATAGGTATTATTACAGAGACTCTCTTATTCAATCAAGAAGGAAGAAGTTCTCTATCTAATGAAGAAAAACTTGAAGTGCTTCCATGGAAAGACCAGGGGCATCTTTGAAAAATTCCCCAGTCTTTGGCAATTCATTATTAGAGAGCACATAATTTATAAAACAACTCCTGTTGTTTTGGCAGCAGGAGTCATGATCTGTGAGGTTGCGAATTGGACAGCACTGCTGTCTTCAGCAGACCACTTAAACTCCTTTTTTAAAGGCTCACAGCTGCAGAAGTGGAGAGGATTGTGAGGAACAAGCCCTTGTGCCTAACCAGCTACTTCAGCCTCTTTGTTTGAAGAGATTCCTGGGGAGACTCTGTGGCCCTTCCTCATCCTGCTGAGCAAGAGCTATCTCTGCACAGCCAGGCATGAGATGTTCATAGAAGAGTCCCAAGGCTCCACAATGCAGGTGGCAGAGAGGTGGATCAAACGCTGGTGAAGAGGAGTACGTCATCTCTAAGCTGCAGACTGTATCATGAAGCAGATGCACAAGGGGGCAGAGTTAACTTTACCTTCTCCTGACTTCTGAGAGCCAGAGGGAGACGACTTCCGTAGCAGTCCTTTTACATCATCTCTTTTTGATGCACTGCTTCCTTTCTTGGTAGCTGTAGGTGCTTGCCTGCTGCTGTAAGTCGGTATTCATGTTTCATGTATGAGTAGAGCTACAGATTGTACAGCACTTCTCTGGGCTGGGATGTGAAGAGAGGTGGACTCACCCCTTGGCTCTTCCAATGGCATTGAATGCTTTTTGTGATTTGCCATCAAGGTTTGTTCGTCTCACTCTTGACATTTTTTTCAGCAAATGCCACCAGTCTTTAACACAGCAGGGAGCTTGCTGGATAGCAACAGGGGCAAACCAAATCAGACAGCCTATTGGTTATATAACAGAAGGTGTCATTTTTTTCCCCTGCTGTAATAATTGAAGCAGATATGCCTTCATAGGGGATTAGTTGCTTTCACTTGTGGTTTGAGGACATGCTACTGGAGACTGACACAAAAAGCAGGCTGCTCTATAACTGGGCAGAGTGTTACAGAGTGTAACCTCCTTAGCTTCAAGTAGCAGATGCTGCTGGGAAGCAGTCTTGCTGTTTTGCTTTCAGATTCCCTTTTTTTAGCTGTTTCACATGCTTCACATGCATGTGGGCCCATAAATTTGGAAGAAGAACAGGTGGAGCAGAAAGGTGCAGATTGATCTGATTGAGCCATCCGGCAATCAGTGGTGTTTTTATAGGAAACCAAGGATGGACATGCTGGTAGGCAGTGAGGCCCTGTGTCAGAATGAGCAGTGTGTTCTATCAAGTGTTTGTAGCTGCTGGTAGAAAAGGAACTGATGTTACTGCAGGTTTCCATCCTGCTTACTGCAGAGCTCTGCAGATACACAGAGCCAACAAAAGCAGTTGATTCCAATAGAGTGACTTTCCCTGCAGGTTCATGCTGTGCCACTGAGAGGGATCATGAAACAGATGCACGTGCCAGACCAGACAGGAGCATCTGAGATGTTCCTGTGAGCTGATGGTTTCTCTGCAGGGTCACTCCTCCAAAGCCATGACAAAGCTCAAGACCCTTGTTTCCCTGAGGGCTGTGTGTTGAGCAGGAGGCATGCTGTGCATAATGCTTCTCTGTAAGCTGGATCAGTCCCTTGGGGCAAGGGAAGCATACGGGCTGACGGTCCTGCATGCAGCAAGATCAAGTTCCATAATGCAGCACAACCTTTTAATTCCAGTCCACGAGGACTTGAGCTGCTCAGTGTGAACACGGTCTGTCATTTGCTCTTTGTACATCAGGTCTACCAGCAAGGACTGTTGCCATCAGGAGTGGCCCAGGGACCAGTAGAGGGAGGCTCCTTTCCTGTACCCTTGTAGAGAGATGTGATTCTCAGTGAATTTGTAAAGAGATGCTGGAAGAATTGGGTGAATTTCTGTTCTCATGACTCTTCTTGCTTTATACAGTGCGTAGATAATTTCTTTACGTGGCATGAGCAAACACTGCGTCTTTTGATAGTTGGTTGCATGCCCGGACATTAGTCTTCTACCAGAAGACAGTTCTGCATCTGTAGACATTTAAATGTTCTTAGCAGGCTAGCCCTGTCCAAGCCCAGCAGCCTGGCTGATGTGGAAACATACTTGTGCTCTTGCATCTGACAAAAAACCATGGAATTTGCTGATACCAACAGGCAGTAGGGGCACTCTGTGAACATCAGCAGCAGCCGAGTCAGGCTGAAGTCTGTCTGCATGCAGTAGTCAGTAAGTTCAGGACATTTGCTGTGTCAGTCCAAACTGTTAAACCAGAGAGCACCTGTACACAGGCACAGCCACTGGCTGGCCCCATCCTGCTGTGGTTAGTACTGCCTCAGCGTGATTTTGTGCAAGTTGCCATCCTCCTGGTTAGTGTCTGCTATTGCAGAGATTGGCACGGTTTGGATCTTGCTTCTGCTGCTCAGCATGTGTGCAGCTAATATATGACAGAGGATAGGGGAGTTTCGTTACAGGCTCGCAGGCTGTGCTAGAACAGTCAGCCTGTTTTTCCTTGGGCAGATGCAGCTGGTGAAAGGAAAGAGCTACATGTAGCACTGAATGGCTTACATCAAAGTCTTTGCCAAACTGGCTCCACATGGGGAAATGCAGCCAGAAACAAGGCAGGAGAATCTAGCAAGAAACTGTCAGTAAACTCCTGCACAGGATGTGTCTGTCTGTTACCCACCCACATCCTCTTGCTGCAGGAGACGTTTGGCAGATTTGAGTACCTGCGCAGAGCTGCTCTGCTGACCATTTTTCAAATTCACTGGTGTGGAGTCTTCTCAGTGATGTAGGCTTATGGGGAATTGAAACTACCATGGCAGGAGACCTTTGTTTGTACAGGTTGTTTGTTTTGTTTCCATTTTCTGCAGGCACAGCCTTGTGCTGCTCTCAGCATCCGATACAATAATGTAGATGTGTATGCTTCTTTTGCTGAGCTCAGTTCTTTGAAATATGACTTTTCTTTAACTACAGTCTAACCATAGACTTTGTATGCTTAAAGGTAGTTGGGTCACAGCCTTCTGTTGAAGAAGGTAAGCCAACAAGAGGAGCAGAGATGCTAATGAGGATGAAAAGAAACCTCGTGCGTGTGTGTGTCTGCAAAACCCAATGCCTGATAAAGCCATTCCGTGCTATGATCATCACATTTTCACACAGGGATTCCCCAGGTTAAGCTCATTTCTAGGCATCCAAGCAGTACCAATCTGTGCAGCCTGCTGAAGCTGCAGGACACATTTCCCGTGGTGCCCATGAGCCAGTCTCACATTGAGGGTTTGTAAATTCTAGGAGTAATTGCATCACCAGAACAAGCCATGGCCTCCCACTGTGAATAAATAAAAACTGTAAGCATTACAGACAGGCACAGGTGAGAGTGCTGCTTTACAGAGCACTGTGACATCAGCTTCCAGGAGAGCTTAATGCAGAGGAAGGCCAACAAAAAGTAGGAGCTGACAGCAGAGGGAGAAGTGGCAGAGAGCTGCAGTGGGAAGCAGATCTGATGTAGCACGGTAGCCTGCCTCTTTCCCCTGAATCGCCTGTCACTTTTTGGAGAATGGGACTTGGCTACAGGGGAGATGAAAGACAAAGAGATGCCTGGAAAGTCGCAGGGGCTCTCTGTCAGGATACAGCTTTCCAAGGCTTCATAACCACAACGATCGGTTTCCAGGCAACTGATGATCTTAGTTCCCCTTTCTTTGAAGCCTGAGTTGTGGGATTCCTCTGGCCATACATGGGACACTCTTCCTGGCAGTCAGTGTTGAGTACTGCTGGTCATGGGGCACCTCTGGTTAAATACTGTGGCATGAAACCATTGAACAGCTTCCTTTCCTGGACAGACTATTGGGATCTTGTCTTACTCCAGACTACACGCTTGGAGCTTCCTGAATAGATTTTGGCACTTGAGTCTGGCAGCCCATGAGTGATGCAGCTCAGTGCAGAAATTAACTGCTGGCTGGGTCCCATATTGACAGAAATCCCTGTGACTCCTCTCACCCCAATAAGGAACTGAACGCGACAGAATGTGGTGGGGATTGATGTTATCCTCTTAGCTCTTTGTTGGGACATGGCAAATTTACAAATAACTGAAGCTTTTGAGGATCTAAATCTGCAGGGGAAAGAAACAGATCCAGAATGACTATGCAGGGAAAAAATGAAGGTTATGGAGAGGAAAAAATCACCTGCCAATATAAACTCGAACACTGTAATGCTGTACAGCCTAGCAGAAAGTCAGTCTGGGGAAGTCAGAGGAGGGACTGACGTGTGTGAAGAATGAGACTCAAAAGGTGTTATGTGCATTTCTTTATAGCTGTGATGTCTACCCAGAACATGGACGTATGCATATATAGACATGGCTATGGGCTTCGTAACATCCAGAAAGAAGTGTTGTGAAGTACATACACAGATTAAAAATCAAACTGTGGATTCAAGGCAGTCAAGTGAAGCAGGGGTATTTATTCAAGTCTGCAAAGAGGTTAAAGAGAAAGAAACTCCTACCCAGGGAGATGCTGGAGTTTACTTAAACATTTTCTAGGACCACTTCAGCTATGTTTACTCACTTGAGTCGTCTTTATTCTTGGAGATAATTCCAGTGACTATAATGAGATGAAGCCTTTGAGGAGAGTCAGGTTCTGCTGGGTCAGCAAGTACCGATTCAAATTTCTGCTGCTGATTCAGATTGTCCTTTTGCATTTAGGGATCGCAAGTGTGGTGAGCTGTTTGCACTGTCAGGTTGTTGTCTTCCCAGCAGAAGTGCTTTTCCCTTACCATGCATACACTGAAACAGTCCTTTTAAATAGTGTTTGCTCTAATTTCACTATTTACGTTGCAGTGCTGGTTTCATCTGTGTTATATCCGATCCAGTCTATATCTTTGAGGAATTTATGTGAGTTGATAGTCTTTTTTTTTCGCTCTCTCTTTTTTTTTTTTTCTTTTTAATTAAAGTATGAGAATTAAAAAAAAAGTTTATTCAGTGGTTACGCAGTTATGCCATCCCTCTGGCATAACTCCTGTGCCACTAGAGGAGCAGTGTTTGTGGAAGAGCGAATCGCAGAAAGCCTTAGGTTGGAGGGCACCTTAAAGATCATCTAGTTCCAGCTCCCATTCTTTGAGCAGGGTTGCCACCCACCAGATCAGGCTGCCCGGGGCATCCATATGGCCTTATGGATGGGGCATCCACAACCTCTCTGGGCAACACGTTCCAGTGTCTCACCACTTTCTGAATAAAAAGTTTCTTCCTAACTTCTAACCTAAGCTCTCCTCTTTAAGCTTAAAGCATTCTCCCTTGCCGTGTTGCTGTCAGACTGTGTAAAAAAGTCCAGTCCCCTCCTGCTTGCAAGTTCACTTCAAGTACTGAAAGTGTTCTCCTTGGAGCCTTCTCTTCTCCAGGCTGAACAAGCCAAACTCCTTCAACTTTTCTTCACAAGTGAGGTTCTATGGACCTCTGATAATCGCTGTGGCCTGGATCCTCTCCATCTTTTTTGTGCTGCAGGCCCCAGGTTTGGACACAGTAGTTCAGATGGGTCCTTACAAGTGCAAGGACACCTCCCACCACTTGCTCCAACCTGGTCATTGGCCATCCAACGCTTCCAGGGATCGGGCATTTGTAGCTTTTCTGCCAATCTGCTCCAGTGCTTCACCATCCTCACTATGAGGAATTTATTCCTAAATCTAAATCTACCTTCTTTTAGTTTAAAGCCATTAATCCTTGTTCTACCACTATGTGCAAAAAGCCATTTGAAACACTGCACCATTATTTCCTGTAGTTGGCACATCAGTATGATTGTTGCTGAGACAGGGTGATATTTCTGGAGCGGAAGGATCCGACTCCACGTGGTTGCGGTGAAGAGATCTGTGGGCCATCAATCAGTAGGGCCAATTCCACTGGCTCCGAAGGGCAGTGGGAGGAACGTGCTTTTGCAGCTTCCTGCGCTCCTCCAAGCTTCCCACCCGGTTCCCACACGGCTCAGCAAGGTTTCAGTAGATGTGCTGCTTCTGCCCCGTGATGCTTGTCCATAGATGGTTTAGCACAGCTGCAGCTCTGTGCAGAAAAGCTCTTCGCAAGACAGCTTCCCTTCTCAAATGAGCAACCTAGCAGCTGTCTTCTGTGCAGGGCGTGCATTTTTGTCATTTTCAGCCTCATGTAGCCCCAGTTTTCAAGAGAGCTCTCCTCTAGGTCTGCAGTGAAGACCTGCAGGTTTGCCACTAGCTTCACCTGAGCTGGGATTTTCCCCAGGCAATGTCAGTGAAAAGCCTGAAATTTCGGAACTCCTTACAAACCTGCTGTAGTTTCAGCTGCTCTCATCTGAAGCTATTGTGTGAGAGATGTTTTTAAAAGGTTCTCTCTTCATATAGGTCTAACTAAAATCCAGTTGAGGAGGAGATACCAGATTCCCTGATACTGTCAGTGCTGCTGCTGGCTGGAATTCCTTTGCTGGACTGCGTTTTCTGAGGAAAAGACTCTTGTGGAAAAGCAGGATTTGTCAGTTTTGATGGCAGTTTGCTCTAAGTGTTAACACAAAATGAAATAGATTGTGAATCTATTCACAAGTACTCGAGATGAGTCCTTCTGACTAACAGGAACTTGCCACCATTCAGAAAAGAGGAAATATAGAATAGAATCACAGAATCATAGAACCCTTAGAGTTGGAAGGGCCCTCTGAAGGCCATCTAGTCCAACTTCAAGGTTACTGAGATTTTCAAGTCAGGATTGTTTTTTTTTTAGCTGACCTTTCAAACTGATGAAATCTTGAATTATAGTAGATACTTTTTTTCTTTTTCTTTTTCTTTTTTCCTGGTAAGCAGACAACACTGAATCAGTGAGAGGCAGACGATGGAGTGTCTTGACACTGGATTTTTTTTTTTCCATTTCAGCTTTTTGTGCTGAAACATAGCTTTTTGTGTACTGTTTGTACCACAGTTTATTCATTGGCAGAGGTTACTGCACACTCGATTGACTGAATCCTGACCACTTTGTTCTCACCTAGCGTTTGTTTACAAAGCTATTCCATTATTTGAAAGATTTAGCCAGCATTGGAAAGAAACATAAAACAAGCTGCGAGTTTATTTGCAGCAGACTTGTAGCTGCATTTTCCTTTTCTATTTTATATTTTTGGTGTATTGGTCTCAGGTTGTAATGAGTTTACAGAAGTCTGGGCTCACACAGGCTATGTCTATTGTTTGAATGCCCCAGAATCAAGACAAGCACCTTGACAGATTGGTTGTAACTTAGTGATCAGGATGCAGCAGATCTTGAAGAGGCTGTCAGTACCTTTTCCATTATTCTCTACTCCTGCCAGAGGGTGGTGGGCATGGAGCGGGCTCCCCAGGGCATTGGTCATGGCCCCAAGATGCTGCAATTCAAGGAGCAGTGGACAGTGCTCTCAAGCATTGCACTTGGATTTTGAGTGGTGCTGGATGGAGTTGGGGCTCTGCTTGACGGTCCTCACGGGTCTCTTCTAACCTGGGATATCCTGTGACTCTGTGATTCTGCCTACAAAGGATGGTACTTTATTTGCTGCGTGCCTCGTTGGCGCACAGAACACCTGAGCAGAGCTTCTGTTTCCCAGCCGTGGAACTGCAGATAGAGACTGAGGAGGATGCCCTGTGCAATGTGTGTGCCGAGGCTCAAGTGCAACTGGCATGAGCACAGTGTGTGAACATGCCAACAGCCTCTGCTGCTCAGGCTTTGTGAATTTCCCATGCCTCCTCCCTGTGCATGGAGAACCTCTGCATGCCCGGTGACTGCCTGGGGTCTCAGACATGCAGCAACTTAGGCAGAACCACAGCAGACAGCAGAATATCCAGATGTGCTGCACAAGGAGCCAAATCTATCTCCCTTCTTGCTTTCTGAGCAGATTTTTCAGATGGAAAGAGTTGAGAAAATCCAGAGGTACAGTGTTCCTACCTACCCCAATACTAGGCAAAATTGTCTGATAGATACAGCATTCCACTAATATTTTCCTAAGCTTTAGGAGAAGACGTGTTCCAAATTGTGTTGTCATTTCATATTCGGCTGGATTCCTGTATTTTCCTGTCTGTATTTCTGTGCATTTGCCCAGATGATCTGAGGTTTGCTCTTTGTGAACTGCAGCTCTCCTGTTGTGCTGAGTGACTCTTGTCTGATGCACGCCACTGAAACTTGAGAAATCTGGCAAAACTTTCTGCTTGGAATCAGTTTCAGAGCCATGGTCTTTGATTTCTGTTTCTTCATCAACCTCAGTGAAGGAGAATGGCATGTAAATGGAGATGCTTGCTCAGCTGTGTTGTGTTCCTGTGTATGTGTGTTCCTAATTCTGTAGCAGCAGTCATCTAAATAAAGATGACTGTGACTTTGGAGATGGAAAGAATAGTCAAAACACTTGCACTTCGGAAACAAATCAATGTCTTTCTTCTGTCAGATGCCCAGGAAATTTAAGTATGTAGTTTTCCCATGTTTAATGTCACCTGAGAATCTCCTGAAAGATATTTGTACTTGAAGTGTGTTTATTGTAATTATCTTATGGCACTGGCAGAAAACAGATTTTTCTTTATTGCTGCAGTACCATGTTACAGGTTAAGGTTGGAAACAAAGATCTTAAATTTAGGTGCTTCCCTCTGACCCTGAGTTGAAGGGAAGTCCAGTCAAAATGCTGCTTCAGCTACGCACTGATCAGGCTGACTTGCAACATGCCAAAAAAGATGTCTACAGCAGAAGTCAGGGTTTTGGGCATTTATCAGGGATGAACGTTGGGGAAAAATGGTGGCTTTCTGGTCATGCGGCCACTACATACTCATGGAATTGCTTCCTGGTAGCTGCGTACTGTAGTGAAACATCAAAAGGCGCTGTCTGCTGCTGTCTGAATGCATTTGATCAGTCAGGTAAGGACTTGCTTCTGTTGCCTGTTGTGGTGGACCAGGGGGAGGCAGGTCTGACCGCAGAGAGGGCGCGAGGTGTTTGCACACACAGTTGCCCACATTGAAGGAATTGTGTTTGCTGAGCATTCTAGGTGCAGATACAGGCTTGTTTTACATCGGTTAAAACCACTTCAGCCCTGTCCAAATTCCATTTCTAACAAATTATGGTAAAACTGTCAATGTACTCCTGCTGTTTTTGCTCTCCTTGGCGTACAATTATCTGTAACAGCTACGTGAGGTCTGTTTGAGCGCTAGCTTTCAGATTCTTCTTTGTTTGGAAGGTCTTAGAACACAGTGTTGTTGTGCTGCATGATGTGTTTCAGCAGCTGGACAGCCCTGAACAAGGTTCCTTTGAATGAGACAGGTTTTGTGTCGGAGTTCTAAAAAAATGATATCCTGATTTGATAATGATTTCTCAACTGTGTGATATAAGGGCATAAAGTGCTACTGAGAAATAGATAGCTGGGGCAGTGTCTTGCATGCTAACTGTGAACCATCCAGTGATACCTAGCAGCTTAAAGTCTGATGGATGGGTGCATTTCTCTTCAGTCTTCTCTTACACACACCAATGCAAAGTGGAAGGAAGCTCCCAAACCAACCTGCAAGTGCTGTCCCATGCTCACAGATAATGATTGCTTGCTTCTGTGGTTGGAAAGAGCTCAAGAGCCTCCTGCCGTATCATCGGGACTCATTTGTGTTTTCTCCCATGTGTGTAATATATTTGCATAGAATCATAGGCTTCTGCAAAAGGGAACCTTTAAGGTCATCTAGCCCAACTCTTCTGCGATGAACAGGGACATCCACACCAATCAGGTGCTCAGAGCCCTGTCCAGCCTGTCCTGGAATGCCTCCAAGGATGGGGCTTCCACCACATCTCTGGTAACCTGTTCCAGAGCCTCACCACCCTCCCTGTGAAAAACTTCTTCCTTATATTCAATCTAAACCTTCCTTCCTTTATTTTGAAACCATTTTCCCTTGTCCTGTCACAGCAGACCTGGTTTAGTCTGTCCCCTTCTTCCTTATCGCCCCCTTTTCGATACAGGCTGCTCTCAGTCTCCTGCAGCCCTCTCTTCTCCATGCTGCACAGCCCCAGCTCTCAGCCTCTCCTCGTATGAGAGGTGTTCCTTCCTTGGGTTCCTTTTTGTGTCCCTCCAAAGGGTTTGATCCAAGTGGTTCACATCTCTCCTGTACTGAGGGCTCCACACTGGGACACAGTGCTCCAGGTGAGTCCTCACCAGCACAGAGCAGAGGGGCAGGATCACCTCCACCAACCTGCTGACCATGATTCTTTTGATGCAGCACAGGATATTGTTGGCTTTCTGGGCTGCAAGGTTGTGTTGCTGGATCGTGTTCAACTTGCCATCTATCAGTACTCCTGGTCCTTTTCAGCAGGGCTGTGCTCCATCCTGACATCCCCCAGCTTGCAATTTCATATCTGTTGTCTAATAATATTTCAAGTTTTAAAAGTGTATAACCTTCCTTCCTTCCTTCCTTCCTTCCTTCCTTCCTTCCTTCCTTCCTTCCTTCCTTCCTTCCTTCCTTCCTTCCTTCCTTCCTTCCTTCCTTCCTTCCTTCCTTCCTTCCTTCCTTCCTTCCTTCCTTCCTTCCTTCCTTCCTTCCTTCCTTCCTTCCTTCCTTCCTTCCTTCCTTCCTTCCTTCCTTCCTTCCTTCCTTCCTTCCTTCCTTCCTTCCTTCCTTCCTTCCTTCCTTCCTTCCTTCCTTCCTTCCTTCCTTCCTTCCTTCCTTCCTTCCTTCCTTCCTTCCTTCCTTCCTTCCTTCCTTCCTTCCTTCCTTCCTTCCTTCCTTCCTTCCTTCCTTCCTTCCTTCCTTCCTTCCTTCCTTCCTTCCTTCCTTCCTTCCTTCCTTCCTTCCTTCCTTCCTTCCTTCCTTCCTTCCTTCCTTCCTTCCTTCCTTCCTTCCTTCCTTCCTTCCTTCCTTCCTTCCTTCCTTCCTTCCTTCCTTCCTTCCTTCTTCTTTCTTTCTTTCTTTCTTTCTTTCTTTCTTTCTTTCTTTCTTTCTTTTCTCAGAAATCTGTTAGTAAGAAAGAATTTTTACTTCTCTAATTTCTGTGTTTCCTTCCTGGTTTGTTCTCAGAGTACTGGTATCCTGGTAGCTCTATTTCTCCAGACTGAGAAAGAAGATCTTCTCCTAAAAAAACCCAGTCAGAAAGGAGGAACAACAGTCCCTAGCCATCATGGCCTTAGCTGGCAATGGGAAAAGTGGCCAAGACCTAAAAATACATTGCAACTGAGTCAAAAGACTCTTTTTTGTGTAATGACTAAAGTGCACAGCTTTGAGTTTGAAATTGAGTAATTCTTCATTTTGTTCATTCTCCCTCTCTTGCTCTCATGATCCTTGTCACAGATGTCTTTTGGTGCCTCACAGATCACCACAGTGCTCCTTAACTGGTCCATTAAAGAGAGAAGTTCAGCATGGTGACGTGAAAAATCCATGGTGCCCCTGAAAGCTGGTGGCAGGCAAGCGAAATCAGTGTAAACCACTGGGATCTCTTGCTCTAGCTTGCCCAATTCAAATTACAGAGGTACGTCATCACTGAGGCAAGTTTTTAGTAGTTTGCATGTAGGATGCTGCGGGTGAAAATGCAGCATTTGTCCCCAGAGTGTGAAGTTAGTGTTCCTTCATCGCTCTATGGGCAGAAGCTGCTGGAGAGGGAGGTATCCATGGCTCGCCTTGGCTGTGGCTCAGGATGGAGCACCCAGCAGATAACTAGCCCACAGAACTTCCTGGCATTCTTACATCCCCCATCCTTCCTCCTACTATAGCCCAGGTGGAATACACTGGTGTATTCCATGCAGCTCACTTTCTTACTGAATGCATCATTGATACAGATGAGTCTACATTTTTAAACCAGTCTTAACTAAATTCATGCAGCTTCTGTCCGAAGGTCTGCTGTGTAGATAATTGCAAACCCCATGATAATCACCCTGGCACTTGGCAAACCCAGGATAAACTCCCTTCTTTTCTTTTTTCAAGAACTAAGGAATTTTTGGATGTACTACAAGCAAGTTACAGTGGATAGTACTTGGCTGATCAGAAGATTTTTACTGAGTTACAGTGTGCTCAGTTATGATTTCCTCACTTCACTGGTGGGGAAGCTGAGGCACCAGGGGTTAGAAAAATCTTGTGCAAGGCTTCAAGGAGTGTTGTGGAGAGCTGGGGCTTGGTACCAGGCTCATGGAGACCCTGCCCAGGGCCGCACTTGCAAACGCTGTGTTGTATCAGTGTCATTTACTCAGCATATGCTAGTCTTTGCCCTAGAGATGATGTACTCTAACACAGCCATGACTGGATTTTACTTCTCGTAGGCAGTGCATTTGTGGACATCCTCTTCCGTGGTCACAGGAAGGACAGTGCTAGCTAAAACACCTAACAAGAGAAACACTGTCCTGACAGGCAGGTTTTTTTTTTTTTTTTCTGTTTATTTTCAGGCTGATCAGTTCTCTTTTTGCTGGGTAATATGGCTGGCTGGACAAAAGCATGTGCACAGGGATGCGTTTGTTCTCACTTTGTAAATGCATCTCTGTGTGCAGTATTCTTCCCATGTGCACACAGGTTGTATACATACATACAGAACAGGAAAATAGTTGAGGTATGCATGTCCAGAGCTGACTGAACATGGCTGTGATGGGAAGACCTGGCCAAGAAATGGATATGAGAGCACGCAAACAGTGGGGAGAGCCCACTGGTAGCTTCTGCTTGGGCAGCTCGTGCCATCCATCACCGTTTGTCAAAGCCAGCTCATGTAGCTCTTTGTCACGGGAACAGCATATAAGCTCCAGCAGTTCTGGCCACGCTATCAGCTTTAGAAACACGGGTGCTGGAGAGCAGCAGCCTGAGTTAACAATAGTCTGTCTTGAAGGCATTTCCATGCGTGGAAATCTCTTTCAGCAGCTGATGAACATCGTAGGAAAGCAGGCTGGAGCAGCAGGAGGTAGCAGAGTGGGTGCACCATGTATGAACTGAAATCTGGGAATATGATGGTTAGCAGCACCTATTAAAAACAAATCATAAATGGCAATACCAGATACAATTGCACTGAGATGGCAGAGGTCCTTAGGAGTCCTGATGGGCTGCCGATAGCCGGTTGAAACAAATTGCCCGGTGCTGTGATACCTCAGCTCCCAATAACAGAGGGCAAATGGCCTTCTAGGGGGAGTTATAGATTTTCCTTTGAGATATGGAAAGGGAAATAAATTAAATTATGTTCGAACATAGGGTTCTCTCTCACTCTCTCTCACAAAAAGAAGGAGAGAGAGAAAGAAAAAAGGAAATGAAGGAAAAGAGACAGTAGCAGAAAATAAGCTTCAGCAGGCATTTGCAATTTAATTGATATTTGGCAGCAGGAAGCCAATCAGTATAAGTAAATTGACGTTATAAGATAAAAATGATCGCTTAATGGGCTGCCTTCCCCTATGGATGCGGCAGACCAAATAAATACCGCCGTGCCGGCTGACGCAGCGTGGCGGCTGTTACTGGGCACAGCCTGCTGCCGCTGAACTGGCAGGGTTCTGTGTGGGCTGCAGTTTATTTTTATGGCATCTGTCTACTCCCCGAGAGAAGGCAATGAGGGGTTGCACATTGATTGCTGCTCCAGCCAACGGCAGTGTGGAGAGAGGGCCGTAATTAATGACTTTATTTGCTGGAGCACCGCTGAGAACGATTGAGTTTGTTATGGTAGGAGCCGATGCCAGCTTTCCTGGAGGCACGGAGAGGTGTGTGAGTGCGGAAGGTGAGGAGAGGTCCTCAGCGAGATGTTGGCAGCCATCGCAAGGCTTTGGCCGGGTGGGTGGGATGTGCCCCAAGGACAGGGGCTGCTGAAGGCTCGGCGGCCAGGGGCATGCTTGCACGTTCATCTTCATGGTGTGAGGCTGAGCAGGCTGTAGGCCATTGCCCCACCACAGAAATGGGCAGAGCTGCCACGGTTTCTTTAGGGGAAACAAACCCTAGCCCATCTTGCAGTGCTGCATGGAAAGGCTCTGTCTTTCCCTGTCGAGTTGCACAGCCTGTCCCTCCCTTTATTGCAGCTCCCCATGGTCAGTGTGTTATGTACCTTCCATGCAATGGTAGCAAACCTTGCTTCTGAAGTGAAGTGTTTCTGAAGTGAAAAATTTCCTTCCTCCCTTTCCCCCTTTCTCCTTCCCTCTGTCCCTATGAATTTCAAAAAACACCTCCAACTTTCCCCTATTTGTTCTCCTGTTCTGCTTTAGCCAAGAATTACAACAAAGAATAAACACACCATACATAGAAAATAAAGACTCTCCTTGAATCTGATGAAATTTTACAGGTAAAGCTGTAGTATTTTTAAAAAATGTATGCTCTTTTGCCCTTCTTTTGGGGGCTGGCTGAGCTGGTCTGTTAAACCACATAGGATTGCAATAGAAAAATGCCCTAGAAAGTGCATGCAGTGTGCTGTGCTGCAAGCGCAGGCAGCAGTGTGGTGCCCTGCAGGAGATGGACAGGCTGGGTCAGCTGTGTTTGAGCAGAGATGGTCAGGAGATGGAGCATATGGTAGGCTAGGAGGGGTTGATGGTCGGCCTTATGCAGATGCAGCAATGGCAGGTGTATTTACTTTTGAGTGGTTGCACATATATATCTCTAAAAGCTGTTCAAACACTAAAATCATGTAGAACTGGAAAACTAAAATAATTTTTAATTAAGAGCGTCACGATGGGCTATTTCAGCTCATTCAGGATTTTCCCTGCTCAGGCTTCTGTGTAAGACGGTTCTTCAGAAATGATCCCCACTTGTGAACAAGGGCTCAGATTCAGTCAGTCTGTGATTTCCAATGGATGGAAAGCCTCAAAAAAAAAAAAAATCTCCATCCATGCGGATGTATGGTGCAGTCAGGATCACATTCGCTGCTGTTGGCATCTGTGGCATGGAGCAAAAACGAGAGAGACCTGTGTCTGTCATGCTGGACCTTTGCTCTCAAACCGACATTACATATTCATAGAAATTATTCACTTGCCGTCAGCTGGCTGTCGTGAAGAAAGAGGTAGCATTCAGACTCAGCAGTCCTTGGAAATAATTTGCCAAGTTCTGGTCATATTATTGCTGTCATTTTTTTCCTGGAGGAGTTAATGCATTATGTGGAAGGCGAATAAGGCAGCCCAGGAGAACTCTTGGCTCACACGTAGGAAAAGAACCACCTCTGACAGTGGTGTGGTGGAGCTGCTCCCCGTCCCTCGGCACTGCAGCAGGAGCAGCTCACCTATGGGAGTCTGCTGCCAGCATTCTGGTGGTGCAGCCCCAGAAGGGACCCCCAGCCCCCCCATCATCAAGGCAGGAAATAATGGGGATGCATACAGTCCACAGCTCCCTAATAGGAGTGTTCTTGTGATAAGCTCACTGTCAGGGGAATTGTACAGTAGACTGCTGAGTTTACTGCGTGATAAATAATTAATGTTTAGATGACACTAATTAATTACAGTAATTAGCAAAGAGCTACGCTATTTTCCCTTAAACGTAGGATCTTAGTTCATCATTTTTGTTTCAGTGCCTCAGAACGTTTAAGGCAGAATTGTAAAACAAAAACATCCACAGCAAAGCGTTATTTATCTTCTGTCACTGATTGCTTTTTTTGTCATCTTCCCTTCTGCGGCTTTTAAAAGAGCCAAGTAGCACAGAGCAGTAAATACACCTGAAAAGCTAAAATAGTGTCAGTGGGAGCAAAAGCACCGTTCTGCTGCTTCAGAAGCTGAACTAACGGGGAAACCTCTCTGCTTTGGCATTGCTGGTTGGAGATGGAAGGTAGGCAGGCAGTGGTGCTGGCAGTGCACCCAGCGTTCTTGCACACTTCCTTAAGCACAGAGCAGGGCTGTGCAGCAGAGCGCACGCAAGCACACAGAGAAGTGGAAGGCAGATGTGTAGCAGTGGTTCCTAAATGTGAGAAGTTGTCAACAATTTTGAGGTCTACCAACCCGCGCTACAGAGCTGCAGAGGGTTTTCAAAAATTAATGACACCACTCAACTAATGGATGTGGATAAAATGCAGAAAAGCATGTTTAAATTCGCACTCGGTGTAACCTGTATTTAAAAATTATTCCTGTGGTTTGTGTTCTGCATGTAAGCCACGCTGCTGAATACACTGGAGAGATTTCTTTGTTCAGCATTAAGCGTTTGCAGGCACGAGGCTGCAGCCCTTCGTGTTGTGAAACAAATCTTTATTTAAACTTTGCACGTCAAAAATCCATAGTTAGCAGTGGCTTTTTGTACAAGCTGCTTGTGGAGAAGGTGCTGGAGACCCCGCAGTGCTCCCAGTGCCAGTGAGTCTGGCACCCGGTGACAGAAGCCGTGGGTCAGCCCTGCGCTGCCTCTATTCTCTCCAGGTAACTTTTGCAGAGATTGCTTTGCAAAGTATTCAGGATATCAAGTGGAAATTATGCCTTACTTGCATGGAAACTATGCCAACTTGCATGGAAAGATTAGTTTTGACTATTGTAAGTTGAATAATAGCCTGTGTTTTTCTCATCAAGTGTCATTTCTTGCAAGGGAAGAAATTTGGCTGTCCCTGTCAGTGACATTGAGGGATGATTGTCGCCAGGCTGCAGGTGCTACCGGTCACGCAGAGCCTGCACTCCTGCAATGTTCAAACCTCCTGTAGCAACCTTTTCTGCTCCTGTGCTTTGGTCTGGCAAGGCCAGATCAGAGTGCTCTGCAGATAACTGAATCCTCCATGATGGGGAAGGAGGGCTCTCCTCTCCTGTTCTGCTGCTGGTGCAGCACAGTAGTGCCTGCAAATGCCTGCAGGAGAGCAGAGACTGCCTGCCCTGTGCAGCACTTCTCTCTGTGCGCCATCAGTGCAGAAGTTTCTTAGGGCTGTGCACTCTCCTGTCTCCTGTAACAGCAGACTGGGTCGACATTTCCAAAGCTAACCAAATTTCATCTTCAGTGTCGCTAAGTGCGTATGGAAACAATATTTTGGGGGGGAAAAAATGATGAAAATATACGTGATAGTGTGGTATGGAAGTAGGTATAAACTATGTTAAAGCAGGTTTGATGATCTTATTACAGTGATTTAAAAACGCACTGTAGGCTGAGACTACATGAAATAATGTCCACTCCTACACAGATTGCTGCTGAACACATCTTACAGGAATGAATTACGAACAGAATTGGTTTCTCATAATAATTAATGGATGAACCAGACACAAGTTATTTTATATACACATGCACTGAATTTCTATCTCTCCTGGCAAGACATGGAAGCCACAGAGGCAGCAGCCTTCTCCCATGCTTTGCAGCTGGTGGTAGGACCTTGCTGCTCAGTGTGTGTCTGTGCACCATGGAGGGATGCAGAGCCTGCTTCCTGGCTGGCAGCTCCAGGACCTCCTGGCTCAGCTTCCTTAGTGACAAGCCTTCCTTGGTTCTGAATTCTGCACTGGAAAAGGTATTCTGGACATCATTTTTGCTGCTTTTTAAAATAAAAGCGCATTGTAAGAGCAGTCGCAATGTGCACAGCAGCTCCATCAGCCCTGCTGCCGCTCCCACGGACTGGGCAGGTGGCCATGGAAACTGCTGTGGCTCCTGGTCTTCCTGTACAGGGCTGCCAGCAGCCCTGGGCAGTGTGGCAGGCAGCCCTTGGGCACAGGTGAGGCATGCTGTGCTGTGCAATGGGCCATTGGAGCACAGTTGGGCTGCCATGGTAGCTCCCATGCACGGGCAGTCCTGCTTCACTCAGTGGCACTGTGCACGTGAGCGTTTGCTTCAAACAGATGGGCTGTCAGGCTCACAAGGTGTGTCAGTTATGAGATTCCTACGTGGCTACTGTAGGATTAAAATCACAGAAGCAGGAAGCGGGCAGTAACCCCATGGGAAAGCTGTGCAGTTAAACAATCCCTCTTTCTGCTGGTGTCGGTTCACCAGATGCGGTTCTGCATTCCTGGACTCATGCTCTGAGTGTGTGGCAGCAAAGTGGGGCACACCTGTGGGCACATGCACCAGGCTGCGTCCTGTGAATCAGGCAGGGCTTGCAGCCATCTCAACCAGCAGAGAGCTGCTCTCCCAGCGCAGAGAGGCTAGATCATGGCTCACAGACGGCTGTTGGGTGACGAAAGTGGGAACTGTTTTGCTCCTGAGCAGCCCTGTGCCTGCACGGACTGCCCTAGGCAGCAGCACGCCCTTGTGCCAAAGCCAAATGCAGGATGAGGGTTGGGCTGTGGGGCAGTTTGAGGGTGCACCTAGGCCAACCATGTGTTTGAAGGAAAGAACAGATGGGAAATGGTGACATAACCGTGGCAATCCTGCTGCAGCCAGCAGGCGCTGTGAGCTGTGATCTTCCAGCTCCCCCCTCCCTGGTTCTGCTGGGCTAGCAGGCAGCACCAGCCAGCAGCCTGTCCGTGTGGGAGAAGGGTGTAGCACCGCTCCGTTTGGTGCTGTGCCTGCAGGATGGAGCTTGGGGAGGCCATGCAGTCAGTCTTCAATGTTTGCCCAAATGCAGGGTCGTGTGTGAATGGGAGCTGACAAATGGCATGGAATTCTGATTCCTCGGCCTCGTTGTGTTTTTACTGCTATTCTGACTGTAAAATCAGTGTAATAGGTGTGAAAATACAATGCTAACATGGGAGTGTTCAGCAAAAATTCCTCTTTTTTTTTCTTATTTTTTTTTCCCCAAGCCTGGACATAAGGCGATATGTTGCAGTAGGCAGGTGCTGGTCTCTGTGTCTCCAAGAAAAGCAGAGCTGGTCCTGGTATATCTGACGGGTCAAGCTTTGAAATGAAGAAGCAATAAGCCACTGAAATGGTACTATCACCGAAACATGATTGATCAATTGAATTCTATCAGAGACAGTGGGCAGTGAGATTAACTCAGGCCTGATGGGTTCAATGAGTTAAAGCATGATGTTCATTTCAGCTTCATTTCACCAGTCTTTGCTTGTGAAATTGGTCAATCAATAGAGGTTGAAGATCATATATATATATATTGGTGGCCATCTTATAGGGAATATAATCTAGCGTAGTCAGCTCCTGACTCCGGCTGCCTTCAGTGGGTAATGGAGACAGAGCAGAGACTCTATCAGTGCTATCGAAATGGCCTGATATCTTCTCCAAATGAAAAGTATTTTTGGATCTCTGGTGATTTATCTTTTTTTCCCCTCTTTCTCACTTTGATCTACAGCAAAACCCATACCCGCCTTTGAGAAATGTAGTGATTTCTCTTGGAAACCTGTGTGTGATGATCAGCTGTGTACACTTCAAAATATAAAGTTTCTTTTTAGTAATACTGTCATTTGAAAAAATAAATAACGGAGCTTAGAGAACTCAGATGGTGTGAATACAAAGGTCTCTCACAGCATATATGATTCAGAAAGTAATACCTTCCTAGGAAGGCCAGCAGACCGCTTGCTGCCAAATGCACATGGGCCTGGGAAGGTGCCATAAAAATTCTGTTTGCATTTTAAACAAAGCCTCCCTGAGTGGTAATTAAACAAAGTCTTCATCTTCTCTGGGCTAATTTACAGACATGCTACAAGGAAACAAATCACCTTTTTACCTCCCGGTAATATTTCATTTGCTTCATCGTGTTTTAAATGTGGTGAATAACATCTTTCCTAATTAGCCTGCATTTCCCTATAAGGTGGAGTAATTAGGTATGATACCAAGTAATGAAATTGGACAGTACAAATTAGAGACAGAAACCACGTCCTTTATGAATATGGGCCATTCATTGCACCAGCTATTTACTTCCTTAATTAACCCTGCAAACCCAAGTTGTTTAAAAAATAAAACAACCTGAAAGCCCGAAACCAGAAGATTGTCTTTTCTTCACTCCAGGCAAGCATACCAGTAGCATGTGCCATTCACAGAGCATTGTGAAGATTAATAACAGTGGAAATACCCAGCTGAAGTTGTGCATGGCACCAATTCCTGTCACCTGGCTTAGATTCTTCTGTGGGGCTCATCTATGCAGTGCTATTTTGCAGGATTGATTCATAACACAGAAATTAAATTGTACTGTTTTCCCTCTGTGAAATAATGCTAGAGAGAATGGATCTTTTTCTTTCTTTCTTTCCTTTTAAATAGATATCTTCAGACTTCGCTTTTTTTTCAGTGCTAAGCTGTAGGGCCTCAAAACTTGCTGTGGTGTTTTGTGAAGATAGGGCTGACAGCCATTTGTTCTCCTTATTTTGACCTATGGTACTAGAATTGTATAAGCAAAACACTGTTTAAAAATGAATGATTTGCATGGTGAGTATTGGGAAAAAAATCTGTTGTAGACATGTTTGGCAATTGTGGATGTCTCCTGCAGTTTCAGAAAATGTGTTGAGGAAAGGTAATTAACCATAAAATTATGCTACAAAATGCAGTCACAGCTTATCGGGTTCTCTATACTGATCTTGTCATTTCCTAGGTCCCCAGGAATAAAGCTGTAGTAACAAAGACCCTGTGCTTCCAGGTGAAATCCATACAGGTTAGGCAGATTTTGCTGGCAGCACTGTGTGTGGCACCTCTTCCCAGGGCTGGACCAGTTCTGTGCATAACTCCTCCTAGACTAACAGGACTTCTGTTAAGCATGGGAAAGGGCTTTTGGTGTCGTGCTGGTGGGAAGTGCATAGCATAGCATCCAGGGTTGTTCAGAAAGCTGTGATCCTGTGGGACAATTCCGACCTATATAGTCTGGTAAAGGACAAAACGTTTGTTTGGGGTGAGAGTCTTCTTTCCTAAGGAGAATATGATACCTGTGCTCTTAGTTATTCATTTTTCACCCAGAGGGTGGTGAGGCACTGGCACAGGTTGCCCAAGGAGGCTGTGGATGCCCCATCCCTGCAGGCATTGGAGGCCAGGCTGGATGTGGCTCTGGGCAGCCTGGTCTGCTGGTTGGTGACCTGCACACAGCAGGGGGCTGGAACTGGATGAGCACTGTGGGCCTTTGCAACCCAGGCCATTCTGTGATTCTGTGATTCTATGATTGGCCATCTTGGAAAGATGCCATAGGACAGGGAACTGAGTGCTTTGCAAGTAGATAGGTACACATGTAGTGCTGCTGTCAACAGAACATAACTCTCCTAGGTGCATCCACTGACTATGAAAAATGTTTTACCTCTCCCTGGAGCCCATTTTATAACTGAAACTGTTACAAATGAGCCTGTGGTATTTTAATTATCGAAGATGTTCTAGTGCATCCAAACAGTACATAATGCTGATGGTAATTATCTCACATTTACGTAATGACTAAAAGCCAAACGTATCCTAAAGACCTTTGTGAACTTTTTAGATGTCGTGTGCAGCATACAGAAAGTCCTTTCCTTGTAAACTGAGATCCGGCAGTTGCCTGCAGTTAGTCAGAGTTTGGGAAACGCAGTGAGAGAGAACAACCCCTCTGCTGAAGGGATGTGGTAAGAGAGCAGTAGAGAAATTTCCAGGCTGGATGTGGCTCTGGGCAGCCTGGTCTAGTGGTTGGTGATCCTGCACACGGGACAGGGGTTGAAACTAGATGATCGCTGTGGTCCTTTTCAACCCAGGCCATCCTGTGATTCTATGATTCTGTGATTCTATAATTCTATGAAAGTGAGCAGCTTTCTTGGGCAGCTGCCAAAGCCTCATGACACAAATGTTGGATCTTCTGAGCAGCAGCCAGCTGTTCCGTGAGTTTCAGCTCTGCCTCCTTTCTGCCCAGCTTTCTCCCTAACAGCAGAGTATGTATGCACTGCTCCTTCATTTCAGCAATAGTGGACTTTGTTGGGAAGCATGACTGAAGGCTGAGCTGGCCCCAGACCCTTGGGTTGCCATCAGAGACCTTAACACACACTGGTGTTTGGGCAGGGAGGAGGCAGCTCCCTGTGGTTTCCTCTCCAGGCTGCACTCCCAGCAGGGCATCAAATCCCGATCTTGAATTTCAAAACCTTCCAAAGCTCTATTCCCTTATTTATTTTCATACCTTACCATGTTGCCAGCGTTGTGCCAGAGAGGCACATCGTTCAGGAGCCTCTGTCTGTGCGTCTGGTATGTTCTTTATGTGTGGATTTCCCACACAGAGAAGCTTCCTTGGAAATGTCCTTCCCTTCCTGAACTTTCATGGCTGGCTCCAGCCAGGATGTGCGGTCTGGGAGGAAGGGCAGATAGGGATGAGTGTGACCAGATCAGAGATGTTGGCACTTGATAGTGTGTCTTCCCAAACTTTTCACAAGATAGTTGTGAATCAGAAGCCTTAGGGGCAGGAATGACAGCACAGCACCCAGCAGTGTGCCCTGAGACTGACCTGCTAGTGCCTGCCCTGTCCCACCATTGCTGTGTCCATCAGTCCGTCTCTTCCAAATGTATTCGTTAGAAAAAGAGCAGAACTGTGCTCTGTGCAAACACTGTGGAACAAGGGCTGCTTGTGAAACACGAGTCTGCTGCACTGGATGCAAATACAATCTGGTCTCATTGTACACCTCGTCTTTAGATGTACAGATGATGCGTACACTGTTAGAGATGATGCATGCTCCCTGGTAGAGTCACAGGGAAGGTCTTCCAGACAGTACTAACCTCTTGGATCATTCCTTCTCTTTTATTGCCCAATTTGGGCCAAAACTGTAAAAACTTTCAACTTTGATGCCAAGTTATGAATAACATCATTGTGGCAGGGGGGTTGGAACTTGGTGATCCTTGGGGTCCCTTCTAGCCCAAGCCATTCTATGATTCCACTTGAAATTTAAAGCCTGTGTTTTCATGCTCCAGAGAGAAAGTCCCCCCTGCCTTTTGCTACCAAGCAGCTAGCAACTAGAATTTTAATTTTATAAGCGATGGTTGACTAAACCCAGCACTACATCAATTAGATATTATTTGATTTAGAATAGCAAAGGAAAAAAAATAAGATTTAAAGATACATTGCTCTCTTATATCTGCTCATATTTTTTCGTAGCTCCGTATATATCTTTATACATTCTATTCAGAAGACAGGCTCTTATTTTTTTCTGCATGGTTTAAACTGATCCTGGCACTTTACAGATGCCAACATTGCCTGTTCTTGATTTAAGTTGCCTGACTTCACTTAAGCAGGTAAATATAACACTGTTGTTATCTGAACCATCAGAAGAAAATCTAGAAGAACATTTCCAGCATTACTTGCTAATTTCAAAAGCCTGTTTAGCATAAGAAAATTTTATAGAGGTTGATCTGGATTTCAAGAAGTGTTTCCATATATTCTTCCTTCAGTTTTGGAGACCTGTCTTAAAAGAGTCAGATTTTCTGGATATGGTACACAGCATCTGTTGCAGCACTCAGCTGTGCTAAAAGGTGACCTCGAATCAGTTGTTCTTCTTGGAAAATCTTGTCTGCTGCACATCAGTTGTTACTGATGGCCAGCTCAGGTATGAAGACAGAAGTGTTGGCAGCAATGTGGTCTTTTTGCACAGATGCCATTTTATACTTGCTATCAGAAAATGTGATGAGGAACCCACCAAAGAAGATCTAAGCGTTGGTTTTTGCAACCAAACAGATCTTAAGTGTTTTTTTTTTTTCTTTCCAATGTTTCCTTCCTCTGTGTAGTGTGGTGTTGCCATCTGGAGTCAAAATCTGATGTTCACTGCTGTTGTTGGAGTTCCACCTCCTGGAGTCCTTAGGAATACTGCATATCTCTGCCTTCAGAACGTAAAAGATGTATTTCTAGCACTGACAGATGAAGGAAAGACAGGAAACCACTGCAAATTTTCAATAAAGCAAACTGAATCAAGCTCCCATATTGCAAGAGGTTTTTTTTTTAACTGCTTATCTAAACATTTTTCGAACTTGTCTCATGGCTTTTTAAGCCATGAGCAGCCACTTACTACTTCTGTTAACAACCTCTGCTGGAAGGAGGGGGAGACAGAGCGAGAAAATTTGACTTAGGGCCCTGGCTTTCATCATGCCAATCAGTTTAAGAAATGTAAAGTGAAATTACAATTAAGTAGCATTGTGAGCTGGGAGAGTGCTTCCTCAGAGTGTTGCAGTGGTAACTCCAATGGTTGTGTGCTGCTATTAGTGTCTCTTTGGAAAACTGACTGTCCAGTTTCTGCAAGCTGAACATGGCTCTGGAGTATGAGTCCTTGCTTCCTGATGTGAGCACATGATAGTCAAACCTTTGCATAGAATGGAGCTCAGCAAGACTGGCAGGTGTCACAGGCACAGCTATGGCAGTGAACAGGCAAAGCAGACCTCCTTGGAGCTGGGCCAAGTGGACTGTGGATCTGACATCAGGTTTTGTACTTATCTTCCCATGTCTTACTGCAGCTTGACCATTACAGGTTATCAAATATTGCATGGCAGCGTTGAGAACAAACGTGTAACTGCTACCCTTTGTCATGCCTTTGAATTATATGTGGAGTCAGTGATGGTAGATGATTGCTTTGAGAGTCAGCTATAATGGAGGAATGATCAATGCATCTTCTAGCAATGTGCGTCTTGCTCCCGTACTCTATGATTCTTCATTGAGTAAGCAATGAAGTACCCGCCTATACGATGGATAAAATAGACACTCATCATTTTAATGCCCATTTATTCATCGGTCTTCTTTGTCCTCTTTGAAAGGTATTCAGGAACCTCCAGTACCCAATGGCCATTCTCTCCCGGGTAGAGATTTTCTTCGGAAACAGATGCGTGGAGACCTGTTCACCCAGCAGCAGTTAGAAGTGTTGGATCGAGTCTTCGAGAGGCAGCATTATTCTGACATTTTCACGACAACAGAGCCCATCAAACCAGAGCAGGTACTGTTCCAAACATTAAACTTTTTTTTTCTTTTTCCAGATATGCTTTCTCCTGGCAGAGGCCTCCTTAGTGGAAAACAACAAAAAATTATTTCTGAAATGTGCAGTAGAAACAGAATAGTGCATAGTAGAATAGTAGAATAGCAGAAACAGATGTGCATGGAGAAACAGGTGTCGTATCAAGCTCTTCAGCCAAGAGCATGTTGACCACGGAAGACTATTAAAAATGACACAAAACACCAGCTGTGTGAAGGTTAGCATGTGTTCAGATATGAAATTACGCCTGATCTGGGCCAGTCACATCAAGTGAGGGCATGAGGAGCATCACGTCTTCTGATACTCCTGTTGGACGTAAAGTAAGCTGCAGAAAATAAGGAATAAATTTGTAAAACTCTATGCCTAATTTTGGCCCATAGTTAGCTTGATTGCACACACAAATTAGTTTTTTATATCTGGAAATGGCTTGTTAGTCATTTAATTGGCCATTTGCAGAGAGAAACACCCAATTAATATGTGAAGGTAAACTTGTTGCACCTGCAGGCTAGCAGTGTATTTTAAAAGATTCGGCACAATGTTTTGGAGGAAAAGTTCTATTTTAGCAGACGCTATGCAGAAGTAAAAGCAAAAAAAAAAAAAAGAAAAATTATTGGCTGTGTGTCTTAACATGCTTTTTGTTTGTAGGCCTCAGACTTAAATTCATGGGACATAGAAACGAAAGTGTGGCTGTCAGGTCCAACACAGGCCTCGCTTGCTGCATTTTCTGTAGTTAGCAATGTAATCACTCATTGCTAATCTCCAGTGTTACTAATATTAAATTTTAGCAAGGTGTTTGAACTCCTCGAACTGCAAACAAACAGTGGTTTCCCTTAGAGGAGTCTAAACATTTGAAAGACACCGTAGAGTATCAGGAACGTGGCCATCTATTACCGCTGTGACTTCAGTATTGAGGAACATGCATCAGCGTAACTAAAGAAAAAACTCCATGTGTGGAGTGGTAGAGTAGAAGCTCCATGCGCCCTTAAGCCTACGCGTGCTGTCATTTGTTGTCATTCATTTTTTACCAGTTTCTGCTGGCTCTGTGGTTTCCCTGGTTTGTATCTGTGAGCTCTGTAAATCTAAATTCAGCCTGGAAAAAGGTGAGGAAGTTGCTGAAATCAATTCAGTTTTTCTTTAAAAAAGCTCCTTAGGAAAGCCAAGCCAGCAGCACGTTTTGAAGGTGAAATGGCCTTCACGTACCACTAGATGGTGGTTATCCCATCCTTAACACCAGGGATAATGGAGGGGACAGGCACAGATCCACTGCCTACTACAGTAAGCACTTTCAGTATTGGTCACTTCAGAGATGTTTGATGCTAGATCTGTCCCTGCTTAACTTTCATATACCTTCCTTAGTTTTCTGTATTCCAAATTTTCTGAGTTTTGTAGAACTGTAGCTCATGGGATGCAGTCCAGACATGAACACAAAGAGATGGTTTAACAGAAAGAAGAATTAAAAGAGCATGTTTCTGAAGTCTGCTGGCTTCTGCAGGGATATTCAGCTATTGCTGGAGCAAGGATCTCCCTGGATCTGTATAAGCAGTTGTAACTGGAATGGCTGTGCAACCAGAGCATCAAATCTGGGGATATGCTTCTACTGATCAGGTAAAAAGGGCACTTTCTGCACAGACTGAGAAGACAAACAGATGCTGAGAAACATATTTCTGAGAGAAAGATACTGTAGTATACGAAAGGTCCCTAGCAGAATAGTTTTGCTTAGGCATTTTTAATTACAAATGGAGTTTGCTAGTCATTTGCTTTAACATTCCCATTTGCTTTTGGGAGGTTTGGCTATGATTAAGGGCTTGTGGTTGTTCGAAATGGCATTTGCTTTTTGGTGGCATGCAAAGTATATTTTCAACAGGAACATGCATAATTAATACAAATGTCTGATTCTCAAGGATGTGATATGAACTGCACTGCTTTAGTAAGCAGTCATGTTTAACCTCTTTGGTAGTAAAGCAAAGCTGTCGTGAAACTTAACCAAAGTGGAGAGACTGTCTGGACCAATTAGTGAGACAAAAAAAATCAGTTAGAAAGAAAATGTAGAATCCTAGAATCACAGGATGTTTTGGGTTGGAAGGGATCTTAAAGATCATCTAATTCCAATGCACAGACCAAAGGCGGGGATACCTCTCACTAGATGAAGATGGAAGCATTACCATGTGACTTGGAAAACCAGAGTTGTCTCTCCCATTAATGACTGTAGTGAACTGTGATCTGCATTCAGAATCTGTCAGTCCAGAATGTGGTTGAACTCAGAAGTCAGTGCATTAGGAACTAGGTCAGCAATGGATGCATGGAGTCCTTAGCTGCTTCTGAAGAGGAAATTAAGGAAAAGGTGCTCCTTGTGAAGAGTGGGGAGTCTAACAGGAGTGCTGATCCACTGCCTACCTACTGTGTTAGAAACATGCAGAAGGAGCAAATGGAACACTGCGGATGTTGTTTAGGCACAAAAACTTCTTGGTGTCCCTGTGACAGTCAGCTGAAGAGGGCTCCAGGTACTTTACGGGAAGACTCGTGTTTCTTTAGACAAGAAAGTATATTTTCCTCTCTGTTTCGCTGTTCTTGTCTAATTTTTCTTCTTTGTGAGCTGGGCACAGTCCCTGTGTCAGAGCGAGCAGTGATGTGGGAGAACAAAGTCCATTCCACATAGCTGAACATCTGCAGTCTGAACGCGTTCTGCCTCCAGCTGAAGGCTGGCACCTATTGCCTGAATTCTTTCTGATTTATTTTCTGGGTGTTTTGGCTTGTTTATTGGAAACTGTGGATTGTCACTTACATAAGCAGGGCTTTGATCTCCTAAGTCAGAGTGCCTGCTCACCACTGCCCAAGCAGTGTGCACCTTGAGTGCCCAAGCCTTTACCTTGAGTGCACCCATTCTGTTTCCTTTACTCTTCTGTTTTTAACGTTGCTGTTCTTCAGCTCCCTTCTGTGAAATGCAGACCTGCAGGTTAGCTCTTACTTCCAAACACGTTGTGCACTTGGCAATCTGAGTTTTCATATCTACTGTAAAAGATGACTGAGACAAAGAAGACCACAGGGAATGAATACTTACCTCTGACTACAGGCTATTGCAATGCTGAGAGGAAAGGCAGTGACAAGAGAATCTATGGCAGACAGTACCTCATTCAGAAACAAAGTCTGTTGTAGGCATAGGGTGAGGCAGGGATCCCACCATATGTTCGTATAATTAAAGATTTGTCGGGATATAATTAAAGATTTGTCAGGGGATGGAAGTAGGGCATTATGTGTCTCATCGAGCAACCTAGTGTCCCTGTGATACAGCCGTACGTGTACCCGAGTGCACTCTGCAGGACTGGTATGTAATACCCACACATGCAGTGCATGACAAACATTTAATGGCAGGTGAATGCTGTGCTGTGATGTCAAGAAGTTGTGAGATGGGAAGGTGGAGGTCCCTTGCAAACCGAGTCCACTGGTATCTACGTGTTACTGGAGTGTAATGTGAGGATAGGCACACTCTGGCCTTACTCTATCCTACAAGAATCCTGCTATGAACAGTAACTGATGTTTAAGTGAATGCCTTTCCATCGCTTTTGTCCCCTTGTGTGCTCATCTCATCTTCTGCAAACAGCCCACAATTGATTTGCACTGGCTGCAGATGTTGGCAGAACACTCACGTGTTTCTGGGAAATGATTCTGAGCTGCACGTAGGTGTGTGTTTGCAGTGCCATCACTGCGATGGCATTCTGCTCACGAGTGTCAACCAGCAGCACCATGCAGCCGACACATCAGCCGGTCAATATTTCTATTGACTTCAACAGACTTTAGATCGGGGCCATAATGAAGCATAGCATGATGTGACCAGGTTCAACACTGTGTAGGTCCCTGAATTAGTAGAGAACAACTTGCTGATAATAGCAGATAATTCCCTCGTCTTTGCTGATGCTTTCACATTACTTCTAGCTAGAACTGAATTGATCATCTCTTTTTGAATTCGTTTCTGAATGATACGGGGATACTGCAGGAGGGAGCTAACCTGAAAAACATGAAGCAATATATTCACTTGTGAGATGCAGTACTGTTAAGCCTGGAGATAAATACAGGCAGCTGAATTCCGCGTATCCAACACCGCTGAAAGAATTACTAGTAAATCAGAAAGAGTAAAAAAGTTGTGCACAGTTAGTTATGTTTGATTGACCTCAGAAAGTGCTGTAATGAAGGAGCTGAGCTGACCAAAGGAGGAGCACGCAGGGAGATGTACAGCGCTTCCTACAGCATGGGATTTTAATCTCCAGGAATAGCAGGGAGTGTCCAAGAAAAAGGGAGAAAGTAGGACTTATTTTTCAGGACTTACATTTCATTTTTGATTTGACTCATTTACTCAGAAAGTCATTAGAGAAGCAGAAGGAAGGAATGAGATGTAGGACCTTGCTCCTGGTCTCTGGCATAAAATTAATGTGGTTTTCTCCCTAAGGGAAACTGCGTCTGGGTGGATGGGGCTGCTGAGGATTTTCTGAAATTACTCTGAAGTTGTAACGAGAAAAGCAGAGCCACTGTTTATTTACTTCTTCCCAAAACTACATGGTTTTCAGTAACAGTGAAAAATATGGAGCATATCTCTGATCAAAAGAAAACGTGGAGCAAAAAGTGGCTTGGAAGGCAGGTCTGCAGTTTTTACTGCTCCTCTTCTATCAGCTGAAACAACTTCTGATTCAGGCTATGGCTTCATTGGTGGGAAGAAAAAAACCACCAGAAACAAAACCAACTCTAAAATCCAGCCTAAGAAAGCATGTCGGGAGAGGAAAAACCTTCCCATATTTACTCTCAGTAGACTATTAAGCAACACGAGGCTATTAATTTGGCTTTTGAGTCTTCACTGAAGCCCATAAAAGTGCACAGTTGTCAAATGGAGTTCGTTTTAATTTCCTTTCAATCACAGTAAATTATTCAGGTGATAAATCAGCTGGAGTAGCCTCCTGGCTGTAATAGAAACCCTAATTCCTGGCTAATTATCCAGCCCATTGCTGCCAGCAGATCAATACTATTACCAAATGGAAAGGGTGAGGGGTTCGCTGCAGGCAGAGTGGTGGAGGGACAGCAGCTGGGAGCACTGGTGTACTGTGACCCCCGATGCAGTTCAGAGGTTGTGGAAGGTTAAACTGTGCAGAGATTTCCTTCTTAGCCACACTTTTGTAAGGGACCACATATCCTCCTGGTCCGTAATTTATGCTAAAACCTGTGATCCTGTGTTTCAGACATGACCGCAGCTCTGCAGCCTATGGCGTGTCCTTCTGCCTTTGTTGGGGCTCTGATTCTTTGCTTTTCCAGTGCAGGACTGGGACAAGGTGCCCCTGCATACAGGTGGAGCTGGGGACTGGAGTGCATTTTAGCTCTGCCTTTTGTGCTGTGGTCACAGAATCATAGAATGTTCTTGGGTTGAAAGGGACCCCAAGGATCATCAAGTTCCAGCCCCCTGCCACACGCAGGGCCACCAACCTCCACATTTAATACCAGCCCAGGCTGCCCAGGGCCCCATCCAACCTGGCCTTGAAGACCTCCAGGGATGGACGGGGCATCCACAGCCTCTCTGGGCAGCTGTTCCAGCACCTCACCACTCTCTCTGTAAAGAACTTCCCCCTGACATCCAATGTAAACCTTCCCTCCTTGAACTTAAAACAGTTCCCCCTTGACCTATTGCTGTCTACCCTTGTAAAAAGTTGATTCCCCTCCTGTTTATCATCCTGTTTTAATTACTGAAAGGCTGCACTGAGGTCACCCCGCAGCCTTCTTTTCTCCATGCTGAACAAGCCCAGCTCCCTCAGCCTGTCTCTGTAGGGGAGGTGCTGCAGCCCCTGATCATCTTTATGGCTCCTCTGGACCCTCTCCAACAGCTCCCTGTCTTTCTTGTACTGGGGGCTCCAGACCTGGACACAGTGCTGCAGATGGGGCCTCACAAGAGCAGAGCAGAGGGGGGCGATCACCTCCCCGTCCCTGCTGGCCACCCCTCTGCTGATGGAGCCCAGGACACCATCTGCCTTCTGAGCTGTAAGAGCACACTGCTGGCTCGTGTTCAGTTCTTCATCCACCAGGACCTGCAGTTCTTGCCACTTTACATGTCACTGTGCTGACCCTGTACCACAGTACCCTTGGTTCCCTGAGTTTGCTTGCTGCTGATCTTCAGGATAAGCCAAGGAAGGGCTCTTAAGGTGTGTGGGAACAGGCAGTCTGGATCCCATGTCTGTGTGCTATGGAGAAGTGCTAACTCCTGGTACCTCACATCTGTTCTGGCTGCTGTTTAAAACAGGCAGAGATGGGGAAAAAGTGTCCTTTAAGAGAGTCAGATGCCCCTTGCAAGAACATCTCAGGCTGGTAATTTTTTTTTTTTTTTTTTTTTTTTTTTGCTTGCCCATGTATTACCTTGGAATAATGGAGAAATTTAAAGAGAATAAAATCCGGACTGTTGAGGACTAGTGCTCAGCTATAGCATAGAACAATTCTCTGGGAAGGAGAAGTAGCTCTTTGGAGATGACAGCTATTCTTACCCCAATTCTCACTGCAAGAACCAAGAGGTTGCCCCCTGCACAAAGCCCTTTGAGACCTGAGATGCAGCAATTAATTGTGGCTTGCAGTCTGTGGGGAGCCTATCAGCTTCCAGCAAAGTATGAAGGCAGTGCTTCAGAAATGCTGGGTAGAACACCATCCTTGAGGATCCTCAGAGGTCCTGCAAGGAAGCTTGGAGCTGTGAATTGCCCTTGGCTACTGGAAGCTGAGCCTTCAGCATGTGAGGCTATCCAGCTTCCTCCTTCTTCCTTCTCTTTTTTCTCTTTGTTCAATATGGATGCATTCAGGTATGTTTTTTTTTTCCCCTTGAACAGCCAGGTGGAGCTGAACTCTCTGTATCCAGCTGCTGGCTGTGGCTTCCCATCGTGCTCCCAGCATTCACACAGAAGTGCAGCGTAGGCAGGGGGATATGATGTTCAGCGTCTCTGACTGCAGCACCAGCTGCAGACAGGTGCTTGGGCCACTTCAGAAACTGAGATGTACTTGAAGGAGAATGTGGCACGCTTTTGTCCTGGGGTCTTTTATGCAAAAGGGACTAGGCAGCATTCTCTTAAACAGTAGTGGAAAATTTCAGGCTTAGCACCACTGCTGTTAGGTAACATCAGCAGGGAATGTTTTGCTGTTTCCAACCAGCACTTCAGCATTCTGCACAGCTGAAGTAGAGCACTCCTGTGCTCGCAGCAGTTATGTCCCTGTCTTAATAACAAGGATGATCAGGCTTCAGCTATGCTGAACTGTTTTCTAAAATATGCTCAGGTTGCACAATGGGACTGTAGTGTGGCTGTGAGCAGAAGTGAATAGGCAGGTCACCTCAAAGCTTGGCAAGAGAACATTTTGTTCAGATGCAGAATCTTGCTCAGACAACACTTGGTCTCTTCTAGGAAACTCCTCACTTCTTTTGTAAGTTTTGTACAGAAGTGGGAAATTTTAGAGAGCTCTTCCATCTTGTTATCTTGCCAAATTTCTTTGCAGTTTTACATCTGGGTAATTTTACTGAGTACTTTCTTCTCTTTGATCAGCATGTGTTTTGCTGATAGGTTTCTTTTTTTTTTCTTCTTTTTTTTTTCCCCCAGTTTTGGATGAGAAATGAAGTCTATTATTTCATACCTTTTGCACAGTCTTCCTTTCAAGGTTTCATGCCATCAGCAGACGGCTGGTAGATACTGCTGTTACAAAAAAGAGTACAGACAGCAGCCAGGCTAAAAGCAGACTGACCATGAGCTGAAGGAGACTTGTGCTGTACTGGCCTTTTGTAAAATTTTTAATATCACATGTAAGCATAATATCTACTTGTGTGGTATTTTTCTCTTTGGAAAATAATAGATGGAGGAAAGAGGAATCTACAGATAGATTCCCTCTACCTCTGCCTGTGTATTTATTTAATACAATGCCTGCTTGCCTTGACACTGGATGGAAGGGGTTTATGTTGGAATTTGAAGAATGGGAACAAAACTTCTTTTCTTGGTCTCCAGCAAATGTGGGTCCTGCAGGCTTTGAATAGACTCAGATACAATTTCCACCCGTTGGTTTGGAAATCGCTGCTGTCTCAAGTTCAAGAGTGTCCTGGCTTGACTAAATGGCTGGCCCTGGTTTGAGACACTCTTGAATCTCTCAGCTTCCCACACCATCAGACACTTCTAAGGGTTCCATCCAACCTGAATTACCCAAAGACCCTGATGTCCAGCCTTTTGCTGTTCGTTCCAGATTTTGTGATGTGACTTATGTGTCACTGCAGTGGAAAACATGAAAATCAAACTTAGAATGAGTTGAAGAGCTAGTGGGGGTAAAAGGCCCTGCTCTGTCTATGCAGATGGCATGAGCCTAAGCAGCTCTTCCAGAGCAGCTGGTGGATTTTGAGAAGACTACCATAGTTTCTGGTTCCCATTTGATGAGCAAGAGGTTGAATGAAACAACCTACAAAAGACACCGCAGGATGAAATTAAGGAATTGTGGAGCTGGTCTACTTCTAGAAATAAAGCTAGTTTCAAAACTCCTCTCTGTAGTGGCTCCTTAATCACAGAAGCACAGAATCACAGAATCGCCAGGGTTGGAAAAGACTTTCAAGATCATCCAGTCCAACCATCCGCCTATCACCAACAGTACTCACTAAGCCACGTTAAGAATTCCATGGCAGTAGAATTTGCTGAACTGAAGAAAATAATTAACCTGAACTGAGGAAAACTCTTACCTGAAGAGAGTAGCATGACATGTAGGGGAATGGTTTCAGTCCCGCTCCTCTCCTTGAAAATAAAATTGACTAACGTGAACCACAGAGAAGCAGGAATTCAAACAAACCACATACAGAGAAAAATCCAAATGACAGGTATTATTTCACACAGGCTAGAAGCCCAGGTGTTTTTTTTTTTGTAGCTGTGAAGTGGGAATGACATGACTTGCCTCTTTAAAGGTGGTTTAAGGGGAAAGGTTTGTCCTGCGGACATTCATGGATTTCTTTGGGATCTCAGAGGTGCAAGCAGCTCTTGGATATCAGGGTTAAGGAACACTGAATTGGGTGGTATTTCCATATCATGTTGGAAGTGGGATGATGTCTTTCCAAAATGGATAGTGCTGAAGGGAGCCATGCTGAGAAACTGAACAATGCTTTTAATTGAGAGTATTTGAACAATTGTAAGGTTTGTCTACGTAGGTAAAATGCATGATTAAATAAGGGCAAAACTAAGGTAGGCAATAAATTGTTATCAAATTAAGTAGCTGAGGAGTGATTTTCAGGTCGGTAACTTGTGAGGCTTTATGCTGATGGAAAGTTTCTCTTGAAGCCAGAGATCTCACATCCATGTTTTCATTCAGGCAAACAGTTGCTCTCTGGCTCTTGTCATTGTAAAGAAGACTTTGAGAATATGGTCCCCAAATATACTTCTGACATGAAAACATGGGGCAGCACTGAGCATAGTAGAGATCATAGATTCATAGAATGGCCTAGGTTGAAAAGGACCACAATGATCATCTAGTTTCAACCTCCCTGCTAGGTGCAGAGTGGCCAACCACCAGACCAGGCTGCCCAGTTTGACCCAATTTGGGTCATATAAATAGTGTGGTTTCCTTCTGGTTATCTGAAACTGTTTTCTTGTTGGGATGTTTTAATGCTCATGACGTACCTGGGTGTCTTCAGCCTTGGTGATGTTATTGCAGCCAAGTGGTGATTACCCAGCTGAACCAGTCTTCCTAACAGAAAAGAAAAATAATGACAGAAACTAGAATATTTCATGAAAACCTGTCATCTCTTTTCTCCATGCTGGCAGTCTTTTGCTGGAGTCATTCACAAGAGTGAGGACATGCCAGGCCTCGAGCATTGCTAGGCTGTGGGCATCATTCTACTTGCTGGGCTGCAGAATCTATTTATCTTCATCCAGCAGCCTATAAGTGCTTCAGACCAGCAGAGGTACATCTGGAAAGCAAATATAAAAAAAAGAAGAAAATCTTTTAGAAAACAAAGAGCATATGTGAATGTCCAGCTTTCAGAGTGTGATGAGTCAGGATTTTGTGGGTTAAAATGATTTTGCTCTACTTTACTTTTGCAACAAGCCACAAAATACTACAAAGTTTGTGACTTTCCCTGGGGGTTGGAAATTCATGATCCTTGAGGTCCCTTCCAACCCTGGCCATTCTGTGATTCTGGGTGGAAATTAAGTGTACCTGGAGCTACAGTGTTTTTGGCTGTTGTTTTGTAATCAGTTTACAGCACACAGATGAAACACAGAAAAATTCTGAGCTGCTGTCAGAATCCCAAGAGATGTCATACAAATAGAAATCTGGGGCAGAGAAGTCACACAGCAAAAACACATGAATTTCATACTGGGCCCTGTGGTATTTTCTGCGTTATTAGATTGTCTGCTCTTAATATGGTCTGCTATGACCCTCCTTTTTGTAGAAGATTGTTCAGACAGGAGGAGATGGCAGGAAGGGGGTCAGCTGTATCTTGTGGCCTCTTTTGGGTATTTAGCAATTGCCTTCACAACACTGAGTCTCTTCATCTGTGTAATACAGACAGCTTTACAAAAGGAGTACTGGGAGGCAATCTCAGACAACATTTATGAAAGACCTTGAGGTAGGTCCTCTGAAAGTGTAAAAAAAATTACAGATGTTGTTCTTACAATGTGCACAAGACATCTCAAATGTCTGGAGCAGTCAATTGGATGGATTAAAAATACCTGGTAAGATAGATGTAAACCTCATGCACATTCACAGTGCGCCGTCCATCATATTTCTGCTTCACATTACACAGCAGGGATATCCTGAGGTGAATATGTACAGCAGGTTGCATCTTCTTCTGTACTGAGATGCCTCAGTGGAAGCAAGAGAGCCACTGTAACAATGTACATCCTCCCTCGAATGGCTGAAATTGTCACTTTTGTTGATGGAAGCGTCTAGTTCCTTCCAGAATCATAAAAAGCAATGTGTTTCAGTAATATCTTGCAACAACAAGTGTCATAACATGATTGTGAGCTTGGTTTTAAACTGCTGAACACCTCTTCTATAAGACAGGCTGAGAGAGCTGGGGCTGTGCAGCCTGGAGAAGAGAAGGCTGCGAGGTGACACCAGTATCTAAAGGAGAGCTACAGGGAAGAAGGGGACAGACTCTTCAGCAGGGTCTGTGGTGACAGAACAAGGGGAAATGGCTGCAAGCTTAAAGAGGGCAGATTTAAGTTGGATATAAAGAAAAAATCTTGTACAGTGAGGGTGGTGAGGCAGTGGAAGAGGTTGCCCAGAGGTGTGGTTGATGCCCCGTCCCTGGAGACTTTCAAGGCAAGGCTGGATCAGGCCTGGGCAACACAATGGAGCTGTGGTGTCCCTGTGCATTGCTGGGGAGTTGGACTGGATGGCCTTCAGGGGGCCCTTTCAACTCTAAGGATTCTGTGATTCTGTGATTCTCTTCCATCAGCATGGAATGTGTTATGTGCTATTTTAATTGGATGCTCCTTTTCAGCTTCTATTCCACTCTATGTGTAGAATGATAGAAGCTGACGACAAAGAGTGATGTGGTCATTTCCTTGTGCAGTGGTAGAGATGATTCATGAGACGTAGGGAAGGGAGAAGTTATAAGAAGGGCTTTGCATGAACTCATGGCAACATCTGGGAAGGAGAAAACAAGGAAATCCCTCTGAGAGAGGAGAAAGACAGCAGAGATGCTGCTTTGTGAGAAAGGAGGCCCACATTGTTGGGTGTGGGGCATGAGTCAGAAGGATGAGCCTACGATGCTGTTGCTAAGAAATGGCTAGTGAGAAGCTCCTGAAAATACGTTAGGAAATCTCTGTACTCTTCAGAAAGTAAAGCTTTATTTTAGTTGGTTTCAGTTGTTGCAGAGCAGTGCTTACACAGAATCAAGGACATTTCAGCTTCCCATACTGCCTTGCCAGCGAAGCCTGGGGGGCAGAAAGAGCTGAGAAGGAGCAGAGCGGGGACAAGTGGCTCCACCTGTCCAAAGGAGTCCACACCACACGGCATCGTGCAGGACTATAAAAGTGGCAGTAGTGGTGTCTGGTGTGCGTGTGCTTCCAGGGGACTGGTTGGACATCAGTGGGTCAGCATCGTGCATCTCTCGTTTTGTATATTCTGTTATTATTATTATTAATTTCCCTTCCTTTTCTGTCCTGTTATACTGCCCTTATTTCAACCCACGAGCTTTATCTTGTCTTCTGATTCTCACCATGGCTGTGTGTTGCTGAGCTGCCTGCTGGGTTTAACAGGTGGCTCTGGTAATCAGATGGTGGGAAAGAGCCTGTGCAGGTATTGTGAAAAGACCTTTGGTGAGGTTGGTGCCAGGCCAGCGCTAACAAAGGCGAGTGTGAAACGGAGTAAGCAGTTGTTCCTGTATGAACTGAGCAGTGTTTGTACTGAGAGGAAAGAGCCTTAGAGAAATGGGCAACTGAAGGTATGTGTACAGAGATGCAAATCACATCAAAAGCAGAGATCAGCTGTCACCACTGCTGTCCTCTCACTGTTACTTCGAACACTTGTCATTTGCCTGGTGAGTCTAAAAACTGGAAAGCCACTGTAGATCACTGAAACGTATGTCTGTGTGTTTTTAGACAGCCTTTCTCGTCATTTTTGCTTGGAGACTCCTGCTTACAAACCAGTAGGAAGGGCTCTGCTGGCCTACCCGCTTCAGCCAGATGGATGGTGCTTTTATTGACCTGTGAAGGGCTTGGTTAAAAAACATCTCATGTTCTCAGGCCTTTGTTTTCTGCCCCAAAACCTTCCAAAGGAAGTTCAAGGATGCTGAGTGTGAGACACAGGCGCGCAGAGTTTCCTTTGCGAGGCGGTGGTGTTGCTGCGGGCATCACGCTGGGAGGCAGGGATGCCTCTCTGCAGGTTACAGAGGGGCCAGGTCCGACTGCACAGCTCTCCTAGCCCTTCATGGGCCGTAGGAAGCTCTGAAGTAGGGATACCATTCCCTCCTGAGGAAGACAAGCACTGAAACTGTGGGCACCCTGTGTCTCTGGGCTGTGCAGCAGATGCCAAGGCCTGGCAAGCACTGGACCCTGGCGGCATCCTCATGGCTCAGCCAGCTCTGCCCCAGCCTGCCTCCCCTGGGCAGTTCCTGCTTCACCCCTCGGCGCCCAGCCAGGAGGATGGCCACGCACTGGAGCTGGTGTCCGGCTGGTTCCCGTGCTCGTCACTGCTTGAGGCATATGGTGATTTTTGGCCAGCCCTGCAGAACCAGATGATGTCTGTTGGTCCCTTCCAGCTGAACTACTCTGAAATAGCATATTCTGAAATAGTACTCATTTTTGTCAGAAGTAACTGCTTCTTGCTCTCACCAATTTTGCTCTAGGCAGTCTCAGAGGCTGGGACAGCTCACAGCACACATCCAAAATAAAGTCGGCCAGCCCTGCGTACTCACATCCAGGCACAATGCAAGCTAGTCAGACCTGGGTTCTGTTTAATTTGCCAGCTCTGCTTAACAAAATAACAAAAATAGCAACCGACACAGCAGAAGGAGGAAGGATTCCAGCCACAAGTGCCGGCTGCTCTCCGTGCTGCTGTTTCACAGGGTTTTGTTGCTCACTGTGGGCAGCCCCCGAGGAGGGCGCGCGTGTGATTTACTGGTCTGGGAATGCCATGTCTTTAACACTGCAGTGCCCATTTCCTGCTGAAATAATTTCTGCAAAGAGAGACTCCTATTACGGCAAAAGGAGCATGGGCGTCATGATTTATTATTATTTATAGTCCTGGGGCCTTGTTTATGCACGATGGGTTAGGTGCTCAGGATAGGAATGCCATTATGCAAATGACATTGAATGTCCTTACCGAGCCTAAATAATTTTTGTATTGGACGATTAAACCTCATCTGTTATTGATATGGGCTGCAGTCGGGCTATTAAAGAGTCCCAACAGTACTTACTCCCAGTAATGGGAAAATTGAGAGGAAGAGGCTAAACAATTGCCTCAACTGCGCCGTGATTGTCTGCTAGGAGCGGAACATAACGAAGCCCCCGAATGGAAATCGTGTTTACTACTTAGGGATAAATAAAAGGAGGGAGCGCGCAATAAATTATGCCTTGTGATTTGAATCAGCGTGGCGGAGAATTTCCCTACTTCCAATTTATTCGAGTTTTTTTCGAGGGGGTGAAGGCGAAGCTGGGAGCCGTCGCTGCGCTGTGCTCGGGGGAGGGCCGGCAGGGCAGCTCTGTAGGAACGCGGGAGCCGCGCGTCCTTGCGCCTTCCCTCTGACACAGCTGTGCGTTCACGTTTTGATCAGTGTTGATAGCTTATGAATTCCAAAATTGACAAAATTTACAGAAAAAATGAGGATAATCCATCTTCCTTAGCGGACTGTCAGGAGCTGGCTATACTTCATAATCTTCAATTACAGATGCTATTTTCAGACATTTACATGCAGATATTAGAAGAAAATGAAAATGAGAAACAAAGAGCAAATGGAAATGTGGCTATTTATATGTATAAAGGAAAAAAAAAAAAAACAAAACAGGTAAATTCTAGGCATTTAGATTGGATTTGGGAATCCCTTTGGAAAATCAGAGGATGGCTGCATCTGTTCACAGATTTGACCGTGGAAAAGTAACACGTAGTGCAGAGTTTCCCACATGCCGATAATCTGAAGATTTAGGTCAAAAGGCAGTCAATTATTCCGACGTATGAGGAGAGACATGTCCGTGGCGGGGTGAGCTCATTTCCCCTATTTTTAGAAGAACCTCTGGGGATTCACACAATCCTAATTGGATTTGGGTTAAAAGAAGCACGGCTGTTAATTTTTTACAAAAACATGTATGTTTTGTGAAAGAGAGTTTTAGAAATATTCTGTTTGCACAAAGGAAACAAGGCTGCATCGCTGAAATAAAATTTTCATGCCGTTTAAGGGAGTAGAAGCCAAACACTGCCAAAGCCAAAGAGAAATTGGAGCTCAGCTGCAATTAGCCACGTAGATGGGTGTTACTGCAAAGCAAAATCAACTCTTGTGGTGGTGGTGGGTAAGGCAAGAGATGTCTGCATTACAGCACGGAGGGGTGGCTGGTGGGGTGGCAGTGATGAGACTGACGTATGGCAGCTCAGATACCCTTCTAGCTCAGGTCTGAGGTGGTTGAGAAGGACTTCAGATTAATTTTCCATTCCCATAGCATTTGAGGGGGGATAGCTCTTGTGGCCATGCAGCTACACGTGGCACCAAGCTCCTGGAAGCCTGGGGAGATTAATTACAGTTGCTTTGGATTGAGCTCCCTGAGCCATATCTAATGTTACAAATCTTTTCTCTTTGTGAGGCTGAGGTTGGGGTTTCTCTGCAGAGCCTTCCAGGTGTTGGCCAGTTCTGCCTTTCTGTATTAATTTTGGATGTGTTGAGAACGGACAACTTGCATATGTTAAGTGTGAGCCTGCTGCTGCCCTCGGGGCTTAGCAGAGCTTTGGTGGCCACAGCTGGGGCCAAGCAGTCCAACAGAAAGCACTATGCCTTAACTCCAGATCTCAGATCAGGAAGAGCACTGTGTCAGCCGTGAAGGCCCTCAAGACATTTCCATCTCACTGCCAGCTGGTTTGCTCAGGGAGAGTAGGGCCGTGCACACGGGCAGTGCAGAAGGAAAGCCAAATCCCGCAGCCCTGAGCTGGAGCTGCACCAGGTCCAAGCCACTGGCTGTTCAGGCTGAGGTTCTGTTTGCTGCTGCATGCCAAGCAACCCCACTGGTCTGTCTGCAGGTGGTCACACGAGTAGCAGCAAGGCACAAGGCATGCTGCTTTATGCCCGCTTGTGTTTTTGCAGGTGTGATTTGGAAATCTGAGCAGAAGAAGAAAGCACTGCTGCTGTGCTAACCCAGCCCCTGGCACAGCAGAGCTGCCCCCTCAGTGGGTTTCCCATGTGTGCCCTGCAGTGGGCTGTGCCCCACCACTATGTGCCCATCTTTGCTAATTTAGAATAAGCTTCTGGGTATACCTCAAAGAGAAAACTGCCATTTATTTAGGGTATGCTGACCTGATAAATGACACTCAGGCATCTTGCTATAAGAAGTGCAGAGTGAAGTCAGTGATGGAGTATCTCACCACTTAACCGTAGTGCCACAGGAGGTGCAAGAGTGTGCCTTCTGACACTGCTCATATTATTTGAGAACAGTACCAAGTGCTGCTGCATCTCTTTGCCCACTGTGCACACATCACCTCCACCACCCCACAGGCATCTTCTATGCCACAGCATATCTCCTGCAGTAAAGTCAGATGTGAGGGCTGTGGTGAGTGCTCCCATGAGATGCTGGGGTTTGAGAGACTCTATCACCTTGTGTCCAAGGCAATCTCTCTTGGTATGCAGCTGAGAAATCAAGGGCAGTGGAGGTGGTATGGGTGCAGGGGGAGCTTCCTGCATTTTCTGCTAGAAGCTAATAGAAGTTGGTAATTTCTTCCTCACGTATTTACACCCTCGTGGGCTGCTGACAAGATGTGGTATGTGGAGTGTGGAGGGTTCTCTTTGCACTGCGGGCACTTGCACTGTGTGAGGCACAGTTCCTGTGCAGGGACACCGAGCTCATGCTCCAGCTATTTTTCCAGGCCACTGTCACTTTTGGAAAGTAGCCACTGGCACAGCTATTCCTAAATATGTTGGCCTATGTCAGTTTTCCCTTCCATAAAACAAATGGGACAGTACTTGGAGAGAGATTTCAAATGACACCTCCCAGGAATCTGGGTGTCACAGAGTCTTTCCAGCACCACTTGAGCAGAGGCACCAGCACATGGCACATCCTGGTGCCGGTGCAGAGGTGACCGTGGAGGAAATATTTGGAAATAAAGCCTTTGAAACAAAGATGGGTGTGAAACTTCTAGCACCCATCTGCACTCCGCAAGGACAACTGGCAGGGAAGGGAGGTGCAGTGTTGGCACTCCTGCGTGTGGCAGTGCACTCCTGCGCATGCTGAGCTCCCCTCTCTCCTCTGCCCCAGCCCCTCTGCTGGCTCCCTGTCCTCCCGAGCTGAGAGCACTAGGCAGAACGTGCACATGAGTCTTGCCTGTCCTTTTGGTTTGTCCTCGGTCTCTTCTTTTATATTTCCTCGTTTCACATGTCTGTGTTTTCTCTCCTCCATGCTATGGCAGTGGTGCTCCATGCTGATGAGACAGTACGTGGTACAACCGCAGGCAGTCATTTTTCAGGTAATTTCCAGGATACTGAACACCTGACTCTTGCTTTTTCACCAACCAAGCAGGCCAGGGTTCCTGCTTCACAGGGACAGGCCCGATGGTCATGCAAATGCTGACTCGCAAGTAGAGGTGGCGGAGCCAATTCTGAGACCCCTGTGCTGCAGCACTGATCCCTCCAGCTGCTTGCTGCTCTGTGTGTGTACTCACATGCACCACGAGAGGGGATCTCTCTGTGAGCTGCTGAGCACAGGGCTCAGTGTCTCAGCCTGTCAGCAGTCACCTTCTGCAGCAGGATGCTTCCTTCTCTTCCCAAAGCTGCCTGCACTGCTGCTGCATCGGCCTAGTGCTGGTCCCAGCCATGGCCCAGCTGCTTCGTGCAGGTGACGACAGGGGCAGTTCAGGGGCTGGCTTCTGCCCTGCACCACGTGGCAGCAAGGAGGTGGTGTTGGGTCCAGAGCAGCTGGGACTCAGCCCACGTCTGCTGCTGGTGAGTGCCTTGTGTGCAGTTATTGTGGTGGCCCTTCTATGGTTTGTTGCCCTCCTGTGGCTTGTCAGCCTGGCTGTGGAGTGGGCAGCAGCTACTGCCTCTGAGGAGGGATGCAGGTGTGCCATGGGAACAGGGGAAGTGCCTGAAAATTCCACTGTTTGCACTTCTACAGCAGCAGGTGCAGGCTGGACTCCATCTCTGGAGCTCATCAGGTTCCTTCTCCCTGTGCAAGGTGACATGAAGGAGCAGAGGTGTGCCATTGTCCCTTCTCCCAGCAGAGTGTGCTATACCCTTCTAGCTATTTGCTTCTGCTGCTGTAACAGGTGAAATCCCTCTGAGCTTGATAAAAGCAAGTTCACTTACGTGGTGTTGTCAGATCATTGCAGTTAAAATTTGAGACCTACTCCTGTTACAGTTTCCTCCTAGATTAGTTACTAGCAGCTCAAAACTGACGGAAGCTGTGATGCTTTGACATTTGCAGCGTACCTGAGGCTCTCATGGCAGGGATTTTGCAGGAAGAGACTTGTAATGCCTCAGCTGGGTGTGGGCGAGGAGCAGCAGCCCCTGCAGCATATTTTGGCTGTGAGGGAGTTAAACACGAGGTGTCTCTGCAAGACTGCAGCTGTGCTTTCATTCATCCGGTCTCTTTTCAGATCGGGGCTTCAGCATGCCAGATACACATATGCAGGGGGATGTTGGGACTGCAGTCACAGAACAGTGTGGAGCAGTGTGAAGGCTGGCAGCTCCATGCAGAGCAGGGGCTGAAGAGCAGGACAGAGACCATGCAGCCTGCTGTGGCCCTGTAGGAAGCAGGAGGGCTGCCATAGAGAAGGCCAGATGGGGCTTCTGTGATGATTGCTCTGGGTAGGATGCAGGACCAGAAGAAGCAGCTTTGTCTAGTTGCGCCTGCAGGAGAATGGTTGGAAGCATCTCTGCAGAGGAGTGCCCCACCAGAAACTGTGCTCCAAAGGGTCAGAGGTATCAGAAGCACCGCTGAAACAGAGATGTGGGCAGTGCGTATCTCTGAGGAGCCAGTGTCAGAGGAAAGAGACTGGGTTCCTGAAGGTGAGGGAAATGTGAGGGTGAGGAGAGGTTTGGATGACAAATAAGCTGTAAGGGCTGAGGAACAGAACAAAATCTAAATGCAACTGAGGAATGCAGAAGATGATGATAAGTCTTTGATGATTCGTTCCTGATGAGAAGTCTTTCAAAGAACCATAGAACTGAGTTGGAAGAGAACCTTAAAAGTCATCTAGTCCAACTCCACTGCAATGAACAGGGACACTGGGCTCAGAGCCTCATCCAGCCTGACCATGAGTGTCTCCAGGGATGGGGCTTCACCTACTCTCTGGGAAACCTGTTCCTGTGCCTCTCCATCCTGACTGTAAAAAACTTCTTCCTCATATCCAATCTAAATCTTCTCTCTTTTAGTTTGAAACTTTTTCCCCTTGACTTGTCACAGCAGATCCTGCTAGAGAGTCTCCCCTTTCTTTCTTAAAGGCCTCTTTTAGATACTGAAATGCCACTCTCAGGTCTGTCAGAGCCTCCTCTTCTCCATGCTGCACAGCCCCAGCTCTCAGCCTGTCCTTGTACTGCAGGTATTCCATCCCTGAGATCATTTTTGTGTCCTTCCTCTGGACATGCTCCCACAGGTCCATGTTTCTTTGATTTTTTTGCAAAGTTCCTTGCAGCACTGATCCATGCACAGGGTGGAGAGAATGGGCGGCCAGCAGCTGTTCCTTCTGGCAAAAGGTATTTGGCATGCTCTTGCGGAAGAGGTTTGTACGGCAGATCTCTCAAGGTGATGTGGGCACTGGTGCCTCACACAGATTGCAGCCTCAAATGAAATGTGTTTCTGTCAGTATGAACCTGCTAATAATAAACTGTAAAACTAAATTCACTTTTCCTTGAGTAATAGCTGAGTAACAGAGACGCAAACAGGTACACGCCTGACCCAGAACACTCAGCTGTGGCCAATCTCAGATTGTGTGGTGGGCATCTCCGGCACAAAGAAACCTGCAAAGACAGAGTTACTCAAGAAATGTTTTGTTCACTTAGATAAAAAATATTAAAGTTAATATTTTGATATGATAGCTCAAAAGATCACTGCAGGCTTCAGTAATTACTCATTACTTCATCTGCAGTGATACTGTGGGAATCCACCTTGGAGGTTTTATTAATTTTGTCTGTTCTTCACTTGAAGTCCTAGTTCTCTGACTGCTGTGGACTTATCTCAAAAATAAAGGATTAAAACTAATGAAAATCGCAATAGGGAAGGGAGGACATTGAAAATAAATGTCCTTGTTTTGTGTGAATGATCCTGCAATAAGAAACCATGAGAAACACTAATGAGGATGAGCTTTCTGCCATGTACCTGAGAGTCTTTCTGGGTGTGTGGATTGGCCTCCCTGCTGTAGATGGCCATAGCTACACAGACACCAAGAGGATTAGAGGACAGGAGGCGTCTGTTTTCTGAGGACGTGTGCTCAGCTAGTGAAACTTCGGCTGTTGTGCTTAAGGAATTTCCGTGAAATGAGAGCATCCTTACAATGGTCAGGTTATTCATTCTTAAATAACGTGGCTTTTGAAACAGTTGATTTCAAATCCATTCATTAATCAAATACTTCTATTTAAGTGCACTCTACTTCTTATGAAATAACAAGAAAATGAAGCACGCCTAAGAAAAGCAGGCAAACAGGACATTCTGGTTCCCACCTACTTGCTCCACTGAATTAAGGAGAGTTCAACTTAATAGATGTGGATGGTTTTCTCTGACAAGCAAAAAACTTACATTTGTACCTTACAGGGCAGGTGCACTTTGCTTTACAAAACTTCCTTTTTATGGAAAGCTTTGTGCCACAGTGATGAGTTTAGCTTTCTTTTTATCAGGAAAGCCCCGTTTGGTGTTTTCCAAGAGCATTGGTGATAAGCACACACCCATTTATTTTTCTGACTGCTTAACACTATGGTTTACACTGACCATGTATTTACTGCCTTTGAAAAACTGGGCAATCTGACTGAACAAGAGCTTTTAAGGGGTTCCTGCATTGCAATTAGTATTTGCCATGCAAGGAAAAACTGTTGAATAGTGCATTTATTGTGGCTAAAATGTCTTTTGATTCTTCTTCCAGGCAACTGAATACTCAGCCATGGCATCATTAGCTGGAGGACTGGATGACATGAAGGCCAACATAAGCAGCCCTACTTCTGCAGATTTAGGAGCAAGTGTTCCTGGACCACAGTCATACCCTATTGTAACAGGTAAGCAGTTCTGTGTACACCAATAAGTGTTGTGGAGCAGTATGTGCACACACTGGGGTAGGGCGATGCTCTTCCTGAAGGAGTGATGTCAGATGTGAAATTGTTCCTTCCAGTCTCCTTGTAACTGTGATTTTATAGCAGCTCTGGTGAAAGTCAGGCGCACAGCTTGTACATCATTAGTGTTCTCTCTGAGCCAACTGATGAAGCATGCCCTTTGACCATAAAGGTATATGCCCCTTCACTCCAAACCTGCATTCTAGATACCCTCATATCACAGAAAAACTGAATGCTTCCTCTGCTTTTGGGATTGGTTGTTTGTTTTCCTGTTGGCACCTGGCATTTTTGACTGCACGACATTTTTATGACACTTTGAGCTAGCTTGAGTTTTGAGTGCTTTTGACTTCTACAAAGATTTTGGACCACTTTGGGCCAAACAAAGGTTCTGGACCACTTGACAGGACTGTACCTGTGCACTAAGACTGAGTAATTAAATGGAAAGCGATGGTTTCTTCTGGGATTGTGTGCATTTCTTCAGCAGGTGAAGAGTAGGAGTTAAGGAACAGCTGGGATTTATAATGGTGACGTGGTTACGTGGGACTGACCACATCGTGGGGAAGGAGATAGTCCGAGTGAAAGAAAACTGTCTAGAAAAAGAATTATAGGAATCAGAATAAAAAATTAAGGATCTGTACTTCCTGTCTATGTTCCCCTGTGTGTTACTTTTTTTTGGTTTAAGTATTTCTCATGCTTGTCTTATTACTCCTGCTGCCCCATCTGTGCATGAAACTATGCAGAAAAACATATAATGAGACTGAACTGTCCCAGAATAACCCAGAATTCTTGCAGCCCCTTGTCCCCAACTGAAGAAACTCCCCGATAAGTTACTTTTAGGCCAGGTAAGCCTTCTGGAAGTGGCTACATCCTCATATAATGCTAGTATGGTATGTCTAAGTAAGGGGAAGATGATGGCGTGTCAAAGACAGTGTCAGCAAGGGCAGTTGTTTCAGGGTATGGGTGGACCTGAGAGACAGGATGTCTGAGGAGCAGAGAGGCAAGCAAACTATGCAGTCAGAGCAGCACAGAGGGTTATGAGTTTTAGTCAACGTACACACGCACACAGACACACACACACAGGCATTCATTTAAATCATCCTGTAACCAGGAAGCAGAATCTCCCTAAGCAAACACATGCTTACTTATTGAGCACTGAGAGATGGGGAGCTGCCAAAAGGAGAGAGAAGGACCATGCTGGCACAGGATGTGATAGGCAGCGCCAGCAGGGAATCTGCTGCTTCAAAGAGAACTTTGCCTTTCACCCCCATCACAGCCGCTCTCCTGCTTTGATTCTGCCCAGGGTCTGCAGGGTTTGTCCCGTTGCACGCTGTACCTGCACAGCCAACACATGATACAGAGCCCAGCTGGAACAGCTGCTTGCAAAGCAAGTCTTTGCACAAACAAGCTCAGCTCTCTCTTCAAAACAAGATACTTGTGGCTACAGCCATAGTATCAGTTCCTTTAAAACTGTAAGAATACTTCCATCCTTGGATCATTCTTCAGTCAAGGGCCTGTAGGTCCATGACACAGGAGTGATTGGGTCAGTGCTATCAAAAGCAATTGAGTCTGAAATGCTAAGCCTTTGACTCATCAAATTCAAGGCTAATTGAATCCTGCTCTTAAGAGTATGTTTAAAAATAATCTTCCATTCACGGAGCCATGGCCACTGAAGCTGCAGTGGAAAGCAATGTCAAGCCATAAGTAATTTAGTGTAATGGAGTGGGAGAAAAGGAGAATTTATTTATTTAGACCCAAACTAGCAATATATTTTATAATCAAGCTTTTATTCTAACTCACATTTCTTTGGCATTTCAGAATGTGTTTTGCCAAAGAAACATAGGTAGAGTTCATACTGAACTAGCAAAAATTAGTTCTGGTTATAATCTTCTTTCAAGGGCCTCTGTGGGACACATGTATGTGCACACAGATATTTACACTTTGACAGATTCACAACCCCTTTGCTTTGAAACAGAAGCAGCGACACTACGGAACATGGTTAGAGGGCAACACCAGTAGTAATGGATGATTGGACTAGATGAGTTTAGAGGTCTTTTCCGACATTAATGATTCCATGATTCTATGGTGACAGCAGCAGCTGTTCAATTGCTGCAGCTGTTGGCAAAGCATTTGTGGTGGGTGCAGATACTGAGGGCCTCGAAAGAGCAGATCACAGCTCATACAAGTGTCAGTCTGAGGCCTCTGGAAGCGGGCAAGATGCATCCAGCAGTTCCTGAACAACTTCCTGCTGAACCTACAGGGCCACCAGCAGGATTTCCCTTGTTTTGTAAACTCAACCAGCATGGCACGGGCCTGGTAGGTGGTGAGGGTAATCACTCCTTCATGGTATTTCAAAAGACAGGAATACTCCAGGTAAT